>NC_041710.1:7411706-8037539 GCF_900700375.1 Denticeps clupeoides | reverse complement strand
TTTTGCAAAGAAAAATGGGACTTTGTACCATTGATAATCATGTCATGCCCACTATAGAAATGTAATAGCTTTTCTTCGCAGAATAGTAGTGCATCAGGATCTTGCTATTTACCTAGACAACTCACAGCTCTCTCCTTCGGCAACAGCCCGCAACCTTGGCGTAACAATAGACAACTCAACTCCCATCAGCAATCTTTCCCTCTCATGTAGATTCCTTCTCTACAATATCAGACAAATCCGCCCTTATCTGTCAACCCAGGCCACCCAACTACTGGTTCAGTCCTTAGTAATCTCACGACTGGACTACTGTAACTCCCTTCTAGCTGGTCTACCACTATGTACCATCCAACCTCTACAACTCATACAAAATGCAGCAGCACGACTGATCTTCAACCTTCCCAAATTCTCCCACACCTCCCCTCTGCTACGTTCCCTCCACTGGCTCCCAGTAGCTGCACGCATCAGGTTCAAAATACTGATGCTGGCCTACAAAGCCAAACATGGAGCAGCACCATCCTACCTCACAGCCCTTATTACACCTCACACTGCACCTCGTATACTCCGAGCCTCCAGTACTGCTCGCCTGGTCCCTCCATCTCTGAAGGTAAAAGGAAAACATTCATCTAGACGTGTAAAGAGTACTTTGGCCATTCCGTTTCGAGAGCGGCAACTCAAACGGTCGGAACTGGAATTTGTCCCTTTATGATGTCATAAGGGGAAAGGTTACCTCCTGTTTCTCATGCTTTGCCGACCTAGAGAATTTCCCACCCCTCCCCTAAAAAAGGAACTCCACCGACCATCATGGCTTCCAATCGTGCGAAGCTTTGCAGTCGCTCTGTGATTAGATGTGATTAAATGAGCACAAATACATTTTTTTAGTCCTGTCACGCAAGACACTGTAGAACCAGTGGTTTAATTATACATATTCTGGGAAAATGCCGACACGTCTTCCTGTCTGCGCCAAACATTGTCGTTGGTGAATGGTGTTGATGGCGTCATTTCTGCAAATTCCCCTTCAACTTCTATAGGCCACTCTCCTCCTTGTCCCACCTCTCTCTTTCTCATTAGCATTTAAAGCTACAGACACCGATTCGGCATTGTGGGACTGGATCAAAGTGGCTGTAATTCTGCACCAAGGCTGAATTTCAGAAAGAGACTTCAGATACATTATTAGGGGACGACGAAGACTAAGATATAAAAGCAAAATAATGTTTCATGTTTCAGGGTACCTGTAAGGTTTTTTTTTATAATCAGTCATGTGACAGGCTTGCATTAGTGAAGCATCATTCCACTGGGACTCAAGAATCTCAAGTTCTCAACATCATTAACAGTCATTTCAAGCCACCAGAGTCATTTACAACAATCTGACATCGGACAACACACTGACGTTTCCGTTTCAGGGCCCCGTGCCTCTTCAGCCAATCCCATTACCTTCGGCCTGGACCGCCGCGTCTGTGGATCAGTGGAGCGGCCCTTCTGTAGGCCGAACTCCTGCAATCTTTTTTTAAAAGGTACTTTTATTTTCCTCTCCCTTAGTCGCAGTACGCTGGTGTGTTTCGTGACGGTCGTGGGCTCGATGGATGCAAGGCTGAGCCGAGCACGGCGGGTAAATGTTGTCTCTAGGCTTTAGGGTGGCAGCTCTGCATACAAATGAATGGCGCATGATGGTCTCAGGGAACTTTGGAGTGGAGGAGCAGGTGTCGGCTTTTCTTTCTTTGTCCATGTCTGTCTTACACACACACACACACACACACACACACACACTGGACGTTGCAGTCTCTTGATGTGAACTAAAATGTTAGAATGCAGGGGGTGGTAACCGCACATAGACCGTACCTGGCTTCGCCAAAGGCAATTTGTTTCTGCAAATTACACCTCTCTGGCCTCCATTTTGCATTCAGGAACGTACTTCCCGGCGGGCATGAAGACGAGGGTTCCCTCGCTCCGGAGCCGACTCGACCCATTCGTCTCTGTTTGCTGACTGGCCCAGAACGGGCAGCGAGGAAGGAGTGGGCCACAAGGAAAAATTAGCTTTGGGATTGGTTGTCATGGGAACCGAGAGATCTGTGGTGCCGAGGTGCAAGTGAACGGGCCGCTTTTGTTTTGATCGCGTGCAGCTCGAGCCCCACGTAGACGGACGCCGGGAAGATTAGAGCAATTCATTAAAAAAAAAAAAAAAAACACTCACACTCATCCTATTCTATAAAAAAAAAAAAAGAAAAAGAATAATTTTTCACACGCTACTCTGATGCTCACGGCAGCGTGTTGCCAGGGCGCCGAGGGGCACGAGAAACCACGGATAATCGCGCCTCGGACCGAACGAGAACGTACCCAGAATCCCTGCCCGGCTGGAGGCTTCATTTGAGGATTTGCTCCGGACGCTTTCCGGGCGGCGGCGAGGACCAGCCAGCGGCGCTGGTCGCGTCTTCTGCTGCAATAGACGCCGCATATGGCAGAGCGGGGTCGATTTACTCCCAACTCCGAGGCCCGAGGACCCCGTGGCCTGCGGTGACTGCAGCGCCGGTTCTCGCTCGCAGTCGACTGTGGCGCCACACTCGCCCCACCTCCCCAGAGTCGCTCCTGGGTCAAGCTGCTGGGTGCGCGGCTAATTACCGAGGCGAGGAATCAACAATTCAAAGCTAATCTTTCGCCTCGAATGCCAGGGTATGAGTCATAACCGGCGTATGGCGTAGGATGATGAAATAAATAGTAAGCAGGCCTGTGTCCATCGCTGATTTGCATGTACGTTCGTCCATCCGAGGGCCTTCGGGGAGTTAATCCCCTTTGTGCTCATTAAAGCTGAGTAAAAGTCTGGTGATACGGCGCGTCTCGTAATACAGGGGATTCGGGCTTTAATACACTGCTGTAAACAAGGTATTGTTGCAAGTGCCGACTTGAAATTTTGCAAACGCTCATTTTAACGCACCCAGCGTTCCAGGATAGAGCTGGACTAGAGCTTAAAGAACAAAATGTCACGTTATCAGTGTTCACATTCACCACGTGTTTTAAATACTTTGTGTTTTAAACGGAAATTATTCTTAAGTATCCTCGGCGTAGCACAGTTAGTATGTTCTTGTTTGGCTAATGCAGATGTTAGGAACGCACCATGTGCTCTTTCACGGCTTCAATGGACTGGACTCAAAATGGCTGACAATACGTCCGAAATGAACAGGACTTACAACTCCAGAAAAAGTGCAACAAACATCGGGAATTGAAACATACTGCAACAACGACAGAAATTCGGCCACAAACAGATTATACATAAACATTCAATCAAGAATCGATTAATAGTCGGCGCAAAAGCATCACTGTGCCACATCATAATTATCCCCCATTATTTCAGTTAACAAACCTATAAAGAAGGTCTATAGGTATCTCGCGCTGTTTCAACCTCTCCTCTTTTTTTAGTTTGAGGGCCTGCTTCGATGCTCTGTTTCTATTGGCCGTGTATCAATATGTCACGCTATGGCCGCATTGTACACAGAGATTCGCGGAGCCAGTGTTTGGAACAACTTTTTTGGAACAACTTCTCAGACCCCCTCAGATATACGACCCCCGGCCCCTTTTTGCTTAGCGACAAATCTGGCGACAGCCTTAGCTACTTTCTGTGCAACTTTGTGGTCAGTATTCCCTGCAGGTCTGCCTGAAACCACCAATCATTTCGCCACCCTGAAAGGGAACAACAACAACAACATTTATTTCTTATATAGCCCAAAATCACATACAGTATGTCTCAATGGGCTTTGACAGGCCCTACAGTTGACACCCCCCACACTTGACCCTTCTGCACACAAGGAAAAACTCCACACAAAAAAAAACTCTAGGAGAGAAAAAAAGAAAGGAAGAAACCTTGGGAAGGAGTGATACAGAGAGGGACCCCCTTCCAGGGTAGAGTGAGCCTGCAAATGGTGTCAGTGCAGGGTTGGGGATGATATAATAATAAGTCCTACAGTTGTAGGGTTGGAGAAGTCCAGGATGTATTCAGTGTCATGGTCTAGATTTGAAGATCCCTATAGCTGTAGTTGTAACGGTGGTGGTGGCTGTGGTGACCCTCTGGTTTGTTTCATGGTATGTCCTTGTTAAGCAGTTGTCAGGAACCAGGATTTATTTGCTGGTCTGATCACTGGGGTCTGCCAGTAGCATATATTGGTATATTGGTGCTACAGTGGCCCGGTACCCTAACTAGGACAGCCTAACTAGGGTTAATTTAACTTTGTCTGTGTCTAACAGGAGGACTCTGTGATAAACTGGACTTTATAATTGACACTGCGTCAAGATGAAGTGAAATGAGGGTCTAGGACTTTAGCAAAAAGCCAGAGAAAACACTGAGACTGTGTCTGAATCCCGGACACTGACAGGCAAGCTGTTCCACAACTGCGGAGCTCTATAGGAGAAGGATCTGCTCCCAGCTGTGACCTTCTGCACCTTTGGTACCAGTAGTGACCCCGCACCCATTGATTGAAGGGGGCGTGGCGGTTCGTAAAGAACCAAAAGTTCACTCAGGTATTGCGGGGCGAGACCATTTAGAGCTTTATAGGTTAAAAGTAGGATTTTGTAGTCAATCCTAAATTTGATGGGTAACCAGTGCAGTGATTGTAAGACTGGGGTGACGTGGTCAAATTTCCTAGTTCTAGTTAGAACTCTGGCTGCTGCATTCTGTACTAGCTGGAGTTTACTCATGCACCTACTAGAGCATCCAGACAATAATGCATTGCAGTAATCTAACCTTGATGTAATAAATGCATGGACCAACTTTTCTGCATCATGCATTGAAATTATATTTCTTCCATCTGTGCATGTGCGTACAGTATATCTACATCACATCGATCGACCAATCATAAACCTGGGTGGTAGTAGCCTAGTGGGTAACACTAAATCAAAAGACCCAGGTTCAAATCCCACTTACTACCATTGTGTTCATGAGCAAGACACTTAGCCCTAAGTTGCTCCAGGGGGGGGGGGACTGTCCCTGTAACCTCTGATTGTAAGTCGCTCTGGATAAGGACGTCTGAGTGCTGCTTGCCACGTCACTGGGTGCTGGGCGCAGTGAAAGATCACTCTTCAGGCAGGCAAAACAGTGGGTTCGCAGCATGTAGTAACCTAAAATTTAACTGAATAGATTGGTACTGTTACTGATACCCAATCCCATTATTTGCATCTTTATTTGATCAATATCGAATACACATATCGGATCATGCATCCCTAATTTTCATACTTATTTACATGTGGATTATACAACATAGATGATAATTAGATGAAAAGATTAAACACACTATAACTATAGCTGGTACCTTAAAGAATTATGTTCCTTCTTTCATTCAAACATCATTCCATTCCTCTGTTTTCTCCCTACATCCTTCCATGTTGAAGTTGTAATTAACCTAGACAATGATATGATTTGAAATGAATGTATAATTCATTCCATATAATCACGAAAAAGAGAGATCAACTTGTGTTCTTTTCAGTCTCTTGCTCTCTGCCATTTCACTTTGCTTCAGGCTACATTTGGTTCTGTGATTAATTCTTTCATTTCCAGGGTTTGTCAGGAAATATGTTTAATGTGTTACCGCTGACAGTTAAATTTGTTGCCGTGGACCTTTAATTCCTTGAAAGAACCATCATGTGCTTGAGGATTACATATGTATAAAACATAGAACATAGAACAAATCATAGAACCGTCACGATGAGAAGAGTGAGATGTAGTTTCAGTGCGGTCAGCATTTTAACAAAAACTAGGAGATGAGCAAAAATTAATGAAACAAAGCAAGTTTCATTTCATCCATCAATCACCAGGAACCCAATTATGCCATGTCTGTCACTCTCAGCTTGTCAGCTCGTACTGATACATTACTGATGGAGAACCTTCTGTCAGTCAAGTGTCAGAGGATGCTATGGATTTTAATATTGCCCGGTTTCTCTGGAGTGGGTTTAGTATTTTCATAATCAATTCTGTGCAATAACCAAAGAAAGAAAGACACTGGCATGTCATTTACGGATCTGATCTTAGAATGCCGTTTTCGTGTTTATGGAACTTTTAGGTCGATTGGATCTAAAAAAAGGAAACACTTATTTAATTAACCTGTCAAGTAAAAAAATTAACCTGTCATGGCTGCCCACTGCTCACCAAGGGTGATGGTTAATAGCAGAGGACACATTTCGTTGTGTCACCATGTGCTGTGCTGCAGTATCTCACAATGACAATCGCTTTCATAAAAACAACAACAAAAAAAAAGAATAAAAGAAAAGAAATAAGAAAAGGATAACCTTGCTACAAATGGATTTGAATTGGAAAACCTCTGTAGTCCGTGGTTGCTCCTGGTCCCTGCTGCCCAATGCCAGGATTATGGCATTGCTCTTTATTTTATGGCAGTCTAAAAGTACAGGATTTGCCAGAGCAAAGGCAGACAAATGATCCATTCAGGCAGAGAACCATGGCTGGAAAGTACATGCTTATTATTGTGCATTAGAGAACATTACATTGGTTAAAAAAAAGAAAAACACATTTAAAATAGCTAAAGTACGCTTATTTGGTTCTTTTTGACAGACCTAGTTTCAGCAGTTTTCCTACAGCCAAGACAAAAAGCATGAACGTGTACTTAGCTGAGCTGAAATGAGGTCGTTGTTCATCTAAAATGAGATTTTCTTTCTTTAAAAGCTTTCTCATTAAATCCTGGCTTCTGCTTGGCTCTGCTGGCTGTGATGAGATGTAAGGTGCATTTTGCACAGGGCTTGACAACAGCACAGGCACGCGGCGCTGTGATCGGGAGGGCCTTACAGCATAGGCCAAAAGTTTGGACACACCTTCTCATTCAATGTGTCTTCCTTATTTTCATGACCATTTACGTTGGTAGATTCTCCCTGAAGGCATCAAAACTATGAACACATGTGGAGTTATGTACTTAACAAAAAGTGGAGACCTGGCCTCCACAGTCACCGGACCTGAACCCAATCCAGATGGTTTGGGGTGAGCTGGACCGCAGAGTGAAGGCAAAGGGGCCAACAAGTGCTAAACACCTCTGGGAACTCCTTCAAGACTGTTGGAAAACCATTTCAGGTGACGACCTCTTGAAGCTCATCGAGAGAATGGCAAGAGTGTGCAAAGCAGTAATCAGAGCAAAGAAACTAGAATATAAAACATGTTTTCAGTTATTTCACCTTTTTTTGTTAAGTACATAACTCCACATGTGTTCATTCATAGTTTTGATGCCTTCAGTGAGAATCTACCAACGTAAATGGTCATGAAAATAAAGAAAACCCATTAAATGAAAAGGTGTCCAAACTTTTGACCTGTACTATACGTGGGCGCGGTGCAAAGTTTTCAGCGCAGCCATCTGGGGAAGGCAGAGTTTCTCAGGCGGAGGGTTTCTTTGGAACGAGTGTCTATGGAGCTGCTGCTCTGTTGTTTCAGGCTCCTCGGTGGCGGGCCAGTGGGAACGGAAGCGTGGCTGCCCTCTCCCGGGTTGCCATCTGGTTAATGAGGTGCCAGTCAGGGCTCGGTGACACACACGTTCCTCGGATCACCTTGTGAACATGTCTGTTTATCCGTTCCTTAGTCTCTGGGTGATTTGACAAGCAGCGGTGACCTCCGCCGGGCTCCAAGACTTTCTGCTGTGAAAGCTTGAGATTCTCCGCTCTCCATGAAAGGTTTTTATTTTGCTTGTTTTTTTTTCATTTATGTACCACATAGCCCCAGAATAGAGATTTAAAAAATATATTTCCCAGGAAATGATTCTCATAGGCATATAATGTTGGGAATAGGGTGGAGGGGTAGGTGGCTTAGTTCCTTTGAAGTCAAATTAATTTTAACCATGACTGATGATGTGGAATATCATTAGGATGTATGCTTGCACTGGAACCATATTTGTGTGTGTGTGTTTGTGAAAGAGTATACTGTATTACATATTATTCTCTTTTGTGCTGCTGACCTGAAATCTTATTAAATTATCTTTTTTGGCACAAAATTGTTGGGTATGGAGGTGAATTTGGTAATTGGAATTAAAAGGATGACAAATTACTATTTTTATATTTGTATTGACAGTTGATTGTTGGTGTTGGATTCACTGAAGGTGAATTTATGGACTTCATTGAACTTAGACCAACAGAACACTATTTTGGAGGTCCATGGAGCATTTGCCCTCATCAACGTCCACCATAACAGTGCATCAATGTTCAAATTCACAACAATGCACCCATGTCCTCACTCTGATTTATTTTATTTAATGGAAAGACATTGCATTATGGAACCCAGTCACTGGGAATGCATTGACAGTGTATTTCCCCATCCAAGTGGGGAAGGTTGCATCAGGAAGGGCATCTGGTGTAAAACTTTTGTCATGTCAGTTTTACGGACAACCAGATAATTTGATCTGCTGTGGCGACCTCTAACTGGAGCAGCTGAGGGAAGAAGACATTGCACTATAGAATGCACCTTAGGTAGAGTTCTATTTAATAAATAAAGAAAAAAATAATAAAGTGTAGTGATTGTCACATGTGATACACAGCAGCACAGCACACGGTGCACACAGTGAAATTTGTCCTCTGCATTTAACCCATCACCCTGAGTGAGCAGCGGGCAGCCATGACAGGCGCCCGGGAAGCAGTGTGTGGGGACGGTGCCTTGCTTATTGGCACCACCACTGCCCCAGTTTAATGCTGAGTTCTTGTAACTTAGAGTTAGGGTTGGTCTATATAAAGCCCATTGAGACATACTGTATGTGATTTTGGGCTATATAAGAAATAAATGTTATTGTTGTTATATATTCATACCTATATATAATAACATTCCTTGATAAAGCTATTTAGCAGACATGTTTATTATGACACTGCAGGAATAATAGGCTGTTCAGTACAAAAGAAAAAGAAAAATATCAGTGACTTATTAAGTAATGTCAGTGACAGATGGTGAAGCATTTGTTCTCACATGAACTCTCACACACACACACACACGCTCACCAAAAATACAAGTGTGGAACGGCAGACTAAACGCAAGTTAATTTGGATTTTACTTGATCATAACAACTGTATAAAAAAAAAAAAAAAAAAAAGCGAAGTGATTGTCACATGTGATACACAGCAGCACAGCACACGGTGCACACAGTGAAATTTGTCCTCTGCATTTAACCCATCACCCTGAGTGAGCAGTGGGCAGCCATGACAGGCGCCCGGGGAGCAGTGTGTGGGGACGGTGCTTTGCTCAGTGGCACCTCAGTGGTACCTTGGCAGATCGGGATTCGAACCAGCAACCTTCTGATTACGGGGCCGCTTCCTTAACCACTAGGCCACCACTGCCCCCAGTGTTCCAGTATAATAAGGCAGCAACAATATTACCGGTATTTTGTAACCGCAACCCATTGTAACGGCACAACACAGCTCTAAACTTTTTGAGAATTTGAGAGGACACATGTGCACCTATCGAACTCGACACAGAGTAAAAAGTAAAAGTGGGAAGTATTAGAGGGACCTTAAGCCCTGATTAGGGCTGCATGTGAGATAAAAATAAAACTTCAGACAGGCCTTAATTAAAAGTTGATGAGTTATTTGTACAAACACCCCCTGTCCAACACCACCACCCCTCAGTTTGTAACTGTCAATTAAGCGAAATTGTAGGTCCACCCAACATGACACCCACGCTGCAGTCTGAGACGGCAGGACCCGTGCAGCCTCCTTGCAGCATCTTTTCACGTCGGTCGAAAATGTGCCCAGCCGAGTGTGATAATTGGAGAAAAAAAAAAAAGAAAACATGCTAACACGATGCTTCTGCATTCCAGCATGTTAGACAAGCATGTCTGAACGGGTGAGTTATCCTGCATTCAGTCATTTACCCTCCCCATCAACAACCGGCAATTATGCTGTTTAAATATGGCAGCTCACTCGTCCAATTCCTCCATGTTTAGTCAATGGACGCCTGAGAAAAGGCTGTTAATGCAGGCGTAGCTGGGCGGACAGGGGCGCTGGCAGCTGGGCCTGGACCCTGTTGTTTGGTACTAGCCGCTGAAAGTGATGGGCGAGAAGACACTCAGAAACTGAGACCAATGATTGGTTTGCCACTCTATGTGAAGGGTTCCAGTGTAAGAGCTTTGGAGCATGTGTAGAGGAGAGACAGAACAATATGTAGTCACATCGAAATATTAGGCATGAGATTGCTTCATTTTTCTTCAATACAGCTCATCAGCAAGTACTTTTTCTCGCCCCATTTCTCACCCGTTGAGTCCGAATTACATTTATCAGGTATGTATGTGAACACACACAAGTAATTTATTTCCAGCCATTGGTGCTTCTCAAACAGTACAATAAAATATGTGATATAAAACATAATGCAATATCAAACAATAAAATGAATGCAGGAAGAGACAATAATACATATTTGATTTGTTTGCATATTATACATTGTGTGCAATTAGCCTACTTTGGTGAAATAACACTTCTGCATTTGGCAGAAGCCCTTATCCAGACCGACTTACAACGTGAGTTGTACAACTAGATACGTTTTTCCTGCATGAACCAGTGTTTTTTTTAGAGCAACAAGATCTCACAACCACAATTTATATCGTATGCACATATAACTCAATAAACCGCATGTCCATGACCCCCTCTTGACATTCCTTCTTGATATTTTTTCCTAACTCACCCTGCTCAAAATCATGATCACTTTTTAACAAACTCCCACAACCACAATATTCATCATGACACCTATAACCTGAATTAGCGTTGTTGATGTTAGCATTTGCATTCAACTTTTCTCTCTGCTTTTCAAGCCAAAGTATTGTTATCTTATGTCTTTTTATTATTATTATTATTATTATTATTATTCAACATACATCCACAAAACGTCACATGTTTATCCAGCCCATAGCGCAGATAAGCAATCTGACATTTTTTAATATTATGTTTTTCCCATTGACTCAACATGGGGGCAGTTTTTTTGCACATTTACAGTTTTGAACTGCCCCTGCGTTTGAATCTCACCTCTCACCACAGTTTTCACCACTATGTTATGGCCTTAAATTCATTTTGATAAGTTTATGCTGTGTAACACCACACGTTATCATGACATGATTTTTGTTTTATAGTACAATTCAGCCGAAACAAATCTTCAGACTAAAATGCAGAGATCACATTTTTGTGTGCACTGTGTGCTACGCTGTAGTGTGTGGTATTGCAACTAATCACTTAATTACCCTGGCTGCAGCATTTCATTAATTTCAGTCCATTTAGAGCATTTATAATAACACGTTAGAGTTTCACATCTGTTTACAATGTTGCACAGTATTCATGTTTAATGCTTTAAAATTATGTTTATGGAGCTTTATTTTATTAATGTTTATTGTTATTACTGTTGCTTCATAAAACTACATCCTCTTATACAAAGTGCTACACACATACTGAAACCTTCAGTGTGGTGCTGTGAATATCAGCAGACCCTGCAACTCAAACTGTGGACTAACTAAGTGACTCTGAATGATCACCTGTGGTTTACCACAGGTAGATTATCCACCATCAGATAGTTTAACTTCCAGTCACACACAATAGTCTTTCAACTAAGCTGCTACAGTGTTCACAGAGCACCACATGACAAAGTTAATCGATTACTCTCACTGCCCAATGCTCACCAAGGTGATGGGTTAAATGCAGCAACATTTTGTTGTGTGCACTGTGTGCTGTGCGGCAGTGCTTAAAATGACAATCACTTTACTTTTGCTTATTTTACAGTTATCTTTCTAAATAATTTTGGAATTCAGATTTTTACATGTATTAATGCATTCGTCTGTCAAATGATTTAAGTTTTTCAAAAACAACTTGAACGTCAGCGGACATCCAATAACTCTTAACTGTTGACCAACTGAGGCATTCTGACTGATCACCTGTGTTGGCTAGTCTCAAAGATCCAGCATTTTATCAGAAGTTACAGATTATCCACCATAAGATAATTTCACTTCTTTTCACACACACTGGCCTTTAAGTAAATTTAACATTTTATATCTATACAGGTGAAATATCTTTTTTTTTTTTGTCTGGAATACCACAACTGTTATAAAACAGTGATACCAACCGTCTTCAGTAAATGGGGGATAAGTGTACTCTTGGTCTCATTTACATCACTTTTTGTTTTAGTTTATTTAATATATGTTAAGATTGTGACATTGTATAGTAGAATTCAGACTCTTATTAAGCACACTGAAAAGTGTTCACATGTTCAAAAGTAAAAACATGAATTCTAAATCAGTCTCTAAATCATACTGTAACAGCATTAAATGCCGCCTAATAACACAAAATGACATACATTTTCCAAGCCATTTTCCCCCATTTTTTAAAAATAACACCACAGTGCATGTCCATCACCCCCTCTTTACATTTACATTTAAAGCATTTGGCAGAAGCCCTAATCCAGACCGATTTACAACGTGAGTTGTACAACTAGATACTTTTTTCCTGCTTGAACCAGTGTTTACTGCTTGAACCACAATTTTTATCGTATGCACATATAACTCAATACACCGCATGTCCATGACCCCCTCTTGACATTCCCTCTTGATATTTTTTCCCAACTCACCCTGCTCAAAATCATGATCCCTTTTTAACAAACTCTCACAACCACAATATTCATCATGACACCTATAACTTGAATTAGCGTTGTTGATTTGCGTTCAACTTTTCTCTCTGCTTTTCAAGCCAAAGTGTAGTTTGTTCACAAACTACCCATTCTAGATTCTACCCAAAGATTTTTTACTCAATCTAGTGGCAAATGAATAGTACCTATCCATCCATCCGCCCACATTAATCCATCCATTCATCTTAATCAATCTCATTTAATTCGTACCAAGATTGTAAGTACAGTATCAGTACAGGACAGTATGTTAATTATTTATGTAATAGTTCACTAAAGGGTGGTAGTAGCCTAGTGGGTAACACACTCGCCTATGAACCAGAAGACCCAGGTTCAAATCCCACTTGCTACCATTGTGTCCCTGAGCAAGACACTTAACCCTGTAACTACTGATAAGTCACTCTGGATAAGGGTGTCTGGTAAATGCTCTAAATGTAAAGAAAAACACATTGATTGAATCGTTTCTCTGATAAATGACTCAAGATGTAAAACTACACTTTTTGAGGTCAGACAGTCAGCAAACACAGTTTACATTAAAATGCTAGGGAGCACAAGCCTATACTGTTGGCACAAGGATCGGCACTGATCTGTGCCAGTCAGGGTCCTTTATGCGTGCCGTGGCCATTAGTAGCAGGTGTGAGTAACCAGTAACTTGGAGACCAGGAGAGACTCGGGAGGCCAGAGGTGTGACAGTATTACTATAATAAACAGGGCTGAACGATTTATTGATTTTTTTACCGAATATTTTACATAACAGGCGATTTAAATAAACGCATTTGCAGACATGCTGGTTTGGCTGGAGACAGTCAGTGAGCCAGAGACTGGAGAGTTGGAAACCCCCTGGGGTCTTGGGGAGGCAAACAGGAAGAGAGGCAGCTGCAGTGACGCCGCGGCTGGGGCGCAGCTCACTGTGGTAATGATAGCGCCGAATTGGGAGAGCGTGGGTGGATGGCACCGCTCCGGTGTGCACAGGGAGACTGACTTCAGAAAGAACTGGTAACGTAAATCAGTCCATCCGAGGGGGCGTGCAGCAGAGTAAACAAAGTTCAGGCAGTGGTCGAAAGTCAGGGCACAGGCGAGGGTCGATTACCGGGAGATCAGTCTGCCTGAAGAAACGGCAGTAGGACAAGACCATTTGGAATCACAAACAATACTTAACAGCAAATCAAATCTGTCAAATAATCCACAATTAGATATTTCCTCAAATTTGTTCAGCCCTAATAATAAATCTCTTTTATAAAAATCTAAAATGCAAAAACGTTATTAATTAGTTGACATTTTCATGCATGAAATAAGTATTTGATCCCCTATCAATCAGCAAGATTTCTGTCTCCCAGTTGTATTTTATACAGGTAAGGATCTGACATTGGGAGCTTCTCCACCCTTTATAACCCTGTATAAAGTACAACGTCCATAGAAGCAGTCAATCTATCCAGATTTCAAACTCTGCACCATGGTCAAGACTGAAGAGCTTTTCAAGTATGTCAGGGACAAGATTGTGGACCTACACAAGGCTGGAATGGCCTACAAGACCATCAACAAGCAGGTGGGTGAGAAGGTGACAACAGTTAGTGGAATTATTCACAAATGGAAAAACCATAAAATAACTGCCCATCTGCCATCTCCCTTGGTCCTTGTGGAGTTTCAGTAATAAGTGATTCAGTAATAAGGTGTGGAACCAGCCCAGAATTACTCAGGAGGAACTTGTCAATGATTTCAGCTGGGACCATAGTCATCAACGGTTGGTAACACACTACACCGTGAAGGACTGACATCCTGCAGCCCTCAAGAAATCCCGTGTACAGGTTTTCCACTGAACATCTAAATGATTCAGAGGAGGACTGGATGAAAGTGTTGTGGTCAGATGAGACCAAAACCAAGCTCTTTGGCATCAACTTAACTTGCCATGTTTGGAGTAGGAGGAATACTGCTTATGACTCCAAGAACCCCGTCCATACCATCAAACATGGAGGAGAAAACATTATGCCTTGGGGCTGTTTTTCTGCTGTTGGGACAGGGCAACTGCACCACATCAATGGGAGGATGGATGAAAACCTCCTTTTCTCAGCCAGGTCATTGAAAATGTCTTGGAGAAGATCTGTAAAGAGGAATGGGACAAAATCCCCCCTGAGATATATTGAGGTTTTGCCACCAAGTCTAAAGCATGTTTTGCAAAGGGATCAAATACTTATTTCATGAATGAAAATGCAAATTAATTTAGAACTATTTTGGAAGGCATTTTTGCCATTTTTTTGTCCTGTTGCTCTCGGTTTTTCTTTGTTAACCCTAACCCTGACTATACACAAATTACATGGCAACCCACAAAATCATGTGAGGAGTTGACAATTAAAAGATTCAATATCCTCCAAAATATCTGGTTGGGTTTGGGGGACAAAGCAAAGTGACACTGATGTGGGAAAAGATCACACCAGAGCTGTAGTTCTAGTTGCACTCATAGCAACGTCATTGCTATGTGGAGGATGGTGCCACACCCAAAACCTGCTTGGCTCAGATTCAATAAAATGGAGCATTTTATATAAAGTTATCTTATAAAATACTAATGATTAATTCTCCCTTTAATTAAACATTCATACGTTATCTTAAACAGCAATGTTTAGGTAGATGCTTAATTAAGTTTTATACAGAAGTAATTGTTGCTGAAATTGACCTTTTTACAAAGACTATGGTTACAGAAGCGTTACAGTAGAAGTGGGGGCCCAGCCAATGGGGTGTGGGTTCATGTCTGAGCACTTCAGAGAGTGTTCAAGTCTGTTCTCGAGTGTTCAGAGACTGCAGAGTTTTTTGCCAGACAGGTGTGTTAAGATCAGAGTTAAATATCCTTGCATTTGACCTGCTCATCAGCTCCATGGCTCGATGAATTAATTATTAGGTAAGTAATGTATGGTGGAGGAGGGTAACTCGACACTATGTGCCATCCCAGTTTTTCATTAGTAAATTTTGACACCCTGCTGTGGGATCAGACATCACTGGTCTAATCGATGCTGATCACTTTAGCTCCGCTGCTGCTTTTTTACTTTTGTATGCTGCTCCCATTTCACCTATATTTTATGGTTTGAATTGTACTAATCCACGTTTAGATTCTCCTCCTGAAAGTGAAGTGATGATCATTATGACACAAATATAGGTTCTCAACCCTATTGTTCTTGTGTTGTTATAGTGTAATACATTTTTCATTTCATATTGATTTTCAAATATTTAGTATTAAGGAATAATCAATCACTCACTCACTCACTCTAGGCAACCCTATTCAGGGTCTTGGCTGGCAGACACTAGATGCAGGGCGGGGGGCCAGCTCGCACACACACTCACACACACTGCACTGGTGTGTACACTGGTTTTGTAACACTGCTTTGTTAGGCCACTGCCAGGCCAGTGATCACCACTGTTTTCATTATGAATTGGGTTTGACTAAAAGGTACTTTCTACTAGGTACTTTTAAATAGAATTGCATTACAAAAAACAAGAGATCCTACAAGAGATCAAAATTGGTATTGACTAAAACTAGACTAAAATGTCATCAGTTTTGGTTGACTAAGATATTCATGGCTTATTCTGATTAAAATATGACTAAAATGCTTTTAGTTGACTGAATCCTAGCCTAAAATGAGTCTGAACATGACTAAGACTTATAAAGACAAAAATGACAGCTTGATGCAAAGACTTGACAAGATCAAAATTAAGCCAAGCCTCCAAAAACAACTATATGTAGAAAAATGTGGGAAATTTGAACAAAATTAGTCGCCAATGATAATTAATAATGTTATTTTCTGTGCATAAAATAATACAATATTGAAACCAGACTCAACTGTCATGCATGTTCACTTGTTCCTAATTTGTTATATAATGCAACATTTTAAAGAACAGTAGGCGCATGTTTTATACATGAGCAATAGGTCCAAACCGAATGTATAGCAGTGATGATATTGCCTGCTATATGCTTTGTTAAATAGAGCATGTCATTCCATAAAAATTTTATTTTACTATACAGTGTATGCACACATGACTAATTAACACAACTTTTAAAAAATGCAGTGGTTTATTTATTTTTAGTGTGTATGTCATGCCACATGAATTCAGATATGCTCAAAATTCATGATAAGTGAACATAATATGTGACCCGATGGTCAAAACACACACACGCAAAACAGAAAGGACCCAACATAACATTGATACAGCCTGGTTCAGAGTAATGCAAGACAGCATGTATGGTGTGCTAGTTCCCCTTTGAAGGGTCCTTATCAGCCCAACCTACTGGCAATAGGCAGCACCCGTCAGAGATCTCGATCAATCATGTGATATGGGTCCCACATGGGCAACCCTATGGCACCTAGGCACCACAATTTATTCCATAGTTTATCTAGACTTAAAACTGACTGCATGCGTATGGAATATATCAGTCTCCATGTACTATAGTAGCATGTAATAATAAACTGGTTTATATATTTTCATCATAATGGAGGTCAGATGACTTCACAAAAAAAGGAAAAAAAAAGATAAGAAGATAAGGGTGTAATAAATACTAAGACAAAAAACAAAGACAATTTATTTTGAATGAAATAGAACTTTAGTGTTTTTAATGTAAATGTACAGTAAAACATTACTGTACATACCTGATGTAGCCTCATCCATGAGTGTTTGTTAGCGACCAAATTGTCGTCACAAATACAAAAGCTGAAATTTTAATAAACCTTATATTTTCAAGCATGTGTGTCTAAAAAATATTTTAAATATATGTGTGTGTGTGTGTGTGTGTGTGTGTGTGTTGAAGCTGCAGTCCAGCTGTGACCAGCAGTAATAAACCAAAGCTTCCCATTCTGACAGATGTTCAGGAAGTGGCACGCTGCAAGAATTTCATTCTCTTGGTTTAACTCCTCCATCATGCTCAACTTAATTCTGGCTTCTGTACTGTACTCCCCATCTGACTGGTCGTTTTTATATTTACATGTCTGCTCGCCGCTCGACAGTTGACAGTTGTAGATTTATTTTGACGTTCTTGGCGGTCGCGCTGTATGAAACAGTATGAAACCTGGTTCTTTATGAAC
The DNA here is from genome assembly GCF_900700375.1 of Denticeps clupeoides. Classification (NCBI taxonomy): domain Eukaryota; kingdom Metazoa; phylum Chordata; class Actinopteri; order Clupeiformes; family Denticipitidae; genus Denticeps; species Denticeps clupeoides. The sequence goes on along the minus strand of NC_041710.1, from coordinate 8,019,872 downwards.
ACTACCCAGAAGTCACCTTGTACAAAGCAATTTACCAAGCCCCTGGTAAAGAGAGAGACCCTGACAAGCAACACTTCATTTTCTGAGGAGTGTGTCAAAAGGCATAAAAGCAAAACAGATTCGGAGCACGGCGCACAAATTGTTTTGAGGATGAATAACCGCATTCTTCGCTTTCATAACCGAGTCTGCTGGCTGGCAAGGCGGCGAGTGAAATGTCAGGGAAAAGTCTGGGGGGGGGGGGGAAAGCTGTCTCGTGCATGCATGTGTGCTTGGGCGTGTTCAAAGTGACCCTGCATCTTGGCCGGGCCTTGCGCCCTGCTTTGGCTGCCAAATTAATAATGGGGGCCCTGATGAAGGCGTCACTATTTAAAATTTCATCATGTACATGCTGTACACATTTCGCTGCCAGTTCATTTGGACACTTCCCCTGTGTAAAACCTAAAAGCCCTGATCCGTGGGCTCCATTAGCACGCGGCACAAAAGGTAGGAGGTAAAATATTCATCGGAGGGCGTCGCTGCGGCACGTCCACGCTGCAGGCGTTCGGGGGACGCGGGCGTGTTTTCCGCGCGTTTGAACCGCGGGAATGTTCTGTTTGTTAACTTTGATATGTGGCCTGATTTAACTTGGCACAGATGGCTTTTATATTTGTTGTGGGACGCGTTACAAATCTCAGCGATTTTCTGAAATTTAGCCTAATTAGTACTTAGGACTCTTGCAGTTGCTTGGAGTTAGACACTGGGGGCCACTGGGGGCCACTGGGGGCCACAGGAAGCAACTTGAGGGACTTCGGGGACCAAATCAGACATCTTATCTGGTGTAGTTCTTAAAAGATGTTGATGCATTTAGAGAGGCTTTTAATGCCAGATGCTGTGTGTGTAGAACACATTTTCCGACATCACTGCCACGACCGAGAGGGGAATGGAAACGATGGAACCCTCTGGTTCTGCCGTTCCTGTTTAGAACTGTGTGCAGCTGGACACTGCTCCCTGCCCGCCCGCCTTCATAAGTCCTACGCCTTGCACGTGGCCACGAGAACCCTCCATCTCTCCCAGGCCAGCAGTCCTGGATGCACACGTGTCCACACGCGCTCCTGTATGGTTCACAAAACACAAAAAAGAAATGACACGCGAGCCAGAGACAGACAGCCCTCGGGCTGCGTGTTGGAGGTCCGCTCTGGTGATATGGAACCAGAGCTGGGTGTGATCAGGGCTTGCTCCTCAGGTACACCGGCACCCCCTGTGGCGTCCGGGGGAAGAAGAATGTCTTTTAAATCAAATTTTAATTTGATAAAATCTGAAATAGACATATTTTTTATTTACTTTTTTTTAAGTGTATTTCTAAGATTAACATTTTGCACAGTGTTGTTCAATGAACATGAGTCAAGTGCTATGAGTTTTTACTGATTAACACCATTTGCCCTAATAAGGTCTGCACACTTTTTTCCACAATGGATGCCCAATGCTTTCTACACACAAGCACTTGTACAGGCAATACGGATCACGCACTGACTCACAGCATGGCCAGCAGTGCAGAGCATTTGGAATGGTAGTTTGGAAGGATGAAAACAAATGTGATTAATTTTTGCAACTTGGTCAAAAAATTAATTGTATTTAATTAAATTTATACATTCATATGAATATGAACAAGATCATTGACATTTATATGACCTGAACCTTTTTTTTTTGTGTTACCTTGATGTAGTTACCTTGATTTTGTAGAATTTGCCAGAAAGCTTTAAAAATTCTTCATCTTTTTCATTACAAAATGTGTTGCACAGTGACCGGTGAAAGAAGGACAGTGCAGTTTACCAACCAACCTTGGTTGGCAGTGGTGGCCTAGCGGTTAAGGAAGTGGCCCCATAAGCAGAAGGTTGCCGGTTCGAATCCTGTTCCACTGAGGTGCCACTGAGCAAAGCACCGTCCCCACACACTGCTCCCTGGGCGACAAATTTCACCGTATGCTGTGCTGCTGTGTGCCACATGTGACAATCACATCAATTTCATTCACAATAAGACAATAGCTACTAGGGTTGTGATGCTACAGGTATCCCATGGTACGGCCTTCAACGTTTTCGGTATACGTTTCGAAGTCTCTTTCCGAAATTCAGCCTTAGTTCAGAATTATAGCCACTTTTATCCAGTTCCACAATGGCATTTCCCCAGGATGAGCCGTTTTGGTGTTTGTAGCTTTAAATGCAAATGAGGAGGAGAGTGGTGGGACAAGGAGGGGAGCGGCCTACAGAAGTTGAGAAGCCTTTTGCAGAAATGATGTCATCAACACCATTTACCAACCACCATGTTTGCCACAAACAGGAAGACATGTCTGTGTTTTTCCAGAAAAAAATAGAGCCCTTAATGATGACATAAAAGAGCTGGGCTCTTAGAATGGCGAAGCAGAATGACTGAAGTGCTCTTTACACATATCACCATTTCTAGACAATGGAGGACCATAGACAGACTAGGGGAACTTGTATTAATGGTGAATTAAAATATGCAAAGTGAAATTTTTATATCAGGGGACCTTTAAGCCATGCGGTGTTATGTGGTGGGGCAGCGCGATCAGCCTGCACTTGAGTGATTTACTTTAGTTAAGTTCAATCACTGGACATTTCTGGACCACTCTCAAAAGGAATTGTAAAACTGAAATCCCACAGCGTATGGAGCCGTGCAGGGTGGGTGGATCAAACAGTTACCGTTGCACCCCTAATAGATTCACATAATGAAGTGTGTGGGTATATTACCATGGCGTGCAGTTTACTTGACAATCGCAATAAAGAATTATAATGTGTGTGGATGTGAACACAACGAACTCGTTTGTGGTAGCATTGTAATATTTTATTTAGCAGTGTTAGGAAGTAAAGAGATAAATCAGATGCTTGAGTTAAGTAGGTATTAGCAGTGTATGTTGCCAATGGCTCTCAAATGTGCACAGAAAATCTGCTTTTCTTTCCATCCCTTTCTGCCCGGGGTGATTTCCCACAAGGTTCTTCTGTCTCTGATGAATATTTCACCAGCATTAGAATGGGGCGCTGAACAAACAGCGAGCTTTTTGACACTTCATTTCATTCACATTTCATGCATTTTCAGTCAACAGAAAAGGGCAGGAGATGAATATTTTCTGTGTTTGACTTTGCTGCGCCTTTTAATGTACTCTGTGTCTTTTTTTGGAGCTTGCTTGTCTGTTCCCGATTCATTATTGACTTAAACGCGGATTGATTTATTACATGATGAGCTTAGACCTTTTTCTATTTTTCTTCATTTGCACCTTTCTTATTGGGTCCTATTGTTGTTTTTTTCTTTTGCTTGTTTCATTAAGAGACATGATATAAAGAGACAAGTTGCAGCATTAGTTTTTCATTAAATTTTTAGAGCATCCTAAACATGTAATTTATTTATATGCATACATTATAAATGCCCTACTATATAAGCTTATAATAAACAGGGCATGCAGTAAAAAGACAACATTTTTTTGCAAAAAACATCCAGATGCACACATTCAGCCACTAGCACCTTTAAAGAACCCTGGCCACTTTATTAAGGGACGATCATGTGTTCTTTCTGGCACACATGACTCCTTCTGGAGTCACACATGGGTGTGCAAAACCAAGTGAAGGGAGGATGCACATAAAAACCATGCCAGTGGTGATAATGAAGACTCATCATGCCATCACCCTCTCGCCTTCTGAGGTCTGTGTGTGTGTGCGTGTGTTTGTGAATGCGGGCATCCGTGCCCTGGGGTCTCTCTCCAGTCAGTCGTGTGTGAAATGAGGAGGCTTCCCCCACTTCACCTCCTCCAGCGGTCGCGCCAGAAGAGAGAAATTAACTTCAGGCTGCAGACCCCCGCTCTGTTTACGTGGCCCTCAGCCCTCTAATGTCGGCCTGATTGGAAAATCCCATCAGCGTTGAAATCGCTCACGGCAAGGCTGCAGTGGACACACAATGCATCTGAAGAACTGCAGACTGCCTATTTGCCAGCTCTGTCAAGCCTAAACAAAGCTGTTTTCTTACAAATTCTCTGCAAATAACTTCATCTGGAAGCAGCTCTACAGCTCTTATTTATTTACTTTTTCAAAAACTTTTTTCCTGTTTTGTTCCTTTTTTATTTTTAGGTTTTGCAATTTTGCGTGTGGTTCACAGCAGAGGCTTGAAAAGCGCCATTGCGCGTGATAATTTAAAGCTGGCAGTGGCGGAGCGCTCAGAAATACACATTAAAAAATACATTTCTGACACTCTGACTGATGCTGTTTGAGGTTTATTACTTAACAACTGTCAGAAGCAATGAGGCCGCTTCCTTCAATTCCAGGCGGATAAGTAAACGCTGCCGAGACATCCAGCAATTGGGCCCAAAAACGACCAGAATATTCCATTTCTGCAAATGGTGAACACGCCTCTTTTATTACTATTCCACACGACTGCTGACTGGAGCATGAATAAACAAGAACAATGACAGTGATGCACCCATGGGTTGTGCTGGACCATTCAGAATATATAAAAGGACAGAAATATATAACAACACCCATGTAACAACAGACCTTTGTAGCCCGTGACTGCAATGATTTGGCCAGCAAATTAAGACATACTTATTGATTGGTCCAGCGAGCTCCAAAATTTTTACTATTCGGAACCTTTGTGAAGAAAGTTTTGTTCTTAATAAATCAAACCAAAACAATGACTCTATTAATGGCGTGTGATTGTTGTCTCATCAGGTGATTGTGATCTGAGCCGTCGCCCAGGGAGACGGAGCAGTGACCGGATGCTGGTAGGCAAGCGTGGGCTGCGGCCTCGATCATGACCCGGCTGCTTTTGGGCCGGACGCTGGAGCGGATCTGCAAGGCCGTGCTGCTGCTCTGCCTGGTTCACTTCCTCATTGTCATGATTCTCTACTTTGACGTCTACAGCCAGCGCTTCGACATCTTCAGCCGCTTCAACAATGGACGCGGAGCAGGCGCCGCCAACGCCTCCCGCCTTTCACACCACTACTTCTACAACTACACACTGGGCAGGGCCAACGCCTCCTTCCCCAGCTACCTTAATGCCGGAGATCAGGCGCCCCCCAGCGGCCGGCCGGAGGCCAACCACACGGTGCCCACCACCAAGCCCATACCACCCTGTCCCGAGGTGCCTCCTGGACTGGGTGAGTCCCGCTGTTTTTATTTTCGTTTTTTAGCCTGTGTTGCAACTTGCATTTTAGATTTTATTTGGAGGTCTTGGCTTGATTAATACTATACACACATTCCTTATGGGCGGAGTTAACTAATCAACCCTGGACACTTTTTTTTTATGAACAAATTTTATTGTGCAGTTTTTATGTTTTATGTTCCTGGGTTGAACGCAAATACATTGGTCTTCGTAAGATGTGGGATTAAAATGGTAAATGGTCAAATGAACAGTAACTATTGGAAAGCCACATTTTCAGAAAGATGTAAGGAGGAGATATTCTCTGTTGGTGAGTAAACAGAGTCTTGAACGTCTGAAAGATCTGAAAGTGGACCAGCCCTTCCCTCCTGGGACTGGAATATCTGTGGAAGTTAACAACGGAATCCATCTTTACAATCAAAAAGAAATATTGCAGAGTTGCTTTCCTCGAAGATCAAACAGCTAGTTACAACTGGGAAGGAGGCAAAGTGGAAACAGGGGGAAAAGGGGGCCATGCTTGAAGGCTCTTAATTGGTGGGCTGAACAGGCTTTAGAGAACGACGGGAAAAAATGTTGGACGAGCCAATCAGCCCCAAGACTCTTCATGTGAGTGTTGCAAATGATTCACTGCAGACTCCAATTACGGTAAAAGCCTTTGCTTCGTTGCGACACTCCACACGAGTGTCAGTACAGTGTTCTGCTGCGTTCTCTCGTAGTCCACGGCAGAACAGTGTTTGCCCGGATCAGATCCGCTGTCGCTGCTCCATCCGGAGCTGGCGCGAGGGCAGGAAGCACCTTGCCGCGAACGGTCCACTCCATCAGCAGAAGGAAAGCTCTCATTAACGCCAGTGTCCCCATTCATAATGAGGCAGCCCTGCCTAATAAAAAGGCTGTAAGAGTATTTGATATGCCTGCAAGCCTTCAGGCCTTTACCTCACATATCCTGCTAATGAGTTTTAAGTAGAGCTCCTAAAGGAATTGTGGGAATTGGGCTGTGACATAGGACACCACCTTTATTCTGCCTTTATCGCTCTTCAACTCTTGCTCGTCACTTCCGTTCGTACTTTTAGATTTTTCTCAAACTGTATATCTGGTGCTTCCCAGATTAATGATTCGTGCCCACAGGGACGACTTCATAGGGTTAAGTGGACACACTGGTCCAAGTTGCCTCTTTTTGAGAGTTGTAAATAAGGAGCATTGACAGTAGAAAAGCCATTTCGACTAATTGGTCCATGGAGTTGCCATCCGTGTATCTAAGCAACAAGCGTCAATCGCTGTGTGTGATCAGGTAGATTTACACAATGTCTGTGCTTAAGAGGCCGATCAACTATGTGTCGCTATCGGGGTGTGGGACGTGGGCCGCACTAGCGCCCCGGTTGTGGGTGTCCGGTTTGGGAGCGGGCGTCGCTGCGTGCGGGGGCACAACATGGGCTGTGGCTCCTTCTCTGGGTCGGGGGAGAGTGAGGAGGAGACGGGGGGAAGCAGTACACACCTCCACGTAACCGCGGTCGGGCGGCTGGAGGGTTCTCAGGGTAGGATGGGATGTCATTAGACGGCGTCGGGGACAGAAAAAGCGGTCGGTAACATCAGGTTCGAACGAGAGCCAGTAGGGTTCTCCCAAAACGTGGTAAAAAACAAGGCAGTCGCTGTGAAGAGAAAACTAGATCACCGTATGAGTTCGCAGTGTTTTTTGTTGCTTCCGCCATCTTATGGTGTCCTTTAATTTCTAAAATGAACTTTTGTTACCTTCAAGGGAAGCAATTTTGTTGATTTTTGTTTAATGTGAAATAAGTGCTCACAGATTAGCAAACAATGCAGACACGAGGCAGCAAGTGTTATCTGACTCGTTGCGCCATGTCTAATTTCAAATGTGCAGTAAATTTTCATTTAGTTTCAGCAATTTGAGTCATATTAAATAGTTTATTAAATTGTATGTTATCATGGAACGCTGACCGCCATGATCTGCTCTTGGATGAAACAGAAACTAGGCTGGACGTGTCCTCTGCCGACGCTGTAAAGATTCTTCGGAAACCTTTGGGGGATCCGGCTCTCTACACAGGGCTGCTTAGCATTCACAGTAGGGATAGTCTGTGTGAGAAGTGTTTTTGATTGATGTAAGCAGAATAACCATTCTGTGGCCATCTGATGTCTCTGGCAGCTCAAAAGTACAATGTGTCTGGATTAGGATGTCAAATTGTCACATTTTAACACATGAACTTAGTTATGAACATGAAGTTTCGTCTGCTTCCTGTTTGTATTGTTCCTGATTCCTCTTTGGGAGCTTTGAAGTCCATTTTGGCAGACACCACATTTGACAGTTTTTTTTTTTCCTGGTACGTTAAGAGTGGGGGAGGGAGGGAGGAGCATTGCGGGTTCTGAAAAGTCATCCCCATTGCGGTAACACGGGCCTTTGACTCTTTTTCTTGCCATAGTAATAAAACACTGAGGTATAAACATGGGTGGGGAACCAGGTTCACTGAGACCCACTGTGGGTCCAGTTTTTGTGTTCAGTCAGTCAATAATAAAGGGGGGAGATTTTTATTATTTTTTTGCAAGCATCTCAATACTTACGGAGCCCCTTAAGAACCATGAAATGGAGAAAAAAAATGATCCTGTGGGCACAAGTTATTTTCCTATGCACACCAGTTATTCTTTAGCACGGTCTTAATACATGGCAAAAATTTTTTAACTTGTCGTATGAATCAATGTGCCAAATATAATTGGGTCCCCAAAATTGGAAACGTGGCATCAATAAAGACGCTCTTCAAAACAATTGATTCATTCATGTTAATAAATGGAGACAGCGTGGCTGGTGCTTTACTTCATTTACCTGCAGCACGGGGTCTTACCGACACACCTGAATTCAATGTCTAAGAAGTCCCAATACTTTTACATATTTACACGCAGCGTATGTGTAGTGTAAGATCAGCCGTGGTGAGAGATGAGTGATGTGAGGAAGCAGGTCGGCCATGCTGGTTGCTCGGGGGCTAGTGTTCATTGCCGCGTGGCTCCCGGTCGCAGGTGCAGGCAGCCACAGATCTTACGGACGGAGCCGAGCCCCGGGAGAAGCAGGGGGCTTCTGTGGACTTGCATCCCAGCTGACAGGTGCTGCTGGTGGGTGGTGACTTGGGGTTGGGGGTGGGGGATCTTCCCCTCCTTCTGTGGGAGTACAGAGGATAATGACTGACAGCTTGTGGGCTGCTGCAGTAACGGCAGGAGGGCCCAAATCACAAGGGACCGGGGGAAAAATGCTGCAAATTTGAATTTTCGGTGTTTTCTTTTTCTTATATATATATATATACTGACATTAAACAACCAACATATATTAATGTGCAAAAACATCCAAAAATTATTTACTTATAATAATTGAGACCACTTCAGTGTTTTTTTAACCAACGAACACAAATGAGCTGCTGATTTAGAGCATCAGATGAATCAAACCATGAAAGTTTAAAATTTACCACTGTAGAGTGAACCCTCGTACTTCATCCTCTTTTAATTTTTCAAACCCATCCTGAGTTAATTTACAAATTTTAAGGTTCTTACTTATTACTATTACTTTATTATTAGTTTTGTCATTTTTGTCGAATTATTTTTTTCTCCTCTGAATTTTGTCAGTTTTTTGAAGAATATCAACATGTACACATAAATATCTCATTCCAGAGACATACATCAATGTTCTTACGTGATCAGATTCAGGCAGCTAGTTCTGGCAGCGCAAAATATTCTCAATTTTCACAGGGATGACAATTCAAATTTTTTGATCACGGTATTTCTGAATCGTTCTGTGTTCCTTTATCAGATTTAATGTCACACCTCTCCTCGTCACGAAACTGAAACCGTCTGCCAGTGCCCATCTGTTCATCGTCCCCTAAGCCTCTTTTTGAGTAACGGCTGAAGCCAGCTCCACCCTGTCCCCAGAAAGATATGGAAGACCGCCGCGTATCCGTGGTGCCTGGAGTGAGGGCCGGAGCGCCGGGACTGTGCAGAGAGAGTGGCACCTGTACCCATCAGGGAGGACAGATCATTTTCTCCTTCCGGCCTCTGGGGGGGATTGGCGCTGCAAATTATAGAAGTGGAGCTGAACGATGGACTGTGGCCGCCACTCGGGGCGAAGCAAAAGTACAGAGCGATAGATTAGGCGAGTGGATTGAGTCGGTGGGAGGACTGTGTGCGTGTGCCCGTGAGAGGAATGGCGGTCTGGCTGATGTCGTGGTTACCGGGCCCATGAGTTGCCGCAGGGTGACGGTGCTTTTGAGTAGCAGACTGTCCTGCATGTCCACCTGCACTGTTTTAAAGTAAAGCATTGTGTAGCCAGAAGGCATATGGCATTTTGCCTTTATTGTTTGTGTAATAGACTGGACCCGAGTGAGCTCCCCAAACTCACCTTAAAACTCCGGCAATTGTATAATTGTCACCGCACTTGGTGGCAGACCTCTGACTTTTAATTCAGACTGGCTATGTCACAAGAATACAAAAAATTCTATTCTCCAGAGCAATCCCAGCTGCCTTAACAAGTAGTTATGCCATGCAATTCTTAGTTTCTGTGTCAAAAGGGATAAATATTTGACCAAAAACTGGTATCACTAAGCATTTTTTGTAAAAATATGTACTTTATAGTGTAATGCTTTAGATTAAATATTGCCAGTCCACAATGATAATGTCTTTTCGTGTTAGGAGAAAGCTCATGTCTACATGTAGCATGAACAGAAGTATCCAGGACATATGGATGTACTGGGAACCACTGCTTTGTCGCGCTTCTTTTTCTAAATGAGCTTTACTTATTCATTCTCTGTCTCCGCTTCTTGCTTCCACGGTGCGTTCATTTGTGTTTTCTCCCTGGTCGCCCGTAAATGGGGGAGCAGCATTTTCTCTCCATGCTCTTGCGTTCTCATGTCTAGGACCCGACCCCTCTGGGCGTACGAGGCTCGGTGGATGAGGAGGAGGTATAAATAGCCCTGAAACATCATCCGGAGGAGGCCCGGCACCATCTCTCACCTCCCAGGGCTCCCTCTGCCACCAGAATGCTCAGTGAATATTTAGTTCAGGAGCCTTGGCTGATGCGTCCACAGCCGCCCTCTGTTTTAGACTTTCTTTTACATTCCAGAGATTAAGATGCAGGTAATGTTATTTCCATACTGGGCTTTTGCCTGCTAATGATACTCCTGAAGGAGACACTAAGGTAAATAAGTGTTCCGAGGCTTTTGCACCATTTAATTAAGAGGTGGCTATTGACATTTAATTAAGAGGTGGCTGAAAACATTTGCATCGGATTTGTTTCTAGTAAGATACGGTAAACCTTTATTAGTCCCACAAGTGGGAAATTTGCACGATAGTAAGATGTATATATGAATCCTGTTTGGAGAGAATCGCATTATACGGCAGTTTCTGCAGCATACAGTTGCACAACTGTCCATTCACAGACAGAGAGGCCTTCAATTAGAGGAAGCAACATGCAGAATGGCCCTGACTGAGAGCCATGCTGCTCTGGGCATCACAATGGCTGGAGTCGGGAGTCCAGTGCCAATCTTGTTTTTAAAGGACTGCCAATCTGTCTCCACTCCACTCTCCACACTTAGTGCTGAGCAAGACATTTGGGCATCAGCACACTTTAAGAAGAACTGTCAGAAATGCCAACTTGTTTACATCAGTAACCATCTGCTGGCTCAGAGTTGATGCATGGCAGAGCATTCTTGTCAATAAGTTATGAATTGTAATGTGAATTACAAAATGTAAGACTTGAAATTAATTAATTGATCACTGACTATATGCAGAGAATATCTCAGTGAAACAGTTGCTATCATTCTAAGTCAAACAGCCACTATTATTATAGGAACTATATTATATGTGCAACTATAACATGTTATTTTAGTTTTGAACCCACTCAGACATACATAGTGCTTCCATTCGGCACAGATGCATTAGAAATGTTGAGTTTTTAATGTGGGAAATCAATGGTCTGTTACATAAAGGCAGCATGAGCATTTGAACTGGACTATTGTGAATAATTACAATTACTCAATTACTCATTTTTACTTAGGGTGGGCACACACACACAATTCAAGTCGCCCATGAACTAAGTGTACAGACCTGTGGATGGTGGGAGGACACCAGAGAACCAAATAAATATATAAGTAAATGTTATATGTTGTAAATGTCTGCGTGCGTGTTTTATTATAATAATCAATAAACCCTTCCACACTTACCACCAAGCTGGAGCACCTGGGACTCAGCTCATCTCTCTGTCAGTGGATCTCCAACTTCTTAACCGGGAGACCACAGGCAGTAAGGATGGGGGGTCATGTCTCAACCTCCATCACCCTCAGCACTGGAGCCCCCCAGGGCTGTGTTTTGAGCCCCCTGCTGTACTCCCTGTACACCCAGGACTGTACAGCCACTACTAACTCCACCACCTTCATCATGTTTGCTGACGACACTGTCGTGGTGGGCCTGATCTCTGACAACGACGAGACGGCCTACCCGGAGGAGGTTGGAAATCTGGAGAACTGGTGCCAGAGGAACAATCTCCACCTGAATGTCAGCAAGACAAAGTAGCTAATAGTGGACTTCAGTACAAAGCAGGAGAGGACCTACCAGACCCCTGTCATCAACAGGAGCCCACTGGAGAGAGTGGACAGCTTCAGATACCTCGGTGTTCACATCACGCAGGACCTGTCATGGTCCTGTCACATCAACACCGTGGTGAAAAAGGCCCGGCAGCGTCTCTACCACCTCAGACGCCTGAGAGACTTCAGACTGCCCTCCAAGGTGCTCAGGAACTTCTACTCCTGCACCATAGAGAGCATCCTGACGGGGAATATCTCAACCTGGTTCGGGAACAGCACCATGAAGGACAGGCGAGCCCTACAGAGGGTGGTTCGATCAGCCGAACGAATCATCCTTACCAAGCTCCCTGACCTTCAATCTATCTACAGCAAACGGTGCTGCACCAGGGCCAGGAAGATAGTGAAGGACCTCACCCACCCCAACAATGGTCTCTTCTCTCTGCTGCGATCAGGGAAGCGCTTTCGCTCCCTGAAGTCCAACACAGAGAGAATGAGGAGGAGCTTCTTCCCGCAGGCTGTCCGAGCTCTCAACCACAACAGTACATAGAACTCCAATACACTCCAGCGCTTTCACTTTCACCTCCAATCACTCCGGACTCTTTTGCACAAATCACTTTGCGCTTTTTACTTTACTGCTCTTTTTTTTATGGCTCTTTTCTCTTTTCTTTAAACATTGTCTTTAACTCATTTGCACACCTTCACCCTACCAGTTACACATATTTTATGTTAAAGACGTAAAAGTGTAATATTTGGTTATGTTTGCAATATTTTCATATTGGTTCATTGTATACTTGCAACATTTGTAATTACTGTGGTCTGTAGTTGTCGCAAAAAGCATTTCACTGTATATCATACCGTGTATGACTGTGTATGTGACAAATTTGAATTTGAATTTATTATGTCTTGACTGAGGTGTTTGCAGTGCTGTCCACATGATTCACATGATCCCAGAGGCTGGCAGCCTGGGTGTGGCCGCTTGTTCTATTGTAGGGAGTTCATCTGTGTGTCTATGAGGGGAAGCGCCCTGTCCGTGGTTTCACATCAGTCCTCTGCTTATTTTGTGCTATGCAGAATGCATTGTGCTTCTTTGCGCACTGCACGTCTGTCATGTTTTGGTGACTGAAGCAGGAGACACACATGCTTGAATATTAACATAAGACAAAAAAAAAAAAGACACAGGGAAGAAAAAAAGAGTTCTTTAGCAGCAGACTGCCACCGCTAGAGGCGCAGAGACAGTAGCCTGTTTATTATACAGGCTCAGTGGAATTCCTAAAAGTGTTCGTATTTAATGGGCTACGGGCATTATGGTTGTCACGTCAGGTCAGTCCTTTGGGAAAACACTTTGGACACAGAATCAATGGGGGAGGAGGGGGGGGGGATTCTATGAGGCAAAGAAAGCTGCACTGCACGGCGGCTGTACGTATTCCAGCGTAGGTTAGATGAACAGCAGGCTTCTCCAAACGATGACTGGCATAACAGATTCACGATAATGTCGCCTGTAAGGGGATTACAGCAGAGGGTGTTGCTTTGTGCTGCTGAGAGGCTGATGGTGACATTGTCGCTGTTTAACGAATTATGGGGGAGTTGTTTTATATAAGTTTAGGAGGAGCTATATAAATGGATATATATATAAAAAACAACTATATATATATCCTCTGGACACACTGCTGTTTTTCTCCACTTTTGACTGCCTTCTGTGTCCACCACTTTCTGGAACTCATTTATTGATTTTTATTTACCTTCATTTTTTTACACTTTGTTTATTAAAATGATTTCAGCAGAATTCATTGATTCACAAGGGAGAGATCGTTGCTATAAGCGGAATTATGGACTTTACAAAAGACCAAAGGATCTGAAGTCCATATATTGGATTAGCCCAAGACCTATTAATACAATAAGCTTAGCCAGACAGCTATGAATACAATCTAATTGGATGAGCAAACCTAGTCTCTTCAGAGCATCCAATGTCAGGTGCTGGTGCAATGTGAAGGAGTGCAAGTGAGCAAGAAGGGTCACTTCAGCGATCAATAAAGCTGTGTGCTGGATAAAAACGCTCACTCATTTTCTTGAGAACTACTATCACCTCAACTGCAGCTTCAGAGTAATAATGAAAAAAGAAACAGGTTGAAGATATTACAGATCTGAAGCATATAATCAGTATATAATAACAATATTAAAAAAAAACTTAAAAAAAAAAAACTATTTTTAATCAGTTATGATGATACTATTATGAAAGGGAGTTTTGATTCTTTTTAATTACCATTGAAGCATCATAGGAAAACCCCAGATATTGGCTCAATATCTGGCTCACAAAATCTGTTAGTCTTTTAGCAGATCGGGCAGGGGTCATCTGCACAGGCAACAAATAGCAGCTCAGTTCTGTAATTAAATGACAGATAGTCTCCAATTCATTGGAATGGTAACACTGTTAGATAATGGCATTGAAATTTTGATGCTGTGTCCACTGAAGATTTCATTAACTTGTTGTCAGCGTGTAACGTATTTTATTCTGATAAAGGGCTCTCCACTGAAGACAAGTTTTTGCTGAACACCAGACCTTGTCTTGTTTGCCTTCTACATTTGTCAAATGAAATTCCCATCATGACCCCTTCATGACCTTTATGGAGAGTAGTCATACTCCTTCCAGCCAGTGGAATACAGACCTCAGGATGGATGTGTAAAAGCCAGAAAACACATCTAGGGTGGCATTTGCTGTGCCTGGGGGGACGTTTTTAAGGTCACTTGAATGTATATGAATTGCTGCCATGGCCAGAGTTGGATTAGAATTGGATGCTCGGTCATTAACCTGATGAGAGACCTTCTTCAAGTAAAAGCCATCAGTCCTTTCTTCAAGCACATAATGTTGATGCCATGGTGTTCTGTTTGGTGGACCAAACTAGGCAAATTGTAGATGTTTCTTTTTTAAAAAACATTTCAGGGACTTCTTTACGTAACTAAAGCAGCCAAGGGCTGACAGATGTCAAAGGGAACTTTATTACTATTTATTTACCACGTCTTTCTATCACCTGCATGTAAGGAAAGGTCATTTTCACGCCAAAGAATTCAAATGCATTTATTTACCCATGTAGTAGCAGGGCTTTCTTTGAAGAGCCCAAGCTATTTCAACAGCATAGTAGGGTCCATTTCTTTTTACAGCTACAAGGTCAGAACTCATACCGGTTACCCTGCTTACTGGAGAAAACAGACTTTGTTCATCAGAAGAAATGCTTGAAGGCAGCTATTATTATCAAATCGGACGCATTGCAACCGAGTTGTTTTTGCAGAGCCGCAAAGCCACGCTTGAAAACAACTGATCTGACCCGAGTGGTTCAGTAACTGCAGTCACAGCGAGAACTGTTCAAAGCTCCTCCTAAACTTTGACATGTTTTTTTTTTTTTTTTTGCGGATGCAGTAAAGGGCTGGAGCTCTTCAGCACTCTGCGCTCTCGTAGCGGCCAACCGGAGATCAAAGCTATGGACCTGGGGGCTGTGCCGGGAGTTCTCTGGGGTTCCAGAGAGCTAAACAAACTACTTTTCCCCACATTCTATTCATGTACAAACCTTCTGCTATTATTAGCATTTGAAATGCATGAGAAATTCCTTGAACTCAATTAACAGTTTCAGTTTTGCACCTTCTTATCTTTTTTAGAGTAAAGGCTTATATGAGTGAAAGTGAAGTGATTGTCATTGCGATACACAGCTTAGCACACGTGCACACAACGAAATGTGTCCTCTGCATTTAACCCTGCATCAGTCTTTGTGTGCCTGGGGACTGTACCTTGCTCAGTGGCACTTTGGCAGTGTGGGATTTGAACCGGCAACCCGCTAGGCCACCACTGCTTCGCTAGGCCATCCACTGTGTGTGTGTGTTTGTGTGTTTGTATGTATGTATATATGTATATGTATACACACACTCACACACGTTATATATATATATACCATCTGACTTTCATTTTCTATAGGTCCCTTTCCAGTGTCTCATATAGATATGTGATAATCAATCTGTTCTGTTTCTTTTTCATTTGCAATACATGAGTTATCAGTGAGTCTTTAGTGCTTCGTCAAGGTTATGTTTTTGCTTCGGTGACGGACTGCTTTACTTTTTGCAGTTTGAGACTGAAGGACAGACTAATGAATACGAATGATCCAACTCAGTAAATCATTTTCTTTCCCCATTGCAGATATGTCTCGACTTGTGAAGTCGGGTAATGAGTTTTTTGTGTTGCACAACATAATACGCCATACCTGAAACCGGAATGAATTCGCTGCAGCATATGATGTAATTTTCATCTTGAGGCTGTGCAATTTTTTTATTTTTTTTTTGCTGTTAGTACTGGCTGGCTTTTGATGTCGTTGCTGATTAGCTCTGTATCTGCTTCTGAATGCGTGATTGAGTGAAACTCACCCAAAACCCCTCAGCCAAATCAGTGTTTAAGTAGGTGGTATCACAAGGGAATATTTTCACACACAGTGGGGAGAATTCACTATGGTCACGTGCACTGGTTTCACAATCAGAATGGCCAAATTAAAGTGCCGTTGGCAGTAGACATGGTCGACATTATTGGTCACATTTGCCATGGCCAAAGTTGGGAAAAGGGGGAGACCTTGTGCCATGAACTGACGTACTGACAGGAGAGGGTTGAAATCAACCCGAATGTAAATTGTGTGAGAGCTGTCAATCATCTCGATGGATCCTCACATTTGAAACTTTGAAACATCATCTTCTGAATTTCAGAAATAATTACTCTCAAATGGGCCAGTTGGGTATCTGTAGCCATGCTCTTGCCCATTTTTCCTGCTTCCAAATTATCAATGTTATGAACTCTCTGTTCAGTTAATCCCTGAAATTTTGGATGGACTTTCACTTTCAGGTGTTTTTAAATATTCCCTTGGGGGTGAATGCTTATTCTACTTATCCTTATCCTTGCTTTTACCAGAATGGCTAAATCCGTGTTTCTGAGAATAAAAAGTGGAAGCGCCAACTCATTCCGATCATCAGAGCCTTGAGCCTTGGCAGTTTTTTCCACCTCATATATATAACGCCTAAATTACTAAATTCATTTAGCTGATGTGATCATCCTAAGAAGCTTACAGTGTTTTGAGGGTGTAATTTATTCACCCTCTTGTGAACTCTTGTGTTGTTGGGATTACAGTGAAACAGCAGATATAAAGGTGAAATTGCGAACAGAAGGTGAAAAGCGTACACTAAGGGACCAAACTGGACCATGTAACAAGGACATGGCATTTTGCATGAGGACATTTCGGATGACCTCTTCCATTAATCCTTAACTGACTGTCTCTTGACCCATTCATGTTGACATGTGGAATGCTTGGTTTATCTTAGTAATGAGTTCTTAATATGTTGGACAATTGGTGTCCTGTCACTAATCAGAATGGACGTTTATGGCATGTGTTTGAGTGGATGGTTAAATAAGGCATAAGGCATTCAGGGACTTAACTTTAAGCCAGTCATGGCTACAAGGGCTCTTCAAAGATTATATGCAATATGTAAAAAATAGTGTGATTTTAGATTTTTTTAAAAAGATAATAACGAAAACAAATACAAACAGACAGCTTTCATTGGTCTACAAGTGGACCAGTGGACTAGAAGTGAATCTTGTGTAGGAAATGTAGAAAAAAAACTAAAATGTATAGACTTTTGTGTGTAAATGTGCCATGATAAAATGTAATTCTGTGCTTCCTGTGTGGAATCATCTTTATAAATGATGGCTTAATTCAGAATTTGTAAGTTTTTTCAAGGGGCATTCTGAGGAATGTTGTCTAATACAGTTTTTGTGTCCTTATATGCACAGTATAAACAACAGTACTTTTATTCAAAGCATTAATTCTGCTGCATGATTGCCAGGACTGGTTAATTTCAGCCACAGATGAATGGTTCTGGATAATTAGATTTAAAGAACTTAGTGAAAGGCATCCAGCAGTTTTTGGCCAGCTCATAAATCACTGGGGCTTTTTCGTCCACAGCAACAAAGCTGAGGGAAGGTTAGGCATTAATTCAGAGTGGCGTGGCTTCGAATGCAAACTGTGGGTCTGACAGGATCGAGGAACCTTGGAATTACAGTTAAGAGGGTAGGAGGTGCGATATCTTCAGACTGGATAAAAATATCTGCATCATCATGTGCTGTCAGCACTCCATTGGGTGCTGTGTCAGGGTTATCTTTATGAAAAAGTACCCGGCCTTGGCAGCCTTGAGAGCTGCTGTGGGCTGTTTGTGTTGCTGGCACCCAAATGAAATATTCTCCATAGAGTACGTGACAGAGTTAAAGGCACTTCAAACGTGAGCACGCTTGCGCGCACGTTGTCTTTGCATGCTTGGAACGACGGGCCAGTTCTTGTTGCCAGTATCTCAGCAGTATCAGCAGCACTAGATACAAAGTGGGCACACTGTCTTTGATTTAACAGCTTGGCACGATGGTTCAAGGCAGATCCAGTGTATGTTTCCAGAAGAATTAGGTCAGCCGAGCTTATATCCCAGAAGTACTTGCAGCGGTAGCGGTATTGATCGTGTTTCGCATGGTGTCAGGAGACTGCGCTGCAAGTCTGTGTTTTAGCAGATGGGCAAATGGCTCCTGCAAGGGCCGCTTTGCAAAACACATCGGTTGCCAAAGCTTTTGCTGCTAGACCATCACAAGAGACTACTTTAAGTGGTGTGCAACATTTTATTACTAACGCACCTCCATTGAACACATTATTCGATGGAAATTTCTATGCATCAGTTTAGAAACCTGCGCCTATAGCTACTCTATAGAATGGTTCCGGTTCCATGAACTCTGTCACTTTGAACTGGATAAGTAAATTGATGGATGAATGAATGATTCTTGAGTGGTGAAACTTTCTGGCAGAAGTGCGGTCAACTCTTAGCATACAGGTACAGCACCTTATGATAAG
This sequence comes from Denticeps clupeoides, assembly GCF_900700375.1. Taxonomy (NCBI): domain Eukaryota; kingdom Metazoa; phylum Chordata; class Actinopteri; order Clupeiformes; family Denticipitidae; genus Denticeps; species Denticeps clupeoides. Next base: position 8,001,262 of record NC_041710.1, on the reverse strand, counting down.
GCGTCATGATTAAGTGAAAATGATTGATAATTTTATGTTTACTATTAATTAATACCAGCATACTATTAAATGTCAGGTGAATGGCTAGCTTGTAATGAAAATTGCTTATATATTTTTTTTGCCATAATCATTGTACAAGTTTAATTTCAGGTCTCTATGAAGTACTTGTTATCATTTTTTAAAACTCTTTAGTTCTGTTTGAACAGTCTAACAATCCAATCATTCTGGTAGGATGCTGGATTTTCATGTTAAAGGTTAAATTCCTCTTCATCTTCAACTTTCTAGCATACACCTTAAGGTTTTGGGTGAAAAATGATTGTTATGCGGTTACTTCATAATTCCCTCCACTTTGACTAAAGCCCCAGTTCCAGAAGAAGAAAAACTACTAAAAACCAAGATACCACCATGCTTCACCCCAGGTAAAAGTTTGTTAATGTCGACAACGATCACAAAAAAATAAAATGTCGCTGTCAAATTTGATTGTCGATAATTGTCACAAATGTATTTATTAAACAAAAAGTGAAGCCAGTTTCAGACCAAATTCAGCATGTGCTTTGGATACCGCAAAGTTTGCGCTTTTGCTTTCAGACAGCTCAAATACGGCTCAAAAAAATTTCAGCTCAAAAATTACTATAATTATAACTATATGGTGTCATAGTACTATGATGCGTCAATGTTTCACAATGCACTGAGTTCAAAGTTCTTCAGTGTTCAATGGACCACGGTATCTTCAGAGGCTTAGTGAAGATATATATTGTGATTGTTATTATGTGTAATAAGAAGGTATCTATAGCTCGCTGACCCCCACATAGCATACCCCCAGATACCGAACCCTTAGTCAGCCCGCTGCTGCAGTGTTTCAAAAAACAATCACTTCACTTTCACTTTTGAAAGCACATGTGGTTTTAAAATGCTGGTGGCTACCAAACGTCCAGTTTGTGCTTTACAGTCGAACATATTAGTGGTTCCAGGCCTTCAACTCAGATTTCTGTCCAGCTGGCATCGGGGTTGGGGGGCTGCTGCATGCGTGCATGTGAGTTAAACCCCCAGATTTTTGGCCGCCGTAGGGCGAGGCTCGTCGGCCAGCAATGGGGCCTCCAACCTTATGTCATGCGTTCCAATTACATGGATGGCTGTCGATGTGATCGCCTGTTTAGGACACGCGAGCTACACCCATCGGGGTGATGTTGTCGTGCCAGCCTGCTGCTCACGGCTTCTGTCTGAGTGTTGACTGTCTTTTTTGCTTTTTTTGCCTCTCTCTCTCTCTGTCTGTATATTCATGTGAGGTTTGGATTTGGTTCTCTTGCTCCCTTGAGGTAGCACGGTTTCTGTGTGGTTTCAACGGGTCGAGGCTCACATTCCGCCCTGTCATTTAGGAGCTTGTCTGTACTGAATGCGCAACACCTGGCTCTATCCGGGACGAAAGACATCCGGGATCAGGGATGGGTACGCGCTGTTCCTCAGTAAAAGGACACAGGATAATGACGCAGTGTTCCAAACAGTCTAGGGAGCCATTGCAATAGCAACTTCAGGGAATTGAGATTATAGCTGCTCTTAAAACCCTGCCAAATGGAGCCTCTCTAATTATTAATTAAATGTGCCCAACAGTTTGGCTTCAAGGGATGGCATGATTGCTGGGAATATTTTATTAGAGGAGGATGGATGCAGTGGGGCCTTGTCTCAGCCTGACGCTGTGCTGTTGGAGACAAGAGGGTATATATGTGAGCAGCTGAACCAATCTGCCCGAGTGGTGTAGATGTACACACTTCAAGTACATTTAATGTTATGCGAATTCAATTCAATGAATATGGTTTGCACTTGATTGTGCACAGATACCCTAATAAAAATGTCACAAACTGTTCGTTTTACAAATTAAAAGAACACTTTGATGGGGCTTTACCACAAACTTGTGCAGCTTTGGTTAACATTTGTTTATTGCAATAGAATTTTTTATTTGCACTTACCAATGCACCCACCCAGCAGGAGGCAGCAAAAACCACTAGTGGAATCATAGCCAAAGGGTTGTGGGTTCAAATCCCGAATCACCAACGTTCCACTGAGGTCCCTTTGTGCAAGGTACCGTCCCCATGCACTGCTTCCCAGGTGCCTTTCATGGCTGCCCATTGCTCACAAAAATGGTAATACAAAAAAAAACACATTGTACATCAACCAATATAATGTCATTATTTAAGCATTCTACTTGTTTTTGGAGAAGAAAAAAAAACACAAATTATGGTATATGTAAATGATTCATTATGTGACATTTTTTACTGCCCTCCTTAAGGGTTTGCTGAGATGAAAAGATGAAAGTATAACAGACATTAAAATTAGGCTCTAAAATTCTGATTACAGTGTTAATTCTTCCTCCAGGCGCTTCCTTAAAAACTTGCATAAATAAAAAAAAAAAAAAAAATTAAAATGAAAACCTGTCCAAATGCAGCTTCAGCTCTCCAGTTGTGCTCTTCCACTGAGAAACGTTGATGTGGCGCCTTGTGCTGATGGGTGTGCTGATTTGCTTTGACCCTCACCATGCTCGCATTGAAAACAGAAACCTCTGTTTACATATTTATGGCCACCTGCATGCAAAAATCATCTGCAGATGAGGCACAACGTTGCATAAGCCGCTCAGAGAATGAATAAAAGAGCTGTCGGGGTGATATATATATAGATATAAAGATAGATAGATACACACACACCCAGTCACTGCTCAGATAAAGAATCTAAATGACTTATGTGTTATAAAAGCTGGAAAAGTCAGGATTCCTTTCCCTAATTACAGAATGTTCTAATTTGAACACAATACTGTAGTCACATAGCTAAAATTGCTCAGTGGAGTTTAGCTTCAGAACATAGATCTGCACTTTTTAAGTGAGAATTTCTATGGATGTGCAATATCTACCTAGTGGTAGTGGTAGTGGTTGGTAGTACTGTCAGTTACTGTCCCTGTAACTACTGATTGTAAGTCGCTCTGGGTGAGTATGTCTGATAAATGCTGTAAATGTAATATAACCACGCCAATCAGAAGGGCTTTGCTCCCACCTTCTGGTTCTCTGAATCAGCTGATTTCTGGGTCATGTTTAAGGGCTTTGATTTGGAAGAACAGTACTCCTCAGCCTTGTAACAGGGAGCCCCTTGTCCTGGATTTCCTCATTCAGGGTGTCCGTACATCCAGTCTGTTAGACCAGTCATATAGATGAGGATGATAGTGTTATCGGTTACCTGAGCCTAATTGAGGAAGCGTTAAAGAGGGAACTGCAAAAGTTTCGTTGTGCTGCTTGACAATGCATGGTTCACTTTTGAGCTTGAATCCGCCTCCCTGTTATAGGCTGTGTTTGAAGGTATCTGCATTGTAATGAAGTGTATTGGGACTCACATACTGGAGTTTTTATTTATTGTGTGTATTCGAATTCAGAGTGTAATGAACAACTCAGTTGATGTGGGACTTTTATGTCTTCCACAGTGGAGTTGGAGTTTCGGCCTTCTGAACCCTTCCTGTCGATATGCTGCATAGATTTGTTTGAGAGAAGAAAATGTAGCTGCTGTCCAGCATCTTTTTTTGGGGGTTGCCACACAACTATAATTCCACTTCTTATAAGTATTATAACTCATTTTCATTTTATCTTGATAAATGCAATTACTGGTTTGCAGGAGAATAGTAACCATACAACTGCAGGCAGCAGACAAATGTGGCCGATTTGTCCCATAGCACATAGGAGACAAAGGACATAAATGTGACAGGCTTTATTTGGAAACCCAAACATGGGGTGATACCTAAATCAAATGTAAAGCAGCTAAGACTCCATTCTAGAGCAGTGGAGAATAATTATAAGAGGTGCAAAAGTGTGCATTTCTGAATAGAGAAAAGGAGCGATTGCTTATAACCACTTATAAACAAACAAAAAACAACAAAATAAGATGTGTAAGATAAATTAGCACTGTCTGATGCATTTTCATAATTAATCATAACACTGTGAAACATAAGGTGGCCTTCCAACCACATTTTATTTTTATACTTTTTCATACCTTGTATTAATTATGCATTCGATTGTTACTACCTTAACCTGAACCTGAACCTTTGTGGTTTATCAGTTACTTTATCTCATAACTGTGCTTGGAGTTAATAATCTATTTCCGGAGCAAACAAGCTGATGAAGCCTAACTCACCATTGTGATGGCCTATCAGTACCATAATCATGTTTATTGCCCTATTATTTTGGTCCTGGCTGTTGGTGTCTGAGATGTCCTAATCCTATTTCTAGACATACAGTAGTGCACATATTATTAACAATACAACACAATATGCAGCAAACAATAATGTGTAAGAATGGAATGCATGACGGCATTATTGTGAACAGGAAGTGTTTTTTAAAGGGTGATGGTGTGAGGAAAGAGTCTGGTTCTAGTGTGAATATTTTTGTATCGCCTGCCACCAATACCTTCAACAGATGCCCGGTTGTGGGTACTTTTACATGAGGCCTATTTTATTGTGGTCTGTTCTTGAGTACAGCTTTACAGAAGGCCAAGTGTAGAAACAGGATAGAAGGCTCACGCTCAATCACTCGATGTAGCACACATTCTCCGCTGCTCTGTGCTTGGTTTTGTGCTGAAGTGTAAATGGGAGCCTAACAAGCTCAGACGAATGCCCTCTCCCACAAAAGCTCTTGCAATGTGATCGTAATGGAACAGAAAATGACGGTTCCACCCTCTCACAAGCGCGTAATGGACCCTTCTGTCTCTCTTTGCAGAGATTTAGGGAAGCCGCTTTTTAAGAACGGCACCATGGTCGCTCCGTTGAGCAGAACCGCAGAGAGATTTTTGTTTCTTTCTGTGACGTGAGCCACAGGAGCCCAGTGGTAATGTCATCTAACATGTATAATCAATTATTGATTTCCACGTTGCCATGTTTCCATGTTAAATAATTCTGAATACAGTATTTGGCATTTGCAGTAAATGTAAATGAACATCGTCTGCTGAGTGGTCTCTCCGTACAGTGATCATTATCATTTTCTGCCCAGGGTGTTATTACTGGGACCGGCTGTAATTCTGTACGCCCGTCCTTGAGCTTGGAGGGAAGGGGAAGTTGGCGGGGTGGAGGGGCGCCTCGGGGTGCAGTCAGAGGAAACGGCACAATTTCACACCGGCCTGCTCCCAGTGTGGGATGGAGAGATTGCAGAAGATCGGACCAGTTTGTTTCTTCACCTCCCTGACTGCTCCAGCTGGCCAGAGAACGTGTTATCCTCGCCTCTGAAGGGCAGGAATGTGTGCAGGGTGTGTGTGTGTGTGTGTGTGTGAGATTGTGTGTTTGTGCCGAGGGTCTGGCGTGTGCTTTTGGTTTTGCTGAAATAAGCATTGTCTGAGCTGGCCGATGGTAGCCCTCGGAGGAGAAATACAGAGTATCAGGCCTGTGTCCTACTGTTCACCTGTGTTGTGTTTGATGGAGGGAGACGAGATTGGTGTGTGTGTGTTGGGGGTCACTCCTCCTCTCTTCTCCCCTCCCCTCTTTTTTCGTGGCGGAGTTGGTGGCTCCACATGAAAGGCCTGCTTTAACCGGGAGTGAAGGCAGCTGGCGGGCCGAAAACAAAAGTGGCCTTTCTGTGCCCCCTCTCTGTCCCCTTCAGCTGGCCCTTTCTTCGTCGGGGCTGCCGTGCTGATGATGGAGAAGATGGAATCCTGTTGCCACGGTTTCTGATGGGAGAAATGCAAAAATTCTTATCAAAGCAGTGAGACCCAAATAAAAATTCCCCAAATTTTCAGTAACTTCCTGTTCTAGTCTCCCTCTCTATCCTCCTCTTCTTTTAAATCAGCATTTCATCTCATCTTTAAACCATGCAGACTGTGGGCATGTCGGGACAAACAGATGACTGGCAGAGAGCTCTGTTCCTCACACCTTCACATTGGGGATATGATCTGCAAAGTGCAAATTGGTGTTGATGCTGATAGACCAATCGCAAGTGGTTTCTGCCAGTGGCTGAGATTTTCACAGAAAGAAACAGGACCATCAGACCTTCCACCTCACTAGCAGTGGCAGGGAACTTCATCGTCGCAAGGAGGATGGAGGGTTGAAGGATTAAGGATGGATTGACTATCAGGGGCTCAACAAAATCACCTTAAGTGAAAGTGAAGTGATTGTCATTGTGAAACACCACACAGCACACAGTGCACACAACAAAATGTGTCCTGTTTTTATCCGTCAGGCTTTCTGGTGGCCTTCACTTGCCAAAGACATCCGGGCCTACATCGACACCTGTGAGTTGTGTGCCAGGGTGAAAATCCCTACCTCTCCTTTGTTTGGGTCCCTTCACTCCCTAACAATTCCTTGACGCCCATGGACACACTTGGTTTCATCACCGGTCTGCCTTCCTTGGAGGGCTGCAACACCATATTGACCATCGCAGACTGGTTTTCCAAGGCCATCTTGGCCACCCTTCCAGGCCTTCCATCAGTTATCAGTACCGCAAACCTGGTACTGCAAAACGTCGTACACCTTAGGATAGAATCTCATAAGCTGGCACCTAGATTCATCGGGCTATTCCGGATCCTCAACCATATCAATCCCGTCACCTATCTCCTCCAGCTTCCCCTGTCTCTCTGGATCCACCCATCATTCCATGTCAGCTGACTAAATTCATCCTCCTGCTCCATGTCATTGCTGGGGAGACTGCATACGTAGTGGAGCGGATCCTCAACGCCGGTTGCCTGATAGGTGGGACCCAGTATCGGATCCACTGGGAAGGCTATGGCACAGAAGAACAGTCTTGGATCCAGAGCCGCTTCATCTTAAACCCTTCCCTCATCACTGAGTATTGGCAGCACTCCTAATCCATCCCAGGGCCATCGGGGGTCGGAGTTATTCACCTACAACACCTGATCCACTCACACCACCTGTACAATCTCGGGACACCCATTAGGTGGCATTTGCCCTTTGAAACCTAACCCAAGCAAGGGGACATTAACATTAACTGTGAGGAAGGATGCAAAGGCGACCCATGTTCAGAAGCAGAATCAATGCCCAGAGAGCACTCTACCAACACACAGTCTTGTTTTCTATTCCTTATTATGTAGTTTATACTGTTCTAATAATATTGGAGTTATTGTTACTATTATTATTTAAAATGTGGTATTTGTTTTGCTTTTGGTATCAGTTTTTTCCCCGGGTATATATAAAAAGTGGGATATTCTATTTCTATTCTATTGTCATGACAACCCTAATGGTATGTTTTATGACAATTTGTTAATAATATTTGTAATAATCATGCAACATGAGAGACATTTATGAACAATTCCTGTGATGATGATAAATACATAGTGTGTGTCTGTGTATGTGTTTGTGTGCTTCAGGACTGTGTGTGTTCCTGAGCAAGTAGATATTGGCTCATCTATCATGTTGTGCCTCCTAGCATCAGATGCTCCGTACACTTTCATGGACTAAAGATGAACAGTTTATGATTTAAGTCTAGGTCTAAATTGTGGGTTTGTGTGTGTGTGTGTGTGTGTGTGTGTGTGTGTGTATAACTCTCAGCCTGGTTTATGGTAGGCTACTGAGCACTGCACTACTCAGTCCATTGAACCCAGCGCTTTATGGACCAGTGGGGCGATGCTCGAGGGGGCATGTGTGACTTCAGGGAACATGCTTTTTTTAAATGAGTAAAATTTGCATTGAATATTGTACAGACATTAATATAACTTTGCTGGGATTTGTGAAACAAAAACCTAGAAATCACCACTTTCAAACAGTTTTTTATGTCTGTTTGTGTTTGCACATTGCTGCAGCCGATAAATTGTGAACATGCTGAATAATACAGCTGCTTTTCCTCTTGCTATGCAACGTTTCAAAATAAAAGTTCCAAATTGAAAAATCGGGAATGTTTTAATCTACATTATAATATATTGCCTTTCAGCTTGGGGTCAAACCTCATGTGTAAATCCATCATGCACTTTTACTTTATTAGGGGTTAGGGTCTTATTTTGAAACGTTGTATATCGTCATAAGCGCAGCAAGTGGAATAGTGGAAGTGGAGGGGGGGGGGGGGGGGTGGTAGTAGCCTAGTGGGTAACACACTCGCCTATGAACCTCAAGACCCAGGTTCTAATCCCACTTAGGCAGGTGGTAGTAGCCTAGTGGGTAACACACTCGCCTATGAACCTGAAGACCCAGGTTCAAACCCCACTTACCATTGTGGGGTAATGATCTACCAATGATCTAAATAACTTTAGAAGGTTCTTTATAAGGCTGATTCATATTAACAAATATTGTGCTGTGGTATTTCTTTATGTATGTTACATTTAATAGTAATTTTTTTAGATATTTTTTTTAATATATTACAAAATGTATTATTTAACTCCAGCTGACAGGATTTTGGATGGTATGTGTGAATTATAGTGGACATAATGTTACAGCTGAAAGTAGTTACCAAGAGGCTGAAATGAGTTTCCTCCGTATGGTGGCCGGGTGCAGCCTTAGAGATAGGGTGAGGAGCTCGGACATTCGGGAGGGACTCAGAGTAGAACCGCTTCTCCTTTACATCGAGAGGAACCAGTTGAGGTGTTTTGGGCATCTGGTCAGGATGCCTCCTGGACACCTCCCTGGGGAGGTGTTTCGGGCATGTCCTGCCGGCAGGAGGCCCCCGGGTCGAACCAGGACATGCTGGAGAAATTATATCTCCAGTCTGGTCTGGGAACGCCTTGGGGTCCTGCCGGAGGAGCTGGTGGAGAGGGCCATCTGGGATTCTCCTACGTGGGATGCTGCCCTGCGACCCGGACCCAGATAAGCGGAGGAAAAATGATGACGATAATGTTACGGCAAAAGGCAGAGTTGGCGCTCTTGAAATGGGAATGTCGGCAATATGAAGGAACCCAAATTTCAGAAGCGTTGGTGAATATCGCCCTTTTATTCTGCAAACGTGAGTCAGTTTATAAAACTGCAACATCTGCCGGTGTTGGCGTTTGAAAAGGGAGGGGAGCAACAAGAGGAGACGAGATACTTTCAAACTGGAAGGAAAATAGAGTGGGCTTACTTTGTTTAGGAGTAGGGTTGATATTAAAAGTGAAGTGATTGTCACATGTGATACACAGCAGCACAGCACACGGTGCACACAGTGAAATTTGTCCTCTGCATTTATCCCATCACCCTGAGTGAGCAGTGTGTACCTTTCAAAAGTAGTTACCAAGACACACACATTTTGGTGACAATTTAATTATGATTTATGGCACTATTTTGTTGCATAAAATGGCATAAAATCTGCACTATTGCACTCTTCTATGTTCTATATGTTTTGTGTGCAGAGATGTTACTCAAGTAAGAATTTCATTGTGCTTGGTACATTGTTCTCTGTTCATATGACAATAAACTACTTGAACGTTCCAAACAGGAATTGGGAATAATTTCGCTGCTGATTACTTTACAATGTAGACTAGAGCGAATTTGCGAGTGTAAATATTCACCAGCCGTGGATGCTGTACCATATTCTGGTGCCATTTTTGAATGCTGTGTCATATTCTGCTTCCCTAAAGTATAATTGTTATAAGTTTGGGCAGGGCCAGATGGGGAGAATGCCTGCTGATATTGTATTGGCTGCCCTGGAAATCACCTTCAACCCATAATAAGAAAAACTCTCTGTTAAGTGCATTAGGGTGACTGTTGTGTGTGAAATCAACACTGCGCCAGGTAGACGAAGAAGAGCAGACACTTCAAAGTTCACCAAGTGACATGGTGGACATCTCAATGATGTTGATGTGATGAAGAAAGCACGAATAAGTGTGTCCACAAAACCCACTAAGCCGCCGACTCTTGGTCTGCTGGAGAATCAGCATTGGGGGTTTGTCAGAACTTAAGAGGATCTTTGTCTTCCAGTGTCCCCATGATGATAATTTCGTTCAGCTTCGCCGTAATTCACTTTGGCCTCGTATCGACTGCTCATGCTCTTTGCAGCAATGAAATCTGCAGTCTGGGACGGGGCTGGTCCCTCAGCTGTGTGTCCCAGGTCGTGCTGTGTAAGGGTTTTTTTTTTCTGGAATGGTGGTGATGTGTGAGGGAAATGCAGAGTATAACAGTCTTGGCTTAGCCACGTTAATAGATCAGAGATGATCATCTGTCATAATACATATTACATACTGATGAGTAATAACAACAGGGGGTGGGACTTAATAAGCAGCAAGTGTGTGTGTGTGTGTGTGTGTGTGTGTATATATATATATATATATATATATATATATAGAGAGAGAGAGAGAGAGAGAGAGAGAGAGACTTAATAAGCAGCACGTGTGTGTGTGTGTGTGTGTGTGTATACATATATATATATATATATATATATATATATATATATATAGAGAGAGAGAGAGAGAGAGAGAGAGAGAGAGAGAGAGAGAGAGAGAGTATTGTTATTCAAATCATGGTCACAGCCACACAATACCATCAAGGGACACTGTGTGGCTGATTTGCTAACCCAGTATTAGTATTATTAGTAGTAACAATATAGTAATAATAATTGTAAAAATAGTCATATTATAACACTAATAATAATAATATTAGAGGAGAGAGGTCTCCAGACTGCTGCCTCTACTTTAGGTGCTCCAATAGAGTTATGAGACATGAACCAGTTGTCTGCCAGAAGCACACCAGATGTCCCCCTGTCCCCAGACTCCACCAGTAAACTCTTCAACTCCACACTGGCTGTTCATGTACGACTCAGCTTTCCAACCAGGACTCAGACTTCTGGAATGTTCCATTCTTTCTGGACCAGTTTTGATTGCAGTAATCATGCAGATTTCCAGCATGTTTCCTGTTTTACCTGAGAAAACAGTAAAAGTGCCCCACACTCCCTTAACAAGCCTCTCTGTTATATGAAATTAATTAATATTTTTATCTGGATTATTGTCTGCACAAGATGGCTTCAGTATGTAGTGGCAGCTGGTGAGTGTTTGGCCCCCTGCTGTTGTGCTAGAGAGAGAGAGAGAGAGAGAGAGAGAGAGAGAGAGAGAGAGAGAGGATGAGGTGGGCCAGATTAGGAGGCGATAAGCCTATCCCACGGGCCGCCTATGGTGGTGCCAGCTTCTCAGTGGGGTCAGAGGTCAGATGCCTCATCAGGCACAGAGACAGCATCACATCTATCACTGCATGCCATGCTGGCAGCGAGCCCTTTGCTTTTCATTTCACTCTGCTTTCGCGTTACTGCTGTCCCTTTTTAATTCGTTCCATTTGTCCTCAGCGTCCCTCTTTTCCTTTCTCTTTATCTGCCCCTCCCCCTCTCCTTCATTGCTCTATCTCCTTCGGTTTCCTCTGTCCTGCATGCAGTGTTGTATTACATCCGTCCTCCATCTGTTCATCCTCTCTCTCTCTCTCTCGCTCTTCTCTGCCTCCCTCTCGCTCTTCCTCCTGGATCTTTCAGCTGTCACACCCAGTACAGTAGAGTACAGTAAACCAGTCCTGCATGGGCTCCCCTACGTCTGACTACACTTGTTTTTTTCTGTTGTCCCCTTCACACTGAACAAACTAGCAAACCTTGCAAGATGATGAAATATGTGATTCCACAACGTGTTTTCACAACATATTTTGAAAATGTATGTGGCAATGGTAGTGTTTGTGGAAAATGTGACTGTTTTTTAGAACAGTCAAACACGTTATGGCTGACAACTGCTCACTAAGGGTGATGGGTTAAATGCAGGGGACACATTTCACTGTGTGCACCGTGTGCTGTGCTGCTGTGTATCACAATGACAATGACTTCACTTTTATTTCCATGTTCTCAAGATAATGTTACTGTTGTGATGTGCTGCAGATTATTGACCGACTGTTCATTATGAGAAAAACCTGCCTGTATGCTCTCCGTGGAAGAGTACTAACCACTGCAACCACTCACAAACAATCTAATGTCTTATATCTAATATCACAGATACATTACTTAGCATACATTATAGTATGTTAAGATGTGATTTTTATATTCATTATTTAATTGTATTTTATATTCTATACACACATGGGAAAACTTTAAGGTAGCAGAGTATTTTGCATTTCTTTTTTTTTCTGCAATATACAATTTGGCCTGAGCTCATCTTCTGCATTAATTATAGTTTAATTAAAGGGTATCCCAAATGTTCTAGATTAAAATGGTAGCATAGTGGCATAATGATGGGGGCATCCTCTGGCCTTTTCTGTGACTAGGGGTTGCGGGGTTGGATTACTGGTTGTACTGAGCACCACACCCAGCCAGCTAAGTAGACAGGTCTGGGATTGTGTCTCTGTATAGCCTAAGCAGATTTGCAGTTATTACAAATATTCTGCTTGTTCTTCCGCTTTTGCAGGAGGTAGCAGAGCATGTACCTCCTACTCTCTCTCACTCTTCCTCTTCCTTTATCCCCCCACTAAGTGAGTTATGTAATTCCTTGGCGTAGATGCAGGTGTACAGTGTGTTCCACCAGCATGAGGCTGGGTGGATAAGGAAACAGTGAAGGATGAACACAAGGAGCAGATCTGTGTGCATATCCATATGTGATGCCCACATTATTGTCACAAAACACTGTACTGACAAATAGTGAAAGGCAAAACTAGAGGTTTAAAACTAGAGGAAATAGCAATGTCATGAACCTGTAAGCATTTTTTTTTCTTCTTCTCTCCTTATGTTACACAATCTGGGGGTGATTTTCCAAAAGTCCTGCCAGACCTGCTTTGTTAAGAACTTAAATTGCTGCATTTCCTTTACTCGTGTTAATGATGATATCAGTAGGGTGCATGGCATTCATGAAGGTGAAGAGAGGCAACTGAAGTTAATTCATAAAATAATAATACACCGAATGTATTACCTAAAGCATTTTTTAAATATCATGAATATCAAGAAGTGTGTTGGTACGGTACCTTTCTCAAGGGTAAAACGAGCATAATATGGAGGTTTATGGTTTCACAAGTAGTAGTATTCAATAGCAATGCTCATTTCAGCAAATGTGTAATATTTGATTCTGGTAATATCTTTCACTGTGAGTATAAAACAAGAATCAACACTTCAGGATGGATGGGAGATGTTCTACAGAGATTTGGAGGAGGTGTTGCTCTAGCTGACAGGGGTGACTGACCCTGTAGTCTGCATCATTTATCCCACAGCAGTTCTTTTTCACTAGATATATTAGCTAAAAGATCTTTCTTTTGGGACGCTGTATGGGTGTATACTGTCCTGGTAGGCAACTGCCCTTTTTAATGGAAACATTGAAGGTAAACTTGAGGGAATGCAAGGCAAGGCATAAAAACCAGCAGCATAATTAATTGCACGTTAGATGACAGTTATGACACTCCCAGTATGCTGTAATCGCAGAAGGCTGCAATTATTATTCTATACGTTTTATCATGGAAGTTCAAGAAGTATTTTTGCTGACATCTAACTGCCAACTCACAAATGATGCATACTAATAAAGATCAAGGTGTGATTATGAATTCTTTTTTTTTTATCTTGTAGCAGACCGCTGCAGCTACTCCTGCAAAAGGGTTTCAGTTTCCAGCCATCATCAGTGCAATCATTCAAATAAAAGGCATGCCTTCATTTAGATTATTTGGTACAAGGTTAATTGCACATGTTGCAGTGAATAAATCACGATTAATTGCAATTCATTCTGCGGCTTGCTATAATGCATATTTAAAACCCATGAACATCAAATAAAGGTAATTACAGAAACTGTTTAGAATGTACTGGATTTGATTGGTTTCAGTTTATTACCACAAAACTGGCAAATATTACAAAACAGTACATTACAAAAAGTACATTCAGATGAACGTTATCATCATTTTCTCTTACTCGTCTGTATGAAGCTCATTGTTTTAAGGGCATGTTTTTTATCTGGATGTTTGCACTTATGATTTGAGAGCAAAAGCATTTTTTGATCATATGATCATTTTTCATTTTGTTGCAAAAACACAAGGTGTGTGAGTCTTTTTATTTTTATGCAATTAACACCTTCTGTAATTAAAACCCACTCCTGGAGCTACAACCTTTCTGCTAATTAGAATATTTTAAAGCATTTGTTTTCCAGAAGTAATAGTGTACACTCAGTGACCAGTGTCGCAAAGTGAATGGAAGGCTGTCAGAATCAAAGACGGCAGTAGTGAGCGGTGGCCCTGTGGATGAAAACAAGCTAATGAGGTCAGATGAGAATGACCAGAATTGTTCGAGCTGACAGGACCACAGCAGTGAAGCTGAGGTGCGGTGAAGGGCATCCCCGAACGAATGCACAGCACATCAGGACATGGATGAAGATAAGTGCCGGGAACCACGCTGGGTTCTGGTGATGCCCCCGGGCCTGATACTGGATGCATATTTCAGATTCATGAATTGTCCAAGACCACTAGAGCTGAATGTATTCCACATCAGAAATATTCATGTGAACCCAATATATATATATATACACAGTACAGGCCGGTACAGTACAGTACACACCTTCTCATTCAATGTGTTTTCTTTATTTTCATGAGCATTTACATTGGTAGATTCTCACTGAAGGCATCAAAACTATGAATGAACACATGTGGAGTTATGTACTTAACAAAAAGTGGAGACCTGACCTCCACAGTCACCGGACCTGAACCCAGTCGAGATGGTTTGGGGTGAGCTGGACCGCAGAGTGAATGCAAAGGGGCCAACAAGTGCTAAACACCTCTGGGAACTCCTTCAAGACTGTTGGAAAAGCATTTCAGGTGACGACCTCTTGAAGCTCATCAAGAGAACGCCAAGAGTGTGCAAAGCCGTAATCAGAGCAAAGGGCGGCTATTTTGAAGAAACTAGAATATAAAACATGTTTTCAGTTTTTAAGTACATAACTCCACATGTGTTCATTCATAGTTTTGATGCCTTCAGTGAGAATCTACCAACGTCTTGAAAATAAAGAAAACACATTGAATAAAACTTTTGGCCTCTACTGTATATTTTTACAGGGTTCTGTTCAGACCACTCAGAATCACAGACCTTTTGTGTTTCCACAAAAGGGTAAATTCGGTAACCATTATATTTTACAGACTTGCTGTGTGCCAGACATGATTGAAAACAGAATAAGAAGGTTGCAGCATCATATTAGTGTTAGTGCATTAGTGCATTTTTTTTTAAATATATTTTTAAAAGTACAAATACAGTTGTGTTGCCCCACTTCGTTGCCTGGGTGGTGTGTTTGGTATCATTGTCATGCTGGAGGATCCAGCCATGTTTCATCTTCACTGTTGGAGGTTTTTGGCCAAATTCATTGTCTCCTGAAGAAAAGCAGCCCCGAAGTATAATGTTTTCTCCTCCATGCTTCACAGTGGGTATGGTGTTCATGACGACGTAGTGTGTTACTAATAGTAACCTTTGTTACTGTGGTTCCAGCTCTCTTCAGTTCATTGACCAGTTCCCCCCATGTAGCTCTGGGCTTTTTCCTCACCGTTCTCAAGATCATTAGTACCCCACGAGGTGAGATCTTGCATGGAGCCCCAGGTCGAGGGAGATTCTCAGTGATTCCATTTTCCACAATCGGTGGCTGCCAAATACTTTTTTACCCCACTGTGTACATTTACATTTACATTTACAGCATTTATCAGACGCCCTTATATAGAGCGACTTACAATCAGTAGTTACAGGGACAGTCCCCCCCTGGAGCACCTCAGGGTTAAGTGTCTTGCTCAGGGACACAATGGTAGTAAGTGGGATTTGAACCTGGGTCTTCTGGTTCATAGGCGAGTGTGTTACCCACTAGGCTACTACCACCGCAAACGGTGTGCGTTTGTACAGTCTTAATGTCGAAATAAGATTTGGGAAGCGTGTATATTCAAAGTAAATTACAATAAGTGCAATTATGCATACACCAGTCACACAATTTAAACCACTGACAGGTTCAGGAAATAAGCTAAACAATTCTCTGGTTACCGTGGCACCTGTCTAGGGTTGGAAATATTAGGCAGCAGCTGAACAGACAGTTCTTGATGTGCTGGAAGCTGCGAAAATGGTGAACACGTGAGTTCTGTCTAACGTCTGAAGCATCAATGTCCGCCACATGGGGAAAAAGTGAAGCTGGGTGTCCTGGCCCAATTAAACACATGATCATGTAGATGTGTGTGTGTGTGTGTGTGTGTGTGTGTGTGTGTGTGTGTGTGTGTGTGGGTGTGTGCAATTACCTGTGTAAAAGATGGCTGCTGTAGCACTATTAAGAAGAATACAAACCAATGGAGGCGGTGTGACGCCAAGGTCAATGTTCTACTGTGAAACTGCATTCATTTCCTTATCTCTGGGTTTGTGCTGGAGAACCACGCGCCGTCTTGACTCTTCAAGCCTGTTCCTCTGTTGTCTGTAAAGCCACCTGCGTCTTGAATCCATTTCAAGCATTTTCTTCCCCTGCTCCTCTATGGTGCTGCTAATTAAAAGTGGTTGAATCCAGTCTGCCTTTGTAGTCAGATCACTTCAAAGGGACACTGAAAGGGACAGGAATGGCACACCAGCAATCTGTGGGGAGTCCAGAGAGGGTCCGTAATTAGGTGGGTGACCATCATTTGTTTAAGAAAAAAAAATATTATAATGCAAAAAGTCAAGTGGACACAAAGATACCCACTGCCCCCTGCAGCTTTGAAGAAGAGCCAATTATATGACATTTATGAAAATGTGGTATTCAGTTGTGGAACAAAAATGATACAGACATACTTATACACCTTTTTTTTGTGTGTGAGAGAGAGTTACAGAGATTTCAAGAGAATGAGCGATTTAGAAGGAGACAGATAGAGAGAACCTGACCTTTCCTTTTGCCGGTGCATTATCACAAAGCCCAGAAAACTCAGTGCGCGTCCTGTACCCTGACCTCTCCGCATCTCCCGCTGCCTGTTTTAATGATGTGGCTCAGCAGAAGCGTCCGTGGACCCCGGGCTCAGCTTCATCCTCCGCATATCTACTGTAAACGCGAACGCTTGGTGTTGCTCTCTCTTGCTTGTCCTCTTTCATGTACTCGCTGGAGTCTGTCTTCTGTTCGCTCCACAGCAGGCCTTCATCCAGATTCATTTATCCTCTGGGATCATTAAAGTCTTCTGATTCGGATTCTGATTCCTCCTTTAATGATACTCCAGAATCATTCATGTCTTCTGATTCTGATTCCTCCTTTTATGATACTCCGGAATAATTCGGAATCATTAATATCTTCTTATTTTGATTTCTCCTTTTATGATACTCCGGAATCATTAATGTCTTCTGATTCTGATTCCTTCTTTTAATGATCATTCGAAAATTATTAATGTCTTCTGAGTCTGATTGCTCTTTTAATGATCCTCTGGAATCATTAAAGTCTTCTGATTCTGATACATCTAATATCATCTGGGGTCATTAATGTCTTCTGGTTCATTTTCCTCTTTTAATGATACTTCGGGATCATTAATGTTTTCTGATTCTGATTCCTCCTTTAATGATCATCCAGGATCCTTAAAGTCTTATGATTCTGATTCTGAAACAGTGATAACTTATTCCCATATCTGGACTTTTGGTTGGGCACATAAAACATACATTGGTCAAAGTGTCGGATACTTGGTCAAGCTGTTTTGTTTAATTATGGTATATGTCTGTGTAGCCCTTTTACCCCACGACTATGAGAGCTGGGCTCTGGGTTCATATCACTAAAAGTGATCCTTTACTCATATGTCTTAATCTTTAAATATAACTAGTGGAATTCCAAAATGAATTATATAAGTGGGTATAAACAACACACAGATAATAACATGTACAAAATATGTATTTCTTTCCTTTATATAATTAAACAAGGAACTCAAAAGAAATTACACAACACACATAAAATACACTTTCAAACAGTAAACCAATTAAATAACTTAAACTAAAGCCGGCAAGTGAAAAAAAATATACCCCCACGGTGCAGGCCTGTGTGCAACAAAATGTCGAGGTGCTTCAGTCTTATCACTTACGGCTCCCAGCACAATATGGCGTGCTTCGGTATTGCAGTCACTGTAACTCCTGACCTCCAGGTAAATCGTGAGCTTCGGTGCTCCTCGGGATGACGGGATGACCCTGGAAACAATATGGTGCTCCAACGTAGCCAGAGGAAGCCTGCGCGTTGCCGGTAGCGCAGACTGCTATCTGGGTGCGCCGACACGCGTGTGCTCGTCCTCTCCTCTCCCTGTGCGCTCGCCCGTTCACCCTGCCGATGGACGGCGAATTCGTACGCCAGGCCCGTGTCCGAGCACGGAGCTAAGAGGCTAAGCTAATCGCCGGAGACTTCAGACACCAGCGAATATTACAACGCACCTCTCACTGAGATACTGTAAACCTTAGTGTCTAACTGATACAATCGTCCAGACTAACCTACCGCTAATCTCCGGTTATTTATCAGTTCTTTTTCCCACAGTGTATTACTCTGTTCTTCCTTGCTTCTCCCACGTTTTGCCGCAAACTCCCTTCCTTTTTTCCCGCGCGCTCCACTTCCTTCCGTCTTATCCCTCCCACCATCGCTGATAGGTCAGAACATCACAGATAATAAAAGGAAACAGAAATAATACTGAACAAATATTTAGCAATAATTATTAACATAAAATGAACATAATAACATATATACACATGTAACATTCCCAAACTTTTCTCTGGGTTACACCCTCCCCCTTCTAAAAGTTTGTATGTCCTCATACAATACTAAGGCATGGGTGTACTAAGCATTGCTATCTTCAACGTTGGCCAATTTTAATGACAATACCCCTGTGTACAATAGTCAGAGGCTGATCTCTAGATCTACCAGGCCCATCATAGGTGAGTCTAACTACAGGCTTCACAGCTCGTTTTGGCCTGCATTCTGATCTAGTGTTCTGCATATCACTATGAGAATCAGTGAGCAGTTCTGGTTCAGATTCCAATTCAGGATCCACGTTCTGTTCTAAAACTACACTAGTCTCCTCTTCAGTCCTTCGGCAATCTTCCATCTCACTCTCAGATGTAGTAGTCCCATCAACCTGACTGGTATCTTGAATTAAAGGAGAGTCATCTTCATCTTCCATATCTCCCAGTGTTTCAGTGGCATTCCTGATTCTAGGCACGTTCTTTTCACGAGTGGCATGACGAGTTACAAAATACTCTAAGTCAGAAGATGTGTCAGAAAAATCCTGATCTTCCTGAGGCTCGGTTCTCGTTTCTGTCCCGTTTCTATGACTCTTTCTTCTGGTCCTTGGTCTGGAAATTGAATTATCAACTATGCTGGTTGATGGTATTCTCACCAGCTGTCCAATGGGAAGCAGATGATCCCTGTGGATTGTCTTGATACCACGTGTTCCATCTTCTCGCTTGATCTTAAACACTGGTATATTAGGCATCTTTCCCACCACAACATACGGATCAGGACTCCACCTACTCTCTAGTTTGTGTTTACCTCTCAGTCCTAAGTTCCGAAGTAACACCCTGTCCCCGATCTCTATGGACTGGAAAGTAACTCGCTGATCATACAGTCTCTTGTTTCTTTGATGTCTTTTATTAGCTGCGTCAGAAGCTAGTTTATATGCTTGCTTCAAGTCTTCCTTCAGCTTTGAGACATACTGCAAATGACAGGCATCCCTCACCCCGTCTGGAGATGTTCCGAAACACAGGTCAACAGGAAGTCTGGCCTCTCTGCCGAACATCAGGCAATAGGGTGAAAACCCTGTGGCATCGCTCTTGGTACTGTTGTAAGCATGAACTAAATAGCCCACATGCTGACTCCAAGTGCGTTTCTTCTCATGACCAAGGGTACCCAGCATGGAAAGTAGTGTGCGATTAAACCGCTCTGGTTGAGGGTCTCCTTGTGGGTGGTATGGGGTCGTTCGTGACTTGCGAATACCCATTAAGGTCAACAGGTCCCTGATCAGCCTGCTCTCGAAATCTCTTCCTTGATCGGAATGAATCCTCGCCGGCAATCCATAATGCACAAAAAACTTCTCCATAAGGACCTTGGCTACAACATGGGACTTTTGGCTTTTTGTTGGATAAGCCTGAGCATAACGTGTAAAATGGTCTGTGACCACTAGTACATTGCTGATACCTTTTGAATCAGGTTCCATGGAAAGAAAATCCATGCACACAAGCTCCATAGGTCCATGAGTCACAATTTGATGCAATGGAGCTACTCTCAGTTGAGGGGTCTTGTGGGTGATGCATTCTCCACAATTCTTTATGTATTCTTCAACATCTACTGACATTTTAGGCCAAAAGAATCGGCTCCTAATCAAGTCAATGGTTCTTTCTTGTCCCAGATGTCCAAGATCATCATGCATTGCTCTCATTACCATTTCCCGGAACTCTTTCGGCAGCACAAGCTGATTGACCACTTCTCCGGATGGCTTTTTGGTTACTCTATATAGTATTCCCTCTTTTATGCACAACTTCCCAGTCTCTTTTTTCAGTCGTGACAGCTCCATTGAAAGGTTCTTATCTTCTGTCCAATGACCCTGTTTGATAGCTTGTAATGCTGGTCTGATAATCTCATCATCTTCCTGAGCCTTTTTGAGAGTTTGTGTGGACATAAATTCCAATGATCTCATTCTCATGTGTGTTGGGAATGCATAGAAGTCAGGAATACATTCAGGGGACGCTCCCAATTGGCCCACCCAACAGGATGATGTGTCAGGGGCCTCGGGGACAACCACCTGCTGACAGATAGTTCTTACCCCAGACTGTGGTAGAGTCACCCATTCTCCTGTCTCTGTCATATTCCTGGACAACCGGTCAGCATCAATGTTGTGACGGCCAGGCCGATACTGAATGTCGAACTCATAGGTTGATAAGGCAGCCAACCACCTATGCCCAACCGCACTGAGCTTTGCAGTAGACAACACATAAGTAAGGGGGTTGTTATCCGTACGTACAGTGAATCTTGCGCCATACAAATATTCATGAAACTTGTCAACCACTGCCCATTTAAGAGACAGGAACTCCAGTTGATGTACAGGGTAGTTTCGTTCAGAAGGGCTCAATTTTCGGCTTGCAAATGCAACTGGTCTTAACCCCTCTAGATGCTCTTGGTACAACACTGCACCTAGACCTTTTAGGCTAGCGTCTACATGCAGGACATAGGGTTTTTCAGGGTCTGCAAAGGCCAGAACAGGGGCATGAGTTAGGCAGTGAATAATCTGCTCAAAAGCATCTGTGCATGACTGATCCCATCTTTCCCCAAAAGGTTCCGCCACTTTCCAATAGACTTTCTCTGCACCTTGCGTGACTCGTCTACTCTTTTGCGTGGGCGCATAACCCTTTGTGAGCTCAGTCAGAGGTCTCACAATTGCGGCATAATTGGCAATAAACCTGCGATAATAACCACAAAATCCAAGAAAAGATTGTAAAGTCTTAAGATTGGTTGTTTTGGCCATCTAGTCACTGCCTCAATCTTTCCTGGATCTGGAGCGACACCATCTGCAGACACGATATGTCCAAGGTACTTCACCTTTGGTAGGCAGATCTGACATTTATCCATAGAAAGCTTCAACCCAACTTCCCCAAGGCGATCCAGAACCTTGAGAAGCCTGATTTCATGTTCCTCTAGGGTTTTTCCAAAGACAATCAGATCGTCTAAGTAAACCAAGACCTGCAGGAGGTTCATATCTCCAACAGCTTTCTCCATTAACCTCTGAAAGTTCGATGGAGCTCCGGTAATCCCCTGAGGCATCCGTTCGAATTGGAAGAACCCCAATGGGCAAATGAAGGCTGTTTTCTCCTTGTCTTCTTCAGACATAGCAATTTGGTAGTATCCACTACGCAAATCAAGCACCGAAAACCACTGACTCCCTGATAAGGCATTAAGTGCATCTTCAATACAGGGTGTGGTGTACTGATCTGGAATAGTCCGGCTATTTAATAGTCTGTAATCTATGCACATTCTAACAGCTCCATTCTTCTTTCTAACCACTACTATTGGTGAAGCATAAGGGCTTCGAGACTCAGTAATGATTCCCGCCTGCAGCAGTTCTTTTAGGTGTTGCCTCACATCCTCAATGTCAGCAGGAGCCAGACGACGAGATCGCTCTCTGAAAGGTCGAGGGTCAGACAGGCGAATTTTGTGTTCAACCCCCCTGGCCAAACCAACATCCCAATCATGGACTGAAAAGACATGGGATTTCTCAGCCAATTTTGTGCGGAGTCTATTTTTCCACTGCTCTGAGATTGGTGAGTCTCCGAAATCAATCATGTTTACATCGAACTCTGATGGAACTGTGTCTTTGGGTGGGATACTGGTCACGGAGTCCACATAATACATACATCCAATCACTGTCCCCACTGGTATAGAGGTTTCTCTTGAGCATTCGTTCCTGATTAACACCCGGAAGCTGTTGATGTCTAAAGCTTCACGGGGTACTACCATTGGGTGAAGAAAAACTCCAGCAGGCAGAACAGTTACTGGGCATGAGTCAATCATTAGGATCTCCTGTCCAATGGAAGGCTTCAGCTTGACTTTGCATGCAACTGGTGTCTCACCACCTGGTGGTAAAACTAAAGGCCCTGGACCTTGCCATCGCACCTGACCAACTTCGTCGTGCGAAGACTCATCCGCCTTACAACTTGGATGTGTGTCACCATTGACATTGACATGAAGGCCCAGTGCCTGTGTCACATCAATTCCATTTTCCTTGCACTGCTGCACCAGCCGTCGGACATGGCTTGCATTAGTACCCACAATTACTGATGTTTGATCATCATTCCGGGGGCTAGGACATATGAGTGCGAGGACAGTCACACGCTGATGGATCCCCACTACCTCTGCCGGGTACTCCAAGTCCACTACAACGTAACCCATATAAGGGTAACTGGCAACCGAGTCACTCAGTCCCCATAGGGATAAGCCAGAGACGGGCTGAATTGGAATATCAGACAAGTGTTCTTTGTACCAGGGCTCAAAGATTATCGTCACCTGGGAACCACTGTCTAAAAGAGCAGTGCATGGTCTTCCATTCACTTTTAGTGGGACAAGGCTAGGTGGCCCCACCAAGCCATCTGGTAGGCCAGCAGTATGGGGGCATAGCAGCCCTACTTGTTTTGACTGCACTGTTTACTGTACTTGCTGCACCATCTGATGACGGTGAATTGCTCTTGTAGATTTTCAATGCTTGAATCAGTTTTTTGATTACTTTAGCCTGGTTTTCTTCATTTCGACATTTTCCAGCAAAATGTCCATTCTCTCCACATCGGTAACAGAAATGCTCTTCTGACATTTTGGTTGATTTCCGTGGAGATCTGGCAACAGATTCGACAGCCTGCGTGGCTACCAGAATTCCTTGGGGTTCAGTCACATTCATTGTGACTTTATGTTGAAGACGCTTCAGCTGCTTGCTTAAAGCTCTACACTCACTTTCAGGACAACGCCCCCTAGGCAACACATTTGATGGAGGTTTCATAACACTCTCTGTAGCAACAGAAGCTGTCTGGGACACTGCTGTAGTGAGCAGGGACTTCAGTTCCTTTATTTCAGACTTTAGGTTTTGAAATTCAGTCTGTTTTACCTCCATGTCTTGTTTTACATAGGCAGTCTGTACAACAGAGCTGATCTTCTTCCTTGAAGCTTCAAATTCTTCTTCGGCCCGTATCTCTTTCAACAGCTGGAGAAAAGTTGGAGGTGCTGCTTTTCGCTCTCTTAAACGAAGATTAACCAGCATCAGATCAGAAACAATTGCACCTCGCAGTATCTGATCCAGCCGTGCTCTATCAGCACAGTTTGGGGGAAGCCCACCTCTCTGTACGAGCCTATCCAGTAGCTGTTCCAGACGTCTAAGGAAGTCAGATAGTTTTTCTCCCGGTTGTTGTTGTAACAATCGAAAAGCAACATAAAGGTCTTCCCCTGACTCTGCACTACCGAAAGCATGCTCCAGCGCTTCTATGCAGTCTTCTGGGCTTATCTCTGGATCACCTGCTCGTGCTGCTTTAACTATTTCCAGTGCTGGACCCCTCAAACTTTCCATCAATCTTCGCCTTTTCTCTTTACGAGGCCAGTCACACTCTTCCACCATTAGCCGTGCTTGTTCCAGCCAGTGGTCAAACTGCTCTTCACCAGCTGGAGTTGGTAGTGTTCCAGAAAACATCCGTAGACGACGATAGCTTCCATATTCACTGGTAGGTTTCGAGGCCTTATCCAGCAAAACGCCCACAGCTTGAAGAATGGCTTCTGTTGAGCCAGGGAGTCCCTCTTTTTCAGTGAACAATATTCGCAAATCTTCCATTGTCCTACCTTCAGTTTGTAGGAGTCCCGTGAGCTTCTGGCTAAAACTTTGTGCTTCTTTCTCTTTAGCCTGATGCACAATGACTATCGTCCAGGCTTCTTCCGTGTCACCTGGAAAGACCTTTGGAGGAACGTGTTCAGCTTTCACTACTTCTTTACATTCGCACAAAGCCAAAAAGCAGTTCAGGCGCGTGTTAAAAGTTCGCCCACGAACACGTACACGTCCGAAACTCTTCACTGTTTGTAGAGTCTCTTCGATTAATGAAATGTCATTTTCCTCCGGCATAACTACCATAAATGCATGTGTTTCCTCTAATGCCTCACCTCGGCACCAGCCTTTAAGTTCTAATTCTAGATCACTATGGCTTGCCATACTGGTCAATAAGTTGCTTAGCAGTGTGCTGAGTGTAACAGAAAAAAATTACTTGTGGGAACCCACTAGCAATCCCAGCGGTGCCTCCAATTTATGTAGCCCTTTTACCCCACGACTATGAGAGCTGGGCTCTGGGTTCATATCACTAAAAGTGATCCTTTACTCATATGCCTTAATCTTTATATATAACTAGTGGAATTCCAAAATGAATTATATAAGTGGGTATAAACAACACACAGATAATAACATGTACAAAATATGTATTTCTTTCCTTTATATAATTAAACAAGGAACTCAAAAGAAATTACACAACACACATAAAATACACTTTCAAACAGTAAACCAATTAAATAACTTAAACTAAAGCCGGCAAGTGAAAAAAAATATACCCCCACGGTGCAGGCCTGTGTGCAACAAAATGTCGAGGTGCTTCAGTCTTATCACTTACGGCTCCCAGCACAATATGGCGTGCTTCGGTATTGCAGTCACTGTAACTCCTGACCTCCAGGTAAATCGTGAGCTTCGGTGCTCCTCGGGATGACGGGATGACCCTGGAAACAATATGGTGCTCCAACGTAGCCAGAGGAAGCCTGCGCGTTGCCGGTAGCGCAGACTGCTATCTGGGTGCGCCGACACGCGTGTGCTCGTCCTCTCCTCTCCCTGTGCGCTCGCCCGTTCACCCTGCCGATGGACGGCGAATTCGTACGCCAGGCCCGTGTCCGAGCACGGAGCTAAGAGGCTAAGCTAATCGCCGGAGACTTCAGACACCAGCGAATATTACAACGCACCTCTCACTGAGATACTGTAAACCTTAGTGTCTAACTGATACAATCGTCCAGACTAACCTACCGCTAATCTCCGGTTATTTATCAGTTCTTTTTCCCACAGTGTATTACTCTGTTCTTCCTTGCTTCTCTCCCGTTTTGCCGCGAACTCCCTTCCTGTTTCCCGCGCGCTCCACTTCCTTCCGTCTTATCCCTCCCACCATCGCTGATAGGTCAGAACATCACAGATAATAAAAGGAAACAGAAATAATACTGAACAAATATTTAGCAATAATTATTAACATAAAATGAACATAATAACATATATACACATGTAACATTCCCAAACTTTTCTCTGGGTTACATCTGTCTCTATGCATGTCTAAAACACCAATCCACCACAACATTATGGCCAGTGGCAGATCACGTGAATAACTATGACTTGTGTTAAAATGGCAGTGGGAGGAATATATTAGACAGCAAGTACTCAGCCAGTCCTTGAAGAAACCTCCTCAAGACCAAATTTTGATGGCTAGACAACTGGGTCACAAACTTTCACAATTTTGCAAATGAAAACTTTCCTTTGGGTAAATGGAAGAGAGAGAAATAAAACTGCAATTTGCTTGTAAATCCTTCCTACTGCAGCAGCTTGCAATGGCCTTTCCAGAACACACGAGGTGTTGATAAATAAGAAGAATACGGGAGGAAAGAGCCCTCTGCGAATCGTAAAAATCGCGGTCATGGCAGCGCATCAAATAGGTTTCATCCCCACTGCATTCTGGGTTTTGTCTGCGCTCTCCACAGCTGGCTGCTTTCAGGCTCTCGGCAGCGGCCTCTGCAGATTTGAGTAATCTCAGCCAGCACAATGAGTCAGGGCCCGAAAACCCGCGGTTTACTCCGTAACAGGAAATGCATCGACGGGCCGCCGCCGAGGGGGGCATGAATGTTAATTTAATGTTCCTCTTTCACTCGCAGTGGGCCGTCTGCTCATCGAGTTCAGCTCTCAGATGACCCTGGAGAGGGTGCAGAGGGAGAACCCCAACGTGACGGAGGGCGGGCGCTACTCACCGCCGGACTGCCGGGCCAGGCAGAAGGTGGCCATCATCATCCCGTTCCGGCACAGAGACCATCACCTCAAGTACTGGCTGCACTACCTGCACCCCATCCTGCGGCGTCAGAAGATCGACTATGGCATCTACATCATCAACCAGGCAAGTTAATAACTACACTTTGTCTATCTAAAGTCTATCGAAACAATAGTTTAGAGGGAAATCAGGTGCTAGTAGCCTAGTGGGTAGCACACTCGCCTGTGAACCAGAAGACCCAGGTTCAAATCCAACTTACTACCATTGTGTCCTTGAGCAAGACACTTAACCCTGAGTGTCTCCAGGGGGACTGTCCCTGTAACTTCTGATTGTAAGTCGCTCTGGATAAGGGCGTCTGATAAATGCTGTAAATGTAAATCAGGAAGGCAAAATGTGGGACACCATGTTGACACCAGTTTTTTGTTTTTTTTTGTAATGATAGCTGGCCTCTGATGCAGAGCTTAACACCATCTTCACCAAATTATTTAGAGCTTTACAAGTCAACACAGTCGCTGGACTCACTTCACCCCAGTCCTAAAGACAACATGCCCAAAGTAATGCAACGGCAGACCCATGAATGAAGGGTTAGAATGACAGAACAATCGCTTTCGCATTCGTTCTTTCATTACTTCTTCTCACTCCTTGACCAAATGTCATTACTCTTAAGGCTGTTGAGATTTATACATTTGGTGTCTAATTTAATGTACTTTATGGCTCTTGTGGATATTGTGTCTGATCTTGTCTTACGCCTGTCTAGTATTGTGTAGTATTGTGTAGTATTATCCTATTCTTAATCTCACTAAGCTTTATCATGCAGAGATAAAGGGTCGCAGAGGATGAAACTGTATGCTTTCAGGCCTTGTGCTGCAGTTTCTGCAGGGTCTTGACTGACACAGCGCAGGTACGCCCCGTCAGCTTGCTTTTTACCACTGTGATGTTCTGCCAGCGCTCCTGCGCTCCTGGTGAGTTCAGACCTGTAGCGAAATGTTGGCCGGACGAGCTCCAGGGTTCAGGCTTCTCTCTGGGAGGGGTGGGACCAGGGAGGCATGGTGCACTCCAGCTGGTGGTCTCTGCAGTGGTCAGCAGCACAAGTCTTTAATGAGCTGTGATTTGTAGTGTGTGGAGTGAGGGAGCGAGATGGCTGCAGGAATCATTAGCGATGAGATTTCCATTCGTTCGTCTTCGTCAGCACGGGGAATGAGATGAAGAGAGGCTTCTGGTGTACCCAGATCTCTCCGTTTTTTTCCTCCTCTCTCTCCATCACAGAGAACTGTCATCAAGGCCGTGCGAAAGGCTTCTACATAAAGAGCTTAAAACCCTCTTGTGTGTGCAGTGCTCTAATTACCAGTGTTCAGGGTGGGCGGTGAGGTTCCTCCCTCGGCCTGGACAGGAACGTGCACGGCTCTTTGTTGTCCAAGGCCGACGTTCCACAGCGTTCACACAACACAACTTCACGACGCATGCAGAGAGCGTTATCAACAGCCTTCATCCCCTCAAGACAGGGCGCTGTTCTGGTTTCATTTCTACTTTAATTAGCCGATGTTTGGTGTGCAACACGGCAACCGTCCATCGCTCTGTATTAAACGTCTCAGTCTGTATTTACCACGGGCCTGCTCAGGTTCTGCTTTGGCATTACTTGTGTAGACTAACAAGACAAAAAAAAAGGCAAAAAAGGTTTTGTGAGAACGCACCAGAGAAACAAGAATCACATCTGCAGGACATACTTCTGTGTGGGCTTCTTCCAGCATCTACTTCAGCTTGTTTTATATTATGTTCAGACTACGAATCAGAATCAATTTTATTGGCCAAGTATGTAACACACACACAAGGAGATTGTCTCTCTCAAGCAATACAATACAAAATACACAATATACACAATTTTAAAAAGTACATTGTGCTGATGGGCTCAGATATCGACAACACAGATATGGCTCAAGTGTTTGTAGTATGAAATTGAACCACATAGTGAAAATGAAAGTGAAATGATGGTCATTGTGAAACACTGCAGCACAGCACACATGCACACAAAGAAATGTGTCCTCTGCTTTTAACCATCACCCTTGGTGAGCAGTGGGCAGCCATGACAGGTGCCCGGGCACCTTGGCGGATCGGGATTCGAACCAGCAACCTTCTGATTACGGGGGCGCTAGGCCCCCACTGCCCCAATACATAGTATTGTGTTATGGAACAGGACACACATTGAGCAACAGTAAAATACCAAGGAAAATACCAAATATAAGAGAGTCTGACTAGTGACAAGGGTGACAATGAGAGTACAACAATGTCAAGCTCACCAGTCTGTGTCATATTGCAGCGTGGAGAAGAGATCATGGCCCATGCAATTTATTTCATTCAGTTTTATTTGACATGAGCCCTTCAAATCAAAATTCTCATGTAGTGTTACATGCAAGGTTGGAAAGCAGTCACAGGGCTGCTGTCTCCTAAATAGATATGATATTTTAACTGTGTAATATACACTCCCATCATCCCAAACATACTTTTTTTTTTTTTTGGTTGTTTTGTTTACTGACACCCATTCTAACCATTATAGAACCTCTCCATTCTTTCAGACTTCTTTTGTTTAATCTTAGGGTTTGGTGATTTCGCAATATTTGCACTTCAGGCAGTGCATAAAAATCCAATTCTCATGGTTCTATGGATCAGTTATTGGGAGATTTGTGTTTTTTTTTTCACACGTTATTTCTTCAGCCTTGCATGCATGCAGATCGCTAATCAGACTGCAGGGCTGTCGTGCAGCTGCTAGTCTCCCTCCTGCAGGGGTGACAGTTCGGGAGTGCTCTACATATCATGCTCAGCAGAGTGTTAAATGGTTTAAAGCGGGGGGCTGTTTATGGCAAGCCGGGAGACTCGGGGAGAAGGGATCGTTTCTCACTCTTTCATGGTGGCGGGTAATGACTGTCACGCGTTGAGAGGCGAGCGCTGGCCCACCTCTGACCGATAACTCATACTCCACACTCCTCGACAGATTTTTCACTGGAGCCATGCAGCCATGTAATAATTTTGTGCTTAGGAGCGTGTAGGTGCACCAGTGGAACCTGCGTTAGCACCGAATCCACCAGTCAGAAGCTTTTGGATGCAAGACAGTGGGCCAATGAGAGCGTCAGGGTAAAAAAAAAAAAAATGGGTCAGCTGTGGGAGGAGAAAAAGCCGACGTGCTGTGAAATCCCTACTGCTGAGACCTCTGCGTATCGCCCTCAGTTCAGTCGAGCGTATTCCAGTTACTGAAGGCACCTGTATTTGCTTCTCTGTTATGTTTTTTTCTATCCTCCACCGAGAAAGCCAGAAAGCACATATCGATATTCAGCAATGGCCAATCAGAGTGCACCAACCTAACGACCGTTCCACCATGGCTCCACCAAGCCAGACATGGCTTTGTCCTTCCGGCCTCGCAGCGATCAGTCTCTGGGCTCTACCCCAGCCTCCCCAGTGACCCCAGGCTATCCTGCAGCCATGCCCGTTACACAGGCCAGGCAAGTGGGAGTGGGCAGCAGAGATACAGACCACGCCAGCAGCTCATGCCAGCCTTTTCCCAACATTTCTCAAATCTCGCTGTGTTCTCTGGAACCAGTCCCGGCGTCCCGGCCCACCCGAAAAAGCACAAGTTAGCACACGCACAGCTGTGATGGCAGTTCAGCACGCAGGCTGTGGGAGAACAAAAAGAAAAAAGAAAAGAACGGGGCCATAATTATGCATCCTAATCATCTGGTAATTAAGTCTTCATGCCATGTGATACGGTTTTTGTAGCATGTACCAGGTTTCGCACGGTACATGACGCTACATTGTAAGGCAATGAAGTGTTAATTAGTGAACGTTATGCAACTGACTAATTGTTATGCAGGAGCTGATAAGGTACCATTCCGTTGTAGAGCCTATGCGTTTGTTACAAAGCCATTTTTGCATACATCTTTGCATACTTCTCTTTATTATATGCAGAATATTCTAATTTATCTTATAAACAGTACTCCTAACGATGGCTTAAAAGAGCGCTTTTGCTGTACCCTAGGGATGTAATTACAAACCCTCAGCATTACAAATGCTCAGTCAGCCAAGTATACTGTCCTATTGACTATAATAACATATCTGTCCGTTGCTAGGAAGCAGCCTGCTTTTAAAGTAGGTTAATGTGGCTCAGTTCGTCCTTGCATGTGAAAGTGCTTACATGTTGATTTCAGACAGTGAGCCGTTTCAGGAAGATTTTATTTAGTCCGCTTACACATGCTTTTTTTTTTTTTTTTTTCTCAACAATTCCCAATGCTATGCACTTTCAGAACCTGGATGGTGCACTCTAGTGGCATCATTAAATATCTTTATATCAGTTACCTAATAATATTCTGTTAATAATCCATTTCCAGTGGCCCTTATGTAAATGAGGCTCGACCTATGCGCAACTTCCAGTCCGCTTAGGTGGACTTTCAGATGGGGACCATAAAGGCACAATAAATTGATCACCTGACATCTGATGACACTGAATACTGATGAGCCATCACAACTCAGACACTTAGATCATAAATTTCAAGACTGGTCTACTCTAATAATGTTGCGCGTGGAACGCAAACCATACAGTTTTGGGTGCAGAATATTGGGCACCAATGATAACATGCTTGTCTTTAATTGAGGACATCGAGTCGACGAATATTTTGATTCGTCGTAATTGCGTTGAGTCACATTGCAATTGATGTTTCCATTAGTTTCCAGCCAGACCGTTCATGTTCTACTCAAGACAGTGTGCACTACGTGGAGATGTTCTGACTGATGTTCTGATGTTCTGACAGCTCGGAGAGAGAGAGGTTTGATGGACGTCAGGTTGTCCGGGCCGCGCTGCACGTTTGTTTGGGATTTATGGTGCTGCGCTGCAGTTCCCCATGACCTTTTATCTCCCCTTGTCATTAAAGCTGCTCTCTGTCTGCTCTTCAGTGGTCCATACATCACTTCTTGCATTGACATTCAAAGGATGGGGTAAAAGCAGTGCGAGAGGATAACTTCTCTTTCTTCTGGTTGACTCAGGACAGTGGGATGTCTTAGAAGACGTGTAAGTGTTCCGTCACAGTATCAGCAGTCACGCAGGGCCACATAAACACAATTCTCACACATTATAGAAAAAAGACATATATACCACACACGCACACACACACACACTCTTATAATCTAGATCTGTCTGATCACTGCATCAAGTGGAAAATCATGTAAAACTAACTGAGATGATGATTAATGTTTCAACATTTTTTTTCAAAAGAGAGTTTCATGCCTTTGGATGGAGACGTTTGTATCACAGAGATCATGTTCGTCACAATGTTCTGGAAAGGATATCATGCATTTTCTCTAAACTTCTCTAAATATTTAACTTCAACATCCCGCCATTGAATTGCGCTAAGCACGTGCTCTCGTTTGGAAAATGTATTCCAGATGTTCCCTTTCCCCGCTCTTTTTTGTCATCAGCTTTGCGCGAGCTGAGGTCTCTAAGAGAGGCGACATATTCATCAGAATCTTATCAGCTGGAGGCCAGCAGGGCTGTCTTTAGAAATGAGACGGGCACGCGGCGAGCCGGCGGAGGGGCTGCAGTGCGGTGGGACACGCCGCTGTCTGTGGGTCCGAGGGACTCGCTGTGCCCGTCTGTCCCTGCTCTCATAGCTGCGTATACAGATTCCCGAAGTATGCATAGGTGTGCAATACGGTGCAAAAGTCCAACATGGGCCAGCATAGTGAAAGGTGTACTGAAAGCAATTTTGTAAAAGTAAGAAATACCCCTTGGTCAAATATTGATCCAATGCTGCAGAATTTCATTATGTTTTGTTTTTAAAAATTGGCATGATATATAGAGAGAAAAGCAAAATTCTCCACCGCGCTATCCTGCTGTTCTCAGAGGCGCCAATCCAATATTGTTTTCCATCTGTAGACTTTTTGCTTATAGGAGGTGCAATGGTGTGAGGCCAGATTTCAGTTCTTCTGGCAGATCTGTCAACAGGGGTTCGGAAATCAAATGAATTATTATTACTTTCAATTTTTAAATTACATTTAAACTTGTCTGTAGTGCATTTCTGAACAATGTCACAGTCGCGCAGATTAAAAATCAGCACATAGCACAGCCAAGTGCTGTGCTATGTGCTGTATGTTAGGGGTGTAGAAATTAATCTTATAATCGATTCATCGTGAATCAGACGTGGACGATTCTGCACTGATTATATCATAATGATGTTGCTTGGTGATTTTGTGCCGGCTCTATAAACAGTTCAAAAGTAGTTCCGGTAGTCACTGTGGCAGCGCCGCTCCAGGTAGGAATTTGGCCTCGTACACACGGACGTTTGAAATGAACACCCTCTGAATGTCATCCGTGCTTTTGCTGCCTTTCGTTTGATTGGCATTCCTTGTTCAATTGGCATGACACTGTTTAACATTTGTCGGGATTTC
The DNA here is from genome assembly GCF_900700375.1 of Denticeps clupeoides. NCBI lineage: Eukaryota > Metazoa > Chordata > Actinopteri > Clupeiformes > Denticipitidae > Denticeps > Denticeps clupeoides. Next base: position 7,968,464 of record NC_041710.1, on the reverse strand, counting down.
AGCATTTGTTGGGATTTGACGCCATCTGAATGTGCAGACGACTGAATGCTGGTGCTGAACACCCGTTTGGATTTGTTCCAATGAGCATAAGAACAGTCGCTGTTCAATCCGTGCTCACCTGACGCCATGAAGGCCTGGAAAACGCCTGGTTCAGACGTCCTTGCGATGAAGGCCTTAATCCTCATCTCACTTAAGTATTTGAAAACATAATGTGAACTGAAGTAATGTAGAAATGTATAAGATCTATTGTAATGCATTGATAACCAGTGTGGGCAGTGGTGGCCTAGCAGGTAAGGAAGCGGACCCATAATCGGAGGTTTGCACCTGGCCCGAATCCCGAGCCAGGTGCCACTGGGGCCACTGAGATGCCACTGAGCTAAGTACCATCCCCACTCGCTGCTCCCCAGGCGCCTGTCATGGCTAGACGCTGCTTGCTGAGGCTGATGGGTTGAATGCAGGGGACTCATTTTGTTGTGTGCTCCATGTGCTGTGCTTCCCAAGGACAATCACTTCACTTTAAAACTTTATTCGTATGTAGAAACATGTCTTCCTGTCAGTGCAGTCTGGAATAATAGCTTTTGGAGATACAAAATCTGTAGGCCTGTTAACTGAAGTGACTATCAACTTGTGACATGTCAACTCGTATACATGATCACAACCAGTGGTGAGCAGTGGTGGGAAGTGGTGGCCTAGCGGGGACAGTAGTGGCTCCGTAATCAGCGGCCCCGTAATCAGAAGGTTGCCGGTTCGAATCCCGATCCGCCGAGGTGCCACTGAGCAAAGCACCGTCCCCACACACTGCTCCCCGGGCGCCTGTCATGGCTGCCCACTGCTCACCAAGGGTGATGGTTAAAAGCAGAGGGCACATTTCGTTGTGTAACTGTGTGCTGTACTGCAGTGTTTCACAATGATTTCACTTATATAACACAGACTTTTACATTGGGTTGGGCATTCTCTTTTGACATGATATGCCATTAACTTCAAACACTGTTATCTCCTCGTTCAAATGGAAAACAAAGAAATGGAAAGACTGTTTCATTCAGCTTTTTTCATTGGGTGGAAAAAATGAATTTGGATGTTTTTCAACCCATACCCAGCATGTTCTGTCAGGTGCGCAATGATGGCGAAAAAAGACTATAACAAAAACCTTGGTAACAAAATACATTTTTTTCAATTTATCCTTTTTTCATGTAATAAGTGTTTTGTGTGTTAGCGTGTGTCCATGAGTTTGTGTTTTATGGTGTCTGTGTATGTGTATGTGTGTGTGTGTGTGTGTGTGTGTGTGTGTGTGTGTGTGTGTGTGCGTGCGTGTGTGTGTGTGTGTGTTAATACCCAGCCATCTGCTGAGTGAAGAGTGATGTGAAGCTGCTGTATCGAATCACACAGCCACAGCGCACCAATAAAATATTGAACAGGGTGTTGCATGGAAACTTTTATTCTTTCTCTTGTTCTTGCATTCCCATTCTTCTGTCTGTCTCACCGTTCTTTGTTGCTGTGCAAGTTGACTGCATGAGAGAAAATGACAGCTCTCACATGAGAGGAGCCCTGCTGTGTGAAATCGGAGACTCTGACGGACAGAGCTGCAATGCAAACCCAAAGTGACATCTGAACACAGAGTCTCATAGAACCTGATCTGACCTGCTCAAGACACGCATACACACACACACACACTAATAAATATTTAAATGTGTAAGTACCTTTATGTAAGAAGAGTTTTTCGAGGCAACCTTAGTCTTTCCGTTCCAGGTCACAGTGGGACTGGAGCCTGTCCCAGTAATCCATGGATGCAGGCAGGAACCAACCCTGAGCCGAGCAGCTGCGGGTTGTGGGTTCACCCACAAAATAAATTGCTCCACGTAACAGTCGAGGTTACTGAGAAATTTGTATTAGAAGTACAGACTTTCAAAGCACGACTGGGTTAAAAATTCTTTCTTTGAAACCCGTTTGTTGAGAAAGCTGAAAGTTTTAATGACAGATGTTGTTGACTGTGGGAGATAGCTTCTAGAAACAATGACTTCAGATGACTTTGTTATATTTGTCTTATTTCAATGCTGTAAAGATGTTGGTGTTGGTGATTGTGGACTGGATGCCAATGATGGTGAAAGTGAGATGCAGGATGGTGAGAAAGAAGATATTGTGCTGATGGCTCGCCTGATAATCTACCTGCATCGCCTGATAATTTACCTGCGGGGCAGCCCTGTAATCAGGAGGTTGCAGATTCGAATCCTGGTCCGCGAAGGTGCCGTCCCCACACTCTGCTCCCCGGGCGCCTGTCATGGCTGCCCACTGCTCACCAAGGGTGATGGGTTAAATGCAGAGGGCACGTTTCGTTGTGTCATCGCGTGCTGTGCTGCAGTGTTTCACAATGACAATCACTTCACTTTCACTGCATGTGTATTTTGGATCCCTACCAATACATAAATCGATGCAAGTCGATGAGAAATCTGCATGCATTTAAAAAGAAAAAGATGAACCTATGAAATTGATTCCCCTTAAAATTGTATGTGTTTCTTTGTTTTGTGTGTCCACCAAGATTTATGGGATTCGGACTGGTAGGTTTGCAATCAGCCAAGTCACACTAAAATCATAGCCTGCTTGGTTGAGGACACAAAAGTGACAAATCTCACACACTGAGCTGTCAGGCATGATGGAAGGGTGCATTTTCACCGATCGGTGGTCAGTTTTTTTTTTTTTTTTTTTTTTTTTGTAGGTGACCACAGTGCCAGGCTTTATCCTTCCCTGTTTCTGAATCATTAGCAGTAATATTTTCACCTCCGGGCTGCACTTTACCACACAGACGAGCCGAGACTGAGAGAATGGTGGCTGTCTCGTTAGATTCTATTAACGTTTTTTTTTTTTTTTCAGAGCCATTAGTCCATTTGATGAAATAGAGCACTGATCTATAATTCAGCATCTATCCACTGTGAGAACACAAACGGCTTCACAATTTCTCTTTCTCTTTCAGTTAAGAACTATGAAGGTTTGGACATTACCTCTAATGGAGCTGAAAGACTTCACTCTGAAGACTTTTCAGTCTGATGGTGACGCCCCTCCCCATCTTTATGCAGGGGGCGCATGCCATTGTAAAAATTTCAGCTATAGCCTCAAGAAATCTTTCATTCATCCTCCCTTTGTCCCTGAGCACCACCTCCTCCAATTTCTCCCTTCCTCCTGACTCCAATTTCTGGCATTAATGTGCTGTTGTTGTCAGACGTTCATTGGCTCATCTTGCGGGGATAAGTGCCGTGAAGAGCGCCTGCACCGTGTGATCGCATGCCAATTGTGGCCCAGGTTTTGTGTGGTGCACGGGTTTATTTAATGCCTTTTGTAGTTAGCAGGCATAGCTGAATTGAGATGAAGCAGGACTGTGATGTGTGCTGGTGGCATTGTCAGGCCGCACATTCATAAAAACGTTCCAGTGATCTCCAGTGATCTTCGAATCCGGTTCAGACATCAAATCAGAAATTGCTGTACACAGTTGTATTAGGTTGGGCTGTCAAAATTAATGTGTGACAATCGGTACAATTAATTTCAAATATTTAACATGTTAAAACAAATGAATGCAGCTGCCTTCGTGACCTATGACATGGATGTCAGATTCATTCTAGCCATAAACAGTCCTTACATAAAGATGCAGAGGGGCCGTGACGGAGCTTTTTTTTTTTTTCTTCCTTGAACATGGGAGCAACATAATGCAGCTGCTACCGGGCGTGTCTTTTTCAGGCATACAGAGGGTGGAAATCAGGCACGATCAGATGAAAATACGCTAGCACACACATTACCATGTGACACAGCTCACAGCGTTTTTGAGGGCGTCATCTGCATCAGCCTTCAACGCCCAGGGGCTGCTGGGTGCACACAGCTGGCGCTCATGTGCCTGATAACCAGGACCATTTACATTTGCATTTAAGGCATTTGGCAGATGCCCTTTTCCAGAGTGACTTACAGCGTGCTTTCTTGTTACAATCAATGAAGTGATTAGGATCTGTTAAAGATCCTTTACAGAGAGACCTGTTAAATACAACATTCATGTGGAGAAAAGACTCTTACCTTGTGTTAGAAATTTTTGTTCCTGTCACAAGGGTTTGTTTTTGCATTCATTTTTATTTCTGTTCCTTTGGGCCCTCATGCTGGTATCTGTTTGTGTTATATAATAAAATCCCTCTTGCCAAGAGGCACCTCATTCCCCCTTCAACCCTGAGACATGACACAGCCCTTTGGTGGGAATGTAATGCAGGTAGTGGGGCAGTGGTGGCCTAGCGGTTAAGGAAGCGGCCCTGTAATCAGAAGGTTGCCGGTTCGAATCCCGATCCGCCAAGGTGCCACTGAGGTGCCACTGAGCAAAGCACCGTCCCCACACACTGCTCCCCGGGCCCACTGCTCACTCAGGGTGATGGGTTAAATGCAGAGGACAAATTTCACTGTGTGCACCGTGTGCTGTGCTGCTGTGTATCACTTCACTAAATGTCACCCAAATGAACCATAGAGAAACCCAAAGTAATTTGCTTTCAATTTATTGAGGCTGTTTTATTTTTTTTTAATGTTCAGATCATCTCCCCATCAGGGAGCCTCTTTCCTGCATTTGTCTATATTATTTCTGCATTAAAACAAGGTTTAGTCTTTTGAACAAATTAATCAATTGCCAGCACTAGTATTAATTTACCCAGGTCTAGTAATTGTTATAAATGACAACTAAACAACACCTTTTAGGATAACCCAAGTAGGTCTTTGAATTCTGGGAAATGGTAATTTCAGAAAGTTATGTGCCCTGAATTGCCAATGAAGGGAAACGTTTGATGTCTTGTTCATTCATTAAGTTAAACAGTCCTGAGATATGAGATATAAGCAATGGTGAACAGTAACAGGGATCATCGTGATACCATCGTAATTATCTCCCTCTTCTGTTTCTCTCACCAGGCAAGTAGTTCCTATGAAAAACAAAAAGGTTCAATAAATCTGAATAATGGCTCCAGTAGTGGATTTGTGTCTGTGCTGCAAGTGAGGAACTTTTTATTATTTATCTGACTTGTGTTGATATGTGGTTTCAAATGGGAAACATTGTACAGTTGGTTGGCTGCATCTTTTGTTTATAATGATGGTAAATATGATTATGAAATCCTGTTTGGATGGGAGCTCTGTGTAATCGGTGAAGAGCCCGGCTGTCAATAGCGCTCCTTCAAGCTTCTCATTCTCAGGGAAACATAATTCATAACATTGATTTTTCTACTATCAGGAATTGTTCTTCTCAAGGACAGACCCACCTATCTGTGTCTGGGAATCAAGCTGAAGCAAACCAGCTCATGTAAAATTGAACGGACAACACCCCGAATCATTCTCACCAGCATTGTGTTTTTTTTTCCCACCAAGGCCTGAGGTTCAGGATCTGTTGTATGTCTTGTAGCACTGGACAGTGTTCCTGAATCATTTTGTTCCACAAAAGGTTGGAATAGTTGGGCTAACTTTTCTAACATTGTTTGCTAACATTTAATATCAATTTTGTAGAACTAGCTAAACTAATAAAACAATAGCTTCTCCCATTAGGATCAGACGGGCTGGTTTACCAGTTTTATGCCAGACTCCCTTCTTCCCCATTTATCCGGGCTTGGGACCAGCACCATGTCACATGTATCCCCAGTGGCTGGGTTAAACTTCTAACATATTTTGTTTACCAGAAAATCTGCTGTTTTCTTTTGACTGTTGGCTGTAATAAATGACTGATGCGCCTGGCAATTTCTTCTACAGCATTATCCATTCAATTTATTATCTATGGAGTCACATTGAAAACCCACAAACATACCAGCACTTTCACTTCACCTGTTCTTAATCCTTATTAGAAATTAAGTTGCAGTCCTTTATTCACTCCCTGTCCATGACTGCTTTACTCCTGACAGAGTGCATCCCCGGTGCCCTGGTAGTACTGAACATGGACTCAATATTACCTATTTGAACTCTTTGGTGGGAAATTCATTTTAATGCACATTTTCTCTTAGTCTATTGCACACTTGCATCAACTCACACCTCTTTTCACCTATTGTTCCTTGTCTTTATGAAAGGCATAGTATGCTTGGCGCTTTAATGAATCTTCCTTTCTCGGAGGAACACAGCTCTGACCCCCCTTCTGTGCAAAGTTCCCACGAGCAGTCGAAATAAGGCTGCTCTCATGCTGAATCCATCTAATCTGCAGTCCAAATGCTGCGCGCAGCTTTTTGGTCAGCTCCTTGACCCCCTGAAACCAGTTTAATCAAGCAACAGTCTGCAGGCAGAGGATGGAACATCAGTTCCAGGCAGCCCAGAGAAAGGGATGGCAGTGGTCAGCTTGAAAAGAACGTAATGGACCATCACTCTGAGAGCAGAGAGAGAGGGAGCAATGCCAGTGAAGAAAGGAGAGGGGCAGAGGGAGATATGGCAATACTGTAATTGGCTGTATGTCTGAGAGGAAAGGGAGAGAAAGATATGGAAAGATAGACAGAGATTTTGAAAAAATGGGAGTGAGAGAATGAGCAGTGCTGGTCAGGAATTCTTGCCCCAAATCCAGAGCTCCTCATTTTCCTACTCCTGCTCCAGTTACTTCGGCTCTAACTCTAAAGTCCGGCTCCATCAGCAACAGGACCTGTATTAATATTCCGGCCAATACCCTTGTTCCTGAGCAAATGTGCTCTTTGCTGTCCCTTTTCAAATACAGCATGATGAAAGTGAGTTTTTTTTTTATTTGTCATTGTCATCATACAAATACCCATCACCCTTAGTGAGTGGCGGGCAGCTATGAAAGGCACCCATGGAGCTGTGTCTGGGGATTGTACTTTGCTCAAGGGGACCGCCGTTCAGGACCCTTTGGTAACTCTTTGGTTACAAGTCCACTTCCTTAGCCACTAGGTCAACACACTGCCACCACCATGTGCTCCATTTAAGATGTGTTTGGTGTGTTATCTGTTTCCAGAAGGTTCTTAAACAGAATTTGCAACATGCTCTTGATGACTGGGCCAGATACACAAAACAATGATTTATTGTTTGATCAGACCCATTCTTCATTCCCATGTTCAAATTCAGAGGACATTCCCTTGTGTGGTGTGGTAGTGGGGGTCACCATGTAACCATTCCCTGGCATTCCATTCCCATCATGATAGAAAGTTTGTCATCAGACATCTCAATTATCTCTGCTGAATCCTTGCACTACCGTTGGTTTCCTCCTGGTTCTTCGGTTTCTGCTTACCATCCAAAGGCAACCTTGCTAGATGTAGACCCTGCGATGAATGTCATTAGGCTCTGGTGGCTGTGACCATACTTAAGAGTGAGCAGAAATGTATAGTGAGACACATGCGACACAGGGAAATCTTAGGAGTCGTGTTGGAGATCAGCTCTGCAGATTCCAGATCAAACAGAGCTTATGAAGGGTAGCGGATTTGACCCACACCCGATGCTTACACCAGGGAGGATCTCTATCCATGCAGATGGGACCTGGGAAGGGAATGTGATAAGGTACCCACAAAAAAAAAGGCGAAAAAGGTAACGCCAAGTGCACACTACAGGATTGGGACTTACCAGGGAACCCGTGGCTACAAGCAACATGACACACAGACCATACTACTCAGTGGTGTTGTGGTGGGCAGAGCTGGAACAGACATGACACTAAAAGAGAAATCAGTGAAATTCTCCATTCAAAGATGCTTTTAGTCTAGGACTAGGTTTTATTCATGAATGGGAAACTGATCTTATAAGTTCTCAATAAATTTAGTTCACTAGATTACTCTGTTGTGTGTGTGAGGCTCATAACGGCCTCCTTCAACGGTCTGTAGGACTGACATCTGGCATTAATTTGTTTTGCTTGTGTTGGACAAACAAACAAGTAGCTGCTAAGAAGAGACAGACTGTCTTTAATTGCCTTTGTCAGATGGACCAGGCTAAATGATGGAGTGGCTCTACAATGAGAAAGTTCTGGACCAGCCAGAAGCAGATGGACTCTTGGTTTCTGCCAGGTTCTTTGCACTATATACGTCTTGCTTTTTAGCAAGAAGTGCTTCTCTTGCTAAAGGTTCTTATCTGCTGGAATTACTCCCTGTTTGTAGTTCTAAAGGTCAAGACCGAACAGGTTCCCGTAGCACTGCTACCAAAAAAAGTGTGTTTTGGTTCACCATGAGTGAAAGATTTTTTTTGGTCATTGTGATACACAGCAAGCACAGCACATGGTGCACACAGTGAAATGTGTCCTCTGCATTTAACCCATTATCCTTAGTGAGCAGTGGGTAGCCATGACAGGCACCCAGAGAGCAGTGTGTGGGGACGGTACCTTACCCGTTTATTTGACTGGGGGAAACAGACAAATGCTGAGAGTTCTTATTAAAAAGTCATTTGAATTAAATGAGGTTATTCATATATTTGGTAAAATTGCAAACTTTAAATAAATTGCAATGTGATTTGTTTGTAATGTGAAGCCCTATATAAGGCCTGGCTGAAACAGATGGTTCCTCCTGCCATTCCTGGAGATGTAATAATTGTGGAGGGTTTTCTGGACTCATCAAATGTTAAGCTCCAAAACTTCATCAATAATTCACAAAGGCCCGTGAAGGATTTTGGAAGGAGGCCATGCAGGTTGGAAGGAAAACAGCTACCAAGGGAACATCCAGCGGTGTTTTCAAATACTCCTCAAAAAAGGACTGTTGCTGCTGATTGTTAATTTTAACCTTGATTCTTCCAGCCCTCTCCTACGAAGAGGGGGGAGATAAATGCCTTCTGACATCCTTGGAGGATCTAGCAAGGACTGGGCTCTTGCATTGCTCAGGGTTGGAGCTCCGAACGGATAATAATGATGTTTGGCAGATTCACAAGGGTGTCGTTTTCCAACCACGAGTCGGCAGATCCAGCAGAAGAGGACTTACAGCTTCAATTTATTAAATTGCCAGTGTAATTCAGCATTTTGAAGTCTAATGAGATTTGGTAATTAAGGTTCAGTCCAAACGTGCTGCAAATTGCAAGCTCCTCTCTTTTTAAAAAAAAACGACAGGTTTTAAATAAACAATCCTATTAGCAGCAACAGGCTGAGGACCGTTTGAGAAAACGAAGGACTAATTCTTTAATTGCCTGATCTATGTGCCTTTGACTCTTTGTGGAAGGTTTCTTTTGACATCTGTCTGTGGGTGAGAGTTTTGCACTGTATGACAGCCTCGTTTCTGCCCTAGGGGGGGGGGGGGGAGAAGATTTGCTCAGATAAGCACACAGGGCGCCATTTCATGCGTTTTGTCAGCAGGTCCCGTCTGTAGGCGCTTTTATGGATTCTGTGTTATTGCAGGTTTCATAAACACCCAAAATCACAGGGCCAGAGGTCTACAGGTGATTTTCGACTCGGGAAGGAAAAGCATTCCTGCCCAGTGGTGGCTTCGTGATGCCGCTGGTTAAATAAATGCTGCGAGCACAACAGTAGCTTTTCTGCTGGCTGGTCTGGCTACAGCAGATAACCGATGGCGGAGAAGAACAAAGCCAGTGCTTTCTTCCACAGCACTTGACCTTTAAAAGCTGCGCAAAAATTGAGGTCAGGATTCCTTGGCATTTTAATTATAGCCTAGTGTGACTCAGATTAGCAGTAAATGTCTCAGAAATGCATTTTAAGGATCTGTTGGATCCAAAATATTCAATTGTCATGTTGTGCAAAAATTCTAAATGTAACAGTGAATTATATGCAACTATGTCGATATATTTATTACCTTGCGTACTGTTGCAAATAAAATGATTTGGAGCTATGCAAGGCTTTAGCATTGATCAGCATTCTGCAGTCCTACACAAATCCAGGTCAGTCAAAATGATGATGTTGCTGTTTTTTTATGAATTAAATGCATAAATGTAAATCACACAGGTCAGTGATATCTTTCTACGGTGCCATGAGAGCATTTACATTAATGGTAATTTTCAATGTTCCAGCTGCACTTACTACAATTTACAATACATTTTGCACATATCATATTCAATTTTGTTGTTTGTTTTTTATACACGTTATAAGTTGTTTAGAAAGCCAGTTTATTCACATTTTTTTATATCTTGGAATGCGACAAGATTTGTCAGATAGGTCAGATTTGTCAGGCATGTCAGATGTTAAACTATGGATTTAGTCAATATGCTGGAAGTTGTTTTAAATGCATTAAAATTATTCTGCAGATAAGGTGCCAGTACTGCGATGCAATCTGGATTGGCTCAGGTTAGGGTGCGTTTTGCATGTGGATGAGGCATTAGAGTTCAGACTTTATGGGCTCAGGAGTTCACTTGTTCTGCTGTGTCCGGATGTTTCAGATTTATGCAGTTAATTTTAACTCGTTAATTGAATGATCTCCTTCATTTTTCAGCGCAGAGTGCAGAGCATTGAGAGACAGAGGTTGATCCCATAATGAGCTTCGCTTTGCAAGTCTCCTCCTCATAGTGCAATGAAGCCCTTGGAGACAGTGTTGTCACTTCCATCATCGACCAACATTTTGCCATCTTTTTTGATACAGAACACAGGAGGCTGTGTAGTTAGTGCCACTCTCATATTTTAACTTTGTGGCCCCCACCCTGTATAACAATCATATTCTGAGTCAGCTTTGGAGTTACTCCACCACATATCTGTTATGTCGTCATGGCGGTGTAATAATATTGCGTAATAATAATTGCATGTAATTTTATTGAGTCCAAGATTCTGCTGGAGGCTCGGAGTATACGAGGTGCAGTGCGAGGTGTAATAAGGGCTGTGAGGTAGGATGATGCTACTCCTTGTTTGGCTTTGTAGGCCAGCATCAGTATTTTGAACCTGATGCGTGCAGCTACTGGGAACCAGTGGAGGGAACGTAGCAGAGGGGTGGTGTGGGAGAATTTGGGAAGGTTGAAGATCAGTCGTTCTGCTGCATTTTGTATGAGTTGTAGAGGTCGGTACCGTCATGGCTGCCCACTGCTAATAAAGGTGATGGGTTCAATACAGCAGACACATTTTGTTGTGTGCACATTGTGGTGTGCTGCAGTGTTGCACAATGACAATCACTTCACTTTCGCTTTTCAGTTCACTTTCGTATGGCATGCAAGTACACACATGCATGCACACGTGCATTAAAGCACACACACACTCATATACACTCACATCTCTTACCGGGAGTTTTTATCTATTGAGTTTACGGGCCGAATCTCTGGAGCGTGGCTCTAGGATAGACCCATTGAAGCAGGGACAGCGAGGATGGCATGCTGTCCGCTGGGCCGCACCGGGCAGTGCATCACACACTACGCTGCGCACACACTGCAAGCGTTTTAACAACACGGCGCCGCCAAAGAAACCCATTCAGTCAATGCAGCTGGAAAGTTTGTGTGTGGGAACGCCTACCGTCGGAGCGACACATTACTGCAGGTCGACCTGCGCTCGCCGTGCGTGTCTGGAGGAGACTTCAGCGTTTCAGGTTCGCTTGCGTCTGTAATGAGAGCTGGCAGGGCCGAGTCGTAGAGAATGGTGCTCACCGGCGGGGTGGAATGGGGTCCATCACTCAAGTTTTTTTTTTTTTTTTACTCTCTTTAAATCACCAGGCCTAGCGGTTAAGGAAGCGGCTCCGTAATCGGACGGTTGCCGGTTCGAATCCCGATCCGCCAAGGTGCCACTGAGGTGCCACTGAGCAAAAAAGCACCGTCCCCACACACTGCTCCCAGGGCGCCTGTCATGGCTGCCCACTGCTCACTCATGGGTTAAATGCAGAGGACAAATTTCACTGTGTGCACCGTGTGCTGTGCTGCTGTGTATCACTTCAGGTTTAGGTGAAGCTCCCCTTCGTGGCTTTGCATCAGTTCTCGAAAACGTTCGTCGTTATACAGTCACAGCACTTGTTTCGTATACTGTGTTTGATTTTGAAACGATAATGGCACAATTTTGGTCATGCGACCATATATCAGAGACACAGGTTTCATACCGATCTTTTACAATAGTCCAATGTTTCGGTAACACGGCCCATATGGAGAGTGAATAAAGAACAGTCCTAACACCCTAATGCATCACCCTCCTATCTTGCCCCCCCTCCCCAATTCTACCTGCACCGCGGTGATTTATGGGCCCTCCTTTATGCGGTAAAAGTCTTATCTGAATTCCCTGCGCCGGCTGACAGAACCTTGTATATTAATCTGCTACAGACGAGCTGGGACTCCGAGCGGCCCGGGAGTCGACTGATGTCTGGGCAGATTAGTCAAATGAGGGCAGGTATTATTTAATTACTCTTGATTCAGTATTCATTTCACATTAGCCTAACTTGCATTTAGAGGGGCGAGATGTCACCAGCACGGCACACAATTTTGTCCGTTAACTCACTAAAAAATGCCTGGTGGCAGATTTTGTGGCACCACTGACAGCTTTCCAGCCCATAATGGTCAGATTAGGTCTCGTAGGGTGGGTTTGTGTTTTCCATTACGCTGTAGTGTGCTCGTTCAAGCTTAATGTGCCGCATAAAACCTACAAGCAGCCAGCAATGTGCTCGAGGAGGGAATTTTATCTCTTTGTATTTGCGGCGCAATCGTTTCCTACCGCCAGCCAAAGCTCATGATGGAGCCTTGTGGAGTGTGCTGACCTATCAAGAGCTGAAGGAGGCATCACTCCACCCCCTTCAAAAATGAAATTCTTCCCAACATGCCTCGCTGAACAGCTAATATACCTGCATTACCATCAAAAACTATGAACTTTCTTCATTCTGTTGTTCTTTTTATCTTTTCTTTCCCACACAATTTCTCGTATTTGTTAACTGACAATGGGCAATATTGGCGAAACATGTAACTTGATATTTTCTGGACATGATATTGATAACCAGACTGAGCTCTACTGTCACGATTGGTGCACCTGGAGATGCTCCTGGCGCCAATCTGCACGACAGCAGGACAGTTAAAAGGAACTTTGGAGCAGATGCTTGGGGCTGCAACATTTTATGTGGGCTAGTTTTTGTTCTCCCCCTTTTTTCCCCTGTTTTCGGCCCTCGCACCTGTTTGGTTTTTGTGTTGTTTAATAAATCGTTGTTTCCCAGTATGTCCCGCCTCGGCGCTTTATTCCCAGGTTAACTTGCGGACGTGACATCTACAATATGGTTTTATAACTCCTCCCAGTGCAGGGGTAAGACAGACCCCCTTGCTGTGATGCAGCCACTGTGTCACCGTACATCTTTCAACTGTTGTTCGAATCTATATTGTCCTATTGTACTCATCTTATGGTAGCTGCACCCGCCCAGCTTAGTAGGCCTATGCACTAGGATTGCACTCTCATTTTGGTCTCTCGTGTTATGTGAAACAGGGAATGTGTAAATGTGTTTTTTTATATGTACTTTTCATGCCGCAGATCATTAAAACAAGATGCACCGCTACAACGGTGGTAGTAGCCTAGCGGGTAACACACTTGCCTATGAACCAGAAGACCCAGGTTCAAATCCCACTAACTACCATTGTGTCCCTGAGCAAGACCCTGAGTGTCTCCAGGGGGACTGTCCTTGTAACTACTGACTGTAAGTCGCTCTGGATAGGGGCGTCTGATAAATGCTGTAAATGTAAATGTAATGTAAAATGTACAAGTTCCCATAACACGGTCACTTATTACTTATTATTATTACTTATTATTATTATTACTTATACAGGTTGCCTGCTCAAAAAGAGTGACAGGCTCCTTTCAGAGAAATATCGGCATGTTTGTGATGCCAACGGTGATCTCAGACCGGCACGACTGCAGCTCATTCGCACACAGACGTAGCTCCACGCTTCTCATCGGGTCTGGCTGTGGTGTGAGACGGCGCGAGTCACACATGAACTGGCAGCCTCCACCTGCTGCCTGAACTGGGAGAGCTGTCCGTCATGCCGGCAGTGCGGCGCGGGACACGCTGGCACAGGCCGAGGATGCAGGCGGCGAATCCGAGGTCGCCGCAGTGATTGATGGACACGGCTGGCCAGACTGACGGTTTCCTCGCAGGAAATCTGACCTTGATCACAGCCGTCACTTCATCACGGCTGCGGACGTAGCCGAATATTTCACCAGTGTTGCGTCCTGTTCTGAACTTTGCTGGTGCGTGACGTTACGATCACCCGATTCCAGTCTGGGACATCGTGACATACAATGCAATGTCACCGAAAAACAAAGAAGGCAGCCGATTAGATGCCAATCAGGAAGACGGAGAACCGCGGGGGGAGAGATGAGGCAGGCGCTCTTCCCAGATCCGCGCGACGGACCCCGATTCGATTTCGCGGGGACCACCACCCTGCACTCGCGTAGCCGCCTTTCATTACAGTAAATTAGCTGCGCTGGCGGCGTGCCGAGAAGGCCTGGAAGAGAGGCATTTTTTAATAAGGCTGCGCCGGACGCTCCTAACCTGCCATCTGGTTGGAGGAGGAGTAATGAGACAACAATTCTAAATTAGGACAACTTCCTGTCACGACTCTACTTTAATTTATTTATTTCCTTTATTGTGTCTTGACTAGGATATTGCTTTTTTTTTTTTTTTTTTTTTTTTTTTTTTGCAGAACGTTCTGTAGGCAAATGCGCTAGTGCTGATGAAGCGCTGATTGTGAACCCAAAAGCTGTGCACTTTCATCCGTTCTCCACTGCCTCCACACATACAAACACACACACACACACACACACACACAGGGCAGGCTATCTGTGACTGGCAATCAATCGGGTTTGGTTCTCATTCTATCCCCCCTCCCTCACTGCATCGATAGCTCAGCCGTTTGATTGGGTCAGACTGCTGTGGATTGATAAAGCCGTCCAACCACCCTGGGGAAAGACGTCCACAAGTGCAATCACTCACATCCAGTTGTCCGGCCCAACAGCAGCCCGGTCCCTAACTCAGCCAGGAAGGCCGTCACCGGTCCGGCCAGGGGAAGTTGGGCGGCTCGGGAAACGAAAACCCAGTCCAGAAGGGTCCGTGGCCATGACGGGTTATCGCAGCAGTTGTCGGGCAACAGCAGCCAGGTTAATTGTCTTTTGGAGAGTGAGCGCAGTGGCGGCAGGATGTGGCAGTGCGATAAGCCGGGGGGGTGTCACAGTGAATGGAGGGCTGCAGATCTTTAGTGGAGATAAGTGGAGCTCAAGCTGCCATAGGGAATCATAAAGCATCCTGAAGGATGGTTTATTTACCCCAGTATGAGCTGAAAATAATTTTCTCTCCAGCTCACTGGACACAATTAGTCACTCCGAGTGGAAGACAAATGCAGCTCGTCCCAGGTACTTAATGGGCACTTCATCTCTTCCAGCACAGGTCGGTCCACGTGTTTATGAGCTACCTTTCGGGCCCTAATTAATTGCATGCATACGCAACAACTTTTTTTGTGCATGTAATGTCCTAACTTTAACCAAAGCAAGGATTTGCTCTATAGAGCGCTTTTCCCCAGATGGATTTTTTCCCCCTACGTAGAAATAAAGTGAACTTCTGTCTTTATAAAAGCAAAAATACTGAGTCAGGTGCTGAATGCATGACTGCAGAAGATTCCACGAGCTTCTGGAAAGTGCAGATGCACTGCTGCCTCAGTGATGAGGGGTTTAATAATTCAGGTATCTTTTTTATCTTGCTCGACTCATTCACAGCTCTCCTGTTGCGATAAGTGTAAGTGCCACCAAATATCTACATTCCCTCAGCTAAATAACGTGCCCTCCACTGTTAATTGCACCTCTTGTAAATTGACTAAAACTATTTTTTTTTTACAAAAAGAAATGATGCTATTGTTGGCACCTCTGCGTTCAACCTGCGTTCAAGGGTGGTAGTAGCCTAGTGGGTAACACACACGCCTATGAACCAGAAGACCCAGGTTCAAATCCCACTTACTACCATTGTGTCCCTGAGCAAGACACTTAACCCTAAGTTGCTGTAGGGGGGGACTGTCCCTGTAACTACTGATTGTAAGTCGCTATGGATAAGGGTGTCTGGTAAATTCTGTAAATGTAAATGTAAATGTAAACCTATGTTTGGAGACTACAGAGCAAGGCTTGTAGACCCTCCTGTCTACTTTTCTTGCAACTTAATTGTAGTGGTTTAGTGTGGTTCAGGTCAGGAGATTGCGCTGGCCATGGCAGAATCTTGATTTTAAAAATGCCATATAAAAATGCCCACCGCCATATTTGATGGTATTTTTCTTATTCATATAGCTATAGCCATTTTGAAGCTTTTGCACTATACCCACCTCCCACCTTGAGTGTTCATTGCCAAAACGTAACATTTTGTGAACTCAAGACACTTACATTTATGGATAATTGACAGGAAGGGCTTTTTCTGGCACAATTTACAATAATCTATTGGCACAGAGGTGCTATCTCATGGTAGCTAACTCCAGTATTCTGGCAATTTCCTGACATTGATCCTGGGGGGGATGTTTGCTTTTTTACACCATTCTCAATGTTCAGGGCAGTATACTCCTCTTTTTACATGTCTTTTCTTTAAACTAATTTGTTTTTGTCACTGCGAGTCGTCTACAGTACGAGTGTTGTTTTAGGTTGTAAAAGTATTCATGAATTGAGGCTTCCTGGCATTATCCTACTCTTAAGACATCTTATTAAGACAAATTCAGCCACAGAGCTCATCTAGGGAAAAATAAGTTCTGTACAGTCTCATCCAGTTACATTGTCTTCCTGGACCTTGTGCCCTGATATGTCTGAAACTGAAAGAGCGTCGTCATACTCCCCGTGTAGCCTGATGCATTGTAGAGCTGTAAAAGGGTTTAGAACACGATTACCGGGGGATTTGACAACGTGGGAATGCTGGTAGTGCAATTGGGTAGTGTTCTCTTTTGAAACGACAAAGGATTTCTAACCACTGGATTATTACTGGGTCAAATCTCAGGTATTACAGGATTACAGCGGATTATTTGTTGCATCAGATTATTAGTGCACATTTTTACACAGTGTCTAATTCTCCTGCTAAAACACGCACAAAGAGAAATGTTTTCAATAAGAAGTATAAATGGATTTGAAATAAATCACTGATCCGTGTGCAGGGGTTGTAGGTGTAATGACTGGGTAATTATTATGATGAATAATTAGCCAATGCTGGAGTGACTGGTTGGTGTCCTGGTCTCGGCATATCTTTTTTTTGTACAACACGACCTTTAAAGTATTTCCAGCAAGTGCATTGATAGCCATACTGACCAGTGCTGATATCTTATCAGACTATTATCAAGATTACAGTACTGTACAGAAGGAACCAATACAAACCTCTGTTTATCAAAGACGAAAACAATTTTGTTAATGTAACAAAAAAGCCTGTCCAATGCGGATCAAATATTGCTTAAAGTAAGCCGTTTATTGCTGAATTTCCTTATTTCCATTAAACAATGACATGTGTGTAGAGAAAGAGTCTGAGCAGCAATACATCTGTTAGATCATTCATTAGCTTACCAAGTTGGAAGAGACCAAAACCCAGTTTTTCTAGCACATCTGTAGATGCCAACAGTTTTTTTTTTCTCAAATCAAACAAAGTTGTTGCAAAGGGAATGAAAGTATTATTTGAGTGTTGTCCACTTTTTGTCATGGAAAGGTGTGGCTTGGCATTGAAACAGGACACATTCACACAACTTAATGGAAACAGGGTTATAACAAGCACACAATATACAGGACAAAGGGTACAGGGTGGTAGTAGCCTAGTGGGTAACACACTCGCCTATGAACCAGAAGACCAGAAGACTGTAAATGTAAAGACATACAATGGGACTGCTTTATACAGGCGAACACCATCAGGAACTACGACCACAATTTAGACACCATGAAACTCTGTACCCAGTGTCAGAACCTTGACACATTTAATTAGCTTTATTGTCATCTAAGTGTTTTGTTACTGTACATGTACTGTAATGATGTAATGATGTGCAGGTAATGATACGTATTGCTGATTAAATATTTCATCTCTGATCCAGCCGTCCCAATGCAATGTCATTCAGCAGCAGATGATCATCTGACACTGAGCATAAGCAAAATGGAATAAAGCAGAAAGAGGTTTTCGTTGATATGTACCATAAATTGGCATATTGGAACTAAATGTGGCATATAGAAGGCCATCCGCAAATCAGATACACCTATGGCCTAGTTTTCCAATTCACTCAGAAAAGTCTTGGTTCATACAAATGTAAGTGTAAGTAATGTAAATGTAAGTAACTAATTTACAATCATGCACAACATGATCTTTGCCATTAAAATCTCAGGTCCATGGCCTCTTTTAAGACATAAAACACACAAAAAAAATGCATTCTCCTTTGTTGTGTTAAAGTGCTTTATAAATAAATATGGTATGGTACAGTAAGTGAGGGGGTGATGGTGGTTACAAGTGACAAGCTGCTGCTACCACAAGGCATGACGCTTTCAGTTAACAACATTATTATTTTAGTTTAGTTTTTTGCAAATGCTGAACTGCTCAAATCATTATCCAAATGATCAGAATGAAGGTGAGTGGTGCTCAGGAGATTTACAGCATGGTGCCTCCATAGACCCAACCTGGTGCCAATATAAAATCTACACTGTTTGCCCAGCCCGTTCTGCAATATCTGAAAAGCGTGAGAAGGGATTTTGTGCATATGCCGATTTTAGCAGTGTATAAAAAATAAGTTAAATTACCAGGAACAGGACAGACATGGACAAAAAGTTCAGAATAAAATAAAATAATAGAAACATGCAACAATTTGAATTAAACAAACGGGTTGAATACGACAGAAAATATTTAAGACAACATACTAAAAGAGTTAAGAAAGGACTGCCTAAGAAGCCACATGAAACACTGCACAAGAACCGTGTCACACTAGGTTAAGAGCCGGGGTGTAAAAGTGAGTTTTTAAACGGGATTTAAACACAGTGATTGACGCGGCCTGTCTGACACTGATTGGTAGGTCATTCCGTAGACGTGGGGCGGCCACTGCAAACGCCCGGTCGCCTCTGTGCTTGTAAAGTGACCGAGGAACAGACAGTAGTCTCTGGTCTGGAGACCTGGGAGAACGGGGTGGGGTGTATGAACGGAGTAGGTGTGACAAATAGGCTGGAGCCGGGCCATTCGGCGATTTAAAACCAAATAAAATAACTTTATGACGGAGTAAAACAGACAGGGAGGCGGCGTAGCGAGGCTAAGATCGGGGTTATGTGGGAGAAAACGTGCAGTTGCATTTAGTACTAACTGCAGGCGAGCTGGAGATGTCCGGCTGATCCGAAAAAGCAACGAATGGCAGAGGTCAAGGCTCAGAGTTATGGACGATCCACCTAGTGTGCATGCCACCAGAGAACCCGGAGGAAAGCCGAACTGGGAGAGCATGTAAACACGGCGTGGCCAAAAAAAAAACCTCACACCTGTCCCGATGTTACATGCAGATCCCGGGCAAAGGAACACGAGGAACACAACGGTACGGAAAGTAGGAAGGGATTTGATGATGTTTGCTGATAGACGCTGGCATTTATGGCTCAGTCGTTTAGCTCCGTCAGCCTCCCGGGGCGAAATGTTCTCGGCGCTGCCGTTCGTCGTGATGTTTCACCTGGCGCCGAGCTTGTCGGCGGTGCCGATGACTGCGTCGTCTCCCCGGGTGGCTGATGCTTTCGCTCTTCTGTTGTCACATTTTTGCAGCTGGGGGAGGACACCTTCAACCGGGCGAAGTTGCTCAACGTGGGCTACACCGAGGCGCTGAAGGACGCGGAGTACGACTGCTTCATCTTCAGTGACGTGGACCTGATCCCCATGGACGACCACAACCTCTACCACTGCTACGACCAGCCCCGCCACTTTGCAATCGCTATGGACAAGTTTGGCTTCAGGTGAGCAGCCGGCCACCTTGTTGGGAACACAGGGCCTGCCCCACACACTCGGGCCGGCCGTCACGCTGGCCTGTATGAAAACAGTGGTCCCCGGCTCGCATCCCATGACCACAGGTCAGCTGTCTCCCTTTGGCCTGGTGGGCGACAAATGACCTGTGTATAGAAGCAGCTTCAAAAAAGCTGCCATGTTTGTCATTAATGTTGAATGGGTGAGTGACGGGCGCCCCGTCCCTGATGAACTCATTTTTACCGTCAACATTTCAACCTCCTGCTAAAGCCTTCCTCGTTCATGACTGTTTTAGTCATTTCAGATACGGTCTTGACTGACAGAGCTTTTGTTTGGAACTAAAAGGATTGTGTGTGTTCTCCAGACACACACACACATACACTCTTACACAATAGCTGAGGATATTAAAGCTAAGCTGTGAAGTCCTGTGAAGTTTGTTGCCACTGAACTTGAAATGAAATTTGTCTGTCTGCCGCTGGCTGCCAGACAACCTGGCCTTTTGCTCAGTGATGTTTAATTTCCTGTCTTTGTGCTCGGGCCAAAGGGGGCAACACAGTCTTAACGCTCACCCTCCGCCTGTCAGGCCTCGGAGAAGGAGAAACGGAAGCGGAGCTTGCTCTTTATGGTCGTTGCACAGAGTCTGCCGTACTGAGCTAAAGAGCAGGACCCGGATACCGCTCGTGCGCCGCATCGTACCAGGCAGACAGGTGGTAAAAATTGAGAAGCCCCTCCCACCATCACACTGCGAATAGCTTAAGACACCATACATTTGCTACGTCCATTGCAATGCGTTACTGGATGCAATGCGTATCATTACCTGGGGTTAGCTACCGTGGCTTCAAAGAGTTAGAATCCCGACTCGGACCTTGTCTCTGTGGAGTTTGCATGTTCTCCCCATGTTGGTGCGCCTGGTTTCCTGCGGGTTGTCCAGTTTCCGCCCGCTGACCAAAGCCATGTACACTAGGTGGACTAGTGACTCCACATTGACTGTAGGTGTGAGTATGTGATTGAATAGTGTCTGTGTGTGTGTCCTGCGGTGGGCTTGTATCCCGCCCAGGGGAACCCCCGCCCCGCGCCCAGTGTTACAGGATGGGCTCCAGCAGCGGCATTTTGAAAATATTTTTTTGTATTGCATTTGTTCTACACTTTCTAATATTCTAGTGTTTGTGTTTTAGAATCACTTCTCCCCAAACATGCTTATTGTTGGAAGCATAAAGTATATTTTGCAATGCGAACATCCACAGACCAGTAAAGTACTACATCAGATTTTCAGAATACATCAGAATTCTATATGGACCTTTTAACTTCTCCTTCTGTGGATTTGTGGTCCACTCTAGTTCATTTGTGGTTTGATATATACGCCTGTATGGATGCATAGGTACAGTAGCTCTGTGTGCCTATAAATATACCTCTGCCAGAGTGAGGAAGAGGCAGGTAGGACGTCTCTCTGGCCAGACTGCGTGAGTGAACTTTACCAGAGCTGCAAATGGTCTCATTAATTTCAGCTCATTGTCTTTTTTTTTATATATACAAGGCCAAGTCCGACGTGTCTCTTCCAGAGTGCTACGCATACACCTGCCTGGGCAGGTCCTGCTCTGAGTGTGTGTGTGGCCTTGCAATCCCATGTTTGTTTACACACACTCCGGACGTACTTCTCTGCCTGCCCACAGCCTCTCGACAGCGCAGAGCTCCGACGAAGCCTCGCCGGCATCTTTGCGCGGCACGTCAGGTGGGGCCGGGGCTCAAAATTTCATCCGGTTTAAACCTGAGCCTCTCAGGGGCTTGCAAAAAACCTGATGATGGCTTATTTCTAACACGACTTGGGCCTGTTGTGTTCTGGCAGAGGCAAGTTCATTAGCATTTTCTGCTGACAGGAACAGAAGACCACAGGAGATGTCTGAAGTGAGGGGCTTCAGAGGACGTATCTGGCTTTAATGGGCGAAAATATTCCAGGTGGTTCTCAGTGATCGTGTTCGCGGTGGACTTCTGTCAGATTTAAGCAGCTCTGCGGTCAGACTAATCTCACCGCAATGACAAGACCAGAGAAAAACTTTTCATCTGAGTTTCAAAGTCGACCAGACCGTTAGGTTTATAATAAATTGGAGTACAGGCGGAAACAGAATAATCGAGTGGGGTATTCGTTGTGGTCATGTGGGGTGGGGGAGATGTTATTTGGGGATGTTCATTTGTGTTTTTAAACCTCCTTTTCAGGTTGCCCTATGCAGGCTACTTTGGAGGTGTGTCCGGCCTGAGCAAAAAGCAGTTCCTAAAAATCAACGGCTTCCCTAACGAATACTGGGGCTGGGGGGGTGAAGATGATGACATCTACAACAGGTGAGACCTCCTCTCCACTCCAACCCGAGCAATGATGTTGAATGAAGACATTTGTGCCGCTAGACGATTAGCTGAACCAGACTCAAATTTCCTGCTGTGATTGGTCACTTTGACTTACAAAGAAGAAAAAGAAATCAATTGTGGCATCTTTTGCATTTTTGGATTAAGACCCATTGTCAGTAGAAATGATGGGGCCCTCGTTCGCGTAGAAACCTCAAATCTTTTTTTAACTTCCTATATCCTGTTGACTCTGTTGCAGTGATAATCAGCTTATCACATAAAGCCCATCAAAGGTTTATGATAAGCATATTTAGCACAATGACTGATATTTTAGACATGCTATTCACCTGTAAAACACACTTTATTAGCAGAATTATGCAATGTTTAAAATTCTAGACATAATAAGAAAATTTGGTCATGACAATTTAGTGTTCATGCTGTAACATTCATTTAAATTAAATGAATGTTCATATGTGTGATGCCATGGGGAAGACGGGGGACCCAGGTGCAGAACAGAACACACTTCATTCACTTTATTTGTGTTTCAAAACACAAAGTTAAAAAATGAAATTAAGTAAAAATGTATTATTAATTAATGAATGATTTTGTGTGTGTGTGTGTGTGTGTGTGTGTGTGTGTGTATATATATATATATATATATATGATAAGCATACTTAGCACATTGACTGATATTTTAGACATGCTATTCACCTGTAAAACGCACTTTATTAGCATAATTTTATTTATATATAAAATCATTCATCACTTTTTTACAATGTGCCGTGACACAAATCACCTCACATTACACCAGTGCTCGAGGCCACAAGTCAGAGACAGACAAAGCTGAGAGTGGCATGGAAAACCTTCATGAAAAGGGGAGAAACCTTGAGAGGAACCAATCCTCCTCTGGTCAGCAATAGATTACCCTGGGTTGTTGGGAGAAATGCATTCTGGAAATCACATCATATCGAGGTTATCATAGTATAGTTATGTGTTATGATATAGTATTTAGTAGTATATTAGAGGTCCAGCAGATGACTATCAAGTGGAATCAGCAGATGTCTTGTAAGGGCCAGACAGGGAAATCCATGGAGGTCATCGATGCCACATGAATGCCATTTTTGCCCAGCACACGTGTTGGTCAGGCGCTCAGATGACTGGAGAAAATAAAGGATTTCACAATTAGCGATTTTCCAATATTCTGTCTCTCACTCTGAATGCCTGTCTGTGCACAGGCGCAGTTAACAGATCCAGGGCGAATGGTGTGCAGATCTTCTTTATATTTCAGCTGTTTGTTTAGCCGTTGATGGTGCATGACAGTGTGTGGGTGATGGGATAAAGCACATCTCAGCCTGCAGCAGTGATGTCAGATAGGCCTTACACGCTTTGGTGGATTTTTATAAATAAATATATATTTTTTAAAAAGGCTTTTCATAGCTTGATAGTCACCATCACTTTGCTGCATTAAAAGCATCTAGATTCCCCCCGAGATCTCCCCCTCACATGGCACTATTTTTATTCTGATGCTATTTTGAGTGGAGGGGGGGTGGAGATGTACATCTATATTCACAGACCCTCCATGGTTTCCTGTTTAACATTGTCACTCTGGCACTGCGTTATTCTGAGCCAAATGGCCCAGTGCACTACGTCAGACTCATCACCCCTTGCAGTTGCTTGAAAGCTCCTGAAAGGGTGAGGATGTCATTGGCGCCAAGCAGTCATTAGGCTGCGGCAGAGGGCGGCATTTGAGAAGGTCAGAGTTCACTGGAGGACAAGTGTTGCTGCTCTGATGGAGGTTTCAGTTCAGCAGCCAGCTGTCAGAATGGAGGGACGAATACTACTGCATGACCCGACTTCACACCAGCAACCTCATTTCTCCTCATGTGTCCACTCCAAAACGCTTTAAATGACCATCCTGACCATCCTTGGCCATCTATTTATATGTCTGTCTAAAATCAGCAAAACACAGTCCAAATTACACAAATGACTAAAGTGACAATCATTTTTAATTCAGATATTTATGTCTTCAAATGAGTACATTTTGTGGGTGGAAAACAATATTGAAAAAGTAGTATGACTAGAACAGACTCAATATAACAGTTCAGTGGAGACTTTTTATGTTTACAGTTAGAAGTAAATATAAAATATTAGGGAATAGACTGTATATTATTAGCATTTTTTTTTATATCATCTTCACCTTATTACCATGTTTTATGGTCATAACCAGCTGATGCTGAATGATGTTGCTTAGGAACAGAGATGATAGGAAAGATTAATCTTAGGTTCCTAAGTAAGGTATTTTAATGTCTTTATTGTCCCAACAGCCATACATCAATGTAAACTGTGTTATAAATCACTACAATATATTTAGTACTGCTGTATCAAGTGCTTCATTATACACAGTTAGTTCCAAGCTGGCACTTTGATTGTCCTGCAAATGACAATATCTGATACAGCTTATCCAATATTGGTCTTAAGGTGCCTTCAACTGACCGGTACATATATTACATTAAGGAGTGACATGAATTCTCTGGATTGCTGCCATGTAAATGAGTCTCTACGTAATTGCGTGTTTTATATAAAGCCACCCAGGTTGTGCCAAGCGTCTCTTCCCCACCCCTCATTTATAACATCAGTTTGTCCCAGGAGGAGATTGTAATATCTGAGGTGCGATGCATCTCTCGAAAAAACTCCTTAAGCTGATTCCCAGAATCGATGTGTCAAGCGAACATAGCTGTGAAAGTTGGTTCCTCCTCTCACGCACATATTCACTGCAGTCCCGGCACACAGAGGGGAGGAGAAGTCCAGAATTTTCCGTCCCTCCAGGGAAAGAACGCCCGACTCACAGACTGTCACTGCCTGTGCCGTGGACAGCCCGAAGGGGTTTTTTCCCTCAGCTGTGAAACCTGGTAGTGTAAATGTTGCATGACAGGCTCATTTTGCCAGTTTTGAACCATCCCTCGGGGTGGTTGAACATGTATGGTGAGACGACTGAGTGAAGGCAACTGTGAAATTCCAGGATCTACCTGGCATTACGGCCTCCTGTTACTGGGAATAAAAGTGTGCCTTCTTTGGAAAGCTTTTGATATGAACCACTGCATGCCAGGAATATGACATAAAACATGCTCGATCCTTACACTTAAAGAACAAGACCGTTCTGAAATAATCTGCCATAGTATTGAGATTTGTTGCCAAAACAGCCCTTCAATTCATGGAACCATTTTCCCACTGCGTCTGGAAACAAAATCCTACTCGCTCCCATCAGAAGGCCTAAACTTTGTGTTGTCACTTGCTTTCTTTAAAAATTTCACCCACCACTGGATTCCATTTACATTTTACATTAACAGCATTTATCAGACCCCCTTATCCAGAGTGACTTACAATCAGTAGTTACAGGGACAGTCCCCCCCTGGAGACACTCAGGGTTAAGTGTCTTGTTCAGATACACAATGGTAGTAAGTGGGATTTGAACCCGGGTCTTCTGGTTCATAGGCGAGTGTGTTACTCACTAGGCCACTGCCACCCCTTTTAAGAGGCTAATCAATGGTCTGATCTTAATGTTATGGCTGATTAGCCACACCTTAACAGGTGTCATGGTAACCATTCTGCACACTTTTTAACTGTAACTAAATATCTTTACCAAAGTTGTTACAAAATGTAATATAAAACTACTTCTGCTATTGTCTACATCATGGCATTTCAATGAATAAAATAACATTTAAAACCTAAAAAACAGGGCTAACTATTTCTCAGATATGTTGTTCCTTATTTTTTCTTTGTCCTCCTCCTTGTAACATGTCCCATGTTAGTAATTTTTTTAAAGATTAATGCAGTGGTTGGAGCTAAGCTCAGACCTGGTGGTGTTGGATTCAGCGTGGGTACCAGTTAGGGACCAGTTTGATTGCATTCTCACTGGACTGTCGCGCCCTCTCGTTCTCTCTCTCTCAGTTCAAACTGACCTCTTTTCCAAGGGAATGACAACTGAAGTAATACTGATGATTACAATTCTCCTCAACTCCAACAGCCTAATGCAATTAAATGACCTGCAGGGAAGAGAAAGAGAAAGGAGATGTGGAGAAATTCTCAGTTAATCCAATCAAAGCCGCTCCACAGGGCTCAGCCACTCAGCAGCATTAATTATTACTACTGCAATTTGGGATGGAAGGGAAGTTTTTGGAATGGGAAGTGTTTGGAGTGATATGATTGTGCTATTAGATGATGGTCTTTCTTTCTTTAGCAATGGTAGAATTTTTTTTTCTCACATTCTATGCACAATTTCTGCTCCATGCTCTAGAGAAATCACGACTGCAACTCCCTCCTCCTCTCCCTGATTATTTTCAGGCGAAAGCAAAGCTATATAAAAACATAGAGCTGTCAGTTGAATTCAAACACACATACACATGCTTCAAATTAGGAAAGAATTTTGCATAATAGAATGGGATATACAGTCCAGGATAGTTGGGTGAGGGAACGTATTTCCCATATTCCCAATTTTTTTTTATGCTGACTCTTTTTGAGAGCATCTGGGCTGAAACCTGAAGAAGCCAGAGATTAACTGGTTACTAAGCAAAATAACATGTATTAACAAGATAATAATAATATAATACACACATTGTGAAACCTTTTACAATTTTCAGCACAACAAAACCATTGCCACGTGACTGACGTCAAGAATATCCCAGTCACATTCAACATTGCTTTTGCTGGCCTCGCCCTCGTGTTCAGGCTTTCTGCTCTTTTCTAGCAATTCAAGCTGCACTCAAACTGAATTATTGGTCTGTCACATTGTGTTGCATGCAGCAATCAGGTTTAATGTAGTATTCAATGCCAAGTTAAGCCCTTTGAGTTGTAAAGAAAGAGAAACAATGATTGGTTGCTGCTCCCGTGGTTCCTGTGAGACAGACATTGTCAAACATTTAGCGTATTGTGAGGTAGACAGTTGTTGTCTAAATGCTTTCCACATATACTCGAAGCTGATCATTGTAATCAATGCTTACAATCGATCCTTACATTATACACTGTACTATATTTATTGAAGCACAAAATACATGGAATAAATAGTTTTTTTACCACAAAAATGCTATTAGCCCCACCCCTTTCCCCATAACAAGTTCCACTCTTTTTATGCCTTAAAACCTCACACAGATTTGTGCAGGTTTTTTATTGAATTGGCGTTCTCTAGTGCCTGACTGCAGATACAGATGCATTGTAACACAGTAAATCACAGTGCAATCTAGTCATCTAAGACCCATTTGCCCAACTAAACCCCTCCCGCTATATCCCACTACAACTTCTTACCATCCTGTACAACACTGATTGGCCTGGCAACCTTCAGAATACGGGTCAGTTTCCTTACCTGCTAGGCCACGACTGCCCCTTTTCATTTTAGTCACCACTGATTAAAATTAAAAGGATATATTCCAGATACAAGTTGCCAGGTATAAACAGGCAGTTTGGGTAAAACTACGTGTAAAAATCCGCCGCCAGAGCTCTATCTCCTTCACGGCCTCAAGTGCTGGAGTAAGTAAAGAAAGAGAAGGCGAGGGAATTAGAAGGAGCAGGTGTGTGGATTTACATCCAGCTAAACTCCAATTAGCTGCTCTGATAACAGGCTGCTTTCTTCTTGTTTTATTTCCCCCCTTTGATGTGAAGAGATGAGAGTCTGGGTGCCAGGGTTTGGATTTAAAAAGTAAAAAAGAAAAGCACTTCAGCATTGCCAGGCTTTTCATGCCAACCACCCTCACACACACACACACACATAGTTTTAAATGGTTGTGTAATGCATGGCTTTTTAAATGAGGCTCCTCTATTCTCCTGCTGTACTTGTGAGCCAGGTAAAGTGTAACGGGAGGAAACAGACAAGCGTCCCTGGTTCCGGCAGTAAAAATGGATTTGAGCACCCCTGTGTAATGAAGACATGAGGTGAACAGTCTGGCAACAGTCATCAGTCTGACTAACAATGTCTCTTTCATCCTTTTAGCCCTCAAAGATTGCATTTTTTGCTAGTGTCTTTATAAAACTGTGATGCACAGATGCACATTATGGTATTAAACATGTTATTAAAATGTAGAAATAGCCTTGATTAAACATATATATGTTACATACATATATACATACATACATACATACATACATATATATATGTATGTATGTATGTATGTATATATGTATATGACATCATTATATATATATATATGTGTGTGTGTGTGTGTGTGTGTGTGTGTGTGTGTTTAGTTTCAACTTCATATGCAATACCTGATGTATTGATTATATGTAGAGCAGAGCTGTTGTCTTAGGGGCATGGTTTGGTTTAGATTTGGGGTTTGGGACATCCTGGAGGAATCTTAAATGCTGTTTTTGTTGGTAATAAGCAATACTTTAATGAGAATGAGATTCTACAAATGACTTCTGTCACCCAGATAATCTGTCCAGGCTCATCAATGTGAGACAGTGGACAAATCCATGACATCACTATTTTTGGTAAACTTTATATGGGTTTTCGTGTGGACCTTCACATTTAGATTTTGCTTGGTTAGGCTGTTTTACATATATTCGGTAGTTTGTCCAGACTGCATCAACACTGTTGGATTAAGTTCATTTTGGCATTTGACTTGGGCAGTTTGCTCTTGTGCAGTTTGCTCATGAACCATCTTTTTATATAAGGAGAGCTTTGCAACAAATAAGTATATTGTTCATAACCTTATATCATGTGTTGTCATCCATTTTGCAGGGACGCTGCTGGGATTCACACTGGGATTATTTCCTGCCCTCTCACTGAATCATTTATGACAAAGGGTCTTTCTATTGGGTGTCATTAAGAGCAAGAATGTCAGGACATTTCGCCCAAATAGACACACACAGTTGTGTGTTTCAGGGGGATTTCCTACCAATCAGAAGCTCTCTTGTCCCAGGGTGCAACAGCAGTGTGATGCTCACATGATAAACGTTACATTTTTCCTCCAAATGCCCGAGAGTGGGATTAGAATGCCTGGATTGTCCGAGCAATCTAGTGTTGCCCTAAACTGTGGCGCTTTCACATAATGTGATTGGTTTCCAGGAAATGGATGTGTGTGTGTGTGTGTGTGTGTGTGTGTGTGTGTCCACACGCTCATCTGAATATGTGTTGGTGGGGTCTGAGTGCATTTGTGTGTGTGTGTGTGAATGTCACCTGAAGACAGGACACTTTGGAAAGTGGAGCAGCTGCGGCTTCCAATCTCTCTGCTTTTCCCCTTTCGGGGCCATAATGAGCCTTTGATGAGGTGGAGCTGCTTGGTGTTCTTAGTTTGTCAGCCAGCCCAGACCCAAAAGCGACCGAGAGTATCGCAAGGCCTGCAGGTGCTGCCGACTGAGGGCGGTCCATCAGCTCAGCAGAGTTTCTGAACTCTCCATTTCTCTCCGTTTCTTATCCTTGCCTCGTCTGTTGCCGCTGGCCTCGCTGTTGTTCACCCGTGTCGATTTTATGCGATGCGTGACTTTGACGCCGACTCTGTCCCGCAGGTTCTGAATGCTTGTCTCCTTTGGATCCAACCTGCTGCACTGGCGCTTCAGAATGAAAGCTGACAGGTGTTGGCTGGGGTGTCAGCGAGGGTCGAGACTTCTGCCGCCGGCCTTTATTAGCACACCGTAGACCCTTGTCTAAACTGCATCTTCTGTTCCCCAGGATCACCCTGAACGGCATGAAGGTGTCCCGGCCAGACGTGAAGATAGGCCGCTACAGGATGATCAAGCACGAGAGAGACAAGCACAATGAACCCAACCCCCAGAGGTCTGTCTCCTATTACTCTCACCTAATTACTTTTAGACTTAAAGATTGTTTAAATCTTCTCTCCTCTCGCTCTTTAATCTTACCGTGATGTTACACTCAGCACTGACTGAGTGTTGAAGCACCAAGCTCTGGATGAACTCTCTCTGTAGCCGTTATGACTAGTAGTGATGTCAAAACTATTTATTTGGCATCAATTCATAGTACCGTGGAATAATTGTTTTTTACAAAATTAAGATTCCTTTATACAATCAGATGAGGTTTGAACCCACAAAAAAAAATTTTTATTCGTCTGTGTGAAATGGTGATAACTATTCCGTAGCATGAGTGGTTAGCACTGCAGCCTCATAACAGGAGATCTGAGTTAAATTCCCAGAGACCCCAAAGAAAACATGCTGGTTTGGTGGACGTGCAGAAGCTCCCAACATTCCCCATTTTGGAGTCCCTCATTGCCAACCACATAAAAATAGATGTTGCTACAAAAATAAAAAACCCTGGGGGACTAACTACTGAGCGGTGTTGTCTTTTGTGATGCGATGTGGCTGAGACCTCTTACACTCCTGAGCCTCTCCTGAGGGGCAGGGGTGGCCTAGCAGGTAAGGAAATGGACCTGTAATTGGAAGGTTGCCGGTTCGAATCCCGAGTCACCACTGAGGTGCCACTGAGCAAAGCACCGTCCCCACACGCTGTTCCCCGGGCGCCTGTCATGGCTGCCCACAGCTCACCAAGGGTGATGGTTCAAAGCAGAGGATACATTTCGTTGAAGCTTCACTGTGCTTCATACCTGTAGTTGTGCAGTAAAAATGTGGATTTCTGTCTGGTGCCCAGGACAGCATGTCCTGACTGTCTATCTTTAACCCTGTAATTACAAGTGTTTATCTTCTGATAAGCGCCCTCTTTTCATGCGTGACCTGCTGGTGCATCAATGGTGAATCGATGATTCCATCGCTGTGCCAACACTGTTCGGCCTGCACCGCTCCATAGGAAGAGGGGGCTTCGCAGGGGAGCAATCATTTGCAAAACTATCCCAGCATGGCGCACTGTCAAAGCCGGGCAGACTTTCATTATCAACGGCGTTCAGTCTTACAAAAAGCCCTGAGCCAGATACTAGGCGCAAAACCACAGAGCGGCTGTTAGATGCTGGAACTGGCCGCGGTGCTTTCATCCATCCGTCCGTCTATCCGTCTGCATGTCTGTCTGCCAGAAGAATTGCCAGGGACGGCGGTAATGACGGTGGGCTGCTCTGATTGCGGCTCATTTCCATTGAAGAAGGGCGGAAACCGAATTTAAATGAATAACTCTCCTCTGCCGACTCCGCCACTGTTTGTTTTTTGTCTAATCACCGGGGTGAGGAAGGTTACAGTGGAAAATGCGTCCCAGCAGTAATACGGCGGCTTATTATGCTCGAACGTGGGGCAGATTTGTATTAGTCTAGCGTGCACGGCGATGATGACACACCAGAGATGGGACTAGCCTGTTGCAACAGGTTAATTGGGAATGGAAATTGCTAATCAAGGAACATAATTGCAGATTACCTGCAACGTGTACTTTACATTTGTAAATTACTGGTTGCAGTAACCACTGCTGGAACACGTTCACCCGATGAGTTACGTGTGCAGATACGGAGATCTGCTGTCTCTCCATTCATTCATTCGTTCATTCGTTCATTTATTCATAAATCATCTGCAATTGGCATAAATAGACTATAAAGGTCACGTTTTGATGGCCCTACCAGGGAACTTTAACCAGTGAGAAGTTGCCATCTGTCAGTCACCCTAACCCGATGATCAGTGCAGAAGTGAGACAGACACACAAAAGTAGGCTGCCTGCAGATTGGCTGAGGCAATTTCACAAAAATCTATAAAATCAGATGCCACACTTTTGTCTGACGGACTTTGCTGTCCCTGACTGCCATTTTCACACAACGACTCTTTATTTTGGGGACAGACATTATGATGCCACTCTCCTTCAGTGGGGCTTTTGGCAGAGGACACAGTGCATTTAGGCGGCTGATAAATAAATCATTCTGTTCGTAAAGAACAGGTTTGGAAGACCTCATTAAGGAACCTCTGTGGACTTTCTGCCCTTTGTTAAAATACTTGAGGGATGGTATTATTTAAAGGCTGGTTGGACTGAAAAGATAAGAGATTTGAATTTTAAAAGGATTCCTAAAGTGAGCGGACTGCATAAGCTCCTTAAAAGGCCATGCTCGGGATCATAAAGGCACGTCCGCTTAATTTGGGAGTGAAAACTCAGTAGTGTGGTGTGCTGTCGAAAGTCGTATTTTAGGGTCTACGTTGCTTCTTGAAGCCAGGTCACCAAGTGTCGAGTATGTTGTCAGCTCCTTACCATGTCACCCTTGTCTTCAAAATAACTAATGGTTTTGTGGGTTTTTTTTTAATAAGGTGTGGTTAGTGCACTGTTGGCATGTTACTATTTTAAGGCAGTGAAATGGCATAGTGCTTTAGTGTTGGACATTTAGGATTTTGAAAGTGAAGTGATTGTCATTGTGAAACACCGCAGCACAGCACACGGTGACTCAACGAAATGTGTCCTCTGCTTTAACCCATCACCCTTGGGTTGACAGGCGCGTGGGGGGAAGGGGCGTGTGGGGATGGTACCGTGCTCAAGGGGACCTCAGAGGAACCTTGGCAGTTCGGGAGTCCAAGGCACATCCTTCCGATTACGGGTACCCGCTTGGCCACCACTGCCCCTATTGACATCCTGTGGATCCTTTTTTGTTGTTGTTTTTTATTCTGAATATTTTATTCTGAATATTGATTTATAATAATATTATAAACAAAATGGCAAATGAAACACAGCATTTTAACATTTGCGTCTCTACAAAGCATTATCTTTTGCTGTGATTGCATCTTTTCACTCAACCACCATAATTTAGAAAACGGGGACGGTTTCCAACAGTCCTGAACTTTATACTGAACACTTTCTGATCATTCACTCATGTTAATGAGCAGCACATTAAGCCACTTTTGAGGATGACAATAATGAACTTTCTTTATTTTTCACTTGGCTGAAGAGTGAAGATATCTATTTTTTATGGGTCTTTGTCATGGGATGATTATAATGCTGTAAAGTATGTTTCTTTCACAATATGAGAAAATGTATAATGCTAATGCTAATATGAGAATATGATGTACTTAAAATGAAATGGATGATTAGCTTTAGCTTGGACAAGATCATTTTCAAATGTTGGTCATAATTTGATACAGAATAGGCAACCGGTTAAAGGCCATCACCAACATAGTCTCGATGCTTAGGGGTTTGGTCCCACCGCGTTTAGACACGTTCACTCGGCAACATGAATCTGGAGTATCTGTCATACCCTCCAGTGGTGGCCTAGCGGTTAAGGAAGCGAACCCATAATCCGTGCCACTGAGCAAAGTACCGTCCCAACACGCTGCTCCCCGGGCGCCTGTCATGGCTGCCCACTGCTCACCAAGGGTGATGGTTAAATGCAGAGGACACATTTCGTTGTGTCACCGTGTGCTGTGCTGCAGTGTCTCCCAATGACTTTCACTTTTCAGACGCACTTCATATGCACGAGTTCCTGCCCGCTGTTTGTGTCTCTGGTTGGTTATTTCAGCAGGAACAGGACGTTTGGAGCTGTGAGGTACTGCTGGCCAGCTTCCATATAATAATCTCGCAGATTAGCAGGCTCTGCCTCGCGGCCAGATTTGATAATATTAAAAAATAAGCAAATGTGAGCCTTTTCCCACTTTAATCTCATTCATAAGGTATAATCCTTGCATGCCCAGAGTGGATGGATCTCTGATGTGTAAATTATACCCAAAATTAGTTTCTCGTGGAAGTGTGCCCAGGCGCCTGTGCAGATGGCAGGGGAGTGTCAGGAGTTTTTTATTTATTACACCCTTGTTGTTTGGCAAAGCCACATTATTCTTACTGCTTTTTAAGATTTTTTTTGTTATGAAGACACTGCAATAAAAACCTTACTTTGTAGCGTTTTGCAGTGAGAAACATTTAGGGGAGAACTTAACACAGTAAGGAGCCAACTTTAACACAGGAAAAGCTGTTTTACTTTTTTGAACACTCACTAGCTTGGCTGTGGATTCCATGGCCCATACCGGGACATTGGGCACAGGGCAGGGACCCACCCAGGATGGGGCACCAGCCCAACGCAGGCCAGTCAGTTACTCATACCTATGGCCAATTTAGAGTCAAGTTCAAGTTGAGTTTTACTGCCATTGCAGCTACATACAAGTTAGATAGACAACGGAACCTGGTGCCACGTGTAACATTCAAACAAAGTTACATACCGACATAAAGTGCACTGTCAGGATCCGGTCTGGATGGGGCTACTCCGGATTTTTGTGTTTTTCCTGATTGTTTTTACCGGTGTCTGCCTGTATAACGCTGCCCTGTTTGTCCCTGTTCGTGTTTGGTGATGTTTCCCCTGTCGTGTGATCCATGTAATAAACCCCTGTCTCGTGACGTAGTGTGTATGCGTCCTCCTTTCTCGCCATGTCCAGCCACTGTGACATGCATGTGTGCAACATCGACAAACCGGGCAACATAGAGTACAAACATGGGACACAGGCACTACAAGAAAAACAGGATCCAAATTCATTGAACTTTTCCATAATATAAAGATAATCCATCAGTGTCTTATAACTCAGGTCATCATCATTATGAAGCATGGAAGCAGGATCGGTTTCAGCACTTTACTTGTTTAATCATAGACTTTGTCGGTAATTTCAGAAAATAATAATCATCCCTTTTGATAGGTCTGCTCTGTGTAGGTGCATTGTTCAGTTCAAACGACTCTGAACACAAAAACCGTCTTTGTTTTTAGTTTCTATATCTTTCCTCTGGTCTATTACCTGCTTTTTGCCTGAATTGGAGTCATTGGAAAGCCGCTTTTTATTTCTTTATTTCTTTGGTCCATGCCCTTGAAAGTAGTCTTGTGAAATCAATGCGTGTTTCTGCGAGGCCCTGTGGAAATGCATTGCAGGCGGGCTTATTAGAGAGAAACCGCCCGACTCTACTGATTCCAGTAAAGGAGGCAGGAGTGAGAGCTGCTTTGGAGGTTTGTGCCGGGCGAATGTTTCATTGTGGCAAAAGGCCTGGTAAAAAAAAAAATGGAAGGAGCCGGTATCTGTCTTGGGGGGGGGGAGCGGTGCATCGGCAGGGTATTCCATCTAATGGCTGCTACCCACAAAGCCGTACAAATTAGCGTCCATTAAAGAGAACTCAAATGAAATGGGTACTTAGAGTGAATCGCCTCCAAAATAAACTCTTTCCCCTTTCTTTCCTCACCAGGTTCAACAAAATCCAGAACACTAAAAACACAATGAGAAAGGACGGAATCAGCTCGCTGGTCTACCGCCTGGTCTCAGTGAAGAAGTACCCCCTCTACACAAACATTTCCGTGGAGATCGGCAAGCCCCCGCCACGACCTTTCAAGGGATAGTGGGACGATGAAGTCTATCCACCGCTTCCTGCTGCACACACACTGTTGTACTCTTCACAAACGATAAAAATATAGAAATGGTGGGTGAAGGGGGGGTTGGTTTTGCACGGCTGTCTGGAATGGGAGGCATAAAACTGCAGACCTTTTTTTTTTTGAGCCTCTCAGCCTGAGAAGGAAGCATCACCAACACACACACAAACACATTCTCAACGCACCCGGCGAAGTGTCCAGCTGGGTGTTCCAGCCCAGCAACACTGTGCAGAACCAGGTGTGGTTGCAGTGAACTCCCCACCGGGGGCGCCGGTGGTGACTTTTACTTACGAGGACTCCACTCTGCTGTACTGGGTAAAAGGGAGGGGCCAATAGGACGGACAATCTGCTTCTTCTGATGTAAATCATGTTGTAAATTGCAAAATGAATGTGTCTTGTACCTGCAGCCACTGCAGAGTTCAACTTTTTACCCCTCTCTCTGTCCATATGTCCTTGGTTGATGGAATAGATGCTGGAAGTGAGTCTGTGGAACATCTTTAGTTCCAGTTTCTTTCTTTTTTTTTCTTGACAGATTTGTTTAGCTGTGATGGAAGATACCACCTACTGTCAGGTGAACACAAATGGACAGTTAGATAGATGTTGTTAAGTGTCTCGTTTGGAGTGAAAAATTAAGGAATGCGACCTGAGGGACGCTGGGTTTAATGCTCTCTTCATCCGGAAACATTTCACTCACCCATTGGTCCACCTGGGCTGCTGTTGGTGTTTGATCGACTATGATTCTGTCACAATTTTTTAAGAAATGACACCTTCACATTCAGCTATGAAGAAGCATCTAGTTTGCTGCCCTCTTGTGGACACTTCATCAATGGCTTGATTTTTTTTTACGTACAACACAAATACACTGATGTTAAAACAGCAGTCTGTATTCATAGAAAGTGTATAGTGTATGCTCAGTCTACAAAAATAGAATATACAAAGCCCTACTACCCTTTTTACAGAAAAACCTCTTTAAAGAGCTTTTAAAGAGTTCCATATTTCTTTGTTGTCTTCTCTTTTTTGCCACTATCTGTTTTATTCCCTTTTTGTACTGCCTAAAACCAAACTGATGCCTTCTTATTTTATTTTATTTTATTGTGTGAGGGGCAAACAAGGGAACGCTGCATTCCGGGTGGTTTTGTATGGAGTTTTTCTTTTGTACGCTATCATTCACTCTCTGTCCCACTTCAAACTGAAATGGAAGTCCAACTTGTCACTTTTCTTTTAAAGAGCCTTTGACTACATTTTCCCTTTCTTTTTGTCCATTGACTTTTTGCCTCCCCTTGCCATTCCTAGTGTGTCTTTAATACAGCATTGCCTTTGGTTTTACTGCTGACCCAAGCTGAAGATACACCGTTCCACTTTAGTGTGAAGACCTCTTGGGTGTCTATCTGATGCCTGTTTTATACATATAAATATATGTTGGAGCTTATGGGTGCTCCTCAGAGAAAACCCCAGCTTCTGGCCCTGTCTGCTTTACTTGGGTTATAGCCTTCAGAGAGCTGCCTGGCCCTCAGTATCATTTCACCTGCAGAAGACAGGGGACAGAGGAACCGGAAAGAATGGAAAAGTGAACAGGTTTTTCTTCTCCCAGGTCATGGTGCAGGTTTCCTAATACAAGATACTTAAAAAATCGAAAGCATCTAACTACGTTTTTGTTTGTTTTATGGAAAGTTCATTTGACTTTAATTTGCTGTGGAATCAATGCAGGTCTTTTGTGCTGCATGACTTAAAAACAAAAAAAAAGAAAGTTCCATTTTTGTTTTTGATACATGGATTAGAATTTCCTGACTCTTTCTCACATCGAGTGTGGTATTGTTTGGCCAGACATGTAGCTCAGAACAGTAAGTTCGGACTGGTAGCGGTAATGCAACGAATCTGAAGCATTTTCTCCCAACCCTGCATTGCTGTATTCAGAATACAAAGCATCACAATGTCTACCAAGTGGAGCTTCAAGGAGTTTAATCTCAATACTGAATGCTTTTGGTGCAGGAAACATGTCAGTTCGAATATCTTAACTTGAGTTGTCTGATGTTCACTGGTAAAAAATAAATGACGTGCCCCAGGGGACGCGAGCAAATACTCAGCCCCCACCCTCAGCCCCTGACAAAGAAACGGCCTCGACTATTTAGCAGTTCATACTCAGATGGTTTTTTGAAAACTTTGGCTGCTGACGGGCTAATCATTATTTTTTAACTTGTGGCTGAGCAATTCTAGAAGACAAAAACCGACGAGTGCGAACATTAGCATATTCGGTTGCACGCCACACCAAGAGTCTTCGTCTGGCCCAGTAGGCCATGTATTAATTAACTGTTAAAAAATCTATTGCATCTCACCGCCATTTTTGGTTCATATTTTGCGTTCGTACGAAATACTTCAGAATGCTTTGCATTACCGTTAATAGTGTGATTGGTGCACAGTGTGTCATCAGTTCTATGATGTGGCTGAAGAGTGAAGATATCTATTTTTTATGGGTCTTTGTCATGGGATGATTATAATGCTGTAAGTGTACAGTCCCTGTTGCCTGAAGTAGATTCCCATTTTTAATCTCCTTTTTTTCACTTCACTTCTTTTCTGTTCTATTCTTTTCTGTCTATCTATCTGTTTTAGAATCTTGCTAACCATTATCTTTTGAGGGTTTTTTTTTTTTTTTGGAATCTTTCGGATGATGAACAACAGAAACCCATTACGGAACAGGACAGCTTGTATGGGAAACAGACTTCTTCTGCCTGACTTGGGCACTTGGGCCTGTAGAGCATTTTTAAAGATTTACTGTACCTATCTAGGATTTTGTACACTGAATGTCAAAAAAAAAGTTATATCTTATATAGAATGCATAATGTCATATCAAACATACCTTTTTTCTATACAATCAATAAATCTGATCATGAAAGATTGCAAAAAGATTTCTGCCCTGCTGAATATTTACAAGAGTTGCTTTTTTTTTTTTTTTTATTAGTACACCACAATAGCTTGAATTAAGGGCTATGCAAGGTGAAACAATAACCAAAGTTGCTCCAGTTCCTGTTTTTGACACCCAGGAGGAAATGCTGCCCAGGCCGGCAAAACACTGATCATCCTCTGAGACGATTGGGAGTGTCACGCTGTCATTCATGCCAACTTAGGCTGCCATATGACAGCTGTGAATATATTGTGCTCTAAGCTACAGCCTGCCGAGAACGATTGCAGCCCAGGTTTTTAACAAACTTTTAAATACACAAGAAAGGAAGTCCCAGAGATGACGCACAAACATGACAGATTTATTACTGATGGTCCTTCCACTGTCAGTGGAACAGGACAATGACGGTGTAAGAATGGACATCACGGGAGCCTGCTTTTGCCTTGCATAACAAATGTCTGCAGGGGGAGGTGTGACATTCCTGTGTCGACGGTTGTGGGTGAAGATTCGACACCCCGGTTTTTACATGCCTTTTGTCCGACGTCAACGTGTGAAGTATCAGTCTGCTCACATGTGGAAAAAGGGACCTCTGAGGGGTAAAATTTTTATTTTCTCTGTAACCTTGGTACCTTTTTACAGAGAAAATAAAAATGAGAAGAAAGAGTAAAGAGGGAGAAGAGAAAGAGAGGGGGGGAGAAAGGCTCAGAAGCCTCCCGGCTTCCGATGGAAAACCCCCTGAGCAAGAAGCTCAGAGGTCCTACAGGAAGTTGTCACTGGTCTAAAGGAAGTTGTCACTGACCAATCAGAACCTGTTGTTTCTGATGTCACGCCCCCGGTGCCTCCCATTTGGGGAAGACAAAGAGGGTGGGCGGTCCTGGCGGCTGATACTTCACCCGTTGACGTCGGACAAAAGGCATGTAAAACACCTCCCCCTGCAGACATTTACATTTACATTTACAGCATTTATCAGACGCCCTTATCCAGAGCGACTTACAATCAGTAGTTACAGGGACAGTCTCCCTGGAGCAACTTAGGGTTAAGTGTCTTGCTCAGGGACACAATGGTAGTAAGGGGGATTCGAACCCGTGTCTTCTGGTTCATAGGCGAGTGTGTTACCCACTAGGCTACTACCACCCACCCAGACATCTGTTATGCAAGGCAAAAGCAGGCTCCCGTGATGTCCATTCTTACAACGGCCTGCCTGATTTCTGACATCCGGCGATGCAAGTACTGTTCATTTCGTGCCCGTTGAAAACCGTCCACGTGTGCAAGTCTGGTGCCCTGCAGAGAGAGGGAGAGAAAGAGAGAGAGACAACAGGATTGTGCACACAAGCCAAAGCTTTAAGCAAACATTTGATTATTAGCTGCTCACTATTGGTTCGGCATCGCTCGCCTCTTAATAGATCCAGTATTTGTGGATCCAAATCAGCACACAATTCTCTCTACGTTCTACATTCATCGAAAACTGATGCTAACGTGTGGGAATTGTTTGCCTAGATGACAATAATTCTTTTTTTTTTTTCTGGTATGTATCTGTGAACAGTAGTTTGGTTTGCATGCCCTCCAGTCCCGGTAAAACACGTGCCGCTGCATCAATATCTGGCCAAGTGCTAAATCCCATACAACAGAAGAGCTCTGAGAACCGATTCCTAGAGGCTCGTCTTACATGCGGGGTGCGGCTGAAATAAGAACGAGAGACCCTGCCACTTAATGAGTACAATCTCGTATATAAAAAGAATAGCATGAAAAGGCAGCTTTAGGCCCGTGATAAACGGCAAAGCAGCCTGCAAAAGAGACCCTGCAGACGACAGGCAAATGTCTTCATGTCTCAAAGGAACAAAGTGGGAATTAGTCACTCCTTCAAACGGATGCTATTTCTGCTGGATCCTCGCTGTCTGTCAGGCCCGGTTCTACATTACACCTGCTGCGTGTGTGTGCGCGTGCGCGCGCGTGTGTGTGTGTGTGTGTGTGTGTGTGTCCGTGCGTGCGTGCGCGCACGTGGACATATCACAGCAGCATGCTTTCACCGGATGACGACAACATTGCATTGTGGGAGTTACATGTGAGAGGAACAAATGTGCAACCTAAAGACCAATCATTTGGAGCAATGGAGGTATTTGGCCTGGCGCTTAACTGGCAGCCCTCCGCCGCACCTTGGGGAATTTCGCTGGTTTGGTGCTGCATTTCCGCTCACTGGCTGTAATTAGCCAGCTCATTTACAGCGCTAATGATAAAGCAATCACTTGTTAACAGGGACGGCAGCCAGATGCGTTTGTTTGCCATCTTTACATTCGGGGCATCGCAGCCCACTTTGGCAGACAGGGCGCAGCCGGCTACCAGTCAAATGGCAGTGCCAGCCCAGTCACAAGTGCACTGCTGATGGCTGCCAGTCAGACACAAGGCGGTCTCTCTTCTCTTGCATGCAGTCCTGCTGGTAAGATGGGAAATCCCAGGTCTGTGGCATTTGGTGAAGGTCCCCCGCCTGTATCTCTGTCAAGCGGCGACTTCCCCCAAACAAGAGGCGTCAAAAGCCAGCGGATGGCTTGAGGTGTCACGACGAGAGAG
Source organism: Denticeps clupeoides (assembly GCF_900700375.1). Lineage (NCBI taxonomy): Eukaryota > Metazoa > Chordata > Actinopteri > Clupeiformes > Denticipitidae > Denticeps > Denticeps clupeoides. The sequence continues at coordinate 7,927,689 of NC_041710.1, read as the reverse complement.
ACAAGGCAGAGACACCAAAGGACAAATCCTGATTGTTCTGTGGGAACTTTACCTCAGGGGCAGTGGTGGCCTAGCGGTTAAGGAAGCAGCCCCGTAATCAGAAGGTTGCCGGTTCAAATGCCGATCTGCCAAGGTGCCACTGAGGTACCACTGAGCAAAGCACCGTCCCCACACGCTGCTCCCCGGGCACCTGTCATGGCTGCCCACTGCTCACTCAGGGTGATGGGTTAAATGCAGAGGACAAATTTCACTGTGTGCAAACAGGTGAGGGATTTTGGGGATTTCTATATTTCTATAAGTTTAATATTCAGTATCCAACCATTCAAATTCAAATTGTATTTGTCACATACATAGTCATACACAGTATGATATGCAGTGAAATGCTTTGGGTCAATGCTCTTCTGGAAAACATTGGGTTCTGCACTTATGTTTGTTCCTGTTTGCCATGAACAACCTGTTACACAGAACAATTTACAAGAACGATTAAGTCATTTAGCAGAGTAACATTACCACCAACGCTTTTATCAGACCACAGGCAGCAGCATCACAATTAGAAGCAACAGTTAAAGCCACCAAAAAAACGGTTAATCTCAAAGATATTGTGGACAAATATAATAACAGGTAATTTAAACAGCTCGGAATAAAGGAACATGCTGGCGTGGTTTACCACATGGCGCAATGTCTTTAACAGAGTTGGAGGAGGATTGTGGAGGTGCAGGAAATGAGCTGGAAAAAAGCCCATCAGTGCCGAGCGGAGAGGCTGCACCAGACTGAGTTAAATGACTTTGATTATCACCACAGGGGTCCGCCTGCATTAGCCATCACAGGCAAATCGGATGGAGAATGTAAATCCCGTTTATGCCACAAGAGATGTTTGTTTTCATCTGTTAACACAGAGCATCCAAATGCCCTTGGGATGCCAAGGCACCGTGGCAGACGGTTTCCACTCTTCCAGCAAGTCACGTGATCTATGTGCCCCGTTCACTACCATTTATTAATCCTGGCTGATCAATGGCTATTGCCAGTCAAGAGGAACAGAAGCAGCATCAGGTAAACAGCAGGTATAAGATGTGGTATGTAATATTTTCAAGGAAGAAATTACACAGTCTGTAACAAGTCCTTATATATTATTTGTGCTTCCACCGTGCACTTTAACATCATATGACCCAGACCTACAATCATGATAAAAAAAAATCCACCGCATTCCACAACACACATAATCAAGGCTTTATTTGAAATGCTTCAGTGTGTGACTGCCCCCTACTGGGACGTTTTTATTGATGTCTGCATGTTGCAATGAACATAATGTATATGAATGTATATAATTTTGCACTATTTTCTGTGCATTTGTGTTTATGATTTTTATATCAGGATTAAGGGAGGCATAGCTAATTAGCTTATTATTGCATGTTAGTTAACCAGTCAAGTCTAAAGATTCTGAATTTATTGACAATTACACAAATTGACAATTCACTGATTTAAAAAAAATGTCATTTAATGGTTTAAAAAAAAAAAAGCAAAACCAAAGAACATCAACCCAGCAGGGAAACTGCTTAAAATGAAACGCTTTATTATGTCATTTTAACATTATGGACTGGATTTCTACGAGATTTTCACATTCTCTCGCCAAGCGATTGTCAGTCTGGTCTTGTTCTTTATAAGTTCACACTCACACACTTACCATAACCGCTTAGTCCTGTTACTCAAGGTCGCAGCTGCTGGAGCCCATCCTTGGACACACCCAGCGTGGGGCTCAATTTAATGGTGGATCCAAAATCTAGACACTTAATGTCAAGATGTGCTGTTATTTTTAGACACTGAATGTCCACTACTGATATCTGCTGGACAAAAACTGGAACAGCACTTCATGCATTTTCATTACACATTTCTTTGTTTCACACTTGTCAACTTGCACAAATCCCCAGACAGAAAGATGATTTTTTTTTCAAGAACATTTGATCGTTGTTGCTTAGCCTAGATGTAGCATCCTTTGTGTCCAAACCAAAGAAGATGAATAAATGAATGTACATGAAGTACATTAGAAACACACAATGCAAAATTTAGATTATAAACATGGCAACGTTTTGCAAAGTGAACACATCTGAGAGGCAACATATTAATGAATCTAGACAGAGGTGGTCCTTTTAGGTTCATTTTTTTGTCTCAACCATCAACGATTTGTCCCGTCTTGGTATAGTTTTATTTTCTTCAGTTGATATCAGCCGCTAAGCACCATCACATTCTGTGGTTTTTATGATAAATCTGATTATATTTATCTCTTTAAAGCAAGCATTTTATGAAAACTGCATCAAACGAAAAACAAAGGAGGTGCAACAAAAGCCAGCCTGAGAAACAACCAAACAAAACAGCTGTTTAGGGCCCGCACTCCATCAGAAGCCCCAAGAGCACATGAGATATTGCAAAAAGGTAGATCGATAATTCATTTTTGTGTGCAGATGCAAGGTAAACTCAGCACCTGCCACAAGACGAATGCATGTAAACGTTTATTTCATAGATAAAATGAATAAAGTGATATGGCCAAAATGAGTTTTCTTCACTTTCATGTAATTGGACTACATGACCACCAGCAAGAACATTGGTGAGAATGTGAGGACTGAAAGACACTCAAAAACATGATCCCCTAGATATGAATATATGAAATATTCTTATTAAATACTTTGTTCTTTTACAACAAAACGTATCAACCCATGGAGGTCTGGATTTGGAGTCACTCAAAATTAAAGTGGAAAACACTCTATGTGCTGATCCAACTTAGAACTTGCATGGAACTCTAGGCTGAGTGAGACTCCCTGTAAATGGAGAACCTATAAAACTGTAAATGGTCTCGCACCGCAGTACCCGAGTGAACTCTTAGTTATTTACAATCCGTCACGCCACCCTGCGTTCGAAGGGTGCGGGGTCACTACTGGTACCCAAAGTACAGAAGGTCACAGCTGGGAGCAGATCCTTCTCCTTCTCCACAGCTCCGCAGCTGTGGAACGGCTTGCCAGTCAGTGTTCAGGAAACAGAGACAGTAACTGAAATTGGTTAAAAATCCCAGACACAGTATCGATTTTAAAATACACTTTATTACACAGTCACCTAGTCATAGACAGTGTTCAGTTCACCTCTGTGTGGCTGTCCTAGAAAAATGTACGCAAATATTACACAAATGTACCACTCTAACTACGTATTAATGTACCAGTTGGACAATGCTACCGTCTGCCGTAGCTGCTGTTCCCAGATCATCTCGAGAGTCCAGTGAAGAGACCACCAGAGGGATGAGACAACTCAGCATGAAATGTACCAGAGGGTCACCACAGCCACCACCATCATAATGACAAAGTCTTCAAGGATCTTCAAATGGACCAGTAATATTATAATGGACATGCAATGTGCACCATGACACTGGACTAAAACTAACTCTGCACTGTCCAGTATGTCCAAACATGGTCAGATTCTCTATACTGTACTTTTCTACCACTACACCTGTTGTACTTTTTTCTTGTCTTGGACAAATCATCACAAACCCTGCACTGACACCAATTGCAGGCTCACTCTACCCTGGAAGGGGGTCCCTCTCTATATCACTCCTTCCCAGGGGTTCTTCCTTTCTTTCTCTCCTACAGTTTTTTTTTTTTTTGCAGAAGGGTCAAGTGTGGGGGTGTTAAATGTAGGGCCTTTCAAAGCCCATTGAGACATACTGTATGCGATTATGGGCTATATAAGAAATAAATGTTGTTGTTGATAACTGGATTGTGGCCAATTGTCCAGTATAAGGGAGGTGTTCAGACCTCCTTTGATGGGCTTTCTCACCCTTGGCTGCTGGGGGTCTTAGCCCCTAGATTCTAGGCTATTCTCTACTGCTTCCCCTTGCTTCTCTGGGGTCAAGACTCACCCTGTACCATTTTACATACAGTTGTGTGAAAAAGTGTTTGTCCCCTTTATAATTTCTTCCTTTTTTTCTGGCTGGGCAACTCAAGGACAATCACAGAATTGTCCTGAAGCCACTCTTTGCATATAGTGTATTTAGGGTCGTTGTCCTGCTGAAAGATGAACCGTCGGCCCAGCCTGAGTTCGAGAGCACTCTGGAGCAGGTTTAAAGTGAAGTGATTGTCACATGTGATACACAGCAGCACAACACACGGTGCACAGTGAAATTTGTCCTCTGCATTTAACCCATCACCCTGAGTGAGCAGTGGGCAGCCATGACAGGCGCCCGGGGAGCAGTGTGTGGGGACGGTGCTTTGCTCAGTGGCACCTCAGTGGCACCTTGGTGGATCGGGACTCGAACCGGCAACCTTCTGTTTACGGGGCCGCTTCCTTAACCACTAGGCCACCACTGCCCCCAAATCCTGGTTTTCATCCAGGATGTCTTTGCGTGCTGCTGCAGTCGTCGTTTCCTCTTTAGTGCGTCACAGAGGCACGGAGATTCCCCTGTGGAGCAGTTACTCGTTTTAGACAACGAATATTTTACACGCACACGACCAAGCCAGGGCCGGAGCAGCCGAGAAGCCGGCGGCGGCGGCTCCGCGCATGCGCGGTTCATTTGCGGTTCTGGACGCGGAAGTGCGAACATCTCCTGCTCTGACAGCAGCTGGGCGTGGCTGCTCAAACGGGCACAATGCACCAATGGCACAAGGAATGTCGCTAGATTAAAAAAAAAATAATAAAAAAACGAGTCGCCAGTGGGGTATTAAACGCTCGAAAAACTAGCTGAAGATACCGGGCGGCAGTGACGTACTTCCGGTAAATGGCTGGCCATTTTTCCCGCCATGTCCCTTAAGAAAACGTTTTAACTACAGCGGGCCAGTAGCACGACGTCCGAACACTGTTGTGTGCCTTTGTGCCGGGCGTCCAGCAAGTACAACAAAGTGCTCAGCTTTCACACACACACCCCCCCGACGAGGAGGTCCGGCGTAAGTGGATCGTAGCCATCCGGAGGGCGAACTTCGCGGTCAGCTCCCACACCCGCGTCTGTAGCCGCCATTTCAGAAAAGAGGACGTCCGGGACTGTACTTGCCAGTCAGTGTGATACGACGGAGGACGGCGGCTGCTGAAGAAGGGAGCGGTCCCGACGTTGTTCGAGTGGAATGGTTACTCCGGCCCGCCACCGCGCCTTGGGCTGCGGGAGAGGAGAGAGCGACCCGCGGAGGGGAAAACGCGCAGCGACTACGCCACAGCCCCGGGTCCCGCCGCTTTCGGCCTGGCCCTGGCCCTCAGGGAGGAGACCCTGCGGCTGAGAAACCAGGCGTTTCGCGGCCTCGAACGAAAACATTCGCTTCTTCACGAGGTGAGATGCAGCCGCCCTGAGGATGACGTCACGCAACGACTAAAAACACGAGCCGTCGTCGGGAGCCAGCGCGCTAACACGTTGCAATTGCGTTGTGCAGATTTGCGTCCTTTGACCACCTCATGCGCTTCTGGGCATGAGTCGAGCCGACACTGCCGTTCACGATCGCCGCGACAGAGCCACACACATCTGCAGTGAATATTCACGATGGCTTGTCTACATTTAACTTAACGTAATGTCTCCAATGCATCACCTACGTTTACAACTTTTATTTTGACAATTAAAGGTCCTCTTATAGCACTTAGCGGTCCCCTGATACTGTGTCTGAAGTCTCTTGGTGCAGAATTACTGCCACTTTGATCCAGTCCCACAATGATATTTCCCCAGGACACGCCGTTTCGGTGTCTGTAGCTTTAAATGCTAATGAGGAGGAGGGAGGCGGGACGAGGAGGAGAGCGGCCTATCGAAGTTCAGGGGGCATTCGTCGAAATGACGTCATCAAAACAATTCACCAACCACAACGTTTGGCGCCGACAGGACGTTGTGTCGGCGCTTTTTCCAGAAAAAAAAATCCCCTTTTGACAACAAACTCCATATGCGGTGGTCTGAGCTGCAGCTCTCTGAACGGCGAACCAGATTGGGCAGAGCACTCTTTACACCTCGACATTTCTGTCCACTGCAGGACCATAGTGGAACTCGTATTAATGTTAAATAATCTCACAGAGTGAAATTTTCATGATAGGGGGCCTTTAAGTACATTAATTGTACAGGGTGGGCCATTTATAAGGATACACCTTAATAAAATGGGAATGGTTGGTGACATTGAACACATTTTATAAGTGGTCAGAAACTTGTAAATAACTCATGAAAGAATAAAGTTACGTGAGAACCAAGTACACCATTGTTTTTCTCTAAATTTGAGGTCACGTGACCCTCTTCCTATTGAAAAAAACAAAAGTTGGATCCAAGATGGCCGACTTCAAAATGACCACTATGGTCACCACCCATCTTGAAAAGTTTGCCCCCTCACATATACTAATGTGCCACAAACAGGACGTTAATATCATCAACCATTCCCATTTTATTAAGCTGTATCCATATAAATGGCCCACCCTGTATATTCATTTGTTAGACATTATATAACATTTTATTTGGATGAACAATATAGATAAAATCATAATAGCTCAGTGGTAAAATGATGTAATGGCTTGTTAAATCTTTTTTGACAGACTCATTCCTTGCAGCCCATAGATGAGATGTTAATGCAGAGAAAATAAAGAAACATTTACCAGCGGCATTCACAAACTATGCAGACACTACAGTCATCATGCACTGCACAGAGCTCAGGTGCCAGTGTCCAACATCACTTCTTCTGCAAAGTGAAGTGTTCTCAACCTACAAATCCCACTGTACCCTTAAAGGCCTGCTTGGCGTTGCTCCACATGGAGCAGTAACATTCATCTCTCCGTTGTATGCAGGATCCATCAGTGACAGACAGGTCATGCGAGAGTCTGGCATTCTGCCCCTGTTGAAACCCGGGATGGCCATCATGGTTGACAGAGGGTTTCGTGTCTGTTGATTGTGACTGGTTGACTCTGTCATGTACTACAGTACTGCTGTACAAACAAGTGCCCCAAAGAGATTATGCTTGTTAAATATATCTTTATATAGGTACTGTAAGTACAGAAAATGTTTCATCTGTATATTCTTTCCTTTTGTCAAATGTATGCTTTTGATTTATTGGAATAAATTCACTTTGTTCAACTTGGCTCTATCAGTACCTGTCCAATTGTGCAGAGTTGTTTATTTGCCTTAATAGAATTGTAATTAAATTCAATATTTTAAATGCCTAATTACAACACATTTCATATCACATTTAAGGTCAAGAGCTTATAAAGTTAGTCAAACTCAACAAATCGTGATCAGGAAACAGCAACAGATGACCGGACCTGGGTCATACAGCATCCTCTCATAAAAAAAAGAACAGAATTAACAAGAGAGGGAGAGAAGTCTGTATGCTTTGCCAATTGCCAACTCATGTTTTAAAAGATCTTATTTGATTCGTAGTAATCAACAACATTTTAAATTGACCTCTAAAAACATTACATGCTAACTATCCTTCCAGTGCCCCGATGTTGGCATGGTTTGCTTAATCTAATTTAATACGTGTAAAACAATTTTAAAAAATGACTGTTTAATGTACATAGGTTATATTTTGCCATAATTATTACTAGTCCTAGTTGCAGAAGGAACTGTGGAGGTCAAATGAAAAAAAGAATGCATAAACCATAAATTCACACCAGTCAAGTGGTATGGCAAAACACTTCCTTCTTGCGCTTTCCAAAATGCTGAATCAGCCGAAGGCAGAGGATACTGCCATCATTGTTATGGAGCAATATCAGGATGGGCACTGTAGATCACACCCACTCTGAGTATGGAAAGATCAGGCAGAGGTGAACTTTCTCACTTATTCAAGTTGTTCCTAGATGTTAGGGTTAGTTTCTTTGTTCTGTTTAAGTTTTAAAATTACATAAATACAACTGTTACTTTTATTACATTTATAATTAAAACCACAAACTAGTTCTCTTGTTTTTTCAAATTGGCAAAAATCCAATAAGGCAAAAATTGGTGGCCATTCTCTCATGAGTTGCATCTTAAGCCAAGGATCCTTGCACAAAGTTTTCACAAAATTGCTTATTATTACACACATTTTACTGCATGAGTAGTGAGTGGCATACAATTGGAACTTGACACCATCTGCCAGTCTTCTTTCCTTGGCTGAAAGAAACACCATGTCATTCAACAAATGATAAACATTTCGGTAAAATGTAGGGTAGTTAAGACCATCAATACACCTTAGCGTATATAGCAGTTCCTGAGAAATGCATCTGAGTATGGACCTGCCCTGTCTTTAGCTGCTTATTCCAAATTTATGGCATTATCCAGAGTGACTTAAAACATGCTTTCATGTTACCATCAATGAAATATCCAGTTCTGGTTCACTTAGGCTCAACCCATAAATACAAATGATTTTATTCACTCTGTTGTAGTTTTTCCTTACATAAGGCACAAGTTCGTTACAAGCTAGACTAAGTATTCTCTAAAGAGGAAGGTCTTAAGATGCTGTTTGAAAACAGTGACTGTGTTGTTCTGACCTTGAGGGGAAGTTCATTCCACCACCTGGGGTCTAGATGAGTGTGGAAGGATCAGGCGAGCAGTACTGGAGGGTCATAGAGTGCGAGGTGCAATGTGAGGTATAATAAGGGCTCTGAGGTAGGATGGTTAGCTTTGTAGGCCAGCATTAGTATTTTGACTCTGATGTGGGCAGCTACTCGTAGCATTGGGATGGTCTGAAGGTTGAAAACTAGTCATGCTGCTGCATTTCATATTAGTTAGCATTCAGAGGTAGAGACCTGCTAGAAGGTAGTTACAGTAATCCAGTCGTGAGATTACTAGGTGCCGAACAAGTATCTGGGTGGCCTGTGTGGATAGATAAGGATTCGTCTGGTGTTTTGCATAGAAGGAATCTATAGGAGTGGGAATGATTGGTGATGTGAGTTGAGAAGGAGAGTTGGTTGTCTATAGTGAAGGTTGTGTGCGGTTGTTGAATCTGCTGGAATGAATATTAGTTCAGTTTTGGTGGGATTGAGTTTTAGATGATGGGCTGCCATCCAAGATTAAATGTCAGTAAGACATGCAGAGATTTTGGGAACGGCATGTGCATCTGAGGGAGGAAAAGAGAAGATGAGTTGTGTGTCGTCAGCATAGCAGTGGTAGGATAACCCATGTGAGGAAATTACCTCACCAAGTGATCTTGTGTAGAGGGAGAAAAGGAGAGGACCGAGTACTGAGCCCTGAGGGACACCAGCTGCCATTCCAAGTCACTTAGTAAGACTGCTCAAGACTGCTTGTTTGAAGGACCAATTCCGACATAGTAAGAGGTAGGGTTGATATTCCATCGATGCAGTGTAGAACATAATCGATCATATCATAATGACGTTGCTTGGTGATTTTCTGTCAGCAGCATACAAATTATCGTTTAAAAGTAGTGTCGGTAGTGACTGTGGCGCCTGATCTACAGAGTATGGTGAATTTATTTGTGGCTCGGTGGTAAATACATGTAATTCAAAGCAAGACAGTAAAAGTAGCTCCTCAAATTTGCCTGTTTATGGTCCTTTAATTCTGTAGTGCACCTTGGAACTGATAGACGCTCATTCAATTAAAAGGAGCGCCAGCCCGTCCCAAGATGACGGCTCTGTTGTCGCATTCGCTCCCATAGACGGCACGTTCAATGCGACATCTAGTGTTTATATCTAGCGTTACCCTTGGCTAGTACACAAACGTCCAGTGACACCTTGACTGGCATTCGTCTATTCTGTCGTTGACGGTTGTTAGTGGCAAGTCTTGCAGGTTAAAAACTGCCATGGCGTGTACTAGCCTGCCCCGGAAGTGAATCTGTTGCTACGCTCTAGGATTCCCTTTCAGTACTGAAACACCTTCCAGATATACTGAAATGTTTGGCATTAACTTAAACACGTGAAAAGCTCCACTGTTGTTTATTTTTAAAAGTTAATTTTTATGCAAAAGACTGTATGTGATAAGAATCGATTTCACGTGATGAATCTGTATGAGCCAGAGATCGCATGGGGTTTCATTTGTGCTGTGGTGGTAAATATTCATCTTAAATTGCCAAAAAAAGAACGAAACTACAAAACAACACGATACAAAAGGAGCATAAAATAAACAGCCACGATGGTCAACATGAAATTCAAATCAAACAACAATGACATTGGCTCATGCATCAGACTCCATCACGAATATCTATAAAAGACTAAACAATTCAATATTCACTAAACTAATTCTATTTTATTTTAAAAATATAAAAAAAGTCATTATTTTGTAAATATTTTATTTAACAAATCACCATTATTTTAGGAAGTTTCTTTTAGCTTAAAATGTAAGTAATTTTAAAAGTTATCAATGTATTTGCAATGTTGGGAAGATTACTTTTAAAATGTATTCCGTTACAGATTACAGAATACATGCCCCAAAATATAGTTTGTAACGTACTCTGTTAAGTATTCTGAATGCTTTGGATTACTTAATATATTGTCATGCTTTTTACAACTACATGAATGTAGCAATCAGAGATAATAAAAAGCCCTGTTTCTTTATTTCTTTATTTATAAAGCTGAAAAGTAGAAGAGAAACATAAAATATGCCATTGAAAAGAATGTAGTGTTATGGTCACCAACATATTCCATCACTTAGTTAAAATAAAAAGTAGCCTTGCACTAGAAAAATGACCCTCTTTTTGATTAGGGCGTGGCGGAATTTTTGATTCTCGCGGCGGAAAGCGGCCAATTACAGCCGTCTCCGTTCCGCGCGGCCCTCCTCAAACCCTCCGAGTAGCGAGGTTAGATCATGGTGTAATAGTGAATTAAATCATATTTATTTACAATTTCAGGGGTAGCATGGATTTATGAAACATAGCGCATACTTGTCGGACTGCGCATGCGCAGATCCGCTAGGCAGCACAACTCGATGGGCAGCATGTTTCGACAGAACACCTGTTTTATGCGTGGTCCACGCAGCGTGGAATTACCAAAATTAGAGATTGAGAGGGGATAGCCTAACATATGAAACAGGAAAAGACCGCCGTGAAATCTATTTATTTTAAAAAAAGTAACTGTATTCTGATTATCACTCATTTAAACGGTAACTGTAACGAACCAGTTGCTGTAATGCCCAGTTACTCATATTTTGTATTCTAAATACGTAACGCCGGTACATGTATTCCGTTACTCCCCAACACTGTGTATTTATAATATAATTGTAAATTGCTAATTTTGTCCCGTATATTTCCGCTGCGTTTACTACATCTGTCCACAAGATGGTGCCATAACTACCCTTATATCCACCACCGTAAATTTGTACACAGAGCACAAACAAATGCTCAGGAGGGCCGAACAGAGAGATAAAAAACTACAATTTAAGGAACAAAGAGGAAGTGTTTGTCTGCTCTTTGAAATCTTAATTCACACACTCCCCACTGGATAAATCTCCTTAAATGTTTCCATGGATCACTCTTTGCTCCACTCTGGCCTTGGCTGAGCTCAGCTAATATGCCAGGCCAATGCAAAGCTCTCCTTCACTCTGCACATCTGTCCTGGACTGATGGAAGACTGTGATTCCACGGAGGTAAAATATCTGACCATTAAGGGCGTCATCAGTCGGTCTGCCGATCTGAGCGTTAATAACAGAGGCCGAAGGCTCTTCATCCAAAGCAGAGTTAACGCAGGCAGACAGCGCTCAGAGCAAGCTTATGGGAAAAGCCTGTCTAGATGCGTCCCTGGAGAAATAAAGCCCTGTCTCACTGCGCCGCGAGACGAGGTACATGAGACGCTTCATCAAGCCCAGGGGCTTTTTTTTAAAACGCTGATACCATGAAAGCCTTGCTGCAATTACGAGAGGAAACAGCAGCAGGAGCAGTACAGTAATTCTGGCCCAGTAAGGTGTAAATAATTTAAAAAGTATTACGTGCCAAAAATCATGGAAGTCACCAGCAAAACTCACCAGCAGGACAAGACCATTTATTCAGGCACAGGCTTTGGAGTTTGTGTGCAGCCTGAGGCGGGATGGAGAATTTTAATTCTATTTCCTGCAAGGTCACCAGTAAAAAAAAAAAAACAATAAACATGAAGCATTAGACATTAGAAAAGACATTAAATGGCGTTTAATTTTTTAATGGGTATAGCCTTTTTGTCACATTATTGGAGCGCGATGGTTCACTGACGACCAACTTCACTGTGAATATCAAGTGCCGGCTGCCATGCGTCTGAGTGTGGTCAGCGCTGAGCCTCCTACACGTCTCCACACGTCAATGGCCATGTGTCACCTCCACAGAACAGGCCGTGTGATAACAGCACACTGCTTTCTGCCGAGAAAATGCTCTGGACACCCAAATAATACAGAGAAGAGACAATGTAAATAATAAATCTCACTATTTCACAATGCTAAATGGCATGCTTGCATCTGTATTTATTTATTTGTTGTCTGCATTTATTAATGGTAGGTGCTATTCATGTTTTTTATTAGATAAGATGATCCTTTATTAGTCCCACAAATGGGAAATTTACGTTGTCTTGGCAGAAAGTGGACAGTACAAGATAAGAGCAGCAAAAAATAAATAGCTTAGAGAATATAATATAATAGAAAAAGTTACTTACAATAAAATAAATAGTCTGGGAAAACAATGTGGATGAGTGTATAAAAAATATATAGGTGTGTGTGTATGTATACAGAATATATGTAAGTGTACATGTGTTTAGAGTGGAGTGGTGGCCTAGCAGTTAAGGAAGCGTCCCCATAATCTGAATGTTTTCGGTTCAAATCCCGATCTGCTGAGGTGCCACTGAGCAAAGCACCATCCCCACACGCTGCTCCCTGGGCGCCTGTCATGGCTGCCAACTGCTCACACAGGGTGATGGTTAAAAGCAAAACACACATTCCGTTGTGTCACCGTGTGCTGTGCTGTGTATCACAATCACTTCACTTTCTTATATATATTGCACATTTTAATGAGTACTATAAAATGATTAGTAATGCTAAACTCCGTCAGAGAATTTCTAGGCCTTTTGTAATTTTTTACTCTATATTGTATTGTAATTTCATGTGTGGTAAATGAGGATGAGTGTTTGTATTGTTGTTATAGGGTGTAGTGCACTCTGGAAAATTGATCATTTGGGGTATCAGTTGTGCTGACTTACTGAAAGTCGGACCTCTAATGCCGCAGGTCTGTGTCTACTGTCCTGAGTTCAACGCTACATCACCCATAGATGGCACCATTGCCCAGGACAACGGCAGCTCCCTGCTATTTCCAAACATCGGCATGGAAACATGCATTTGTTGCAACCCAGATTGCAATGGCTCTGCATTTTTAAGACGAGGGTTTCAGGTCTGGAGCTGCAGCAGGGTCTTGAATGGCCCAGGTGGAATGGTCTCTCCTTCACTCCGCTCTGACGTTCCTCTAGTTCCTGAAACAATAGTTGGAGTGGTTGCTAGGTAACCCGGCTCTCAGTCTTGTCAGCCACTGTCTCATCTCATAGGTCAGTCTTTCTACTTGGAGGAATATGTGCCTCTGTCTGAAAGAATTATTTTTAAAACGTTTATTGACAAATTCAATGTTTTTATTGTTTTTCCCTCCTCAAAACTTTACATTTGTTCTTAATCTGGGTTCTCTTAACACAAATCTGCACACAGACACGGCAGAAGAGCAAAGCCATCTCTCTTGGTGTCTGTTGGTGTCTGTTGCCACCCATCTGTTATTCATCTCCATTCGGGCCGTCTGTGGTGCAGGATGTGCTGCTCTCCACAGCTTCACACTCTCCGCACCATGACAATTAATAAAAGTGAAAGTGATTGTTTTTGTTTTGGGGGTGGGGGTGGGGGGGGGGTAGCCGTGAAAGCATACCAGGGAGCAGTGTATGGGGACGGGATCTCAACAGGTTGGGATTTGAACCCACAACCTTCTGATTTCTGTTCTGCTTCCTTACCCACTAGGCCACCACTATAATAAGAAGTATAGGGGGTTACTAGCCTAGTTGGTCTATGAACCAGAAGACCATAAAGCCACAGGTTCAAACCCCACTTACTACCGTTGTGTCCCTGAGCGAGACACTTAACCCTGAGTGTCTCCAGGGGGGACTGTCCCTGTAACTACTGACTGTAAGTAACTCTGGATGAGGGTGTCTGATAAATGCCGTAAAGGTAAGTGTAAATAAGTATAGTGGCGATGCTCAGAAACTCACGCTGATGGGTGGTCTGAGGTGACTTATATGGTGAGTACATGTTGATAATGTTGGTAGTGTCCTAGTGGGTAACACACTCGCCTATGAACCAGAAGACCCGGGTTCGAATCCCACTTACTACCATTGTGTCCCTGAGCAAGACACTTAACCCTGAGTGTCTCCAGGGAGACTGACCCTGTAACTACTGATTGTAAGTCGCTCTGGATAAGGGCGTCTGATAAATGCTGTAAATGTAAATAATAAATACGCTCATAAATACGCTATGAAGCAGCATATACACCATGATCTATATCAATATGAGAGAAAATACAAAGTCAAGAATTTTTTTTTTCTTGTGCCATAATTACGGGTGAATTTAACAAATCAGTGAAACTAAGAAATAAGAAAGAACTACATTTTCTGCCGTGACAATGCAAATTTACCACATGTGGGACTAATAAAGGTTTATCTTATCTTATCTTAAACTTTAAAATTCAAACAGCTTCATATTATCAAATGGAAAGTTGATTTGTACATCATGGTCAAAGCAATTGGAAGATCCTTTTCTACAACTGCAGTGATTCCTTATCCAGCATGAATATAGTCATTTGTTTAATGAAATTTCCAGTTTTCTGGATCATCGGGGGTCCTGCAGGATTAAACTTGGACAAAAACTCTTTTTTTTCTACCAGGTGTTTGTTTGATTTGATTTGGTCGCGTAACATTAAACCTCTTCAAAGCAATAACATAATATTAACTAAACTAAACATCTACCAATTTATGCAAATCACATAAAATCTTTACGGAATTCAAAACTATCTAATACGCACACCTAATATTTTTATCATTGCGGTAATGTGAAAAAGGGAAAAAAGTGAAAGTGAAATGACTGACATTGTGAAACACTGGCGGTTGGTGAATGGTGCCATGAACTAGTAAATGTGTCTTGATATTCCTTGTTGATTTTCTGAGTATAGTGTGCAGTATTGTTTACTTCAAATTAGTTACATAATCGAAATTGCTGGCAACTGAATGAATACATTTAACTTCACGTATTTTCTACCCCCACCTCTCTGCCAAGTGCCAACGAGATACTGCAGGATGCGGCATCCATAGGGTTACACTGCAGAAAGTGCCAGTTGCCACTGTGCCACTCAACTCGAAAAATAACTGATTCAAGCAATGTAGATAGTTTATTTATTCCAATGATTTTTTTGAATTGTATATAGTTTATTTATATATGATGTGATATTTTGCTGTAATTAGTTGGTTTTATAGTTTGATTCGTGTGAAATGGCACATACGGTGTCCAAAATGTCACCAACGTGCCCAAATGGACAGTTTGGAGTCTCCATTTGTAAAATGTTCTACTTATGCTCCCTGTCCTTTTATGTTCTCATGTTGGATGGTTTATTATTAGGATTTAGTTTTATGGGTTACTCGAGGAAGATACTGCTTCCCTGAAGTGACCCAGTTGACATATATGCTGATTCCAACACTTTTGAGTAATTTCAGGAGTGTTAAGATTTAGAATAAAAAATATATATACTAATAGACTATGCAGATGCAGAGATCTGTTTAATTTCGGGCATGTCCATTCAAAAAAAATGTGCAGGGCTGATCAGATAAAGAAAGCTTACATTACATTACGCCTGTACACTGTGGATATTTATAGCTTTTTTGTTCTTCCTCATTGTTCTTCCGCCTTTCAGTAGAAGACGGGTCATGCAGGGTTTCTGTTGGGTCAGAACACCTTCAGCTGCCCAGTCTGGAGCTCTGATGGCTGCTTTCATCAGCAGTGAACCGCTTGTTCTATTTATGATTCGGTCGTAGACATTACACGACAGTAAAAAAAAACCCACCCAGCTGGGGCTCCCGCCAGTGAGGGATCAGAAATCACGTGACTTCTCGCAGAGCTACAAATAAAACATTTACTACCAGCAGGTGTTGAATTGGAAGACCTGGGGCTGTGACTGGCACGACCCAGGGAAGGATTTTCTCATGCTGCATCTTTCCTAAACCAGAGGGTGTGTACATTATGACTTTTAAAATTTAGACAATTGCACTTGGAAAAAAAAAACTCTCTAAAGTCAGTGAGAACTGACTGGATGAGAAGGTTCTCCTCTGCTGCCCTCTGACTGTGTCAGACCGACTAATCGTCATTGAACTGCTTTAATTGTTTAATTAGAGTGTGACAGATAGGATGCGACAGCTGTGAAGTGAGTCATGTTTGTGACTCTCCTGGTGGCACGCTGGTCTAATCTGGCTGCGTGGAGCGATAAGAACCCCAGTTGGCAGCATGGTCTCCTACACTACCATCAGAGCTTCTTCTTGTCTTTTGACCTTGCAGCTGATCATTTTATTTCAGAAGCTCTGCCTCCGTCTGTGGCTGCATCCATTTTCTGTCTCCAATGATGACTTTGAAAGACTGACAAACTTCACTGTGATTGGACAGAGATGATTTTGCAGCGTCATTCTAGACTGCAAATAGGTTCTTTTTGAAAATATTTCCCATCATTCCTTGTTGCAAATTTCAAAGTGGAAGTGAAGCTGCTGAACAAACAGAGCAGAAAGACAAGGCCTTGTTTGTGCAGTGGTCTCCTGATAATAGACACATATGTAGAAGATCAAAGGAGCCTGAAACAATGGTGTTAGTCTGCAACAGTGAAATTTTTTTAAATGCATGCAGTACATGTTCACACCGTTTTTGGGTGCATCATCATCTGAACCAGCAAAAATTAGAAGTTGTTATTGACAAAGCCAAATAATTTGCCGAAAAAAGACCAGATCATCTCCTCGTCTGAGCCTCTTTCCCACAACTGCCTCTGCCCTTGTTTTAAAATATGAGTTACAGGAATTTTTTGTCTTTAGAATGGATTGTGATTAATATGTTGCAACATGTGCATTTCATTAAGTTTAAACTGTGCATGTGTATCATATGCATCTGTAATTTAATCAATGTCGTAATTTATTTTCTCACTTTGACATTTCAATCAGCATAAGCAGGGAGTATGACCTAATTGCACACTAGTGAATTTACACTTGTCCAGAAGGAACCTGCAGAGATCATGCTATTTGTTCAGTATAGCTTAGTATGTATGCATATACGCATACATACGTATATAGCGTTGTGAGGTGTTGGTTCATGTTCGACATCTTCTGCTCGGAGGTTGGAAATTTTGTTGTAAGGGTGTGTGCGTGTGCACAGTGCTCCAGTGCTTTCGGGTTTAATATTTTACAGCACACAACAGTTGGGAACAACTCCCTTGTGTGTGGTGACATCCATTAGTATGATGTTCTCAGGCAGTTCTCCACAGGCGAGATAAACTGGCGGTGAGGTCCTAAAAGGGCACCAAGCCTCGCAGAGCAGTCCAGTGCTTCTGTGTGCAGCAGCAGAGCCCGCGTGTGCGTACTGAGCCATGTGTGTCTGGGAAACTGATCTAATTAGCCTGGTGTTGCAGAGCACATCGAGATCTTCCCTGGAGGTTCCGTTTTTGATTAATGAGAACAAAAAATTGACTTCGTGGAGAAAGCTCAGTCTTTTTCCAAAACGTCTTTATGTGAGAAGGATATTTTCAAGAATCTTGCATTTGGGTTTTAGGCAGATATATTGTGTTTTTTTGTGAACACAAAGTCTGACAAACACATTACATCAATCAAAACTGGTTCACAGTTGGGCCTAGCAATGAACTGGTTGATGTAAGGATGTTGGGTGAATGAGGCACAATCATACGACATCATGAAAAGATTGAGTTTTAATATGTGCAAACTTGCCAGAAGGTTTCAAAACGTCCACACAAGCACTGGGAAGGGAGAGCTACTGGTCTGGCGAGAGCACTTCTAGTCGTCTGCTTGCTGTTATTTGGATGAAGTGGGATTGATCAGACTCAAACACAAGACACCACTTAAAAACCACATGACCTGTAACAAAGTGCAGTTTTTCCACATTGAAGCTTGCAAACCATCTGTACATCTGTAAAAGCTCCTGAATTTTTGAACAGACACACACAATCACTCTCCCATACATACAGACCATAGGATTGCAGCAGCCCAGTGGGTAACACACTTGCCTATGAACCAGAAGAGCCAGGTTCAAATCCCACTTGCTGCCATTGTGTCCCTGAACAAGGCACAGTTGGGCTGTCCCTGTAGCTACTGATCGTAAGTTGATAAAGACATCTGATAAGTGCAGGGAATATAAATGTAAATACAATTTAGAGTCCCTAATTCATGCCTTTAACTGGAGGAACCTAGAGGAAACCCAATGGCAATGTAGAATAAACTCCCCACACATAAAAGGCACAAACAACGAGGTGATAGAAATAATAATTTTATTTGAAATACCTGTTAAACTCTAAGTGAAGTGATTGTCATTGTGATACACAGCACAGCACACGGTGACATAATGAAATTCGTCCTCTGCTTTTAACCATCACCCTTGGTGAGCAGTGAGCAGCCATAAAAGGCGCCAGGGGAGCAGTGTGTGCGGACAGTGCTTTGATTACGGGGCCGCTTCCTTAACCGCTAGGCCAGCACTGCCCCAAATTAGCACCCACCTCCTCCACTGGCCACCACATTTAATGATATTCCATCCCAAAGAAGGAACAGCTCAAAGTAGTCAAAAGGAAAAGCTTTTAAGCCTAGCAAAAATATAATGAATTAATTAACAAGTTCTCAGTTAATTCCATGTAATTCTAAGATAATTCACGTGTGTGGAACAGAGAAGAACTACAGTATGTTGAGGATTTATATACGATTTTTGTCTCCTATGAAAAAGGAAACGCAAGAAACTTTCTTGTTTCACCACACACAAAACCACTGAATCCACCCAAGACAAGTGAAAAGTGAAGTGATTGTCATTGTGAAACACTGCAGCACAGGACAAAATGTGTCATCTGCTTTTAACCAATACACGTATGTAGAATATCTTTGGAATGGTGCTTCAAAAAAATGTATTGACCAATAATATACAGACATAAAGTATTCAGAACCCCTTCATTTTTTTATATTGCAGCCATTTTATTCCTTAATTAATGTACACACAGCACCCCATATTGACAGAAAAACACAGAATTGCTGACATTTTTGCATATTTATTAACATAGAAAAACTTAAATATCACATGGTCCTAAGTATTCAAACTGGTTGCTGTGACTCGTATATTTAACTCGGGTTCTGTCTATTTCTTCTGATCATCCTTGAGATGGTTCTACACCTTCATTTGAGTCCAGTTGTGTTTAATTATACTGATTGGACTTGTTGAGGAAAGCCACACCCCCTCAATATAGGACCTTACAGCTCATAATGCAGGTCAGAGCATCATGAGAATCATGAGGTAAAAGGAACTGCCTGACAAACTCAGAGACAGACTTGTGTCAAGACACAGATCAGGCCAAGGTTACATGGATTCTGCTGAACTTAAGGTTCCTATGAGCACAGTGGCCTTGATAACCCTTAAATGGAAGACGTTTGGAACATCCAGAACCCTTCCTAGAGCTACTCGTCTGCTCAAACTGAGCAATGGGGGAGATGAGCCTTGGTGAGACAGGTGAAGAAGAACCCAAAGATCACTGTGGCTCAGAAAGTTGAGAAAGGCTGAGAAATTCAACCATCACTGCAGCACTCTACCAGTCGTGGCTTTATGGTAGAGTGGCCCATCGGAAGCCTCTCCTCAGTGCAAAACCCATGAATGCCCGCATTGGAGTTTGCTAAAAACACCTGAAGGACTCCAAGATGGTGAGAAATAGGATTCTCTGTTCTGATGACACCAAGATAAGTTCTGTTCTGAAAAGACCATTTTGGTCTTAATTCTGAGTGGTATTTATGGAGAAAACCAGGAACTGCTCATCACCTATCCAATACAGTACCAACAGTGAAGCATGGTGGTGGCAGCATCATGCTGTGGGGTATTTTGCAGACTACTGGTTGCAAGGGAAAGTGCTCAGGACCTCAGACTGGGCTCCGGCAGCCCCGACCCCGAGTAGGTCTAAGCAGTTCTGTAAAGTGAGTCATTGTATTAGTATTTATGGATGTCATGGTAATTCAATAATGCCTTGGGCTTCTTTTATTCTATGGTCATCGGTCCTTGTACAAAATATTCCACACCTGTGTTTCACTGAAGAGTTTTAAAAAATGCTCCACTCACAAAACACAGCTGCAGGAACAGGAAGTGGTTTGTTCTCTCTGGCTTTTCGCATTAGGGTGACCTCTGTCCTAACTTTCCATACAGAAATGGTGGAAAGTAGTGGTTATTCCCAGCAGGAAAATAAAAACAGCAAGTGTAGATCTGGAAAAATGAAGCAATGGAAAGAGGTGTGTTGGTCTACATTATGTGTTGGCTACGTGCTGTGTGTTGCTCTGCATTATGGTTACTTTGAAATGAAAGATTTCCTATTTTGGAATAGGCAGAGCTGCATAGGCTGATATTGCTTCCTTTTAGTTTGAAAATGTAGTACAACTGTACATTGGAGTTAGATGAATGGTAAATTACAAACTGCTTCATGCAGTAAATAATTAGGCAATTAACTACAGGAGAGAGTGCCAAAATTGCCAGTGTATTAGGACTGTTTTTAATTTGGCATCACAAAAACCATTTTAAATCCTGACGGCAGTGCTCCACTTTTGACGTGTCACATCTTGGAAGTTGTGTCGGAAGTGCTAAAAATTGTGCTTTTTTGTCAGACTTTCACAACGTATCCACAACATGAGACTGTGAAGCACTTTATTAAAGTGTGATTTGGATTTGTTCCATTTTAAATGTATTGTTTGCATAATGGGGTGTTCTCATCAGTCTGAGAAATTAATGCCGCAAATGAAGATACAATGGAGATTGAAATGGCTTAAAAGGAAACTGAGGTGCCGAGTGTGATTATACACTACAGTTTACTCTATTCAGGATGATGCAGACTCAATATTGATGACAGTAAAGCCTGATTATATAGGTGTTAAATAGGTGACAGTTCAGCTATCAAATAGCCTTTGATTAATTCTATGATGAAAATTTGCTTCTCTGCTCCAGCTGTTCCTTTACACCGCCATTCAGCATCAACCGATCGCTTGGTGTTCTGACCATAGACCATGTGCACAACACATGAGCGGGAGATCTGAATGTATACATTTATACATCCAGAATTGATCACTTCATTGATGGTAACATGAAAGCACATTGTAAGTCGCTCTGGATAAGGGCGTCTGCCAAATGCCTTAAATGTAAATGATATTTGCCTCGTCGCTGCCTATTTACTCTCTATTAAATCTGCTGTGGGGAATGAAACCGTGTGATAGCTCACACAGTGTTCACAGACTGCACAGAATAATAAGTTCAGCCGCCATTCCTCTACTGTACTCTCTCCTGGTGCTTTCCTTCGACCATGGACTCCTCACATTGTTCATTCACAGACCACTTAAAAAGTAATCAAAGCAAATGGGGAAAAATAGGCAGAGTTTGGCAGATAAGCAGCTATAGCCTGAACTTAATCTCTCTTAATTAGATTCAACCCTCTTCTCCCCTTCTTCTCTTACTTTAATTGTGTTGGTCATACAAGGCTTCTGTTCAATGCCTCTTATGCATAAAATGATGTGGGGAGGGAATACAGCTCCCCCTGGCAAACTTTTCAGGGCCTGTTTTCTGGAAATGGTCTTCACTAATTAATTGTTTCGGTCTAATCCCTTTTAAAAGCTCAACGCACAGCTTCACTCATTTGTGGAACAAAGTTAATAGGTGAACGAAGGAAAAAGCGGTGCTTCTCCTCTGATGCCACTTTTCCCGTCTCTTGCTTAATTAACATTTTTTTGTGCATTCATACAGAAACACCATGTCAGTATTGATTCACTCAATACTGAGATTCAGTCAACATGTGTAGTTTGATAAGAAAGAAAAAACACATAAAACAACATACAACCAAAAATGAAAGAACATTTAAAACCATATGAGGATTTAAAAGCTATAACATTCCTACAAAGCTTGAATTAATTCTGATCTGGCATTTGGTGTCATCCACGTGAACCGCATGGCTTGTTCACTGACTATTACACGTGAAAATGTTAAAAAGTAAGAAGACTCGAGCAGTTTCCGCAGCGAGGCGTTGAGCAGGCATGAGGCGTCGCCTTCACCCGTCACTGTGCTCAGTTCTGCAGGATTTAAAGGAGGTTATTGGCTCAGTAATGAGCCAGACTTCCCTGCTTCCTACTGACCAGCCTCCCTATTGTTTGAGCGAAAATGGGCCGTTGTCATGACAGCCCTTGTGCGGCGTGAGTGGGAGGACGAGTGAGATTTCTTATTCCTGAAATAGCTCCTAAATTGTTTAAACGGATAAGCGGAGCAGCTGGCTGCAGGCCAGGATCATGGTTGTCCGGGTGCTGCGGGTGGACGTGGCAAAAGAGGAGCAGGAGTCTAGACGGCTGCTAATTATTGCTGTCTTTTCACAGTTTTGAAATCAGAGGTGGATGACTTTTAAAGAAATGTATGTGCATGTTAAAAAAACAAGTTCATTTATAGCTGCATTTCATGCAGTCTGGATGGTGGGTTATAGCTGGCAAGTCTAAACTGCCATAATGATTGTGTGTGTTTGCGTGTGCCTTCTGCCCATTAAACCTTTAGATAGTTATCAGACTAACCATTAAAGGAATATCAAATTTTAGTCAGTTGTTTGGTCATAAAACAGCAAAACAATCTTAGTACAACAAATGTATTTCTAAAAATACATTTAATCACAAATTAGTCATTTGATAATTACCAAAGAAATATATTGCAAATCTGATAAACCCCACAGTATCCCACAACGAAAAATCTCCATCTTGATCCAAAATGAAGGTAAAAAGAAGCCAACGGTAACCCATTTACGTCTGAGACACTCAATTGTGCGTGATGCCAAATATTTGTTGAGTTGAGCCATGACGATCCCAAACTAACTGGAGCAAATAAAAAATGTCCTCGACATTCGACCCTTGTCTTTGATGATGCATGTGATATTCTTGAAAGTCTTTTTACAAAAAAAGAATGATTACCAAACCCTCAAGGGGGATGACAAAAAAGAGAAAAAGCGTGCGCTTTGCAGATTTTGTCTGCAGTTACGTCACTGCCAAAATCTGTCTGTATAGCAAAAAAGAAGCTCCCACCAATACACCTGTTCACTGCAAACACACCGTGTATGCCTTAGAGATGATCAAATAGTCCTCAGTCCGCAGTCTCAGTCATGCTCCACCTGTTCTCCAGTTACACACATTTTGTTACACACATTTCCTTTGTGGCCTCTTGAATTTTTTGGACTTTATTAGTGGGGGCGGAGCCTGATGTCGATAAACCACTGAGAAACACACAAAAAAGTGAAATACTGCAGTATTTACCGCAGTATCCGTGAATGAGCGATGGACTCCTCCACTCATGTGGACTCCTCCACTAATCTCATTTTTGCAGTGAACTGGTGACAGGGTCGTCGGCATCCATCTGAAAAGCTACTCCAGGACAAAAAAGGGAATCTTATGTATGGTCAAAGAATTAACCACGGTTTAATTCTGATTCTAAAGATAGACCTGCCTTTGACAAGAACAATTCGATTTGGAAGAGCACGGCTTCTGAAGAGCCGTGGACCATTTGGCGATATGGGTAAAAATGGCCTTTTAATTTGTGTGAATCAATTTAGAATCAAGTTAATGAGCACATTTGTTTGTGCTCCAGAACACGCACATGCTTTGATGTGAAACTGAAATTGGACTTTGTTCGACTAAGGATGATAATGAATGTTCACAGTCATTCTCTGACTGATTATCACAGTCTCTTCCTCCATGCTAGGGTCTAATTGTGCGCTAATGTGGCCTAACAAAGCATGTTGTACTGAAGTCATGCTGCACATTACAAGATAGGTTATGATATAATTACACACTAACTATTTACATATCTTACCTGACAGCTAGGATTTCCAGATGTGCTGTGCGTAATTGAGGGTTTATTTATTACATGCTGAGAGTGTCACAGTGGGGGGTTGGGCTTCTTCCCTTGACTGTTCCACATCTTTTTTTGGTGCTGAACAGTATTTGAACAGTCTTCATGATCATTTTGAGGCCAACCACTGCTGGACCAAATCACAAACAGCGGTATAGGACATACATTTCAAATGAAAACTCATGACCAGCTTGTTCTACTGGAAATAGGATATGAATGAATACTAATAAAGGATATTGAATTTTTACAACCATTGAACAAAAATCTAATGACTAAACACTGAACACACAGAAGCATTTGGCGCAAAATGTCACTATTTTTGACTATATTTGAATTAAAAAAATACACTGTAAAAAGTGAACACTGGCTTAAGTAATCTGTCACACCTAAAATTTTAGCATTGCCTTAATTTTAATAAAAAGGTTGCAGCAGGTTTATTTTATATTATGTCAATGCTAAAATATTAGGTGTGACAGATTTAAGTTTAGCCAGTTTTCACTTTTTACATTGTGTATTAAAAAGGTATATTTATCAGGAACATTTCTTCACATTTTGACAATCATTTTAGTAAACCATTCCCCACGATTCATAACCAAAAATTGTTAATAAACCATAACCATTATTTAGTGAATACATTGTACCAGTGCAGTAAATTTGTGGAAAAATTGCATGCATGTAATTGAGGTTGTGACCTACTGATCATGCAGGGGGTCCTTCAGGTGAGAAGATGTATCTTTTTTTGATGAAACACCAGTATGACCATTTCTGACCATTGTATATGGGAATTTTCTGCAAGAGCCACAGCCACCCCAGTTCATTTACCTGCATTACAAATGCACGATCTAAGATATTTAATGCATCACAATACTTTCTTAGTTACTATACCTCGTTTTTTCTAATATTTCCTTATTTATCAGGCGGTTTATCAGACTGATTAACAATGGAAAACCGACACCTTGGATGCAACAAGACTCAAAACAGACCCCAAAAAAAAAACAAAACACAAATTAAAGGCCAACATTATCTTCAGACAAAAATTCAAATATATATATTTCTCCTCTCCAGCAGAATTTAGTTGGAACAGAAAGCGCTGTTGGACTGAGGAGTGTGCAACCATGTGAAGGCCTGCTAATGAACAGAAGGTGTTGTCTCACACTCTAGGCCATTCACACACCGACACACACACATACACACTACAAGAAGTGTAATATTAACACTCTTTCTACTTCATAATTAATGTAAAACTGCCACCAGCTTTATCACAGAGTACAGTGAACTTAAAAACACACACACACACAGACACACACACACATACACACACACACAAGTGTGAAAAGTTGTTGGACTCCCAGTGTAAACAAACCATCCACATGGAGCAAACAGAGCCTGGCTGGAGCACCTGATGACGAGGACAGAGACAGGCGCCCGGTTGTGTAATCAGAGCAGCTTTACACCCTCCTCGCAGTCAGTGGCGCATACACCTCCAAACACATTAATAGATGCCATAGCATGCATTCTCACACACACTTACTAACATTTGCTTTTTTTTTTTTTTTTACCAGCCAGAAAGTTTGAAAAGTCATGTTTTTTTTTTTTTTTTGTTGAGAGGGGCAGGGTTTGCAAAGAAAATGATTACCGTTGTCAGACAATTTTACACCAATTTCTCACAGCCTCAGTCATTCGCTCCATAGCAATGCCAGGACGATGGCCAAGTCTGCTGCTTTTCAGATAGTACAGTTATGAATAATGACTAAAAAGAAAAGTTGGACCCCGGATGGCTGCTTGTAAACCTTAAACGAAGCCATCATTAGCATGGCCATTCTCAATTAAGTAAATCTGAAAAGTATTGTGCTGTCGATCTGGTCATGGACTTGGCGTTTTGACGTGCTGGTTGCAGAGGGTTTTGTCTTTCTGGTGTTCAGTTTCATGTGTATTTGTATAACATCTGCTCATGTCCCTAGAGCACAAACTTCATTATTGAAATGTTTTAATTTTTTAATTACGATCTGAACCAATGCGAAGAGAATCAGGAATAGGCCGAACGTTACAAGTGAGGGTGAAGTATGCGTTATTAGACTCATCAACAACTGCTTCTGTTCACGGTGGAGGAAAAAAGCCCGGTTAAAAAACTGATTCAGGCTGAAGCTGTTGCCCTCCTTGACACATAATGTGGCGTGTTATGCAACGTCGGCGGCTAACTACCAGCTACGACTCTGAGAAATGTTCCGCGAGAAATGATTCATGGTGGTGCCAGTGTCAGCGCTCCTCCTTTCTGCACCCAGTGTCTGTAATCCACAACAAGGCAATTTATTAATAAGCGCTGTGGACATAAATAGAGTCATCAAGGGGGTGGCTTTACCACTAGACAAGTTCCTCAAGGTTTGGTCATTTCAATTTCAAAATTACAATTCCTGTTAGTTCATTCAGTGCGCCTTGAAAACTAAATTTTTTTCCTTACAGGGGAAATCGGATTAAATTGTTAAACAATCAGCTGGATAAGCTGGAAAAAAAGTTCAAAGAGACAATTCTTCCTTAAACATGTAAGGCAAATTTATATAGCCCATTTCTTTATATAGCACACAGTGGCTTTTCAGATTAAAGGTTTTCTTCCATTGTGAAAAAAAGATCATTTTTACCTCCGCATGCCCCAAAATGGACCATGCTTGCTGTGGGCAAAAATAAGATTTAGTGAGTAAGTGTTTCTATTACTATATTAATATATATATTAATATCTATGATTATCCTGCTTCTAGGATTGTGGCCCAAGATCGCTGTCAGTGTGCCCTTGAAAACAAATAGCTAATGAAGCTAGAAATGTCACACGTAAAATCAACTTGAGCACGTTTTCCTGTGCAAACCAAGCCTCCCACTCTGTCCTTTCATCTGACATCCACATATTTATCTGAATGCCATTTTTTTTGGGAAAGGGTTATTACACTCATCTCTAAACCAGAAGACCACAAAGTCACATGTTCAGACCCCACTTACTACCATTGTGTCCATGAGCAAGACACTTAACCCTGAGTATGTGTCCAGGGGGGGGACGACTGCCCTGCAACTACTTGTAAATCGTCTGATAAATGGAGGCTCCAATATGCAAGATCTCATCGTGCCTTTATGAGGGCCATAGTTATAACGGAGTTACATCTGCGTAACAGATGCGTAAACACCTCGATGTTCGAGGTAAAAGGATTCATAAACTCCCCACATCACCTCCCTTTATTTTGTACTCAATCATTTTTCCTGTAATCCCTGCAAAATGTAATGCGTTTCTGTGTTTACAATCCCTCTCCACAAAGATATAGTTACAAAGCCCTCACACACAAATGTGTGGAGAAAGACTCGCTCTAATCCCTCCCACCCCACCCCGTGTTGTAGTTGGCCTGACCCACTTTGTCTGGCTGCCTCTGCAGCAGGCCTGAGTCTCCACTGGGTTCAGCTCAGGTCAGTGGACCTCTACTGCCACCTGCGGTGCCTACAGAACTTGGGTGTGTGTTTTTGTATGTTTGCATTAATGCACATGTAAGTTTTGCAGTGTGTGTGTGTGTGTGTGTGTGTGTGTATATATATATATATATATATATATATGCACACACAGTTTATACAGAAGGAAATACAACAAAAAAAAATCTCTGCATTTTTGTTCTGCTGAGCTAGAACGCCGGACGGGCTGGGCCGAACAATGACTAAGGGGGTTCTTTTACATGCGCGTAGTGTTACAATGAAAACAGGCACCATATTTAGGATCAAAAAGAAGCAATAAATAATGAAAGCTAAGCTTGCCTCAACATCCTCTTAAACTGAATCTGGTAACAGTTTTTTTTTTTTTTTTTTTTTTTTTATGCGGAAGCACAATGACTTTATTCAGGCACACAACAACAGACGATGTGTGCGCTGAATGTTAAGCTGCCAGCGAGCACAGATACTGCAGACGGCGCTTGGAGAGCTACGTTTTCTTCCTGCAGATGAAGAGGCTGCCTTGGCATCTGGCTTCGGCGAGGCTGCGGAGAATGTGTGCGGGGAGACACGTAGCATATTAATTTGTAATCTACTTGACACAATTTTCATCCAACGTCCCATTATTTAGTGATAAAGGCGGCCGCGGTAATGGGCCCATCTTGAGTCTGCCTGCGACTAATACCCAGTGTTCCCTCCTGAATATGCATCCACGACGCACCAGGGTAAACACACTATTTAATACTAGAGACCCGGTGAACCTCAAGCTCTTCGGTTAGTGGTTAGTGGCTGAACTAACTAGCGTCCTGGGAGCCGGGAGGAAGCGGGGACACGTTCGTTCCTCCGTTCAAGACTCCAGCCGTAGGTCGGCTGAAGGGCTGGACCTGCCAGGGAGGAGGAACTCTGCTCTGTACTTTTCTCAGCACACTAGCTCACACGCTGTTCACTCCTCATTTTTCCCCTCAGCCCCTGCTGGACCAGGAGGGCGCCAAAGAACCTCGTCTTTACACTGGGAAAACGTGCGTGATGTTTCCTTGTCCAAATGTCCTTGGTGGAGATGCAGATAAAATACATTTTGAAGTTCGGGTGAGCGTTTAGGACGAGCAACAGTCCTTCCATGTCACATAGGCAGGTACGCTTTATTAAAGATCAGAGGGAATTGTGCAAAAACGATCCAACGTGAACATGGAGCCGATTCCTTTGGGAAGCTGCCAAAACAAGCGAAGCGGTCTTTAAGATCTTTGTTCACACGTTCCCCAACTTTGTAAAAAGGAGGCCCTGCCCAGCAATTTTCCCCAGCACCCAGAGATGTTTCCCCCTTCAGTCGCTGCCTGGGGAGTGTAGCACTGCCCATTAATTGCAGGAGTGGGTTCAGGGATGACAGGAGACCCAAGGAACGGCGGCCATTAGCGTTCCTGGAGATGGGCATTCAAAGATTGCTCGGGCAAGCGTGGCGGAAACTGAGCCACGACATCAGATGTGTGATCTGAATCCGCTTCTAACATAGATCTCACTGTTCCATTTGATCATTTACATTTACATTTACAGCATTTATCAGACGCCCTTATCCAGAGCGACTTACAATCAGTATTACAGGGACAGTCCCCCCCTGGAGCAATTTAGAGTTAAGTGTCTTGCTCAGGGACACAATGGTAGTAAGTGGGATTCGAACCCGGGTCTTCTGGTTCATAGGCGAGTGTGTTACCCACGAGGCTACTTCCACCCAGGGGACGAGTGCCTCCTGCCACCAACCGACTGAATTGAATAAATAAATGAGCAGTCTGGGGTGGCGGCCACATGGATCCACCTGCCCCAGATATTCAGTTTTACACTCTGTAATTGTTTAGGGATTTTTTTTTTTTTTTTGTACACCAGCACCAGACAGCTCCGTGATACGTACAATGTTTTCCTTCCCTCTGGATGCGGTGGCTCCGGCTCTCGGATGGACGGGACACCATTTACTTCCACGTTCCCTTGGTGAAGCTCAAAAACCGTAGCAGCCAGCAGACCTCACTCGTGGCGCACAAGGCAGACGTGGCGGACTTGGCACAGAGGCAGATAAAGTCTGCTGTCTGAATACATGTGTACGAAAAGGGAAGTTCTGAAGTGCTACTTGTGCCGGGCCGGAGGCTGCCATGAGAACTCAGCCAAACCGGCCATGAACCTACAAGAACTCAGCAACTTAATCCGGACTGTGATTCTGTTTAAAGACTTATTGCAGCGAAACATTTTAATGCAACTAACACGGCCGAGTTTCTTGTCCACTTCCTGTGTGGGTCCGGCCTATTCCGTGGATGCAAAATGTACTGTAGCCAGAAACTAGTGGACATGGGAGTGGACAGTGAAGGACTTTAAGGGCCGAAAAGGAACTCGTGGCCGCCGCAGAGCAACGTGCTCATGAGCCAGCTAATCCATGAGCATGATTAATTACATTTACATTTAGAGCATTTATCAGACGCCCTTATCCAGAGCAACTCACAATCAGTAGTTACAGGGACAGTCCCCCCCCGGAGCAACTCAGGGTTAAGTGTCTTGCTCAGGGACATGATGGTAGTAAGTGGGATTTGAACCTGGGTCTTCTGGTTCATAGGCGAGTGTGTTACCCACTAGGCTACTAGCACCCGTATTGCAAATTCATTCATATTGTGCAATTCGTTTGTCAGAAAATAATTGTTTCCTTATACGACTTGTCTTGTCCTGTCTAGGGATTGTGTTATTAATGGCTATTTGAAAAAAAAATTTTTTGATAATCATTGGGGGAAACATTGCATGAAAATTGCAATCCCAGCAATCTCTTTCGCGGAACTGCAGTGTCGAGACATCACGTCCCTTTTTTTTACGGACGACAATGAGCGCTTTCCTGAACAAAAAGGGCCCTTTGTAGAGTTATGTTTTTTTGTTTTGTTTGTTTCTGCTGCTACGCTCATCCTTTCCTCCATGAATAGTTGTGCTGATGCAGTGCACAGCGGGGAGATTTCCCCGAGAATCAGATCACGTGAGACCAGGCCGCGCATCTGACATGCGTTTCTGGCGCCGCGCGCTAAATTAATTCATTAACCGGGAAATTGTTTACAATGGCGGGCGGGCCGCGACTGGTCATTAGAAACGGCGAGTGCTCCTCAAAAGAGACACCGTGTCCAGGCAAACAGCCTAATGAGCGGCTCACCTGAGAGGGTACAAAACGTGCCGTCCGCCGGGCAGCTGGCCAGAGGGGTGCTGGGCGGAGGCTCCCACGCACATGCGTGCAAATGTCGTATGCGGCCATGCACCAAATCAAGCGACCATGCGGCCATCTCGTCCTCAGTCGCAAGTTTACACGCTGAATGCGAACGGACTGACTGTCAAGAGTGCACCACGTGCACAATATGTTCGAAAATAAACGACTTTACTGTCGCATTTGCAGCGATTTATAAGCACTGTGCCCATCAGAAGGAGTAGGAGTCCCAGGCCCGTGAATCAGGCCCCGGCTTATTTGCCCTTGATATTTTACGGCTCCGGCAGAGGAGATCGGAGTGCAACGTCTGAGGTGAACATGGGACGGAATCAAAAACATGTCGAGATGTGAAGAGGCGGACCACCGATTCCCAGACTTGGCATATTAATGGCTGAACATTCGAGATTTAATCGCCTTTCTTTTCAGGCATCTTTCACTTAGTCCAAACAATTTAACTAGAAAAATAATCCCAGCTCTGTCGCTGCAGGGTTCAGGATTCCAGATTCGAAAAAAAAAACCCCACCAGGGGAGAAGCAGGAAGTAGCTAAACTGCCACATTACCTCTCTGTTATTTCCACTCCGTCTGTGAAGTAGCGACTCTGAGCTCGGCAGCCTTGCGAAAAAGTTAACCCAAGGTGTTAAGAATGTGGGAGCCACTGTCTGTGAATCATCTGAGAGCGACTTTAGGGGAACTTTTTTAAGAGTTTCGGGTTTTTTTTGTTGTTGTTGTTGTAATAAATAGGGAGCGGAGACGTCTGGGTGGGGGCTGAAAAAAACAGCGGTTTTCTCTTCCTTATGGGAGCAAATTTGCTGCTCTTCAAGCGCGTTACCAGCCGTGCTGGATTACCGCTAGTCACCGCTGAAGGTTCGCCAGCACCATCGCAGCTGCCTCTGCACTATTCACGGATATTTTTGTGCACTTCGAGAACAGAAAGAATATTCGGAACACTTCTTGACGCGGGCGCAATGAAGATGCACACAGGGCCAAATGTCATTGTTTTTAACAGGACATAATTTGGTTTGCTCATTAAAATGTGATCAAAAATCGGGTCGGTGTTGTATATAGGGTGGTAGTAGCCTATGAACCAGGAGACCCAGGTTGAGGGGCAGTGGTGGCCTAGCGGCTAAAGGAGCGGCCCCGCAATCAGAAGGTTGCCGGTTCGAATCCCGATCCGCCAAGGTGCCACTGAGGTGTCACAGAGCAAAGCACCGTCCCCACACACTGCTCCCCGGGCACCGGTCATGGCTGCCCACTGCTCACTCAGGGTGATGGGTTAAATGCAGAGGACAAATTTCACGGTGTGCACCGTGTGCTGTGCTGCTGTGTATCACATGTGACAATCACTTCACTTACTACCATTGTGTCCCTGAGCAAGACATTTAACCCTGAGTGTCTCCAGGGGGGGACTGTCCCTGTAACTACAGATTGTAAGTCGCTCTGGATAAGGGCGTCTGATGTAAATGCTGTAAATGTATATGACTGCGGGAGCTGGAAATGGCTGTTAAAGAATGGGCTATATGCATAGATCCAGATGCATTGTCAGAGGTGTAAATGAAGTTTGAACAGTGGTGTAGTGCAGGATCTAGTACGGCACCTCCCGTGTAGCGGGTCTGGATACGTTCTTTTGGTTTACTGACAAGACTGAGATTAATGACTCTCAATACAGGACAAGATCCTACATTAGATAACAGTAACCAGTAAATAACCAAAAAACAACACAAACACGAAACTACTACATCACACAGATGGCAGAAGAGCACAGGCGTGGCCACCTGTACGGGATCAGACGAGGACGGACGAAGAGAGCAGAGGGGACGCCATTTCCGCGACACGCAGGAGCGCAGCGCCACCTGCTGGCCGGAAGATTCTGTTGACTCTTGATTCCCTTGACTCTTGGACCTCTTGAATCTTGAAGTTCCGGATCCATTCCCCCAAGGGGGTCTTCTGCTTTTTACTGTGAGCGCTTGCGAACGAGGCCGAGTCTCGCTTCGCGCAGACGACAACGTGTTAATAAGAATCAGCTGGTTGCGATGTGAGGGACAATGTGCCGACAAAGACGGCTAAAAAAGTTGAGTTTTTTTAAATATGAAATATTCCACTAATGTGAAAGCAAGGAAAAACATAAATAAACCGACCAAGACTGTAGCTCAGATCAATAAAAAGCTTTGATCTTTATTATTACTATTATTATTATTATTATTATTATTATTGGCCGCTCGCGGACGGACACCTGCGTCACGAGAGCCCGGCGCCCCACTTCTCGGAGCCCCGTACCTGAGCCGGAGCGCGGCGCCCTCCCCGCCCCCACGCCGCCGCTGCGCGCGCCCCCGATGACGTCGCTCCGCGAGCCCGCTCGCCTCCTGCGCGCTCCCGGCCACTCCTCCGTCCGACGGCTGCGAGACACGGACGCGCCGCCCGCGCCGTCCGTCATGGGGAACTAAAGCTGGCGCGGCCGCGCGGGTCGCCGCCTGCCGCCTCTCCCGACCAGTCGGCGACGGGACCACGGACGAGAGCCGGACGCCGCAGTCAAGGTGAGGACGAAACTTCCCGAAGCGGACGACACGAACGTCGCCTGCATGTCGCGCTGCCCGGGGACGGTGTGCAACTCGCAGCTGCGACGTCTTTACGCCGTAATAACGCGTCGCGTTTTTATAAAACAGTAAAAAAAAAAAACAAAAAAAACACAAGAGCGCACGTCTGCTAAAGGTAAAACGCGACAATAACGTCGGGACAACGTTGGGATAGTGTGATGATTGGCGACGAGGAATTTTGATATAGTTTTATGTAGAGTAAAAACCGCCTCACGACCAGTTTCGGGGTGTCTCGGCTCACTTCTTCTTGCTGTCAGGCGGCGACCAACTTTTTTTTTTTTGCGACTCTGGACGCGGTCGCCGTTCGTCGGTCTGCAGCAGCAGCCGCACTTTCCAGCGGCGCGATGAAAGGTTATCAAGAAAAAAAGCGCCGCGTGAATAGAAATAAAAACGTGTCGTTTTGCTGTGCCGACGCGGTGTCGCTGTCGCGGGAAGTTGTTGTTTGTTTGTTTGTTTTTATGACAGGACGGGGGCGAGCGACCCCCGTCAACCCCCGAAGTTGGGAATCGGATCCCAGTTTCCCAGTAATGTCGCAGCAACGTTGTGGCTCCGGAGCTAATAAGACGGGAATGGCAGAGGGAACCGACCAATCGCGACCCGGGCTCAGGCGACACGGCGTCTCATGACGTCCAATGAGCGCTCGGGAGAGGTGCGTCATCGCGTTTAAAGCGCACAGGGGATTTAATCCCTATATATTTATATGTATATATATATATATAAAAGACGACCGCGAATAATCCAACAGCAGAGACCGGCGGTTTGCTTTGCGTGGACTTTTCGCGGAAAGCGATTAAACTTGACGTGATGCGCGGCGCCAGACGCCCGTGCGTCAGGTGGATCGGATCTCGGCCCGGCCCCTCCCGACGTGTTTCCGACGAAGCCCCGCCCCCCAAAGCCCCGCCCCGCGCCACCAAAGCCACGGTGCGGGTCCCAGGTTAAAATTTCAGAAAAAGACTGGTGCTGTTAGTCACGCTGCGCACATGTAAGTTTTCAACAAAAAAAAAAATGCTGATGAATGCTGTAAATGTCAAAACAATAACCCACGATTCTCATGACCTTATTACTATGTTCATTATAATTGTCATTGTAATGATTAACTGTATTTTATGTTGCACCTTTCCTTCCTTTGTCAACCAGAAATCCCGTATGTATAAATGATCCAATCATGGAGACCAAAAGATACCAAAGTTTCTTTGAAGGAAGTAACACAGAGGACAGATGGGTCCAGGCGTCGGGCTCCATGGAGTTCTGTTGCGGTGCAGAGGAGGGCAGCCTGACCGGCAGCGACGTCCTCCTGGACATTGTGAAAGTCAGCTGTTCTCCGTCCTCCGGCGCTGCAGCTGCTGGCTGCGAGGAGAGCAGCGCGAAGGCCGATGAGCGGCAGCCGCAGACGCAGCAGCAGCAGACGCAGCCCACGCTCCGACTGCCTGCGAACCAGCTCTTCGCTTTCCCGGGTTTCGGTGGCAGGAAAGCCTCCCTCCATGGCGGCAAGCCCGAGGCAGACTCCAAAGAGCTCTCCAAGGCTGTGGCTGAATCCATGGGTATTTACATGAACACAGCCCGAGAGGGAGACTTTGGGTTCGGCCCGCAACAGGGGGCTCCGGGCACCAGCTGCAACCCCGGGAAGGTCTATCCGTCCTGTGGGCGAGGGGTGCTGGAAGACATTCAGGCCATTTCTGTGGGGAGCCAGACTATGAAAGCTCCACTGTCAGGGGCATTCGCCACAGAGCCTCAGAACACTAACAGTCCCTTGGGTGAGTGTTGCCCTGGAGGTTCTGCCCTGGTTTCTGCTCTCTCCTCCAACCCTCCGACGCCCACGTCCGTCTCTAGTCCGACCGTAAACAACATGGTGACCTCCACTACCAGCCCATCCTACATTGCCACAGGCTGCATGGCCATTGGGAGTCCCTTGAATCCAGCAACTGTGAGCAGTGCCATGGGCCTGGTTGCCCACGTCCATCGCAGGAGCTCCACAACCTGTAGCCCCATTGAGTCTGGCACAGTCGGATCT
Organism: Denticeps clupeoides; assembly: GCF_900700375.1. Lineage (NCBI taxonomy): Eukaryota > Metazoa > Chordata > Actinopteri > Clupeiformes > Denticipitidae > Denticeps > Denticeps clupeoides. Next base: position 7,892,394 of record NC_041710.1, on the reverse strand, counting down.
CCCCTCGAGAGTCCCCTGAACGTGATGCGCTCGCCCCTGTCCAGCCCCCAGAGCATGAGCAGCGTCCGGTCGCCGCCCTCCTGCAACCCGAATGTGAGGTCCTCCGTCTCCAGCCCCACCGGGAGCACCTGCAACGGCATCAGGCCGTCCGTGTCCAGCCCACCCTGCGGGAGTTCGCTCGCCGCGTCCAGCCCCAGAAATGCCCCCTCGGCGGGCTTCCCTGCCGCGAGCCCCCCCAGCGGCCTGGGCCTGGTCCAGAGCGGCGCCCAGAGTCCGGGAGGGCCGGACGCCGGCGAGTTCAAAGCCTTCGAGTTCCCCAAGGTGGAGAGTGTAGACGGTGAGGTGTACAACGTGGGCGTGGACCAGATGGGCGTGCTGAAGTACATCAAGAGCGAGCCCGACTCGGAGCTGCGGAGCATGTGTCAGGGTGCGGACAGCAACAAGACTGCCAACGTCATCAGCGCCCCGTTTGTACCCCACATCAAGAGCGAGCTGAAGGAGGACGCGTGCTTGAATCCGCACTACGGTGACTTGCACCAGCACAACATGGGCCTACTTCCGGCTTCAGAGACCACGTACTTGTCCCTGAGGGACAATATTGACGAGTACAGCCTCTCCGGGATCCTGGGGCCGCCCATCTCCTCCCTGAGCGGCAACTATGAGCCCGGCGTGTTCCCCAGCAACGTGCTGTCCAGAGGGATTAAGCAGGAGGCCAGCGATGGCGGCTACCACCCCGACGGCGGCAGCAGCGGGCCCACGTCGGCCATCGTCGGCGTCAACTCCACCGGACACTCCTTCCACTACCAGATCGGGGCGCAGGGGACGATGTCGTTCTCGCGGCACGACATGCGCGACCCCACCAGCTCCCTGCTGAACCTGATCTCCCCAGTCGCCTCGCTGATGGACACCTGGAAGGCCCGGCCGGGGATGCCCCCGGGGGCTCTTCCCTCCAGAGCGGAGGGCTACCCGGGGCAAGGCTACATCTCGGACATGACCAGGTAAGGGGAGCGGATCCCTTCCTTTCCCCCCGAGATGAATGTTTAGGACTTTTTAAATGGATTTGGCGCGTCCGCTTAGCCAGGTCTATAATAAGGACAGGATTTGCCGGCAAAAGGTCAGGTTGTGGCAGAGGGGATGATCGGCATAACCTTCCTGCAGGGGTGAATCACTCCGCAGGACCCCGTTTGTAATCCTCGAGATAATGTCCGCAACCACGACAACAACGCCAGTCGACCGGCGTAATGAGAGCGGGTGTGATTACGGTACCTTGTGCGAGGTGAGCCCGCCCGGGCAGGGTCGAGCTCATTAGCGCGCGACCGTAACACAACGCCGGCCTCCGACCATGCTGCACGCGAAAGGCAAAGTTTGCAACTCGTCGGCACCCCGCCGCGCACTCAAAGCGAAGTTTATTACGCCGCTATCAGCAGCGCCTTGCTCGGCGTACGACAAACAGCGGAAATGCGGGAAAAGCCACGGGTGCGAGTGCAATTAAACGCAGTGCGGTTTCGGGCAGAGGTTCGAAGCCAAGTGATGATCTTTGGGTGATCTTTGACCTCTGCGGGCGGAGGCGGGTTGCCTGACCTGAAAATCGAAAAAAAAAGGCTTGAGGGCTGAATTCATCTAACCACCGCATGCAAAATCCGGGCAAACAAATAAGGACTGTAACTGGGTCATGACCCGATTACGTAATGCACTACGAGACAGAGACAACAATTGTTTACTTACAGTGAACCGAATGTTTATTGCTTGCGGTGCTTGTGCCGTACTTTTGCAATAAAAGCACACATTCTGCCATAAATGCACACTGTGCAAACCGCAAACATGCTCATTACATTAATGGTAATTATGGGCTTAGTACAGCGTATCCTGACCTGACTTGGGTCAGATGTTTCTCGGTGAAAAATACGCGACCCTTTGGCTGTTTATTGGACCCTGATAGTCTACGCACCAGGGCCCGAGCGTAAATGCTCCCACAATTCGCTTTCCGCCAAGGAACAACCATAAATTAAAGTGGCGCGTAGATCTATCTATCTATCTATCTATCTATCTATCTATCTATCTATCTATCTATCTATCTATCTATCTATCTATCTATCTATCTATCTATCTATCTATCTGAGTTACATTCGACTGATAATCACTGTACAGTGTGTCATTACTGAATGACTGAAACATTACATAACAGCCTGATTGAGGGGGATGGGAGTAAAACCTTCCCTCCGTTTTACGCCTGTAAAATGGCTAAACGCTTTTAATCAAGTGCGGCTTTTCGTCTGCGGACGCCAGGAGAGAGAGAGAGAGAGAGAGAGAGAGAGAGAGAGCGCAGCCGATGGAGTGCAGATGAGTCTTAATACCCCACCCAAAAAAAGATTTTCCTGCGCACCCGGGTCCTGTGCCAGACCAGACGGCTGAAGGTGGCCTGTTGTTCGGCTAAGATTGACGTTTCCAATGGGGGATTTTCCTCTGTTGCATGTCATTAACAAATGCGATTATGCGCTGGGGATACGCCGCCGCAGATGCAGTTCGCAGCGATTTTTTTTTTACTTTTTAAAAAAACATTTTACTTCCTTGCTCAAACATATGATCTTGCTGGCTAGAGGGAAGACAGCGTTAAGCAAAAACGACCTACTTCTAATGCGCCGCTATTCCTGCATGCCACTTTCTAGTAAGCGCTACGAGGCGGAGTACCATACGGTAAATGTAACAGTCAATGATTGACGTTGGCGGCGCCTTATCACCATCCCTCCTTTTATCCCCCAACCTTTAAGCCCCGGCTCAGCGTTGCTCGGACCGGCGGCTAGTTTGTGTTTGATTTGATTTGTGGGGGGGGTTGCGGGAATTTCTGAGCGGTGTGCGAGACGTGCAGGATTTGCGTGTTTCGCCGCATGTACGGTAGACAAGCTCGGTCTAGCGCACCGGAGTGTTGGAAAAGAGGGGGAGAGATTTACATGAAAGGAAATTCTCTGTGGAAGCCAGGTCTGTGTGTGTCTGTGTGAGTGTGTGTGGGTGTGTGTGTGTGTGTTAAAAATGTGAGGCCTGTGCCGACATCTCTTCAGCGTGGGTGAAGCCGGAGTCGCAGAAGTGGGGCCGCCGCTGGACCCCGGCCAACCCCGCAGTTCCTGGGAAAGACGAAGGCCGCGCCGGAACCAGGGCGTTAATGCGGCCGTAATTGCATGCTCTGCTGCCAAATGAATGGACGGCATTGATTTGACGAATCGGGACGCGGCCGCGTCCCAATGTCCAATTACACGGCGAACGCGCAGGACGGCGGGCGGAAAGGAAGGAGACGTGCACCTGCTCCGCACCGGGCATGCGGGTCGGGAACGTCGGGAATGTTTATATTTGCCGGATGAGAAACGCTCTGGAGCGCTGCCCGGCCGTGTGATTTAGGGACCGGATGGGTCAGTTTTCCGTCTTCGCTCTGAAGCTGTTGAGGACCACGTCCATTTCCCACTTGTTCCCTTTTGCTTGACTTCGTTGGCCGTGAATCCTGAAGTTTTTTTTTTTGGTCTGTAGTTACTGCAGATTTGGTCACATGACGCTGTAGGTGTGCCGTAGAGTTCGCTCTTCTTTTCTCACGTTGCACCTGCGTGGAAAAAGATCTTCAACATTTCCATAACATTTTTTTTTGAACGTAGTGAGGCGGGAGATGCCGCAGCTCCAGTAAAAGTGTGGGGGTGTCCTTGTTTAACCTTCTGCCTAAAACAGCTCTGCAGGGCTGCGTCATTCGGCCTGCAAAAGTCACGCGTGGCGTGACCGTGCCGTCCCCATCTGCTCCAGTTGCCTATTAACCAAAACACGGCCGTGACGTCTGTCATGCAATAACTGATATATTAAAATTAATATTTCAGTGCATAATTTCCTGGCAATGGAAGGATCAAGTATTGGTTCGGACTCTCGTGGAAGTTCACTGTGAGGCGCGTTTAACGTGGGAGGAGCCTGTCGGGATGATTGGCGGCTCTGACACACCGTACGTCCTCTATAGAGGCTGTTAGGTCCGTTGTTGGGAGTCTCTGCTGTTCCCGCCGCTGACTGCCTCATTCTGCTGACTGCTTTTAAAAATGGGGGTGGTGGTGGTGGTGGTGGGGGGGGGGGGTCCAGTCTGCATCCCAACACTCCAGCACCGGCTGGGACGGATGCCATCAATGAAAAGCGCCTCGAAAAATGTTAATTGCTCCACTTGGGTGGTTTGCAAAGTAGGTCAAACTCAGTTGGCTCAATTAAAGAGCAGCCAATAGGAAACACATGACCGGAAGCGGGTCCAACCATCCAAGGGCGTTTTTTTTTTTACGTAACGCCGTCTTTTCTCCCTTCCCGCCGCCGTCTCTACTCCTGAATGTGTCCCATAAATCTTTAAAGATGGCCGCTGCAGTGGCATCAAATGTGACCTAGAAAGCGCGAGTGCCCCCCCCCCTTCTTCCAACTTGTCAGCGGGGACAAAACAACTGCGGCCATATCCTTGTCTTTGTTTGGTTTTGGGTTGCGCACGTGAAAATGAGATGGGCGTTCTACCGATGCGCGTTGGGAGGCGTCGCGGTATAAATCACGCTCGGGGCCCCCGGGGACAGGCAGCGGCACACTGGCCTGGCAGGTAAAGGGGAACTGACAGGTGTCGGGTGGCGGCATGCCGAGCGACATGGCATCACGCTGACGCGTTAACAGGCGAGGCGAACAGCCTGCGACGTAGCCTCTACATCCACGAGTCGTCTGAACTCGAACAGGACGGTTGTGATGTTAATGTGAAGAAGACATTAAATATTTCTGCCATTGTGGAAGCGATAATTGGACCAGAAACAAGAAATCATTGAGCAGGTCACTAACTGGCTCTGGGCGTATTTTTTTATAATAAAAAGTTTTGGCCATTATTGACTGTACCGTACAGACACACAGTTCTGACCAGCCATGGTTAACACGTAGCATGTTAAATTTCCGTATAGATTATTTAAATATGAACATGTAGCATGCGATGGGTGCTAGTAGCCTAGTGGGTAACACACTCACCTGGTAACCAGAAGACCCAGGTTCAAATCCCACTTACTACCATTGTGTCCCTGAGCAAGACACTTAACACTAAATTGCTCCAGGGGGGGACTGTCCCTGTAACTACTGATTGTAAGTCGCTCTGGATAAGGGTCGTCTGGTAAATGCCGTAAATGCAATATTTCGTGTGGTCTGAGACTATGCGTGCCATGTGCTTGTGTTGCCAGGTTTAGCAAGTGAAACTTGAATAGGGCTTTTCAAAGGGGTAAACGCCTCTTTTTGTGTTGTGTCTTGGGCATGTGAGAGTTGGTCATGTGACCAACAGAAGAACCTTTCCCATGTTTTTGCAGCCGAAACCACCAAGACTACGGATAAGAAGCCACGCAACATTTTGAAATGGTTGACCAGGGCTGTGCAATATTGCGAGATGCGCCGTTGTCACAAACGCAATACTTTGACTAGGTGTGTTACATATTAATGTATTCTGATGTTTCATTTTTTGGGTCAGTTTTATCTTCAAAAGGTGAAAAACATTAACAGAGAAACATACGAATTGGAAACTTTTATGACATAAAGCCATTTTTAATTCATTATGAACACATATTTAATGAATGTAAAAGAAAAAAATCCATCTGACAGAGGAGACTTCTTGATGGTGGCGTTGACAGCCAACTGATAGAGCTGATTTTTCACCGTGAAAATGGAACAAAACATGTCTACTAAGACTATGACTACATAACTATTCAACATTTCTGATTTCTGATGAAAATGTATTCATGAATATGAATTATGAATTTGAAGTTGTGCTGGACCAGTAAATACCCTAATTTTGAATGTAATGAAGTTATTTGAATGTATTTAAATGAAAGTGCTCATTTAAAACACATTATTAAAATGGAAATTTTAATACAGCATAGTTGTAGTTTTTTATTTGTGCAGCATTTTTTAATACCATGACATGAGACTGGGGTGCTCAGGCTATAGTAACCTTCTTCATAACAGTTTAGTTTTTCACCAAAAACATAATTTAAAAAAAGATATCTCTTGTACTTGCTTTATATGACAGGAAATATGAAATCTTAACATCCATATTGGCAGTAAAAAATAGTGTCTTCCATAAACTCTGGTCTGGACTGCCTGTGGGTGGCTGTGCAGAATGCCCTGTTGTTTAGCTCCTCTCCTCCTGCTCATCCTGCTTCTTTATTTCTGTTCCTTTTGGTTTATTTAAAGATCCCAGTGCAAACGCAGAGATATTTATTTTCATATCCAGTCCTCATGTGGAACATTGAAGCCATATTCGGGCTGCATGAGTTTTTTTCCTGCTACGCAACAGAAGGGGACGTGGATATTATGTGGTAGTGACTGTGTGCTCCTCACCACTGTTCAATAGTGCTGTGTTTTTCTAGCCGACATCGATAACCATTGACAACATTGATGTGGCTAATTGTCTTCAGACAAGAGGACAGATCTCCCCGAAAAAGGGCCTAATAGTCATTGATGACTTCTGCTTCAATCAGTCAATTGTCTCGTCTTGCAGATGAGAAACACATTTGGGACAAATAATAAATAAAAAAAACACACCCACACACTTTTTGCAGTGTAAAAGGTCAAAAAAAGCTTTTTTTTTTTTGTTCTTCAATGAGTCCTCCAGCCTATTTCTGCACAAGGTCCTTGTGAGCTACCAGGCTAAGCTCGAGGTCACATGTTCAGTGTCGGAGTGGGCCACCCCTTCATTTTCACTGGAGTGGAAATGAGGAAGGGAAGGTTGGAAGTGCTGTTTCCATGGCAATGAACCATGTCCCACTTTCCCCATTAACACGGTTAATTGATGCACTCCGTATCTCCTCCTGTCTCTCTCGCTCGCTCGCTCACTCCGTCGCTTGCTGGAATTGACCAGTCTGCGGGTCTCGCTCCAGTTCCCCCTTCCCGTGTCTGTTTACAGGACCTCGGCTTGCTTCGTGCCGTGCCGTGCCGGAGCCTGCGACATGGTTGGAGTTCTTGCTTTATTCCAGCGGCAGAGTGTGCACCAGTCATGTGTCGGGAATCTGTGTTGGCGTGCTCGCGTGTTATGTTCTTGGTTTTAAATACATCCTCTCAAAAACTCCCTCTCAAAGTCCAACGGTTCTCAAAATAGAGGACATTAGGAAAATTGCGTACTGACAAATATAAAAACAAAAGATTAAAACACATTTTTTTGTGTGTCGGTTGATGAAGTTTAAGTAATCGATAAGTTTTAGGTCTAGCATTAGAAAATTTGACCTTGGTCATTCTGGGTCATTAAACTGGTTTTATTGAAATTGCACCAGGTCTCCACGATACTGGTGAACTGGTCAAACCGGTGTCTGGTGCTGAAGTTACGGCGCTCAGTGGAAGCAGCTTTATTCGCCCATCCTAACCGCGCTTTTTGTTTTTCCATTGACGCTGGACTCCCACGCAGATCAACCCGACACCCTGTCTCTACACCCACTCTTTCCCATTCAGCTCAGACTGGGTCATATGACACCGCGTTCACATGACGGGCCTACGCCAGCCGTCCTTATACCTGCCCTCTGCCTGAAGCGGGCCGATACGGTCTCTCACCTATCAGCTTCACGTCCATCCCGGCAAACTGTGGCCTGTTATCCGGAGGTCAGCAGGTCCAGCATTGTCCTTGTCAATTTGCCATAAGATGTTGGGAAAAGCCACCATCTGGGCAGCAAGTGGACCGAGCCAGAGTCCCATCTCTCCCCCGATCCAGTGTGCAGCGACCTCAGCCGGTTCTCATTCGGCCTCTTTAATTGTACGGTTTATTAGGCTCCCCTCTGTGGCGTCATTAGACACGCCGCTGTGTACCCCTTGAAAACAGAGAGCTGCAAAACCATGTTTGCAAGCGGTCAGAGAAAAGGGGTCCACCCTCCCAGGGGATAAAACTGGACTCCAGCCAGGTGGGAATTTCACAGAAGTGGGAATTCTGAAGATTAGTGGTTGATCGATTAGAGGCCTGTCAGTTTTTAATGACATAATGACATGATTGCCATGGCCCTAGGTACAAAATGTGTGTGCATTTCTGAAATATTTGCCATCAGTCTGGTTAAATGCCGGCACTTTTTACATTCATTTTGACATACGGGGCAGTGGGTCGCCCAGCGGTTAAGGAAGGGGCCCCGTAATCAGAAGGTTGGCGGTTCGAATCCCGGTCCCCACCCACTGCTCCCTGAGTGTCTGTCCTGGCTGCCCACTGCTCACCAAGGGTGAGGGGTTAAAAGCAGGGAAGCATTTTCCTTTGGGATTAATAAAGTATAAATAAATAACTAAAATTACGTTAAGTCTGGGCACACAAAACTCCTCGCGGCAAACAGAAGTCTTTCCTAGATTAGGCGGAGAATTTTTCAATCAACGCAGAATGGAATTTTTAGCCAACCTCTCTTTGCACTTGTGGGTAAAGTGCCACTCCCGCTGTTGCACAGTGGGGCGTGTCGCATTTACGTGACGCCTACAACAAGCTCGGACACCTGCCCCCCCCCCCCCAGGACCCTACCTGAGGGCACCGGTTTTAATGACGGAGACTCTCGCCCGCCAGCACGGAGACTGGGCTCGGCAGCATCGGCAATGTCATTGCGCCAGTCAGGGGGAGCCTGAGCAGCCTGACAAAAAGGACGAAAGTGTCCTACAGGACATGCCGTACAAAGTGCTGAGTCATGCGTTCGGTGCCAGGCGTCGTGTTTTGCCCTGGGGGACGCGAGACGAGCGGAGTCGCATTTCCCAAATCATCCCCTCAGGACTAAATGGTGTCAGAAACGAGGACACGGTGAGAAACATGCATGGGAAGTTCTGTGCCCGCTGCTCATGACAGACCCTCCCACTCAAAACTTCTTATGCTCCGCCTCTTGTCCCGTGTCCGGCTCCTGCTTTCCCTCCGTTTTTTTCTGTGTCGGGATTCCCAGCTGACATCTGTTTGTCCCGCAAAGCAGCAATTCACCACAATTTCCTGTGGAGTGGCCTTGTGACTGCGTTCCTGTAGATGCGAGAGCCTGGGGGAAGGTGGCGGTATGAGGTGACGTGGAGCGTTCGGGCTGATTGCCCGAGAGTTTCATAAGGAGCCTTGGTCGCCTGGACTTTATTGATGTTCCGTCCTCTCTCTGCTGGTGCGAAGTGGTCTCTTAATCAAGACCAGAGTCGGGGTGGTGGCATGCCGTGTGGTACTGCCACTGCTGTGCAGTCGTATGACACCGATGGCCTCGGTGGATCTGTGCAGCACCAACTACGGCGTATTTTGATGATCGAGGCGCAGTTCACATCGTTTTCATAAATGACTTGTCAAGGCATTTCTGACCAACATCATTCAGCAGCAGTGGATCAAATGACTTGTGTGTCCATAAATTATGTAGAAAGGTGGAGTTATATTTAAAGATATGCAGTGTCAGAGTGAAATCATATGATATCGTCACTCCCAGGTTACGTCTCAGCCAATCAGAGTGGCAAATGCGCACTAAAATTACAAACAATACAAAACATAGGCTGGAATGTTGTAGATAATGACAAAACAATGAAAACCTTATTAGTGGAGGTGGTGATTAGGTAATACACTGCTGATTAATTAGCTTTGTGGGAACGCTGGTGGGCCGACCTTGATGCCACGCCATTTGGACTCCACGTTGGTGAGGATCACAAATATTTATTATGGGTTTTTACCCCTTCATCTTTGCATCACAGCACACGTTGAGCTGGGCTGTGATTCATATTCAGGTAGAACAGAAATGGGTGCGAAGGGAAATAGACACACACACACACACACAATTCACACAGGGAGGCTCACAGATACAAAAAGTCCATGAAGATCACATGATTATTGGTTATGTTACAAACACTCTTATATTTTCAAGTAACATGACCTTCATCCACCATAACTATTGTAGGACATCACTCTATGTTCAGAGCATTTCAGAAATATTGTTAAAATATGACGGTTGCTTTAATTTCATGATTAACATGACCATGTTGTTTTACCAATAGTTAACATTAAATAAATTATGTGAAAAATGCAAAAAAACATTTGTTGAGGCTAAACCAGATGGATGATGATTGTTATATTGCCCAGCCCTAAATCATAGCATCATATGGTAACGAAGCACGATGCATTTAGTCACTGATGGGAAAATATAATAGTGCATGAAGTTGCTGTTTTTAACAGGCTGTAGTTCACTGCTATTCCAAAGAGAATTGTGCAAGAGGCTAATAAACATAAAGGAAAATACATTTTTTTACATTACAGCCTAGCGGTTAAGGAAGCGCACCCATAATCAGAAGGTTGCCGGTTAGAATCCCGAACAGGCAAAGTGCCACTGAGGTGCCACTGAACAAAGCACCGTCCCCACACACTGCTACCCGGGTGCCTGTCATGGCTGCCCACTGCTCATCAAGGGTGATTGATTAAAAGCAGAGGACACACTTCGTTGTGTCACCATGTGCTGTGCTTGCTGTATATCACAATGACAATCACTTCACTTTCAAATTTAAAAAGGTTTGAGTCCCTGCCCAGCATCCCGGGATTGGTTCCGGCAGCCGCGGCCCATCTGGCATGACGAGGCAGGTGAACTGACACAGTGACAAACTTAAACAATTAAACAGAGGTGAAATTATACAATAAAACAGAGGTGAAAACGATTAGGAATCATTACACATGACAAAAGTGAAACTCCGGTCTGGATCCCAGACTGGAGTAACCCCTTCCGGACCGGATCATGACAAGTAGGACTATGTGTGCATAGAAAGTGAGTTAGTGAGAGTATTTTTTTCCCTTCTTGCCCCAGGATGGTAAAGGGAAGACTGAAGGTCAGAGGTGATAATGGGTTGGAGGGCAGTGGGCATTCCGTCCTGAAACTGCCATGCTGAATTTCACACTGTTCATATGTAGAGTACGAGCTAATATGCCTGCACGGAAAGAAACCAAATAATTACCTACGGACTGTTTGGACATTTTTGACTGACTGGGCACAAAACGGTGGCAGGTGACGAATCGGTTTTGTTCACACATCTCGAGTCAGGTCACAGACTTATACATTATCATGAACTTGTTTTCGCCCCACATTGTGTCATAAATGTCTTTGTGTCTGTGTGTTATGTATGTAAGAGCTGCAAGAGCCCTGGCCATACAGAGCCGTGCAGAAACTGAAGATATGAAATATTGAGGAAGCGACATAATGCAGAGAAAAAGAGAAAGCTACGGCCATCCCGCCAACCTGTCGTCTTTGTGATGGATACTGAATCTGTGAGGCTATTTATAGCACTGATAAGAGGTTTAGGCAGGAAATGAATGGTATAGTCTGTTATCCATGCCCCATGCGTGCAGCAGAGCAAAGTCACTCGTTCCTCCTTCCTGCACGCACTCGGCTAAACCGTCCTTAATGAGATCAGGTATGCCATGAGTGTCCAGTGAGGAGGGAAATTGTTTAATGCTACCGAGTTGACTGGGTTCACGAGGTTTACCTTTGGGATTCCCGTGTGTGTTTTGGGGTAATTCTCTGGAAAATGGAACCAAAAGAAATCTGTAATATTTGCACTTTTTCTATTTTAAGATGGGTTCTCAAGGTTTTGCAGACATTTGAAACACGGTCACCTATCACGATGTAAACTTTTTACAATTAAAAATTTCAATTAAATTGAAGACATTGTTGTCCCGTGCATCACGTCCCGTGCATCACACCATCATGGTAATTTCAGTTGCATATATTGGCATTGAATGAACATTATTTTATTGAAGTGATGCTTCAAACACACACATGATACATTGAAATATTTCGGTTCTGACCATGGTGTTGAGGTTAGGGTTCTCACTGTTCATATATCTCGTATAAAGCAAATGACAGATCAATATAGCAAAATCCACCAAATGATGGTGTAGCCTAGTGGAAATGGAGTTACATTCTTTTGATCTTCAGAATTATTTATTCAGACCTCCCATGACTTGACCTGTAGGGAGGTAGTAGCCTAGTGGGTAACACATTTGCCTATGAACCAGAAGACCCAGGTTCAAATCCCACTTACTACCATTGTGTCCCTGAGCAAGACACTTAACCCTGAGTGTCTATGGGGGGGACTGTCCCTGTAACTACTGATTGTAAGTCGCTCTGGATAAGGGCGTCTGATAAATGCTGAAAATGAGGGACAAACACACAACATCGTGCCCACAACTCCACACCTTGCCTCATCAAAGTGTAAGTGAGGTGATTGTCCTTGTGATACACTGCAACACAGCACACGGTGCACGCAATGAAATGTGGCCTCTGCAGGGGCTAGTGAAACTGACCCTTAATCGGAGGGTTGCCACTGAGCTGGTGCCTGTCATGGCTGCTCACTGCTCACTGAGTTAAATGCAGAGACCACATTTCACATTTCACTGTGTGCTGTGCTGTGCTGTGGTGTGTCACATTTAACACATTTAAGCAGTGGGCAGCCATGAAAGATGCCCGCAGTGTGTGGGGAGACGGTGCTTTGCTCAGTGGCACCTTGGCGGTTCGGAATTTCGAAACAGCAACCTTCCAATTACGGGTCTGTTTTCTTACCCGCTAGGCCAACCACTGCCCCTAATGTCAGCATATTTGATCGACACCTGTCTGGGAACAGAGCAGCTCATCCCAACCGTTTGACCTTGTTTCCACCGGGTGGAATCACAGCCTGTCAGACAGGCTCATAACCAGGTCAGCCGCTGTTTACTGTGGGCTCAGCTCTCAGCACCGGATCAGATTCTGACAAATAAATTCTTCATACAGACTTGAGTAGGACTAATGTGTAGAGAACAAACCTAAACAAATTACGTTGAATCCAAACCAGCTTTGAATGAATTTCTTTGCACAGAAAATATGAGATATACACTCTGATCAGCCATAATATTAAAACCACCTAAACTGATCCAATGAAGCATGGATTCCACTAGACCTCCGAAGGTATGCTGTGGTATCTGGTACCATGTCGGAGCAGATTCTTTACGGACTTTAAGTTGTGAAGTGGTGTGGATCAGACTTTTCCAGCACATTCCAGCACAGTAGCTTCACTTTATTGAGATCTAAAAATTTTTGAGGCCAAGTCATCACCTCAAGCCCACTGTTATGCCATATGGGAAGCATCATGTCTCTGAACTGAAGTATGGGTCCACCACTTTGCGTTGCTTGCCGCACAGCACAAGCGGCAGCCAATCAGATGAGTTTTTTTGGTCAATTAGTCACAGTTATGCAAATAACCCAGCACAAGTTGCGAGTGAGAAACAACAATTGATTGCCGCTCCTGTGCTCGCTACAGCACTGAACATTGACGCTGTGTGACAATGGGACGTGCCTCCATTGGGGCGTTCAGATATACTGTTTCATCTAAGTATGTTTCAGTAATTTGTTACTTTTGTGTAAGGAATGCTGTCTTTGTCCAATTCTAGTTGGCAATGAGGAGCCTCAGAGCGTTTTCCTATAAATCTCTGATTGTGGTAGGTGTATTACTGGGTGTGCACCTGTTTAAGAACCTGTGGATGTATGATTTTCCAGCTGCTGGGCGTCAGCTCGCTGGAGATGCTCCGCCACTACAGGCCCATACAGGCAGCTCTCTTATCTCAGCTGTTTTTCACTGGGTATAAATCATCTTAAAATTGCATAGAAACGTCCCCCCAGACTGCCGCTAATTGGATTGAACAGGCCCCCCTCATTGGCCTAGATTTGTATTTATATTGCACTGTGGTGGTTTAACGCGAGCGACACTGATCTGATGAGAGTGACATTTAAGCTCTTAAGTCCGCAGGGCTGTTGTGAGGCCCGTGGAAGAATGGATTTCGAAGCAGGAAAGACAGAGCAGACGGGAATAACACACATCGCATCGCATCCGCTAGGCTCTGTGGAGGGAGGTTTCCCAGAATTGATGTTGGAATTGATGTTTATTAGCATAAACTAAAAAAATTCCGTGAAACACTACACTGCACATTTCATTTTGGACGTACCTCTCCACTAAATATGACGTGCTCGTTCTACTGAGAGGGTTCAGGCACACCATCACCCTTAGTGAGCAGTGGGCAGCAATGAAAGGGGCCCAGGGAGCAGTGTGTGGGGACGGTGCTTTGTTCAGTGGCACATTGGCGAACCGGCAACCTTGGCAAACCGGAACCTGGGACGCTTCTTTAACCACTAGGCTACCACTGCTCCATATCTATGCCCCTATATGTAACTATATAATTCCCAGTGTAGTGTCAATATAATGTAAATAGTTGTATTATACTGTATAATGTAAATGGTCCATTCAAAAATATATGAGTAGTTTGTCAGTGCTGACAAACATAAAGTAGCAATTTTTACGTAGGGATGGGCGATATGGCACACATTTTAAAAAATGTTGTCGTTTATTTTGTATTTTTTTGTTGACTGATATCGATGTGTATCTTTTTTTAATACTACCAGTTTGAGAGCAACTGGACTGAAACCTGAACAAACCAGAGTGTTTTATTTTTTAATTTTTTAAAACACATAAAATAACAGGCACACACACACACACACACACACACACACACACACACACACACACACACACACACACACACACACACATATATATATATATATATATATATATATATATATAAATAAAAAGAAGACAACATAAAAACAAATGCATAAAAAATTCACACATGTTTAGAGGCAGTGAAACAAAACATGCCTTTACGATATTTTGCACAATTTTGTACCAATTTTCAACATTGTGGGTGTGTCGCTTTACGTTGAGCATATGGACGTGAGAATACGGTTACAAATGGAAATGGATCAGGAAAGAAAAGACCCTGCTAAAGCAGAAAATCGGACAAAATTTGTATTTTTTGTTTGAGTGTGCTTACCATGCTATGCAGCAGTTCGCTGTGTGTTCTGTCTCTGATCGTATATATATATATAATATCTAGCAAACTAACAATAAAATGACCTGCTAATTGTAGATGAATACATGCTAATGTATTAAAGTTTAATTGTTTTCATTAAAACAGCTATTAAGTAATCTTTAATGAACTACCAATCGACCATGTTTACGGTTTAGCAGTTTTTATTGGTTATACGGCACATGGTGCTGGTTCAGGGAACGGTGGATCCTTGTTGGCATTCAGGAGCTGTTCGGGGGGTTTGAGCCGTAAGGCAGCGTTGCACATCTGAGGGTGTTGCACGCTGATCTTACATCATGCCTCTTAGTCAGTTTGTTTGCAGATTATCTTGTAATCCAATTACAGATCCCAGGCTTTCCTGGAGAGGTACGCTACGGGGAAGAAGAGGTGTGCTCCAGTTGGTGATGTTTGGAGAGCAGCTGAGGCGGGAGGGCAGGTTTCGGATGAGATGGAGTGAGTCGGGCCACACGTGTGGACTGACCTTGTGAGCGGCTCCCTGCAAAAGGAGACCGAGCTGTTGTCGGCCATTCGCTCCTGTTCGCTTAAGTGGGCCGATCGATCTGTAGCCCTTTGAAGCTCCGAAATTGAATTGTAACCTTGGCTGGGCGAGCCAAGGCGACGCTGCTGGATTTGTTTTGGAGCTGCTCCACCATTCAGCGTTCTGTCCTCCCTGTCCTCCTGAGCGGGACCACAGACGTTTTTATTTCATTTCACTGTGGGAATAAAGATGATTCCTTGCACAAGTTGTAAAACTAAACACAGTTCCAGCAGCAACTCTCTTAATTTGATCTCATGTATTTGGTGTGAAGGAATATGTCTGTTGTTGTCTGTGTACCTTGTCAGAGCCTATCCCAGGTCACCGTACACAGGCCAGAGTCTCACGTCAGCCCGCAACCACAGCTATGGCCAATCCAACTAGTGTGCAGGCCTTCGGATGGTGGGACGAAAATGGAGCACAGCAACAATTATGAGGCCACCAAGCGTCTGCCGTATTTAAAAAGATATTAAGCGTATTTAATTGAAGCGATGTTCAATAGGCCATAAATGGGTTTGAGAATCAAGTCCTATGTTTTTGCAAGGTTTTTATTGTCCATTCACAAATTGAGCGATAATGAACAAGAATGCAAAGATTTCAAAGATTTCACCCATTGCACCCTCGCTCTAGCCTGGAAGGGGAGTCCGTTTCTGACTCTCACCTGCCCAACACTTTTTCTTTGTGTTCAGAAAGCTTCTACTTTTGTCTTGGGGGGGGATCAACTGTAAGGCCCCGTCAGAGCCCATTAAGATGTGATTTTTCACTGATTAAGAAATAAATGTTTGTATACAATACTTCTGTCATGCCGTTGGTTGTTCTAGAGCTGTACTTGATGCTCTGTAAACAGGAAACTGTATATTCCATGCTTTTAATGCACACCCTCCAACCAATCATAAACAAATATGGAAAATGTTGACATATTGAATCTTGAACATCTTTTCTGAGGGCTCATACTGATATAGTAATTAAATAAATACCAGCGCTGTTTGGATAGTGCTGGAAGCAACAAATGGGGTTTATTAACACAGCAGGGCAAAATAAATAATTTAGCCCTTTTTCCCATTGTACACAAATGTTAAATGCAAAAGATAAAGCAATATTCTGAGCACTCAAGCACAACTTAGAGTATAAATCATATCAGCCCGTCTCTGGTCATTATTAAACTGTCTTAACTGTCTTATGACGGGCACCAACAGTGGAAGACAGGATTCCAGAAAACAAGGATGGTCAGGGCACATATTTTACTGCAAGTCAGTTTATGAATTGTGAATATTATTATTATGTTTTTTCAAAGTTTTATTTTTCAACCGCGACCCCTCCTGGGCTCAGTATGAAGCTACCAGGAGCGTGACTGTCACCAGGAAGTGGAGGTGACAAAATGACAAATTCTACCCCATCATAATATCATAAAACCTGATGCTGTGAACTTCTGGCCAGATCTTCTCCCCACGAAGTCCAGTGCTGTAATATAAATCTCCCACGTCCCTGTTGTATGTTAAAATCCGAAGCCTGAAAAGGACGGGGAAGACGTGATGAATAACCAGGCGCCACCGGCTTGGAAAAGTGGCGATCTTAGCTGAGTATTAATAAAATAAAATTTTTGGCTTTACAGCTGACTTGTCTTGAGCGTGTGAATAATACGCACTGCTGTGTTGCAATACAAAGAGGACTTTGTTCAGTTTGCACCTAACTGCAGTCAGCTGTGCACTCTGCTGCGCAGATGGAATCGGCCGTGAGTTGCACTTTGCTTTATTTTGTCCTCGGCAACGTCACAAATACTTTTTTGGTTTTCTTTGTAACTTGCTGCGTCTGTAGCCATTGCTGCCTTTAACAATAGCAGGCAAGTTGTGCAAGTATTCCATTTTAGGCACAGTTGCGGAGACCCTAAAAAAAAAGGATCACCGCAGCCTCTTCATAAATTAGGCCTGGCATGTTTTAAGTGCCTAACGTCATAAAACATGAATAAAACTGCTTCTCTGCTGCATTTGTGTTATATGATCTTGATAGTAAATCAGTGCTCATTAATCACTGGCTAAGAGTGGTCTTTAGTTGTGGCAGCTGTTGGTTCTTCCTCAAGTTGGGGAAGAAGTAAATCAAGGCGTTTGTTGTAAGTGTGAACGATGGCGTCAGGTTCAGTCAGTTTTTATTAAAATCCCTCATGGGGACATTCTGTTGCAGCATCAAAAGCCAGACACATTATCGCAAAAACTGAACAGTAAGCAAGATGGAAAAATGCACAAACAAGCGAAAACAGGTGACAAACACCCCGACCTGTCATTTAAACAAAAAAAAAAAAACATCAAATATGTGGAACTAAATCCCACGTAGTGGCTGTTTAATCATGTAATTGCGCTTGTAATAAGTGAAACTTTACAGCGATTAATTCTAATCTTTGTTAATATACAGCGTGAGCCAGAAGGCTGTACAGTAAACTCATGACAGTCTGGGCTCAACTGAAACTTTTCTGCCACACAACACATGCAGAATTCTCTGTTTGTTTCCTATAATCTTCCCACTGTTGCCAGCAGATCAGTGAAAGAGACAATGCTTACTCTAAGTAAGATTTATAGACACTAAAGGAGAACACTGCATCCAGGCATTTATTCACACACTTTGGTCTCCACTAAAAGGGACATTGGCTATAATAAAAAATAAAAAAAAAATCTATATATAAAAGTAAAATGTGTAGATAAAAAAGAATCATATAACATATTTTTAAAATTTTAAAGCTGGCCTATTTGAACTTTTATATTGGAGTGAAAGTTAAATATGAATAAATTTTTTTTTTTTTTTTTTTTTTTGGTGAGTACTGTATTCTGACTTTGGTTGTGTGATGTAAAAACAGAAGGACTTGTCATCTAAAGTAGACAGACTTTTGCTTGGTCCATCGAAAATCCATCGAGAGTCCAGACACTGATGATAATTCCTAGATAGTTAATGGTCACCCAGGATAAAAAGAGGAGGTAATTGTGTAAAGTGCTTCTCGTATGTAGATGTCTTTATAAAAAACGCTGCTCTGATACCTTCAGTTTGCACTTCAGTACCTGGAACGTGGTTAGGAACACGTATTTATGATCATTGTCACTGGTCACGTTCTGCTGAAAATGAATTTGGCTGGCAGTTGTTGATCCCCTTTCGTCCCTGCTTCCTCTGGGTCTTCCCCCCCAATATATTTTGCCGCACCGTCTCCTGGCATCAGACATCAGTACTCAGTAGGCATGCATCGAGTCTATATTTGTGTGTTTAGTTGTGACTTGACAAAAAACTATCGACAAATAAAACGATTTCATTTTGTCTATTGTTGATTACTGAGACGCGGACCTACTGAGAAAACCGGGTGTGGTCACCTGTGGCTGTGGCGGTAATGTAAGGCAAGTAGTTTACAGCATTTAGTAAGTGGGATTTGAACCTGGGTCTTCTGGTTCACAGGCGAGTGTGTTACCTACTAGGCTTTCGGCGTTCGGAGTAGACTGGCGTCGTCTTTGGCACATGTGAATGGGCATTTCTTTTTAGACGCAACGTTAAATCTCGTCATTAACACCAGGGACTTGCAACGCAGCGCGCACAGGGACAGATAAAATGGTGAGCAGAAAGCTGGATCACAAAGCCTTCTATTCAGAAGGAAATCTATAGTTGGGAAACAGGTCCCTGTGGTCTCCCCCTCCAAGAACTTGGAGTTTCATTTAAAACTAAACTCAAGCCCATAAAAAGTAATTAAAACTGCTAAAAGAAAGAGAAAAAAAGGAAAGAGAAGAGAAAGCAAGAAACACACTGCCCTGGCTCCTCTGCAGCACACATGCTGTCTTCCGTTGCTAAAACACAAGTTTAAAAAAAAAAAAAAAACCCTTGGCCGAGGGTCCATCTGGTCCATCCTGACTGGGCTTTTCTGTCCACCTTCGCCCACTCACCCGAACGCTTTCTTCATACCAAATATTTATTGGCCCGTCCACAAACGGGAGGCTCTGTTTGGCTCCTGGTGCTTGCACTTGCAGGCGATTCCAGCGTCGAACGTGTGTGTGTGGAGCCTGAAGTGTGGAGCCGACAGATTTGGGGTGGCCCCTCGCCGTTATGTAACAAGGTGCTCAGTGTCGCCCTGCGTCCTGCTGCCAGCTCCACTTCTGCTTGTTCTTCAAGTCCCTGTTACGTCCTGGCTGGGAATCCAGTGCGGCAGAGGGGACTACATTTCTGGCCGAGGGTCCCTTGAACATCTAAAGAGATTCGATAAAAAATTCATAATAAAATAGAAAAATCCATTTCATGACATTAACTTTATCTCCAATTAAATATTTAAGTGGAATTATTATATCATTATTGCATTCAGATATTTTCGTTAGCACATCCTTTATCAACTAAACATACACATACACACTGACCTACATGCTTTAATTTAATAATTTAATAAGCGAAAGTGCACCATTAAATATGTGGTGTGCACAAACGTGCAACCCATGTGCAAATATTCACATGCTTCATGCATTATAAAAAAGCTTTTTTTTTTACGCTCAGCTGTGTTAGAAGAGCACATCAGGAGTGAATGAGCAGAATAGAAGTGTTCAAGCGCACTTTGAGGTTAACGTGTTTGCAGAGGAACAGGCAAGTTGAGGAAACGAACGCGGTGAAGTGTGGCATATTTGCTCTGACACCAGCGGAGCTGTTTGCCCATCGAAGCAAATGAACCTGGGTGTGAAAGAGGGCCCGATTCTCCAGCGCTTTCTAGTGCTGCCGCAGCTGCATCCTCGGTTCTCCTCTCGCGCACTAAGCACGCATGCTCTCTGTGGCTTTACACAAGGTGACATGGCTGCCCCGGAAAAGGTCAGCTGGGATTACGCTGCTTATAGTTCACCTTAGGAAATATGCATTTGCACAGTAGGCTGTTTTTTTTTTTTTTTTTTTTTTTTTTTTTAGTTGCAGGATAAAACAGAGAGACAGATGGAGAGAAAGAGGGCGAGAGAAGGAAGCGGAGGGTAGGAGTGCGTTCCTCGAAAGCGTCCTGTGCCCAGCACATGGCTCACACATGTGCCCTGCTGTGTGAAGCAGTGCGAAGGCAGGGCATATTCAGGAGGAGTCAGTCTGTAGCCGGGTGGCACCGATGCCACAGTGGGATTGGGGACACACGGGGACTGTAACAATCAACCTGTGAAGCATGCTGGAATTTCTGCCCCACGATTGTGTGGCCCAGTTCGTTTTGTCCAAACTAGATGATATGCGTTTCTGAGTTGAATAAAACTGGGTTTTTGGCCAAATGAGATACAGTGGGGCAAAAAGTGATTGGCAGCCACCAATTGTGCAAGTTGTTTCACTTAAAAAGATGAGATGATAGGTACACTTCAACTGTGAGAGACAGAATGTAAAAAAATAAGTTCAGACATCTGTCCACTCCTTCAAACAGTGAGACTCCAACCTCTACCATGGCCAAGACCAGAGAGCTGTCTAAGGACACCAGGGACAAGACTACATCTGCGCAAGACTGGAACGAGCCAACCTACAGTAGGCATGCAGCTTGGTCAGAAGAGATCAACTGTTGGAACAATTATTAAAAAATAGAAATCACTGACAAACTCCTTTGACTTGAAGCTCCACGCAGGATCATGGTGGGGTACAAATGATCTTCAAACTGGTGAGAGAACAGCCCAGACTATTCAAAGACCTGAAGAGAGCTGGGACCACAGTAACAAAGGTTACTATTAGTAACACACTACGTCGTAATGGATAAAAAATCCTGCAGAGCTCGAAAGGTCCCAGTGCTTGATCCAGCACATGTCCAGGCCCGTCTTGCCATCTGGATGATCCAGAGGAGGATTGGGAGAATGTCATGTGGTCAGATGAGACCAAAACAGAACTTGTTTTTGGAGGGTGAAGAATACCGAGTTGCATCCCAAGAACACCAGACCAACTGTGAAGCATGGTGGAATCATTATGCTTTAGAGCTGCTTTTCTGCAAAGGGGACAGGACCACCTATCGGTATTAAGGAAAGGATGAATGGGGCGAGGTATTGTGAGATTTTGGGCAAAAACCTCTGTCCATCAGTGAGAGCATTGAAGATGATACGTGGCTGGATCTTCTAGCATGACAATGATCCCAAACACACCGCTGAGGCTATGTAAAAAGCATTGCAGGGTTCTGGAGTTGTCTTCAGACCTCAATCCTGTAGAGAATCTGCACCCAGCGACAAACCTAAAACATCACAGCTATTGTGAAGATCTGCATGAAAGAATGAACCAAAATACCGGATGCAGTGTATGCAAACT
Organism: Denticeps clupeoides; assembly: GCF_900700375.1. NCBI lineage: Eukaryota > Metazoa > Chordata > Actinopteri > Clupeiformes > Denticipitidae > Denticeps > Denticeps clupeoides. The sequence continues at coordinate 7,870,753 of NC_041710.1, read as the reverse complement.
TGGTGAAGACCTACTGTTATTGACCTACTGAAACGTTTAACCTCTGTTATTGCCAACCAAGGTTACATTAGAAAGTATTGAGGTGAACTTTTATTATTGACCATAACACCACCAACAACATTCTGCACCATTATACTTTAAAGATCATACAATGTGATTTCCTGGATTTTTTTACATTCTGTCTCTCACAATTGAAGTGTATCTATGATGAAGACATCTCTCATCTTTTTAAGTTGGACAACCTTTAAGTGGCACAGTCTTTTTTGCCCCGCTGTATTACTACATGCATAAGAAACATGTTGTTTTCAGCAAACACAGTAACAAATCAAAGCCCTAAAATGAGATAAAAGATCCAATATGCATTTAACAACTGATATGTATGTGTAAAAAAAATCTAGTTCATTAAACAAAATTTCTGTCACTGTAGTTTTGTTTGACAGTAGTACAAGTTTTTTTTTTTTTAAATATTTTTCCATTTTTCCATATTTTTCTTATTCCTACTCAGGCTCATGGATGTAGGAGCCCATCCCAGGAGACTTGGAGCAGTTTTTACCCCTTCATTTTATGGCTTATTTCATTAGCATGACAGGGTACAGATCTCTGTTTTGATCCGGTGGAGCAGACATACTTGATTATGCACTTGTCTCAACGCATGATGTAACACATTGGGGTCTAACTCGCAACCCGTGGGCAACATCTGGCCCGCAAGATCATTTAATATGGCCTGGCGATATGAAGCACTGATAACACACAAACTACAGATCCCATAATGCAGTGCTTCAGTTGCCTTGCCAAATGCAATCCTGAACGTGTTCTATATGCAAAAGTTGCATTTTACAAAAGCTAAATGCAGTTTTTCAAAAGCTAAATGCATTTTACAAAAGCTAAAATGCAACAAAAGTTGCATTTTACAAAAGTTGCATTTTACACTATAATATGCACCGTCTATGATAATGAATTTACTGAAGCAGATTTTTCGAGCAATATCACAATGGAAAAGATCATTTTTTCTCAAAATATGATAATTTTATGTTGCTTGTACATTATTTCAACATTTACAATCTGGCAAAACTGGCTCCTTATGTGTTTGTTGCTGAAGTCAGAGTTCCAGGTTTGAACCCCTGGTGCCCCAGATGAGCCCGTAACCTCATGACCACGCCGCTGAACGGATCGGCAGGCCGCTCTGCTATAGACAGGGGATGATGTGTTCGGGGATCTTTTTTTGGGCCTTTTCTTGTGCTTTTTGTTCTTCGCACAGACGTGTCTGTGTGGACTCGCCGACAGGTGTGGCATTATTCCTCCAATGGCCATATGGCCCAGTAATCCTTCGATGTGAGCAAACTACATTTGAAAAAGGTCACGAAACAAGGACATTTGTAGTCCAGCCTCTGTGAGAGTTTGCGTGGCTTTCGTTTTGCACTTTGTGTCGTGGACCTTTTGTTCTTAAAGCTGGAATCCTAAACTTGACCTTTCACAAATGCAAACCCAAGCTCCATAATGAGCAATGCACCATGGCTGATCCTTTCTGCCTGTGATACACAGTTCATTACAGATGCTGGTTACCAGTGAGGCATGAGGCTATGTGAATCTTGTGCTCTTGATTTGTGTGTTTTAAAGACGCTGTAGACTGGACCAGTGTTGGAGAGGGCAACAGACCTTCAAGATTAGTATTAAAAAAATGAGCATCACCCTGATGCGCCCTGACACCCACACAGGCCAGCAGCCCATGAGCTGTGGGTCATGTTACAGCCTGCAGGGTCCCAATAAACGTACATGCCGCTCATGTACGTTCCAATAAAGGTGAAAGGTTATTCCACTCTGCACTGTCTTTTAAAATGATTAATGTTTGTTTTGATTGGTTTTTATTTCAAAGATACACTAGTAGATCTCCAAAGGTAAAAATTTGATCTCGTAATTTAATTTAAAAAGGTAAACCTTAGACCCTAAAGTACCAAATTAGTTTTTGCTGTATCATGCATTATAGAATTTGGACAGTTCTGTATTTTGAATCAATTGTTTGATAAGGTAATCAGTATTCAAATTATTTGATATAATGTTTTTCTGGATACCGGATAAGATCCATCAGACATAATCATCAGCAAAAAACATATTTTGAAATATGAAATGACCCATAACATGATATTTTGATTTTTAAAATGCAGTTGCATGGCCTCTGACGGCCAGGCCAAGTTGTTAATAATGAGCTGTGTGGCTAAAGTCCACATGATGTCCAGTCCTGCTGATTGGGACATCCTGCTGTTCACACATACAGCCTGTCTAGGTAATCTAATCTGTCCTGGAAACGAAATGTGACACATTCCTATTGCTGATTCTGTGTTTCGTTAAAATTTTAGGACAATTTTGATTAGATTAACATGGCAACTGCTAGACATTTTGGATTTTCTTTTTGTATTGTAAGATCTTATTTTGTGTGTTTATTTTAACCTGTGGTAGTTGCGTTCACATGTAGAAGGATCTGACGAGGCTTGATCTGCTTTCAGTTGTGTATGAATGTGCTTCAGCGCTGCGTGGGACCTGCTGCATTCCTCAGAGGGCTGGAGTGTGTGTTGACAGCAGCGTAGCCAGGAGCAGCAGTTACCTGCTTCAGGGTTGCATCACTGATCCCCACACCCTTTCATCTCAACGCCTTGGTGCCGTAATTCACACTCGAACAGCACACCTTAATAAGACAGTGGTGCCCCATACCCACGCAGCCATGGCTCTTGGCGCCGGCCACGTCTGTAGACGAGCCAGGGATAGGCCCTGGCAGTGTGATATTCCATCTCGTGCATGTCACATCCATCCTCACTGGAAACCTTACATAGCTGCGGTTCACATGTGCGCCGTGGCCCCGGCCACTGCTGGCTGCCTGGAGGAAGGCCAGATAACAACCTTGGCTGTGGCCACTCGCATGGTGTCTTGGTGTGTGGGTCTCCACCGCAGAGGGTTTTTGTGGTTTCATGCTATGTGACTTTGGTGAGCGTTTGTGCCGTGACGTTGAGTAAACATTGCTGCCAGGGGCTTGTTGGCGTGAAGGCCACAGGGAATGTGAATGCGCTGCAACCCTTATGTAGGCTGCATCTGCATTGAACAGTTACATTTTTACCTTTATGTCATTTATCAGATACACCTTAACCCGAGCGACATAAAATCAGTAGTTACAGGGACAGTCCCCCTGGAGCAACTTAGGGTTATGGCTGCCCACTGTCATGGCTGCCCACTGCTCACTCAGGGTGATGGGATAAATGCAGAGGACAAATTTCACCGTGTGCTGTGCTGCTGTGTATCACATGTGACAATCACTTCAATTACGTTAGTGGTAGTGGCCCATTAGACCTCATATATGATTCCGGAATTCCAGCAGCTATTGGATGTGTTTAAAATAGGCAGGATTTGAACAGAGCCCATGCACCACGATCTAAACTGCACCTAAATAAGTAAAAAAGTCAGCTTGACTACCTTCTTTGCAGCACTTTGGAAAATCATTATGTAGGTCATAAATACAATATGTAGCCTTGCTCTTATTAATGCATGTCTCTTTACTTTAAAATAGTGAGAAGCAATCAATAAATAAAATAATCTGAATTCTGGTATCACATTTGTCAAATTCCTGCCTTTTCTGGTGCACCCTCTTTAAATAGGGGTGCAGGGTTGTCCTTGGCAACTGTACTTTATTTTTTAGCTGACCATGGGATGTCGGCTTTGACTGCTGGATATGAAGCAGGAGGCTCACCTGGTGAAACAGACACGATTAATGGTCTAAAGACACTTGGTTGGAAAAAGCGGGATAATCTCCCGGCTTGTGGCTTTCCGGGACCACTTCTGCTTCCAGCATTATTACTGGTCTACATGTGACTCATGGTTTTTTTAAATATTGAGCGTTACAAGAATGATTCAAACTCAACATGGCCAGCATGCTGTGAATTATTTAAGCATAAGAGCACCCAGAACAGCCCTCTCGTCTTCGCCACTGGCAGGGGCTGCCACTGTGATGACAAGATGTTTAAAAATACTGAATTATACTTGAAATTTTAACATTTTTTATTCATCTTACTGACATAGAGTGCTAAACAGTGTTACTATTTAAATGCTCTCTTAAATCAGAATTGGATACGATTCTTATCATCACCTTCAGGCAAACAGCTGCTTGTGGCTGAAAGGTGGTGTCCCTGTCAGCTGAATTACTCACATGTGCTTGATGTCAAATAATGCTCTGCTCTGGTTTACCACGCTCCAGACGTGGCATCATTATGGGCATTCCTGAGATGTTGGGCCCTATTTTGGTGATAGGTTGAATGCAAGGACACATTTCATTGTGTGCACCTTGTGCTGTGCTATGCTGTGCAAGACAATGACAAAACCAATTTGCTCATGAACAGGTCTGTTGCAACACGTCTTATATGAGTCATTCTGATTGGTTTGTGACATTTTAGGTCTGTTTTTAAACTACCCGTAAGGGCTAGTGGTGGCGTAGCGGTTAAGGAAGCAGCCGCGTAATCGGAAGGTTGTGGGTTCAAATCCCGAACAGCCAGGGAGCCACTGACAAAAGCACCGTCCCCACAAGCTGCTCTCCGGGCACCTATCATGGCCGCCCACTGCTCACCAAGGATGGATACTGGGTGCTCACCAAGGATGGATACTTCACTCTCACTCACTTTCACTTCACTTCATAGTCAAAAGTCACCTTTCAACCCATGCCTTGCTGAGTTGATGAAAGAACGTATGTATGAACAGGACAATATTCACGCTGGTGACCGGCAGTCATGGTGACCCATCCGGGGTGGGCTTCGATGTCAGGGAGACTCTGTTGGTCACCCATCGGTGAGTGGGTGGAGGGCTGCAGCGAGATCCTCCTCTACTAATCTCCACCTTCAGGGATTTGTCTTTCCTGTTTGTCCTGGGTCGGGCCTAAGCCCAGTCTGGAGGTCGTGGATAAAACCAGTCCACCCCGCGGCCTGAGTCGGGGAAGGGAGGCGGAGACAGCAGGGTCAGGAGGTTCCTCACTGAGCCTCCAGGGTCACAGGAGGGTTTAGCAGGGTCACGAGTTCAGTGGTGTCACTGAACGAAGCCGCTTTGATGCTGCCGCTTTGAAGCGGCGGCTGTTTACGTCCGCGCGCTCACCGCTAAGCCAGATTACTGTAAGGAGTGTGGTGTGTTCCTCCCAAGGTGCTGAATCCATGGCCTCGATGTTTTGTTAGCCTTGCAGAGCTTCAGGCAGCTGTGCGCTGTTTGTTATTGCCCCGGCACTCCCGTTTCTTCTTTCTGGATCTGATTTCTGCTTCTGCTTGACTTTGTGGCATCGGTGCTGACCATGTCTCATTGTTAGAACCCCTTTGTTTGTGTGTGTATAGTCTATGATGATTTTTGTTCCTTGCATTGTGTTGTAATGCGCATACATGTGATCTGGGGCGATGCCACTAATGAAAGCATCCCGACGTTGCGAGAGGAGTACAGTCCTTCACGGTGTCATCACGGGCATGACCCGTCTACAAACACAGCTCGACAGGTTGTACCGCACCCTCGCACTCACTCTTTACACTCAGAGCCCTTTCAGGGACGAGAGGGAAATAAACAGATACTCTCCTGCGGTGTGAAAGGTGCAACTACTGCGCCGTGCCCACTGACAGAGAGAGAGAGAGAGAGAGAGAGAGAGAGAGAGCGGGAAAATGTGATCCAATGACTGGAAATTTCACTGATTAAATGTGTTTTAGTGTTGGTCCAAATTAAGATTTTTGTACCAGCAGATAAACAGAGGCCTAAAGTCACCCCTTATATTCTAATCTTTCGGACTTTAATAACTTTAACCTTGCCATTTAACTGTTGCAAATACATTAACCAAAATTTGAGGGAAAAATTATTTTATAAAATCTTTACCCAGTCCTCATTACTTTATATTGCATTACTTTATAATAGGAACACACAAATCTATATGATTATTAACTTCCCTTACAAACACAAGTTTATTCCATTTATTCCAAACGTCCTTGTGCAGCGCAGGATTTGTGGTCAAATAAGGCCAAGGCAGAACTGCTTTAGACTGAAGTGCTGACGCTGTTGACGGCTCAGAAGAGTGAAGGGTGCCAGCGGCACCTCACACTGTTGGGCTACCGGATATCTGGTTAAAATAGGCACTGAAATACGGCCTCGTTGGATGGGTATCAGGGTTTTCTTTCGGTGATTATCACATTTTTACTGTGGTATTAAAGTACATCAAGCTGTATAACCCGATTCATATTATTAACATTTTGTTAGTAACTTTCACACAGCTATTAAATATGCATAAAACCATGCTGTTATGGGTTTTTTATATAATTTTAATAGATTATATAGATGATAATTTTAATTGACATATAATTTTTCACAATGGTTTTAAAACCTTTTTATGGGGATCGGCCAAACTGTGTTTTGATGGTTCTACACAGTGTCACCTGATGGAAATTCTGCGGTGCTTTTAAACTAGGATGTTGGGACAAACTGATGTTTGTCCCAAAAAATCGCATCATGTACAGTGCAATATCAGAATGTTTTAAGGGGGAAAATTTGATACTGTCTTATCTGAAACTGGGATCCAAATTCCTGTCAGGGGTTGGAGATGACCGGACCCGATGCCCTTCTCTTGTTTCTGTGCCATGTCAGGGTTCCACCAGCAGGGCTTTTCCTCAGCCTGACTGAACCCCTGGGCTTCAGGGTTTCTACGTCTTCAGACCGTGGAGAAGCTCATTCCTAATTCCGGGATCTTAAAGAGGTTACAAAAAAACACAGATTTAAACCTCTAACCTACGGTAGATGTTCCACACACACACCAGTTCCCGTTATCCATAACAGTTCTGGGATTGGATGCAGGGGTTGGATACTGAGCAAACCCGCTCCAACACGTAGAGAGCGTGGAGACCCTGCATGAGAATCGGTTGTGAAAGGAGCGCTCAACTTCTATCACTGGTGCTCAATTTCCAAGACGAAATGCAGCATTCTGTTGATCAGAGTATTCTGTTGTTCAGTCCTTTTCCTCACGATCCACCATCCTGCAGGCGTCCTGCAAAACATGGATGCCGTGGTTCCATTGGGGACGTGCAATGCTAAAAACTGCAGGGGTACTAAACCCGAGTTTGCTCTACTTTGCATAGATAATGAGGGGATAATTTCTTTTTATCTGTCAGACATCACTTCAAGCGCTGATTCAAAGCTACAGAGAAAACCCGTAGGATGGGAGATCAGCAGGAACCGGACTAAGCTTTTCTGGTGTAGGTGAAAGTGGTAACTTAAATATCACACCATCCCCAGTACAAATTGTCAACCATATGGCCAAATGTTTTTTTTTAATATAGCAAATTCACTTTAATGTAAGGTGAGATGCATCACTGGCAAGGAAAGTAAAATACTTACAGCTTCCTGCATCTGCATCCTGAATGACCCCCCCCCCCATAAATGAATTCATACTACAGTATGTTACATGAACAGCACGGCCTTCGGCACGACTGGGTCTTTTGTAAACAGAAGTTGTTCACTTTGCTCCGGGGTTCCACAACACCATTCAGCCTTCCAATCAGGTGACGTGACCGGACCTGCAGGAGGCTCATTCATTGTATCCTGCATGGGCGACACGTGAATAGTACAGGCAAATAAAAGGAGGTGAACAAGTGCAGCCTCGCCTACGCAGCTCCTTATCTAATCTCCAGTGCAGAGATGCCGATTGTGCCGCGACCTGCTGAGCGCCGGCGACACGTTTACTTTATCGCTTCATAACCGATGGATGGCTGGCGGCAGAAGCGACTCTGTTTAGGCAACAGTAGACAAGATCGGTGCCATCGAAACCTGCCTGGGCCAGTATTTCAAGACACTGGTGTGTGTGTGAAGGGCGGCATGTTGCATAAAACGCATAAAAAAAAAATTGAAAATGGAAATATGCTACTGAGCAAAATGGCTGTGTACGTAGCTTTACAATATCCGGCTTCACAAGCTCTATTCAAGACAACAGACAAAAGGTCGTTTTTTTTCAGTTCTCAAATTATGATGACCATGTTGTTGGAGCACACCGAGACCCTGATGGAGACATTAAGAACAGCGCATTGCAACATGAATATGTCTCCACGTGAAAAACTTTCTTTCGTCGATTATATTAACCGCTGATCCTGCATCTGTTATAATGTGGTCTGCAGCTGCTGGCATGGCGGCGCTTCAGTCGTGTCCTTTCTTGGTTCTGAGTTGGTTCCGGATGGTTCCGCTCTGCGCTGCGAGCGACTCGTGACGTTACGCTCAGCCAAAATCTTTGTCTCAATGCGCTATTGTTACATGGAGGTCAGGAATCTGTGCTAAAGCAAATATTGACCAGAGGCTTTCTGCATCTTCCCAGGGTTCCAGAGTTTCCTACGGGAGTCGTGTGAATTTGCCTGCTCACATTTCTTTTTCCTGATGCGTTGGTACCAGCTTTTAACCAATTAAACAGCAATTTGATGACACAGTTCCGCAAGTCCAATATCCTTTAATTCCCTGATTTTATCATTGACTAGTGACTTGTTGAGCCACGCACACTTCCCTAAATATCGATTCCCCACGGCCATAAATCCTTCTGAAATCAGTCGGCGCTGTCACAGGTAAGAGGTTGAGTGGTTTAGTCGAATATTTGATGACATAATAAAGCTCTGAGTTATCTGAAGATGAAAAGGCCACAGAAAACAATGAAAATGCAGCCCAGAGCCATTTCACTTTACCAAGAAAAAACCCAGAAAGAAAACAGACCTTTGATCTTGATGCATTGTGTGTCTGCTCTAGTTAAGCTCATTCAGTAGTGCAGGGATGAAACAGTGTGTGTGTGTGTGTGTGTGTGTGTGTGTGTGTGTGTGTGTGTTTGTGCGTCTTTTTCAGAGCTGCTTCACTTAAAACGGCGAACATTAGTTAACAGGCAGCGCCTGGGTACCGACACAGCAGCAGTGCACCCTGGGATTAGCATTTCGCTAACAGCTGCTAACACAGCGGCCCATGGTGATGGGGATTAGGCCATACTGGGAGCATACTGGCCGCCTCTGGTCATTTCGCCGTGATCGGTGATAGCGGGAAGCTTGTCAGGACAAACCTCAAAACAACTTGTGGCATTTGGCGTGTTGGGCTGGTGACAGATGGACAGATGACACCAGTATCTGGCTTTCAGACGGGAATGAGATCATCAGAAAAGGAGAATGCATGTGTATGTGGTGTGTGTGTGGTGTGTGTGTAAGAATCAGGATTTGCTTTAGGAGGTGGCCGTCATTAAGGGGAATTGACCGAACAGTACAGTTCAACTGCTGTACACACACACACACACACACATACACACACACACTCATGCAAAGCCTGGGCAAATGGCCCGCTGTTTCATAACAGTGGACAGTGACCCATTTCCTCATCAGTGGGAAAAGTCACCTTGTCAAGATCCACCTTCTCTTCTCTTCACTCTCCCAGTCGCGAGCAATAGCAGAGCAGCTCACACACACACACACACACACGCACCAGAGGAGAGACAAAAAGGCAGAAATGAGCGCGAGGCAGCCTCAGATCCCAGCTAACTGTCTAACAAATTGAATGTGTGCTCAGATGAGAGCGGGGGAATTAGATCATGTGGCCGGCGGTGCCAGGGACGCACCGCTGGTGGTCTTGCCGCAGCACGGCCGGCCAAAACATGCCTCCACCATCGGACAGCTCGTTAAGAGGGGGGGCGGGGTGCTGTCAGAACGCTGGCTGGACAATTACCCGGGAATATTGATTAAAGGGGGAGTGGGTGGGCGGGGCTAATTAGCTGCGCGGGTGGGGAGATGGTGCCACCCCCCCCTTCGCACATATAGAGCCTTTTTATTCCTTTCTACGTGTCCTCTCTTTTCTCCCTGCAGGTATTGGACGAGGGAAAATATCTCTATTGGCAGGCAGGCAGGAAAAGAACTAGTCCAAAGTTTACTTAATATTCATGATATTGAGATTCACCGCTCACAGTTATAAAACTTCCTTTTTTTTTGGCTTGAGAGTGCGTGTGCAGAATGGATTGTTAAGGGACGGATGTGCCATAGAACTATTACCTGCTCATTTACATTTTACAGCATTAATCAGATGTCCGTATCCAGAGCGACTAACAATCAGTAGTAACAGGGACAGTCCCCCTGGGTTTAAGTGACTTGATGAGGGACACAATGGTAGTAAGTGGGGTTTAAACCTGTGGTTGTCTGGTTCACAGGTGAGCGTGTTACCTACTAGGCTACAACCACTCTGAAAAGCACAGCACAGCACACGGTGACACAACGAAATGTGTCCTCTGCTTTTAACCATCACCCTTGGTGAGCAGTGGGCAGCCAAGACAGGCGCCGGGGAGCAGTGTGTGGGGACAGTGCTTTGCTCAGTGGCACATTTCGGGATTCGAACCAGCAACCTTCTGATTACGGGTCTGTTTTCTTTTACATTTACATTTATGGCATTTATCAGACACCCTTATCCAGAGCGACTTACAATCAGTAGTTACAGGGACAGTCCCCCCCCTGGAGCAACTTAGGGTTAAGTGTCTTGCTCAGGGACACAATGGTAGTAAGTGGGATTTCTGGTTCATAGGCGAGTGTGTTACCCACTAGGCTACTACCACCCTTTTCTTACCCACTAGGCCACCACTGCCTGAGGGGCCGAGGGACACCTGCTGCGCCAATATGATGATGAAACGACTGTGTTATTATGTTCTAGATATTGCATCTAACTGAACATCCCTCCCTTCACAGGCATGTATTAGAGCCTATGGTGGGCATCAGCTGCCAGTAGCTACTTCCATATGGTGCTGGATTCTAAACTTATGAAAAAGGGATTTCTAGTGATGGGTGATTAAGTAAGGGTCCTATGCCACTCTTTTTCTACCCTCGTCAGTATTGCTGTCATTTTCAGGATGATAAAGCCTTTAATTAATTTTAACCTGGCCCCGTGTACAATGCCCGCTGTTGGATCCTCCACCTGAACCGTGTCTCCCTGGGTATACAGGGTTTTGTGCTTTGCAGAGAGTGACTTTGAGCCATGCAATGGAGAACCAGCAGAGTGTGTTTGTGTCTTCTGCACTTTTTCAGGTTTCTCTGGATGATTTAATCAGATTTCTGCCGAGTCAGCTACTAATATTTTGTTTCTGTTTCTGTCTCATTCTGGAGGTCACAGGAAGTAAAACTTGGGCTATCTCTGATGCTCTGACATTTATTCACCACATTCATTCTTCCTGCAAGTAAACCCATACGTTTATCTCATGTATTGAGTCTGAACTGTGGAGGTCATTCTTTTTAAACCCAAGTAAAAAAAAAAAAAAAGTTCTCTGATCAGCATGTGCAGTTTTTACTGCTCACGTGGGGCTGATGACGCTGTTATGAGGGGATTATAAGCGGTAATAAACACAACTCTCACCGAGTTGGCAGTCGTGCAGACATCGGCTTAATGGTGTTCACTCAGCTCAGCGTTCAGGGCCAGGCAAACAGTACCAACAGTAACAACGGCAGTCAAATGAAGGAACGTCCTCTTTGGCCGTTGTGGCTGAAACTCAGTCGGCCCTCGTCTCTAGCGCTCCGCCGGCGGCTCTTTTGTTGAACATTGTTCCATTGTCTCCAGCTCGGCGTTATAAATCAAGCTGCCTTTTTTCCCCCCTCTCTGCCCCGTCACACTGCAATGCGGCTGGACGTCCCCAAAACAAAATTTTTATTTTTTTTTTTACTCTCCAGATGTCTTTGGGGGTTAGGGGTGGGCCGAAGAACTCATATTCCCGGCTGGAGTTCTACTTTTTCTTTTCAACTCAAACGTGTGTGTGTGTGTGTGTGTTCCTGTTTCAGCACATCATTACGACACACTTCCTCAACAGCCAAAGTGTGTCTGGTGTGTGGGGATGAGGCGTCGGGGTGCCACTACGGTGTCGTCACTTGTGGCAGCTGCAAGGTCTTCTTCAAGCGGGCGGTGGAAGGTAAGACCCTCGTTGTCGGCTGCACACATTTTCCGTTCTGCCTGGTACGCGCTGGCGAGTGCCTGAGTGAAAGGGGCGGAGCCTAATGTCTTTCCAGCTCAGAGCTGTCAGCACCAGTCTCACCACCAAATCCAGCTCACTGGGTGCACAGAGGAAGTCATGCCGGGTCCTTTCAGTGCCCAAGCCCTGGTGAGCACTGGTCCCAGTGCTGGCAGTGTGGCGCGGCTATGCAGCGAAGAACATGGAGGGGCTGGTGGTTTCTTTGTGTGGAATTTTCTCTCTCCGTCTGAGCGAGAGAAAGCGCTCGGTTACCTCACCTGACCTCAGCCCAGTTACCGACTGGGGAAAACGGGAGGAGGGAGGAGAGCACAGACGGAGGCAGGAAAAGTCAATAATGAAAGAAGCAAGTAAAGGAGGGAGCGAGAGAAAGGGAAGGTGAAGCAGGAGAAGGAGGAATAAATAAAGCACGAAAAGATGGTGAGCGAGCAGCTAAAAGGAGGGAATGAAGAGACGAAACCAGGCCAGAGGATGCATGCAGGCAGGAGGGGAGAGGATGACGCATGGTGCATCGGTTCTGTTGGAGCGGTTCTGCGTGCAAGGTTCTCTACGTGTGATCTGCTGAAGCTCCTGCGCTTGTGGCGCATTGACTGTGATTAAAGAAAAACTTTGCTCCATTACAACATTTGCCATAATTGAAGCCATGCGGGGATATTTTCATTAAACTTGAAAAGTATTCACCAGTTCAGCCATCGAATCTCTTGCACTGCAGAGCTGATGCACATGTTGTATTTGGCCGTGGTCATGCAATGTATTAACAGGGGTTAAATTGTCCAGAATTTAAAAAGTAAGGTGCGTAGGAGTCATCCTCACAGTTTATGAAAGTGTAATTAAAGACTGCATGGTGTCAGAAATAATTACAGGTCAACTCAAATGTTTGTTCCTCCTCTCCAACATACAGATTTCAGACATTATTATCCCCATGTCTTATACACACCGGCTCATAGTTGGCAAGAGCTATGAATTTGGCCACCGTGCCCCAGGATGCAGGCGCTTCAGGTCTTTTATTCCCAACTGTAACCAAACCTTCATATGAAACCTTCAAAGTAAGGTGGACAGACAGCTTATTTGGGAACAGTGACATGGAAAGCTGGCATGGGTGCAGGCGGTACGAAGAGCCAGGAGGGGTGCCAGGTCTGTGGTGGCTTCAATTTTGAGATGATTGTGGTGAAAAAAGGCTTTCACTAACATGAAAACCCACATTACAACCCTGCAGAAACTGTCCCACATTTGAACTAATATTATTTGCTAATAACATTCATGGCCTTCAGAGAAAACGAGCATATGCCACTTTTCATTATGTACATTCTATAATTACAAGTCATTATTTCAATTGGCCTCAACTGAATGGGCTGTACTGTAGGCACAGAGGAGCTAAATTCAAAACTTTAAAATGCCGAGCTAACAGAATGCAGAGGGGCTAAAACCAGACTCTGACCACAGTGAATACATGTTGCATGTAAATACTAACATGCAACACTTTTAGTAATAACAATTAAGACCAGTAGCAATTTTCACAATAATAAGGAGCAGAAACATCGGATTGCCTACTGCTTGCAGCAGAATTTCCATCACACGAGCATCTGGTTGAAACCTGACATTGAGCTAAGTATATATTTCTAACCCGCAACTAAGGTAAAAAAAAAAAGAGTCCCCCACACTGTCTCAGGGAGGAAAAATGATTATAAAAAAAAAACAACAACCAATACCCTGTGAATGGCATTCATATGCAGATCGTCCGGCACGTACGTCACCGTGCTCAGCGCTGAAGTGCAACAGCTGTAATGATCGTGTGTTTGCAGCAGTAGGCTGTAGTTTGTAGCTTCATTTCAAGCGTTGCACGGGCTTCAGGGTGCATGCAGGGATGGATCTGTTGTCTGGAACCAGGGAAAGCCTGATCTCAGATCAGATAATCTTGTGCAGCTGTGCTGTGTGGAGTGTTTCCAAAGGAAGGATATTATCTTCACTTAAGTTATCCAAGTTATCATGAATACCACAAACAAATATGGTGTTTGTTGGATTTGTTTTCACGTTTTCATATGTTCTGCATAGGCAGAAGGAAGCAGGATCTATAATATGTAGACTGGCCGGATTTTAAAATCTAATGTTAAGAAATTAAGACCAAAATTTGGAAAATGGACAAATTATTTTAAAATGACGATTGATCTATATTAAGACTGAGCTTTTAAAATTGTCTTTGTCTTTGGATGACGTGGTCTTCGAAGGTCCAGCAGACCCGTGCTATCTGGAAATAATAAGAAAGCTCCTTTTGTTTTTTTTGCACACCAGAACTTACTCTTTGTTTGAGTGTGTTATTAAAAAATTTAAATACCTCATTATTTATGTATAATACCATATTATAATAACTTTGCATAGGCACAAGCCACCCATCACTAAAAGGAATTTGCCCCTTGTTTCATGGTCTCCTCAGCACTCCTGCATGCCATTGGGGTTCTTAATGGTTAATAATCCTGGTCCCCGGCCACATCATCACAACCCAGGTTTCCAGGTCCCTGATCATAACTCACTGTTGAGCTCGTGGCTCCCGCTGCAACCACAGGGGTTTGTCATGGCGCGTCTGTGGCAGGGGCCATGGCAACGAAAAAAGGCAGCTGGGAACGGTTCTATCTGGGGTCACCTGAGGACACCACTTGCCTGCGCGTAAACAGGGGACCGTACGGGGAACCAAGCTGAACGCAAAGAGGAATTGCATCGCTAATGTGCATTAATCTGACACCTCTGCAGCTTGGCAGTGGAGTAATCAAGGCGCCGCCTAGAGGTCGGGGTCTGCCAAACGCTTACGAAACAGACAGACAGGTTCAGGCCTGTCCTCATTCCTGCGAAGCCTGAGATGACCCTGACCGCTTTTAATATCTGCCATCTCTTCCCGGTTCTGCCTCGCACCTTTGTTCTTTGACATGAATGCATGACGAGGTCGGAGCGCTCCAAGGACACTGGTTTTATATTCACGCTGGTGCGACAGGGTGGATCGGGTGGGAAGTGTAATTATACACAAACGGAGGTATTTTTTTGTCACAAAGGCGCTTATTCAGGATTTCTGCACCTTCGACTTTTTGAAGAAGAACAATTGAAAGATTAGAAGCGAGAGAATCTGGAAAAAGAGGGAGGAGCTGCAAACGATCTCAAATAAAACGCCCATTTCCAACGCAAACTTCAAAATTTGAACCTCAGTGTTCGAATGAACACAGTTGTTGTTTCTGTGTCGAAACTATTTTTAATGCACAAAAATACAACTAGCATCTGCACTAAATTTATTCTGAATACCACACTGAATCTGTCACACCTTATATTTATGGCAGTGTCGTAATGTAAATAAACGAATCAAACCTGCTGTTATTTTTTAATTGTGGCAGATTGTGGCAGATTCATTCAACTTTTTGAATTAATATAATTTAAAGAAAACAATGTGTTTGTTGAAAAGCATTGAAACAACGTTCAATGCCAATGGTTGCAAAATGTTCGACAAAATACTTTTCATGTCATTTGTCATTTGGATGTAATCAGCCCCCAAGCCCCCACCCTCATCTCAGAATGTCTTTAATTGTGTCCCTGATGTTTACAAAGGGACGACCCACCCCATTCTGGTGACTTAAGCAACACACCTGATCAGCTCAAGATGGCCGTGGTGACGAAACGGGGCCTAATGGGAAAGCAGGGCGGGGGGTGTGGAATCAGGTGCTGCTGGCCTGGGTTTGTGATCTGTTCAAGTTGGAACCGTGGCCCTCGCTCTGGATCGCTCCCAAATAAACAAGCGTCTGCAGGGCTGCTGGTGTTGCCGTGAACGAGGTCCTCTGGCCTTCCATAATGGACATGACCCCACCTACTCACAGCCCTTTGATGCATTGGGTTTTAATATTAACCTGAATGTTATCTTTAGTTTGAAAATCCATAAATGCACCTTGAATCCTAATGGTCAGCTGTTTTAAAGTTTTGTAATAGTATGGCCTCATGGGAAAATTCCAAGAATTCTCCCAATAATCAGGCGTATGAGCTGATAATACTGAAAAGGTTGGACTACAGTGTTTTTTCTTTAGAAAAAGAAGCATGTGCCAGATGGGAGTGTTATTTTAGGGACACGTATTATTTTTTTGTGACACGTACGCCAGACTTTCTGACGTTCTGACTCCCGTGGCTGTATACTGTAACAAAACAGCGATGGGTGGTGTGGGCCAATAACAATGCATAAAATCTACAGCAGGTATCTTTGCTGAAACAAATGCATTCAATGGATAAACAAATGCACACACAGACACTTATTAGTCTCAAGTTGGTTGCGGATGGAGCAGTTTTCTCTGTTTGGGTGCAAAAACCAGTAAGTGTTTCATTCTATTTTATGTTTACAAACCGCTTGCTATTAAGTGTCCTGCAGTGTGTGTGTTCTGTGTGTGTGTGTATGTGTGTGTGTTACCGGATGGCTGATAATGATTAACAGGATTCATGGGAAGAGGCAGGACAGGGAATAGTCACTTCTTATGAGGTCCACTTCCAGAGAGCGAGAGAGCAGGAGTAGGAGAGGTGGGGGTAGGGAGTGTGTGTGTGTGTGTGTGTGTGTGTGTTTCCTGTGTCGCAGTTTACTGTTTTTTAGAGCAGGAAAAATGGGCTTATGTAAGGGCCATGTGATTTAGCCAGAAATAGTGTCTGAGTGCAGCTGTGCTCCGCCCTCCTCCTGCAGCTCCTTGGCTTTTGGCAGTGGGCAGGACGACTGCCGCGCCTCCTCTCCTCCTCTCCTCCTGCTCCTCCCTCTGTCACTGCAGGTACAGAGACCCACAGGTTGGGGTCCCAGCAGCAGAGCAGGGCCCTCATGCCTTTGTACAGCCGGGGTTTGTGGAGAGAGGAGCTCTGGACCCCTGGTGAAGGAGGGCGTGGGGGGGGTGGGGTTACGGGCCTGTGTGTGTCCCCGCGGCTCAGAGGCCTGGACACAGTGCGTGGGTGTAGCGGTGGGGGTCGGGCCATGAGGCAGCAGAGCGGAATGAGCCTCTGATATGAGAGCTGATTGGACGAGGCGAGAGCTCGGCAGGGGGACCCGAGAGCCCACCGTTCCCAGGCTGTTACTCTCACTGTCAGCCACAGACTCTGCCAAACTACACACGCACGGAAAAGCTGCCATGTACGTGTATGTGTTTACAGGTATTTGAGATATTTCTGGCTGGATATTTCATTCTGCCATTACAAATAGTGTCATAAAATATTGATTGTTGTGTCAGTGTTTAAAGTGGCTTTGAGGAGTAACAGATTTGCACTCGTGCTGTTACAGAAATCTCCACAATATTATTTTTCTCCGGCAATGACCGCCATGACTCCTGTATACGCTGATCGGCCACAATATTGTGCCCATGGGTGAAGTGAATGCCATAAATTTCCTGGCAGTGGGTGGCAAAAAAAACAAGCAGAAAGAGGGAGAGGTGTAAGGATCACAACACGATATCTGGATTATAACAGAAGCTCAGATGGGAACGGTCTGCATCGGTCAGGACCAAAGTCCATTACAACTGCTGAAAAGGTTCTTATTGAGTCTGATAGAACATTTTGCCATACAGTGTGAGTGCTTATGCCCTTATCCAGAGCGACTTACAGTCAGTAGTTATAGGGACAGTCCCCCTGGAGACACTCAGGGTTAAGTGGGTAGTAAGTGGGGTTTAAACCTGTGACTTTGGTTTTCTGGCGTTACACACTAGGCTGCTACCCATTTAAAAGTAGGTGAGTGATAACGAGCAGCAGCATGTTTCCTCATTCCCGCATTCTTCATTCTCTGATAAAATGTCAGTTTTCTCCTGAACCGGACTGATCTGTGTCTCTGCAGGGCAGCACAACTATCTGTGTGCCGGCAGGAACGACTGCATCATTGATAAGATCCGCAGGAAGAACTGCCCGGCGTGCCGTGTGAGGAAGTGTCTGCAGGCTGGGATGAACCTCGGAGGTAAGTGTCGGGGATTGGCTGTATGTGTGCAGTGTGTGCGAAGGTGGCGTGATGTGTGACCTGCAGGATGGAGAACCAGGTTGCCAAGGATACTAGTGCTGTTTTGGCTGAACGGTGGCTTTTCAGTTTCATTATGAGCGTATTTGAATGCTGTAATTTTACGTCTGAGGGATGTATTTCTCTAGCACATCCTAAGTGGGTACAAATTGAGGTTCAAACTGTTTGGCATTAGTTAACCAGGACCTCAGGGTCATGGGACCGCAGACCCACACCTCATGAGCTCATTTTAACCCATCATCAGTTGGGTCGGACTTCAGTGCCCACTGCACTGAACAGGACCGCCTCCAACTTCTGATTCACCTCCACCAAGTTTCCCCGAAATTACAACTTCCAAACAGCTGCCGGTTGAAAACAGGAACATTACTCAGGCTTTCCTGCCGCAGGCTGAATGGAGAATGGCGCTGCTGTGGCACAGCCAGACATTCAGTTCCACCACCAAGACGCCACAAGACGGAAAAAAAAAAAGGTTAATCACTGGGGTAGGCAAAATTCAGATGATATGATACAGGGGTCAATATATCAGCAAAATTTCAAATATTTAACATATTCAAATAAATCAACGGCATTAACAGAGCTGCATTTAATATCTGTATACTCACACATACATGGTAACCAATTGTTTCTTGCTTTGGGCTCCTGAATTTTTGGCCAACATGTTTGCGGGGAAATTTGCATAAATTAATTTGATTGGCTAAATACAGCTACATATAATAATTTATTAAATCGTACCATGGCATGAATCATATCATCTGATTCTAAAATGGTTATTTGCATGCAAACTATTAATTAAATGCTTTATTTTATTGATAAAATATTACAAATTAACCTTTTGACCCTAATAACTATTATACACAATGCCAATGATCTCACAGAGATTTTTTAATGCGCATTCTGTTTGTACTGCGCTGATGCGGTGTATCAGTACACTTTCTGTGGTTGTTCGCATAAAGACCTGGCTTTACACTGACCTGGTTTTACACTGGATCCCCTTCCTGACGGAAACCTCCCCATTTTCTCGGGCTTGGGACCAGCATGTGTTGAGGAGGGATCATTCACACCAGATCAGATTAAATTAACGAATTGTTGTCATCAGAATATACTTACTAATTGAATTTCTGCCTGGAAGAGTGGAGGTTTTCTCTGTACTGAATGTAATATCTGTAACATATCTCAGCTACTTTCTCTCTCTTTAGCACGTAAGTCTAAGAAACTGGGCAAGATGAAGAGTGTCAGTGACGACTCCAAGGATGGCAGCTCTCATTTCCTGTCCTCGGATAAAGACCTGAGCTCGGTCACAGCCCTGGTCCCTCAAGGGGCGCCCATGTCACCCTACCTGTCGCCCTCCATCTGCAGCGTGCTGGAGCTCATCGAGCCCGAGGAGGTGTTCGCCGGCTACGACAACACACAGCCCGACACCTCCGACCACTTGCTCACCAGCCTCAACAGGCTCGCAGGCAAGCAGATGATCCGAGTGGTCAAGTGGGCCAAAGTTCTGCCAGGTGAGCAGCAGGCACCAGCATCTTCAGATACCAGAGTAGCATTTACCTGTCCTATCCAGATCAGCACTGGGGCAGTGGTGGCCTAGCGGTTAAGGAAGCAGCCCCGTAATCAGAAGGTTGCCAATTCGAATCCTGATCTGCCAAGGTGCCACTGAGGTACCACTGAGCCAAGCACCGTCCCCACACACTGCTCACACACTGCCCACTGCTCACTCAGGGTGATGGGTTAAATGCACAATGTGCTGTGCTGCTGTGTATCACAAGTGACAATCACTTCACTTCTACTTACACTTACTTACAGGCACAATTCTCACCAGGTTTATAGGGTGTCAAACCTGACCACTGAAAAGCAAACTATAGTGCCATAAAATAATATAAAATAGTGCCATAAAAGATGGGATGTTGTGTGTTAACCCTCAGTTTGTGTTGCATAGGAGCACGCCCACTTCTGTTTTATCATGCTCAGATTTTCTCTAAAAATAAGTGAAAAGGCGCAGTCACACCAAGAAAGTAATTTTATTTAAAAAGGTCATGTAGTTAAATACAATCTTATACAAAGTTCAATTCTAAAAAGGGATGTTGAAATGAGTACATAATTTAACACTCACTGGTTACACTAAGGTGGTTCTAACCAAATGCCTGCACACACAAATGCTGCTTATTAAAAAGGGGGGTGATACTAGTCAGCTTTGAGGGTGAGAGAGGCTTGGGTTAAATGGGTAATAATTTTTGATCAACATTATTAACTGTTGTTCTCTTTAATTGTTAACTGGATATTAATTAGACATCACTAATGATTTTTTTTTTTTTTTAGTCTAGCCGGCCTGGAAGTAATGGCCGTTCAGAAGACCTGGAAAGGTGGAGCAGAAAGGGAGAGATTAAAGCGCTCACCACAGATACAGTTAAATGCTGCAAAAAGGACCGGAGGCTCATGTGATACACGAAAACGAGTCGGCAGCTTTGACTTGGCGGTTCAGGGTTGGGTAGAGCGAAATTCCCATGCAAGATTTCATAGATTTTAATAGCAGACTTTTCAGTGAATTGCTCACACACACACATTGATCTAACGAACCTTGCGGAATGCGAGTCTGTAAATGTACAGTGGGAAATCATTGTGGTGCCGGGCCATTTGCCATTTTTTTTTTTTTCATTCGGCTGATTAGCTGATTTATGAGAGGCAGCAGGGAGCTCCCAATTTACATCCACATCCGGCCAATATACGGTCGTCCTGACACGCGTTTCACAAAAGGGCTAATCAGCCATTCAGAGGAACATGCTGTTGTTCAGTTTATCCCTTGGATACGCTGGACAGCGTGTTTGCCGTTGGACCGGGAAATGAAGCAATTCGATCGTGTGGCCAATAATCAGAACACAGCCAAAATCCCGGTCTTTTTAACTGAATTCTGTCTTAGCTTGAAGTGTCCTCCCTGACACGGACTTGGTGGCCACCCTACAGGTACCTCCTGTATGCCTTTCCATTTGCTGTATTGCAAATATTTGATACGGAGGTGTCTGCTTGCTATATCCGGATGTATAAATAGACAGTGGGGCAGACAGTAGGTCACACCAGGCCGCAGTGACTTTGAAAACTGTACCTCCGGCGTCCCATTAAGCACGCAAGCCACGGAAGATCATTTAAAAGCTCATGTTGTATTATTGCAGTTTTTTAGCACGGTATTGCAGAAATTGCATTGCATTGGAATGACATTGTGCTTTTGACCAAGTGTGTTTTAGTGTGTTTTAGACAATTACGCGGGGAAGTTGCCGCCCGGTTGTTTCAGATTCGTCCGGTTTCGTCACGTTTCAGACGTGCCAACAACCAGCCAACATAGTTTACTGTAAATTCTCTGGAAAACTATATGTATTCACATATAATTTGGAATTTGTACTGGGAAGTTGCTGTATGAAACATTTTTCATTTAGAGTATTAATACAACATGGAAGGGAGACCTGCTACTGATTTACTGATAACCGAAGACAGCATTCTGCAGTGATACACTTCTTTTAATTAAAGAAGTATTAAATAAAGACATGTCCATGTTTAGGACAGTGGAACCGCCTTATTAAACATGTTATGCACGTTCGCAGTTAATTTCCACGTTCTGCCGTCGTCCTTCAAAGTCATAGTTTCAGACTTGCTGTCCCTGCTATTCCCACAATTGCAGGCCTTGAATCAGCTGATTGTGAACGTTTGGAGAGGTGTGCGGTGCTAATTTGAAATTACATGCTTGCTCAAGCCAATCTGCAATTAATTTGTGAGATTCACTGATTGAGCTGTTTAATGAACACAGTTGCAATTTTACCCAAGAGCTCTCTGTGAAATGATACATTACCCTCCAGCAGAACGCATCCCAGCAAGCAATTTTTGGTTGGGCAAACGTTCCGCAAACATTCAAAGAGCATTCCAATTACATTTAAATATTCAGATGATGATTAACATCAGTGAGCCAGGTGCATCTCTTTTTATGTACGAAGGCTAAAAGCAGAAGCATGTCTTAATCATTTTTATTAATGAAAAAAAAAAACATGCATAAAGAATAACTAAAAAAGGAGAGAGGGATAGAATGAAAACAATGCTGTGTGATTTATACCTCCTTTCTGTAAAATTAATGTCATTTAAATGTTGGTAACACAAAGTGGTAACACACTCTCCTCTAAGCCAGAAGATCACAAAGTCATAGGTTCAAACCCCACTTACTACCATTGTGTCCCTGAGGTCAGGACACTTATCCCTGAGTGTCACCAGGGGGACCAGGGGGACGTCCTTGTGTGTTGACAAAGGCCAGGAAATGTGTGTAGCCCATGTGTGGTGTTAAATTGATGCCACCACATGCAACAAAAGGACTGAAATTACAAACAAGCCTTTTCATCACCTTGCGTTGTGTCGTATCACGCAGTTTCCGATGAGAAAAACACAACACAGGTTTGAAAAAATTGCAATTTCCATGATGACAGTGACTCTTCAGAAACCTTGAGGGATTCTTGCTAAACCTTTTCTGTTGAATGTGCTGCAGTAGTTTTATCATGACTGTACAAACAGATTCTTTTCACACACACACGCACACACACAACTTTCTCCTGTGTGTGAAAATAAACATCTACACCGCAACAAGCACATTCTGGGCATTCACCCAACACACACACCAAAGCACACACCCACACTAACATGACCCTCCTCTCCATTTCATCTCCTGCACTTCTGTCAGGTTGAAGGGTCACAGGTGGTTCACTTCCGGCTTCCTGTGTGTTTACTCCTGTCCCTCCTGTCCCAGGTTTCCGTACTCTGCCGATCGAGGACCAGATCACGCTCATCCAGTATTCCTGGATGTGCCTCTCCTCCTTCGCGCTCAGCTGGAGGTCCTACAAACACACCAACGCCCAGATGCTCTTCTTCGCCCCAGACCTCGTCTTTAACGAGTGAGTGAGCCGCCATTGTCTACAGTGCACCGTGCCGCGAGCGTTAACGCAGCTGCTCAATACGTATTTCATATTGTGATAAAATTATTTTTTTTTGGGGGGGGTTTCCCAGTGTCCAATACACCAATTCACACCATCACATGAATGCACCGTGACGCTCAGTTTTTGTCACTTTAAGATTAGGTTAAAGATAAATCTGAATGAAGAACTTGACAGAACACTTGTCGTTGGGGTTGTTGGGGTCATAATATCAGTTAAGGTGTACAGACTCACACACATTTGTGGGAGGTCCAAAACTATACACACTTCTGAGATGTGAGCTGCATTTTACATTTGTTTTAACAAAGATTCAGTGGGTCCTGTTGGTGTTATTTAAAGGAAATGAGCTGTGGCCTTGTGTTGAGAAAGACCAGTGACCCCTAGAGGTCACATGATGCTGCACCAACAAGATTAATGCACTTTACATTTGTGATAAGAAGCTTGTGTGTGGAATTTGCATGCTCTTCCCGTGGGTTTCCTCCACATTCTCCACTTTCCTCCCACTGTGCAAAGACATGCACACTAGGTGAATCGTGAGTGTGAGTGTGTGTGCACCCTGTGTGCCGGTGAGTCCCCACAGTCAGTTGTATACATGGCTTATGACACCAGTGTGTAACTAGCATGACCTAATTTAGCTCTTTATGCTAATATGGCTTTTTCTTTTTTTTTTAAACGGGGTAGTATAGTACCGTAAATATATTATTTACTAAATAATTATTTACAGAAAAGTGCAAATGGAATACATTGCCTGTTTCAGAAGGGTACTTTTGCTGGGTATGTGAACAGTGCACGGTGTTTTTTACACCAGGGTGTAGGTGGCATACATGCAAACAGATATAAGTACCATGCACTGCGCCAGCGATTTAAATTCCACCACTGACACCTGTGGTGGGCCATGCTGGAATGTAGACACTGTTCAGTGCTGGAGCGAGGTGCATCTCAGTAATGTCTGTTCATAGAAAACCTGGCCAGGGCTGAATGACTCACAAACACACACACACACACACACACACAAGTACACAGCAGTAGCCACGCAATGACGAACGCTCCCGATATGTCCCTGGCACGCGTTGGCTGAAGCACCTGCTGGATTTAGTGTCTCTGGAGCTCTCCCAGTCTCAGGAAACCCTCCCAGTGTGTGCAGCTTCGAAGTGTACAAATTCATAGGATCACTGGACGAGAGCCACAACTTGACGTGTTTAGTGACATTACTGTGCGTGCTGTGCACCTCACAACGTTCTCCTACACAAAACTGTGTCTTTTTCTACCATCTTCTGGTCTGGAGTGAATGGTCCCGCTTCTGCTAAACTGAACCGATATATAAACAACACAAATCAGAGAGAGAAGTAATCTTACCAACCGAACGTATAATCAGATTACAGCTCTACAGCGAAAATGGAACAATGCACTGACCTCAGTCTGGTCAGAGGGGCACAAAAACCCTCAACTGGATGACAAAAAAATATCAGGAAATGTGACAAAAATGGACGTTCTCCAGTTACTTTGCAGTAGGAACATTCCCATATTCCCATTAAATCAGAACTTGGATCAGTTTATAATACAGTAATATGCACTATGCCTGCCTACACTATATGTGTGTGTGTGTGTGTGTGTGTGTGTGTGTGTGTGTGTGTGTGTGTGTGTGTGAGGCTGTCGGAGTGCAGAATGAGTTGTGTGTGTTTTTTGTCACTTATTTGGTGGATACTGAAAACTGAAAGAGACAAAAAGGTTTTCTTTTGGTTTTGGAGGTTAAGCGATCGAACTGGTGATTGACCTGAAGGCCAGCCAGGGCTGCAGAGTGAAATCTCTCCATCAGAGGGAACATGTTCATCGCTGGGCTGTCAGGCACTGAGCTGGATGGAGAGATGGAGACAGGGATAAGAGCAGGAACGGTGGAGTAGATGATGGATGGCAGGCAGCTAGGGTGACAGGCAGAAATGTGGACAGACAGGCATTCATGGGGGAGGTGGAGGTAAACAGACTCTCTGCAAATAAACAGACATGACATCTAGCGCTCTCTACCTGGCTCTCTCTCCAGTCTACCACCTCCACCCCATACATCCAGAATAGGATTCTGTTCTATTCATCCTCCTCACGTCTGAGCCCAACATCAATAATCAATGCAACACTACCACTAGTATTAGCGTCTAACAAATGCTAATATACACACTTGAGAATGGGTGTGGCAAGGTCAATTTTATATATTTCATTTAACACTGATGCCAAACTAACCATTTGAAAGGGGACCTTAACCTTTGCCGGATGTGAGCTCCTCTATTATCTTGGTGCCCCCTAGTGTTCTGGGTCTGTTGCAAGTCCTATATGCGTGTATGCATAAACAAACTCATATATAGACACATATAGAGCATATGAATATTACATGTGTTTGTCACAATGGCTGGACATGACGTGGAAGGAGGACACACACACACAACTTCACGAGACTGGATTCCAAACCACGAATGTGGAGTAGCCCCTTCCAGACTGGATCCTGACAGTATTTGTATATATATGTGCATATCTGTGTACATGGGTGTGTGTATATGTATATTTGTTTGTGGGAATATTCACAGCAACTACTTATTGTTTGCCGGCTCTCAGAAAGCATGGAACCTAACTCTGATCAGTACCCCAGCTAGTAGTCACCACGGTAACGCTCCAGCACGCGGCTGTACTGGTTATGACCTGAGCATAATTTATTCTGTACATTCTGCTGTATATTGTAGGAGGGCCAGAAGGAGAACTTTATGTTATCTGTAGATTAGACCACGTTGTGGTGGACCGTATTGCAGGGAAGGAGGGTGGGGACGCAGGACAGAAGACGAAAGCAGCTGTGCTGTGTAGGCGTGTAAATGTGAACTTTAGTAACTTTGACCCGAGCCTCTGAGTCTCACTCACACTCTCTCCCCGTCTGTCTTCCTCAGGGAGCGCATGAAGCAGTCCGCCATGTATGACCTGTGCGTGGGCATGAAGCAGGTGAGCCAGCAGTTTGTGCGACTGCAGCTCACCTACGACGAGTTCCTTGCCATGAAGGTGCTGCTGCTGCTCAGCACAGGTACAGACTGCTGTGTGTGTGTGTGTGTGTGTTTGTGTCAGATATTTTCACAGACAAAAGGGGGGGAAAATGCTTGTTAGAAATAAAGGAACAAGACGTTTCTAATCTAACAGAGAACTTAACAGAGAACTAACTAGAACCAGTTCAATCGGTGACCTGCAGTTTTTGTGACAGAGAGACTATGTGGGCGTGAAAATCTCATCATTCACCGCATGAATATGCATCATGCATTCTCATCCACGAGCAGCGAGACATTTCAGATGTTTGCTTAAACGAACCATTTTGTGTTTAGCTGAAAGGAGCTTTTAAACACACGGATCAGTGATGGCTGGATAAATGCATTCCTAGAAGTATTCCCCTGTGCTGTGAAACCTACTGCTTAATGCATGCTGCTCGTTCAACCACTTCAGAAGTCTGTTTTTCGAAGCAATGAACTTAAGTAACACTGCAGTGCAAAGACATAATAATGTATGTGAGTCGGCCAATCAGCTCTCTTGCTTACAGTAGAAATCAAATCAGATGATCAGACCATACCACTGATAAACTCCTGGACGATAAACCTCTTCCTCGTTTCATGCGACGGGACAAACAAGGGCTGCAAATCAACAAGCTGGTAAGCTTGCGACCACATGACTGTAGGAATGTGCCCTGTCACCCTCGCAGGAGCCAAACTGGGTCGCTCCGTACCTGCACTGCCCTCACGAGAGTCCCTTTAACTCACCGGCAAGAAATATGATTACAGAGGATTTTTTTTTCATATAAGATATCAATGCGGTTGAGCTTTGGGCAGTCATTTCCCATCATGCACTATAAAGGTGGGTGCGGTGTGAAGAAGTTTGTGGTCCAGAGGCTGAGGTTTTAACTGGAGCAGACAGGCAAGAGACCTGGAGGCGCAGAGTTTACTTTCAATCGGAGCTTTTGTTGATTCCTAAAAGAATAAATGAATATTTAAACAGGAATGGCAGCCCAGTGCAGACCAGTTGGTGAAAGGCTGGACGATGATCTGATGAACTGGATTGAGTGTGATAGGGCAGTGAAAAGCGGAGAAGGGAATCACTGCCCTGGTGGGTGACACACATCATCCAGATGGCCTGCAGCGTCACAGGTTGAAGGCTTGCTTACTACCACAGTGTCCCTGAGCAAAACACTAAATCCTGTGTTCTTCAGGAGGATTGTAAGGCTGTAATGGTTGGCTGGAGGGCCCTCTGGGAACAAAACTTTCACACTGGTGCTCAGTCAGAGCGTGAGAGCGATTAAATAATAATGGATATAAAAAGAATAGTTGAGACCCAACTCAAATAAACATCTTTATATTATTAATAGACTGAAGCGAAAGTCTGTGGCTACGTTTTTGTCCATGTTTGTGTTTTTGATGGGATATTCCACAGTGACGGAACTACACACTATTTCACTCACTCTGAACCCTGTTGGGACCTCATGGTAGCTCCGTGGTAAGCGACGTGACTTCACACCTCCAAGGTTACGGGTGTGTGTCCTGCCTCCAGCTTCGTGTGTGGCACAGGTCTCCTCCAGTTTCCCCCTCGCCGTCCAAAGTTGTTCACGCTACATGAATTGGCCATAGGTGTGTGAATGGTAATTCACGCCCAGTGGTGTCGAGTCCCCGTCTTGCACCCAACGTCCTGGGATGGACCCTGATTAGGATTGAGGGATGGGGCGGTGAGTTGAGGGTCACTGTGGCCACTGAAACCCCCCTAATGAAAGCCCTTGTTGAATTCTGGGTAAGCGCCCCCTCCATACAGAACAGAACACGCCGGGGAGGGGGAGCTGCTTTCATTCAGGGACACGACAGTGATTAGCACGGCGTAGCCGGCCCAGTTTCCTTTCAGCAGGAGGGTAAATGCCAGCCCGCAGCTAACAGCAGACTATGTGGGTCAGTGGGAGAGGAGAAGAAAGGAGGAGGAGGAGGAGGCGGAGCGGTGGGGTTTTTTCCACATGTTCCTGTTAAAACCACACGGGAGGTGACATGCAGAGCAGACGCCTGATACCCCTTATAAAATGTCCACCTCAAAGGTTGCTTCAACACTGCCACCATATGCCAGCATGCAGTGATATTTACAGCACATTGTAATAAAATCTTTTGTGAAGCAGGCCGTTCGCAACACTTGATTTCGTTTCCTGTAATGAGCCATGACGCAGTGGTGGCTTATGGAGAGTCAGCGCTGCCGTCTGACTACAGGCCGAGTCGTCTGTCCTCCACCTTGCGCTCGGTGATTGTAACACAAACACAGGGTGACAGGGCCGTGACAGAGTGCAAAGTGACAGGACCCCTAGCTGTTTCCGCTCCCGTCCAACAATAACAAGCAGCTTGTCAATCCGCAACAAGGCGCTCTCCGTGCCACGGAACGTTTTTTCCCTGATTCAACAGGAAAGTAGGGCAGGTGAGGCCGGAGAAAGGGCCTGGAAACATGTCACACGCCAGCCAGTCACAGTCCATCTGTCCATCCATCCGTCTCACTACTGGGATTGGGATTAATGCATTTTTTTGTACATCGATAATAAGGAAAATGTCAATCGTTCATGGCATTTTACAGGTAGACATAGACAAACCTGCTGGGAAGGCTTACCGGCATTCCGTGTTATATAAGGAAGCACCTGCATGGCTCTGTTGTGTCCATTGTGTCTTTAAAGTAATTATAACAACCTGCAACTTAAATGTCTTGGTTTGGATGAGAAAATGGATACACCTACTCTAGGGAGGCAATGGAGACTGTGACGCAGGCTAAGAATCTAATACATTATTAGGCTCTGTTACCAGAAGATAATGGATGAGTCTAACTCTTCAGAGTCACCACTCTTTGCTTTCATGACTGCTTTGTTCACTATTGTCATCGTTATAGGACTGTTGGAAATATTCTTCACACCCCATTCACTTTGACTTTCACATCATTTCACCGCCGAACTGAATTATTGGCCCTCTAGCCCAGGGGTCGGCAACCTTTAACTCTCAAAGAGCCATTTGGCCCCGGTTTCCACAAAAGACATATCACCGGGAGTGTAAAATGTAATATGAAGATAACGCTGGGTTGAACGCTGCCTGAACAGTTTTTTCCTTTACTAGCACAAATATGTGCATAGAAGCCAATGACAAATGTTTAATCACCAGGACAAGTCAAAAAGGTTTGAGGAAAAGAGGTGATTCTAATTTTGCAAACTGATGAACAGCTCCGGTGAGGGTAGCCAGGCGGGGTGGCAGGTCTGTGACGCACATTTTGTGTGACACAAAATTAAACACATTGCATTTTAATGGTACCAAGATTACAATAATCTTCAAAATTCAAACTACAAAAAAAAAACAAAAAAACAATACTCATAAATTATTATTTATTTTCCAAAGCCACAGGGGGCCACGGCGTAAGGATGAAAGAGCCGCGGGTTGCCGACCCCTGCTCCAGCCAATCAGTCGCATTTATGCACATATTCAAACGGCAGCTCAAGGCCTTCCTCTTTATTTAGATTAACTTGTAACCTTCTGACTTATGTATAGAAACTACAACAGAGTGAATAAAAAGATTGTATTCATAGTTGGGGGTCCTAGTGAACCAGAACTGATCTCTTCATTGATTGTAACATGAAAGCACGCTGTAAGTCGCTCTGGATAAGGGCATCTGCCAAATGCCTTAAATGTTAAATGTAAATGTATTCCAGCCGATCAATTCTGTTCATGCTTTAAGTTGCGTTGTAATGAGTGGCAACACGATTATTAGTTCATAAATAAACGAAAGGACACAGAACCCATTGTCCTCACTGGTGGCTACAGGTATGATCGGCTCAAACGCAAGCCAATCAGTTGGGTTTATTATGACTGATATATAGTATCATTGCCGTCACACAGTAGAGCTGCACAACTTTTGAGAATCTAACTTAAGGGGTTAATGGCCTAACTTAAGGTGGTTGATAGAAGCCAAGAGTGTGACTATCAATAAAACGATGGGAAAAGCAATAATATATTTAGCAATACATCACTGTCAATCCTCGTAGCTATTCTCCTAAAAACTTTTACTTGCCTGGGTCTCAGTGAACCAGTGTAAGTTGCCTGCCAAATTCCACGAATATAAATATAAAATACCTGTCAGTGTGTCTGTCTGTTATCTTGATGCCTTTTGCTTATGTAACGGCTTTTTCTACTTGATTGACTGATTTATGTCGGGTCCTTAGTTCTGCTAGTCGGCTCAGAACTGCTGTAACCTTTGCCTGGAGTGCAGGGCTGAGGTGCTTCTTAATCACTGCAGAGGCTTTGGCCGAGCTCCATGTCTGGTTTTGTCCTCTGTGCGTCTGAAAATGGATTTGTTGCTCGCCCTCAACCTCCCCCCGATTCTCTCCATTCAGTTTGTCTCGCGCTGCACTGATCTCATGTCTCGCTGCTGATTCATTAGCTTGCTTTTCAATTAAACTTTTATTTGCACTGGCACAGTGGAGCCGCGCCTCCATCGGTGCGACTGGAGCTTTTAAAAAGAAGACATCGGTTCCATCCAAGCACCCTGTCAGTGCGCAATGTCACCATGTTTCCTGTCGTTAAAGATTAGTGCTCTTATCGATCAAAGTCTAGCCAATAACAAAAGTTCACAGGTTGTTTTAGTTGCAGGTTTGGCGTTTCTAAAACTCAAACTCTCAGGAAGCCACTCTCGTCTACACCCAGTCTTCTAGTTAGTGTTAAAGGGGTTGGTTCCATCCGTCAGCTGTGAACTGAACCCCCGCTCTGCTCCTGCAGTGCCCAAAGATGGACTGAAGAACCAAGCAGCGTTTGAGGAGATGAGAGTGAACTACATCAAGGAGATGAGGCGCGCCGCCGCCAAAGCCACGAACAACTCGGGCCAGACGTGGCAGCGCTTCTTCCAGCTGACCAAGTTGATGGACGCCATGCATGACGTGAGTTTCGGCCTCTTTCATCTGTCCACGGTGAATGGACGCTGCTCATCGTTCATGCAGCGGAGGGCGGGGCAGTCTCGAATAGATCACCCGAAAATAGAACATGGACAGGACTGAAACGAGCTGGGGTTTTAGCAGAACAGGCGTACTTAATAATATTAAGAGGGGGTTGGGGGGAGGTGGCCCAGCATTGCCTCATGCCAGGGACACGTTCGTTTGAAACGACAAATTAACACGAAAAAGTGACAGTAGTGTTTTTTATGTACAGTACTGTATTAAAAAAATTGATTTCTGTTTTATATAAAGAATCACTTAGTCAATGGCAGTGATCCTGCCCTCAATAAAATATATATAATAAGATGTAAACAATACAAAAGCAGGGCCTGAAGGGCAATACACCAACTCGAACCAGACATTTTACTGACATCAGTAAAACGATCAGATTCGGTTTGACACCAATACGTCTCATGGTTAAAGAGATTAATAGATTCATTAGGCAGAAGAATTTTTGTAGAAAACATACAAAATCTTGTGGGGGGGCGCCGTCCCTGCATACAAACAGGGTGTGTCTGCATCTGTCTAGCAGGTTCTTGTCCTGACAAGTTAGGCCTTATCAGGGCTCATAGTTTTGTAAACTCAAAATCTATAGAAACCGAATGAGAATTGCTGGTGTCTTCCTCCTGTAAGTTGCTTTGGATAAAAGCGTCTGCTAAGTAAAGTAAAGTAAAGTAAAGTAAAGTAAAGTAAAGTGTCTGAGCTGCTGTTTCTTTTCTTGCTCAGCTGGTGGGCAGCCTGCTGGACTTCTGTTTCTACACCTTTCGAGAGTCCCAAGGGTTGAAGGTGGAGTTCCCTGAGATGCTGGTAGAGATCATCAGTGACCAGATACCAAAGGTGGAGTCGGGCCTCACAACCACACTCTTCTTTCACAAGAAGTGATGACGGACGGGGCGAGCGAGCACGAGGACGACTGTCCCGAGAGGAGGATGAAGTGACCAGGAGATGAAGACTGCGAGAAACAGGACTCACCTTCTTTAAGAGGTGGATGCCAGCGGCTGGTCCACAGCAGGAACTGAGGCACTGCACCAGCATCTGCAGGGCGGTGGAGAGGCTTTCATCCGAGCACAGGCCCCATGGACCGACTGACGGAGGGCGAAAAGGATGAGGAAAGCCTTGTGTGACCGAACGCCGCGTTACAGACCATCTCCTGTTTGATATGATTTGTCCCTTATGGCCCCAAAGACGGTGATGAAGACGACGCTTTTCTATGGATATGAAGCCATATGTTTCTGTGGTCAAGCCGTAGGGCTCAGATTCAGTCATTTCCTTTCTCACACAATTAGGCAGACATGGGGACATGTCCACAGCGAAACACTCGTGTCATCACAAATGACGAGGCAGGTAGTGTTTTCAGGAGACGCAAAGCAGGAAACGTGAGGCGTGCGCGAAGAATAAATCACTTCAAGGGCTATTAAACATCATCGCTTGATTGGTAATGAGATTTTAAAAAGCCACTTAAATTCCACATATTGTGTAACAATCAAATTTAATGTAATATGCAACATTTTGAATGAAATTGACTCTTTGTTTTTAAAGAAAAGTTGGCCGAACGGGGAATTTGTGTCGTCTGACACGCACGTGCAAAGTGGAACGTTGTGTCTGACGAATACATTTCTGAAGCGCACAAACATGTCAGTAGTGTTGCCTATGTTGGAAAAAATGTAAAAGACAACATTCCAACACGAGACTCACACCTCCCGATTCACAGACGAACCAAGTCACCGCACCAAAGCAGACAAGCTCATCGCTTCAAACTTTAGATGTGTGCATAGGACTCGTGTCACAAATTTGTAATTTTAAAATGATGTTCGTAACATTTCTACTGTAAAACCAGCCCTTATCATCAGTTTTTTTTATTTATTACTTTTTTTTTCTTCTAATATAATCACAAAAAAATTTGAACACTGTCCTGTCCTGGACACCATTTTATAATAAAGGTGCTTCTTTTCATAAAATTAAGCAGATTTAACAAGTTTGAACAGTAGCTGCACATGTACATACAGATATGATGCTTAGAAACATGCTTTTCATAAGAGAAACTGAAGATATTGTTGCTCAAAATCGTCAAAAGCCTGTAGCTGCGCTCGGCAAAATGTATCAAGTGTCATCGTTCACAGCTACGTGTATCATATGTTGTACAGTTGTAGTTTAACTTTTCCTTTTTTTTTAATTTTAAATAAAAAAGGAAGCTCCATGCCGCTGTAAAGCTGTTGATCGGGTGAAGAAAGAAGCGGGGCGTGGCCTTGGGTCACGTGACACGATCGGCCGGCCGTGTGTGGTCAGATGGATGCAGCCGGCTCTCGTTTGTTTCTTTCTGGTTTGGAGTGAGAGACCCACCGAGTCCCCATGTTGTGGCTTTATGGGATTTGCACGGAAGATATTCATATTGGGGGTTCATGGAGAGATTCCCACATCTGTCCGTTTCATATAGAGAAGTGAAAGAGAGAGAGGAGACCCTCATGGAGGACCCTCTCAGTTTTAACTACTGCGTGTCTGAATGTTGTGGAGGAACTGAACAGAAAATATATTATTATAAGCTGTGTGGATATTAGTTGTCCTTTTAATGTTATAATTTGTCTTCTTTTGTTTTAAATACATTAATATACATATATGTAAATCAGACATAATATTCACTAAAAAGGTTCGCTGGCTGTAGGGGAAAGTATTTTTGAAAGAATTCTATTTTGCTGGAAACAATTTATTAGAACTTTGTCTAAAAGCGGAGAAATTCTACGAGATTTGTTTTGTAAAGTGCTCCTGTTTTATGCATGTCTGAACAGATGTTTACAGTGTATTTAAGAAGGGAAATTTGTGCCTTTTTTATTCTTTCTCACAGTTCACCGTGTCTGTTGTAAATAAATAACCGATGATGTCATAGTGACGGAGCGTCGAGCTCGGCCCACCACGACCACGTTTGGTGTTTGTTTGGCCCTTGCTGTTCTGTTGTGGCCCCGAAAAACCTGTGTGTGTGTGTGTGTGTGTGTGTGAGAGAGAGAGAGAGAATTTGATGAATGTACTGTAATACTGAGAAAAGAGAGTTTATAACCTGAATGTTGGTCTGATTTGATTTTTTTCTTCTAATAATGTGAATTTGAAATTTTTTTTTTGTCGTTTTGGTTTTGTACCTTTTTGTGTCTAGTGCAACATGACTACAATACCAGCAGCAGAACGTTCAGCAGGTCCAATGACGTACGTGTGGAAACATAGTCTTCAGTTCATTCACCCTCCCAATAAAGCTCCACTTTCCTGTCGTGTTCCACAAACGAACCTGGGAGCCCCGCTGTCAGCAGACAGGAGGCCCTCGTGAGACAGAATGCAGCGTTTTTATCAGACCGGAGTAGAACCTGATGCAGCCGTCCGCCTGGCATAGCCCGACCGAAACAGGAAGTGATGTAGAGAAGAACCTGTCAGCATTAGCAGGTCCAGCTTTCAGCGCTATGTACCGACACTATGCATTAGCACTTAAGCATTTATCACCCAGCGGCATCAGCTTTCTGCCCTGATAACAACTGACGAGGCTTCAGTGTCCTCTACCGTATTAACCAATACGTAGCTAACCAGTATTTTCAATACAGGTTTCTTCTCTTTGGTTTTTGAGTCTTTTTATGCTTCTGTGGTGTCTTTTTTTTCTAACATCGAGTTTTTAAATGACTTGTTCAAATGGATCCAGTGCAACAAAGCCATATCTCCAGCTTGACTCCAGAGCATTGTCCTGTTGAAGGTTTCTCTACATGATCCAAGCTTTGTACAATACTTGTCAGCGACTATCCACAGTACAATTCGAAATGTTATTGTTCATGAATTTACTATAAAATACGCAACTAGTTTCTCCAAAATGTATATCTTGATGCAGATATTGCCATAACTGTGTTTGCAAAAACATCAAGGGATTCCAATAAACCCCTCTAACTTACAGCTCCTGGCATTGTTCTTTTCATGCATCAACCTGCATCAGTGGTGGCCTAGCTAGGCAGTGGTGGCCTAGCAGGTAAGGAAGTGGCCCCATAATCAGAAGGTTGCTGGTTCAAATCCCGAAGGTGCCACTGAGCAAAGCACCGTCCCCACACACTGCTCCCCGGGCACCTGTCATGCTGCCCACTGCTCCCTCAGGGGATGGGTTAAATGCAAAGACCACATTTCGCTGTGCGCACTGGGTGCTGTGCTGTGCTGTGTCACATGTGACAACTCCTGTTTCCAATAAAAAAAAATATAATGTAGATGTTTTTACAGTATGACTACAATACCAGTGCCATCAAAATTTCAAAGATCTTTCTCAATTGCTTTGGCTCATTTGCATTCACTCAGTGCTTTTGCCAAAATAGCCTGGATGGTTCCACACAACACCATGGATTACCTGCAAAAACACTTTCGCACTGTGCAAGCACTGCTAAGTCAAAATAGCTGGATATTTTGTCACTGTGGAAGACGTCTAGCTAACAGATAACAATTATGTATAAAATAAGAAATAAAAAAAAAGTGGCAAAGGATGCGGCCCCATAATCAGAATGTTGGCGGTTCGAAAAATCACAGTCCCCACACACTGCTCCCCGGGTGCCTGTCATGGCTGCCCACTGCTCACCAAGGGGATGGTTTACAGTAAATTCACAGACCACGTGTGCACTGGGTGCTGTGCTGTCACTAATCTCTTTCAAGCAGCCTCCAAAGCTTGACATCACACACACACAACTCTCATACCGCCAAGGAAACATCTTTATTCACACACATACATTACATTAGAATACATTACATCACACACATCCATACATTAGAGTACATAAAAAAAATTATATTCTCTACAAAATATGTACACAAACAAAAAACTAAATTATATCTTGTCTACAGTACAGTTTCACAACTACACTCCTCACTCCTTCTCGTCCTCTTCTTCCTCCTCCTCTAGCAGGAATGTACTTGGCGAGGTACCTCCATGTTGATACTGCAAATGGTACTGGCCCTGCCAAGCTCTGTGAATACATGCTTGGCATTCAGCATTCACAACCATTCATACCTGTCAGGTAACTAAACAACCTTTTGGTCATCTGAGATGTGGGGAACTCCTCCTTCGTTAGTTAAGTTCTAATTTCACCAGACTGTCTATTACTGTCATAAATTTATCAAATGTTCCAAGAAATTCAAATATGATGTTCATTACATAGACAAAGACAATTTGATCAGTGAGAAATGCCGTTCTGTTGTGAACAATTGCAAGGTGGTTTGGAGATTTGCCCATGTTATTTTGAGAATGTCGTTTCTGTTTCAAGAAATGAGCCAAACCAATGGAGCAAAACTGTAATGTAACATAACAAGACTGCAAAGCAACAAGATGACCACACCACCACCAATGAACCGCTTGGTTACAAAAAGTATCTTTTTTTATGTGAAAAATCCCCCCACTGGGTAGGGACGTTGGATCTTTGGAACCCAGGTCCCTGGGAGCACATGTGCACTAGACTGGTGAACATTTGCCATGACATGAGAAGTCGTCTCTGGAGGTGATGGCACAGGAATAAATCAACTTATTTTAAACCCTGACAAAGTCAGAACTCTCTTTTCATTTGAAAGAAATGGAAGACTGAAGGACAAATTAGGCTTTGAAGAAGAAAGGAGAAATTAATGAGCTTTAGTGTAACCTTATAAGGAGCTGAGTCACTTTTACTTAGACGCCCGCCCCAACAGCAGACATTGTATTAAGAAAAATGTGTTGCGAGTTACAATCGTGTAACTTTTCCAACATAGTTTCAGTGGCGCCTCCATCCATGACATGAACTCTAATGCAATTTCCTTAAACTTCAAATGACTTCATATACGCACACACAGGAAAATGAAAGAGGATCACCTATCAGGGCAGCAAAGGAACAGTCTGTTTTGACTGAACATGACATATAATGAGCATAATTCCTTCCCTCCAGCAGGAGAAAAATCACACTGGACCAAAATTCCATGGAAATCTGCTGCTTCCACATGGAAAAAATGGATCCAGTGCAGCAATCACAGATCCTGGCAGACATGACTAGGCATGAGCGAAGAAGCAAGAGAACGAAGGACTTGATGAGTGAGACACGTAGAGAATCAGACGATGAAGGCGGCGGCTCGAATCTCTGAGGGATGGGGGTGGGGGGGGGGGGGGGTGGGGGGGGTCCGGTTGTTATGCAAGCAGCCGGCAGCCCGACACGCCATATTTATCCTGGTCCCACATTTCACCCAATCGCCTGAGCCGAATCATAATTATTACATAACAGAGAGAGAGAGAGAGAGAGAGAGAGAGAGAGAGAGAGTCTAGAAACGACACATAACCTATTTATACAAAACCAGTCATAATATTTACTTGTCTGTCTGATCTAAAGGCAGAGATGCTGTCACCCCGAGTGACGTCCCACCCAGACACCATGAGGATGGGGGATCAGTTGTTATGTCTGACCTTTATCCAGTTGTGTCTTATGCGCTTGTTGATTTAATAGCATAAAAATAGTGAATTTCCCAGAAGAGAGAAGTGTGGAAAGCACAGGTTTCTGTCCGGAACAGGAGAACCAGTTCACGTGGGCTTCGTTCATCGTTTTGGTCGCAATTTGGTGCGAATGCACCAAGCTTTAGTCCTACGGGCTGGTTGGCTGTTCACACCTGGCATTATGCTTTTGGACACTCAGTGACTCCAAAAACCCATGCTAATGTGCTATTTAGTGTGCTAAAACAGCATGTGAGATTTGCATGCAAGCACACACTGTTTCCAGGGAAAAGTCATGAGTATACAATATTTGGTTCAAATGTCCCACAATGCAATGCAGCAGTAATGACGACAACAGACGATAGCAGCCAGTCACCCCGGCGGCTCCAGCGTAAGGTCAACAACTCATCATACTAAAGCGGTTTCTCTGCTCAGGCAGTGAGGTAGTGGTAACAGCAAAAAGTGTGTCCAAAGGGACACATTCGGCTGTTTATTCAGACAAAAATTGTACAGATATCAAGTACACAATATCAGACCCCCAAAATGTCACTGGTTTTGTCCCCGGAGCGAGGAAATGCATTTGTTAATTGTTGAACCACAAAGTGTACTTACACAGTCGAGCAGGCGGTACACAAGACTGTAAGAGGGTGGACGTGAAGCCCGGGCAGCGGAGTTGGGGTGCTTCTCTCGGGTTTGTGACAGGATATTAATGAACGGTCCAAACATGGCCTCAGTTGCTGGAGGATGAGTTGAGAGCAACAATGAAGGATCTCAAACCGAATGGCAGATGAACTGGACCACAAAAAAAATACATAAAAATATTTTTTTCCCCAGTAACATGGAGGTTCCACGATTTCTTATGCCAATTCTTAAAAAAAAAAAAAAAAAAAAAAAACCTACATTTGTTCATTAAATGTTTATATTGACTGGTGCACAGGGTTGTGGGAGATGAAGGTTTATTTTAATTTGGGAGGTTAGGCGGACTTATTACCCAATGGCAATTTATTTAAATTGTTGTTCAAATTGACCTACCAAGAATAGAGGGTTGTTTGAGGTGAAACAGAAGAGCAACATCACCAGAGAAAAATCAACTATTGCTCCTGTTCCTTAGGTGCTGACGCCTGTTGCTCTTCCCTTAAGTCGGGGAAAAAGAATGTTCTTCAATCAGATAAAAACTTTATGCATTTAGCATTGATCAACATGATATTTAATGTTACAAGACTTACACTGGTTCCAGAACCACCTCTAACATCTTGTATTATTGTGTTAAATTACCTAAATTCCCTCGGGCAGTGGTTGGCCTAGCAGAGGACACATTTCGTTGTGTGCACCGTGTGCTGTGTTTCACAAAGACAATCACTTCACTTTCACTCCAGAGACTTCAGTCACAACAAAACAACAAAACAGTGGAAAAGACAGAGTGAATTGAAATGTTTCAGCAGGAATAAGAGAAGCTTGTGTGGACGACCATAAAAATAAGAGTGAAGGTGAAGTGATTGTCATTGTGAAACACTGCAGCACAGCACACAGTGACATAACGAAATGTGTCCTCTGCTTTTAACCATCCCCCTTGGTGAGCAGTTGGCAGGCCGAGGAGGTGCCTGGGGAGCAGTGTGTGGGGACAGTGCTTTGCTCAGTGGCACCTCGGTGGATCGGGATTCGAACTGGCAACCTTCTGATTATGGGGGGCGTTTCCTTAACGGCTAGGCCACCACGGCCCCGATAAGCAGTCAATAAGACCCCCCAAAAATCCCAACATCAAGTCCTACCCCAAGACTTGCTCATATTATGTATAATGAAAAAAAAAAATAAAAATCACAGATTATTTGCACTTTGCTTTATTATTTTGGAAATATAAATGAATTATACATTCATACATTATATTTAAAACCTGCTTTTCTCCAAATGCATCAAATGAAGGGCAACAGTGAGTGAAAAATGCCTGAAATTCAGTCAAACATCCTGCTGATTTAGGGTAAAACAGATATGAACACTGTCACGTTATTCAAACACAATTAAATATTTAAATATACTTTAAAACAACAAAAAATATGCCAACACTAACAGTGAATGCAGAACATCCTGCGACTATCCTGTGGCAAAATACATAAAAAGCGAACATCATGTCAACTGAACAAGGATCTCAATGGTCTCATGCAAGACAACATGTATATGTACACACACACACACACACACACACACACACACACACACACACACACATATATATATATATATATATATATAAAAACAACAAAAAAAAAAACATGCTAAATACAAAGTTCCCACAGCTCATATGCAGCCTCAGCTCCTCTGTCATGTTCTGGTATCTAAACTAATCCTGCTGTGGAACGTGTCACCCGATTACACCAGAGAAGCAGGATATAAACGCTTAAAAAAAGGAAAAGAAGGTCAATAAAAACGAAAGAAGAGAGGAATAACAGAGACCATGGATACCATGTATAATATGATTGTGAAGTGGTGTGTGTATCTTGGTGTGTGTACAGGAGCTACAGAAGCTCCACATAGTTCTCAGGGATCAGGCCCCTCTTCCCCTCCAGTTCCCCCTCCAGCCAGCCTGGCTCTCGTGAGACGGTCACTGTGGAGAGACGAGACAGATCAGCAACAGGAAGTAAATGTGTACCTGCTTCCTTCTTCATGAATTAAAGAAGAAAACATATCTCCAGACCGAAGGTCATGAGCTCAAATACGAACAGTGTTTATAGGGCACAACTGCTGTTGCTAGAAATTCCAGTAATTCCAGTTCTGTTCTCAATCTGCATTAGTCATCGGGTCAGCAATCCACATAGTTCTAGTTAAGCCTTTTAATGATCGTATTATATAACCAGGGTAAAAAGTAATATCAGTACTGTGATAAGCAATTTTGTATTTGTATGTATTATGATTCACCTTGCTGATGCTTATGAGAAACAACTAGAATTTTTACTAAAAACATATTTTCATTTTCCTCAATAGTTAAGTCCACTGGACTCAACATCCATCTTCACTGAGGCCCTCCCTACACACCACATGTCCGTAACCATTTCACAACCGTCTACACGGTCACAACTTTATTTCTTGCAATGCACAGTTCCTTTTAACAAGAGCTGGAGTGGCTTCAGTGGTACTTTAACGTCCGGTAGTGTGAGTGAGAAGGAGCCTTGATCCATCAATCGTAACGACAGGAATGAATGCACAATAACTCAGAAAGCAAGCATTGAAAACATGTTGGGGAGAAGGAAAGAAAAAAAACAAAAAAAAAAAAAAAAAAAAAAAAAAACGCAGCTAACCTGGCCAGTGCACTCACGCATCTATACACGTGAAGAGTGCGGTAACCTCTTCACCTTCCCCGCCCCCACTCTGTCCTTTTTTCATGAAGAGATTTAGTGAAAAGCACTTAACCGAACTGCAGCGATAAGGGGACAAACACAAAAAGCCAGCTGTCTGATAGGGCCCGTAGGCATCAGCCAAGCATAGAGCGATTGCGGTGCAGTCTTGTCTCTTCTAAGATTGATTCTCAGTGGGTCAGGTGGGGGACCAACCAACCCCG
Organism: Denticeps clupeoides; assembly: GCF_900700375.1. Classification (NCBI taxonomy): domain Eukaryota; kingdom Metazoa; phylum Chordata; class Actinopteri; order Clupeiformes; family Denticipitidae; genus Denticeps; species Denticeps clupeoides. The sequence goes on along the minus strand of NC_041710.1, from coordinate 7,829,817 downwards.
CCCCCGCCACGATTACCGCCGCCAGCCCCAACCAATAGCTTCACCTTCCTCTGATAAAGAAAGCTTCATCTGAAACCGGATTCAACAGAACCTTGATGGGGTCAGTGAGCGGCGTGCGCAATTAACACTCACCGTCGTGGAAGATGGCGCCAACCTGGAAGGAAAGCTCAGAGTCGTGCTCTGCCTCACACGGGTACATGGCTTTGGCCTTCCTGGAGTTGACACTGAGAAATGAAAGCAAATGTGAGCGAAGATTTCGGCACACGCACCGATTTTATATCTTATAATAAATAAAGTAAAGGGCAAAGAAGACAAGAACAAAAATTCAACAATAAAGGGAGACTAAACTAATCGAAACTCATGGATACTTTATCATTTCTTAAATAACCCTAGTCATGGAGTTTGGCCTGCATCAAGCAAATAAAAAAAAGCTAACATCAGGGTCACTTTGTGAGATTATTTTGCATTCCCCCGGCCTGTCTACGGCCCTGCAGTGGCTAGAAATGGCGATAGGTGTAAAGAGTGTTTTTCATCAACATGATATTTAATGTTACAAGACTTACACTGGTTCCAAAACCCCCTCTAACATCTTGCATTATTGTGTTAAATTCCCTGGGGCAGTGGTTGGCCTAGCAGAGGACACATTTTGTTGTGTGCACCGTGTGCTGGGTTTCACAAAGACAATCACTTCACTTTCACTCCAGGGCCTTCAGTCACAACAAAACAGCAGAGTGGAAAAGGCCCAGAGTCAAATGAAATGTTTCAGCAGGAATAAGAGAAGCTTGTGTGGACGACCATAAAAAAAAAAAAGAGTGAAGGTGAAGTGATTGTCATTGTGAAACACTGCAGCACAGCACACAGTGACATAACGAAATGTGTCCTCTGCTTTTAACCATCACCCTTGGTTCCGCCAGCCTGTCTACGGTCCTGCAGTGGCTAAAATGGCGATAGGTGTATAGGAGTGTTTTTGGCCATTCTTCTTCGCCATATAGGGGGCGACATCTCAGATGTGATGTTGTATGTCTCTCTCATCCGCATTAGCATTTAAAGCTACAGGCATAGAAACGGCGCATCCTGGGGAAACCTCGTTGTGCGACTGGCCGTAATTCTGCACCAAGGCTGAATTTTGGAAAGAGACTTCAGTATGAGGGGACCACTAAGACTAAGATATAAAAACTTCAGCAAGCCATGAGACCTTTAAGAACCTCTACACAACATTCTAAAAACTTGGAAAAGCAGTGAAGAGCAAACAAATCAGTGGGAAAATGTGTTCAGAAGACAATCTGGAATGACAGTGATCTAAGATCACTTGTTCATTTGTTGAAATCACATCGTTCACATAAACGTTTGAACCAGGTGTTTTTTCTGGTGTTCATGGCGCCTGGCAAGTGTGGGCTCATTGGAGAAATATCAAAGCATCCACACGGGTGTGTTCAGTCCACCGTACATTCAAATGGCTTCAAAGAAATGCTCCATGCAACGTGTTCTTGGTGTCAATTTCTGCCGAAATCCTGATGAACATCAAAAAGCATCAAGCGAACGGCAGCAAAACGCAAATCAAACGCAGATACAAAGCACAGCAACATCCGTGTGGACCAAGCCTAAGACAATATAAAGTAGAAGGCACAGCTCTGTTCAATACACAATGCAAAATTGTGTCTTAACAGCTGTTTGTTCATAAGACAGACACTTGTTAGGCACCAACTTGCTAAACAGCACAACGAAAAAGATCAGAGTGCAGACTGACTCTGTTCCAGTGTGATGGGTACATCAGAACTGAAGTGCATGAAGTGGTGCATCCAACATGCACGGTCCCTACTCTACAAAACCTGTGTTATGATCTGGGGCTTGATTCAGTTTGTCAAGTTTGGGTTCGTCACAATTATGTGGAAATAACACTTTTGACAGTTAGCAGATTATGTCATTAGCAAATTGTCATCTGACTACTTGAATATATTAAAAGAGCACCCTCCCATCCGCAACACAAACTGTGAAAAATTAATAAAACACTCTGACGCGGCACATGTAGAGCAAATGCATGCAGTAATCAAAGCTAAAAGAAACCAAGCAAATATTAGTGTAGTTTTATTATTTCTTTTGGCAGGGCAGTACATTTCCACACAAAAGGCAGTGAGAAGTGCACGGTGCAGCACAAAAGCCCTAAATCCAAAGCGGTCTACGAAAAGGGCGAAAAAGCACAAAGCGCCGTCTGTGGAAGATAAAGCAGCAAGCACAGCTTTTCCAACTTTCCAGAAGATTCTTATTCACCATCCTGTACTCGCTCGGGTAAATAGTCAGCCCCTTTGACGCTTTATGACAAAAAAAAAAAAAAAAACGTGTGATGAAAGAGAGAGTGGGGGAAAAAAATAAAACAAAAACACATCATTTGTGTGGTTGGAATAAAAGAAAATTTTATTTTAAAACAAGAAGACAGATAGAGAAGCTGGTCCTTCAGGTGCCTGATGGTTGATAAATCTTTCATGAGTTTCCTTGGAGCAACCACAGTATTTGAGCAGCGACTCTGCTGAGGATGTTGGAAAAGACAGTGTTTACACTGGGAAAGGAAAGGGAATATTAGGCGCGGGGCAGGACAGAGGTTTACATGTGGCCGGTGCATTGTGATGGTGAAAATATAATTAATGGCTCTGCAGATTGAACATCTGCTGAATCTCCTACATCAATGAAAGCACCGAGAGAGGATTTATCTTTTTGTTGCGAGAAAGTCATACATCATAGAGGTGTCTCTGGAGTACAGAGCAGCACAGCCCAGCCTCCTCAAAGTGTGTGTGTGTGTGTGTGTGTGTGTGTGTGTGTGTGTGTGTGTGTGTGTGTGCGCGCATGTGTGTGTGTGCGAGCGCTGGGGGAAACGGGCAGCTGGAAGGAAGGAAGGGAGGAGAGTGCAGAGCGTAAAAGTAAAGGAAGAAGAATATGTGAGAATGAAAATAGAAGAAAGGCACAAAAGCAGGGGATTAGATTTACTCAAACCTTTCTACCACTACTGGCATCTGGCGTGTATGTGTGTGATGGAGGCAGCAACTAAGCGAGTGAGGAAATGACTGAGTTTGTATTCATGCACATGCATTTGCGTTCACAGTATCTTTTCAGGGAAATTGTGGACATATTCCTGGTCCCTACTAGGTACAATTCGTTTTAATTACAAAACAAAGTAAATGGAGCACTTCTTTTGAATCCTGAAGTTCACAGGTTGGGTTTGACTTTTTACAGATCATTACACAAGGTTATCATGAAGATATAAGACTGAGTGTTTGTGTGAACAAGTGAGTGAAGTGCATGTGTGAGTGTGTGAGAGCAAGTACAAGTGAGTGAGGTGTGTTTGAATGAGAGTTTGAGTAATATAGGTTTGTGAGTGTGCAGCGTGTGTGTGTGTGTGTGTGTGTGTGTGGAGCAAGTGAGAGGTGTATGCAGGTGCGTGGGAGTGAGTGAACGAGCATGCAAGGTGTGTGAGAATGCAATATGTGTGTGTGTGTGTGGTGTGACAGAGGTGCATGCAGGTACGTGTGAGTGAGCATGCAGTGTGTGTATGTAGGAGTGAGAGTAAGTGATTGAGAAGTGTATTTAGCTTTGAATGTGAGGTGTGTGTGAATGAGAGGTGTGTGTCTGAGTGAGAGAGCAGTGTGTGATTGTCAGTCAGTGAGGTGTGTGGGGGGAGGATGTGTGATTGTGAGTGAGGGGTGTGTGTAGGTGTGTGATCGTGAGTGAGTGAGGTGTGTGTGTATGTGTGATTGTGTGAGTGAGGAGTGTGTGTATGTGTGATTGTGTGAGTGAGGGGTGTGTGTAGGTGTGATTGTGTGAGTGAGGGGTGTGTGTAGGTGTGATTGTGTGAGTGAGGGGTGTGTGTAGGTGTGATTGTGTGAGTGAGGGGTGTGTGTGATTGTGTGAGTGGGGGTGTGTGTAGGTGTGTGTGTGTGCGTGAGGAGTGTGTCTGTGTGCTTGTGTGAGTGAGGCGTGTGTGTGTGTTGCTTGTGGCGTGCGGTGTGGTCTGTGTTTGTGTGCGTGCGGGGTGTGTAGGTGGTGTTGTGCGTGCGGGGTGTGTGTAGGTGCGTGCTTGTGTGAGTGCGGGGTGTGTGTAGGTGAGTGATTGTGTGAGTGAGGGTGTGTGTGCTTGTGCGTGCGTGCGGGGTGTGTTGCTTGCGTGCGTGCGGGGTGTGTGTGCTTGTGCGTGTGAGGGGTGTGTGTGCTTGTGCGTGCGTGCGGGGTGTGTGGCTTGTGTGAGTGAGGGGTGTGTGTGATTGTGAGTGAGTGAGGTGGTGTGTGTGATTGTGAGTGAGTGAGGGGTGCGTGTGATTGGGAGTGAGTGAGGGGTGTGTGTGATTGGGAGTGAGTGAGGGGTGTGTGTGATTGGGAGTGAGTGAGGGGTGTGTGTGATTGGGAGTGAGTGAGGGGTGTGCGTAGGTGAGTGTGAGTGAGGGGTGTGTGATTTTGACTGAGTGATGTGTGTAGGTGTGTGTACATGTGTGTTGTGTGTGTGTGTATGTGTGTGTATGTGTGTGTGTGTGTGTGTGAGAACAGTGCATGTGTTACAGGACTGTCTTGCCTCACCTCTCTTCTGCTCGTCCTGCGTCTGTGTTGAGATCGGACTGTGTTGAGGACGCTGCAGGAGCTGAATTCACCCAAGAGGCCATAGCAGAGCAAACCCTGGTATAAAAAAAACAAAAAAACAACACAAACAAAAAACGTGGATGAGTTACAGCAGTCGACACCAAAGCAACCACATTCTCATGGCAGAGCTGAGCAGCTTCCACACAGACCGGAATGATCTGGTTCTGGAGCAGGATGAGCTTGTGAGCATGGGCCGCCTGTGGTCGCCTCTGAAATCCGTAGCGCTTATTTTCACAGGGCTCTGCAGCCACAGGAATATTGCTTTGGAAATGAAAACAGACAGTCTGGTGTGTACCAGGTGCTGAGTGTTTACTTACACAGCGTTGCCATGTTATAACCAGGTTAAAAACTAGTCTTAACTGTGCCACAGAGTGCCGTGTGCTAATTCACCAGTCGTGGTTATAATAAGACCTACTCAAAGATACAGTCACAGACCTGACAAATATTCTTTTTCAGGACTAATTATGTGTGTGTATGTATTGATATTCCACCATAAAACTTTCCAAATTACTACATTTATAACAACATTTATTATAACGTTTTTCACATACACGTTAAAATCACTGAACGTGAGATGAAAAATGTGCAAAAAACGCTTTACAACAGAAGCATGAAGAAATACAATTTTCACAAAATCATTTCTATAACAGGCAGTCTGCAGAGTACCAAGATATCAGCAATGTCAAACAGGCATATATATACACTTAACTGTCAGAGGGGAAAAAGAAATTCTGCTCTTTTAATATTAGGTTGTGCAAAATCACAACACTTATTTCAGTCCAGGGTTCTGTTCATTTTGTTTCAAGTAAAGGAGGTTCATACCACTGCAAAAACATCTGAAAGACTCAGATGTGGTGGCCAATCCATGTGTGAAAATGAAGCCTCATGCTCCCAGAACCACCCTCTCACAATTAAGAGTGTGATGAATACTCGCATTGAAAATGCATTATACTGTCACATAATGTGCTTCTCTTCTGACCCTGATCACCATGGAACACCCTATGTCACACTATGAATGGACCTCGTGACCTTTTTTCATTGATCTAGAGTTGATTCTTTGTGCTCCTTAACAAACTGGTTAGCAAGCAAAGTTAGCCTCGCAAACAAGTGACTTGCTTGTGATCACCGCCATTTAGTCTCTATCAGTCCTACATTTTTGTTTTGCACAGTGTGCATTGAAATCCTTTTACTTTCACCAAGGTCAACTGTCCATTTTCCACAGTGACAATGTCACTAAAGGTAAGTAATTGTAAGTAAATGTAAGTAATTCAAGATGGTTTTCCAACCCCAATTTTTTCAGCTGAGATGAATGGAGTGAAAGTGATTACAGCAAAAATTGTCCTCTGCATTTAACCCATCACCATGTGATCAGTGGGTTGTGATGAAAGGCGCGCAGGAAGCTGTGTGCGGGGACGAAATTGGTGTATTGCAACCCGTGTCCTTCCGGTTACAAGTCCATGTAACATAAGGCCACTAGTCCTTCCAGAACGGATTAACCAAATCTTCAATGACCGCACGACAATAATCGAACCCTTCTGAAACGCAGGGACTTCTTTTCTATGACCATGAGACGCATCTTCTGATGCTGTATTTATTTTTTTAAGAAATAAGAAAGTATTCACAGCATCAGTTATGTTACCATGCTAATACCTGCTGTAGTTAACCAATCAAAGACAGGGCAGGGCAGTGTCTATGTGATTTAACGTGGCCTGGCCAATCAGATTTCAGATTTTGCATATTGATTAGTTTTGAATCCGGCTTCATATATAGCCCACAGTATTCGTGGAAGCAATAAGTAATTATGGAATTTGTGCATTTAAGTGCCTGCCAGGTATCACCACCATGTGTATGGCTTGCTTGTGTGTATGAGCGTGTGTGTTTGTAAGTCAATGCAGTTGGAGGTGCTGAGGTGATTAATGGGTCTGCAGTTGGCCAAAAGCAACAAGGGGCTACAGCGCACTGCAGTGCAGCAGTCTGATTAAGCCCACCTGCAAAACACACACACACACACACACACACACACACACACACACACTCAGAAATCATACATGCGGCACCATTAAATTTTTTTCACCATTTAAAACTTTTTAAAATTATGTTTTAAAGTATTAGATAGAATCCAATATGGTTTCCTGGACAACCGCTGGTCCCTTGGGGGAAAACGGTTTCACTTAAAATTGCTCTCACAATTACAACTAGGCCAAAGCGAAGAAAATCACTTGCTTTTGCAGCTGGTAAAAATAGCTGTGATGACTGAGCAGCACATTAAACACGATTTCAGGTCTGCCAGCCAGCTTCTGTGATGCAAAACACTGCAAAGATCCATAAAAATAAATAAATAACTTGCATAGTGGTAGTAAATGTGTACTATTATTCCGCATAACTTTTCTAATTCTAAATCTAATCCTACCCGTATCCCGAGTAACTAAGAGAAAACCATGTCTGATATTTCATATATTTCTGTGTTTATCTTGATATTTGGCCTCACAAAAACATACACACATACAAGCATTTGAGATTAACCAGATACAAATGGCATTAATCACCACTGACTGCCCAATGAAGGATGAATTGAGGTAGACACCACACTGACGTTAAGAAAATCTTAGCGTCGGGGTGAGGAAGTCCTCGAGCTGACCATTCCAGGGAGGACTCCTTCAGGGCTCATTCCTTGATAATGAGGGGCCAGTGCTGAATTGCTGCTGTGGATCGACAGACAGCGCATGATCCACTCCTCGCTCACAGGGGCTGAGTGAAATCGACACACGTTCTCAAACAAACGGAATTCATCTGCAGATCTGCTTTAAACAGAGCCTAAAGAGCAGTGAGGTGGGATGGCTAAAATACCCTGGCCCTTACCTAGTCAGCTTCTCGAGCCTCAGTGCGTAACACCGGGGAATTACGTTTGTGTTTCTTGTGCCGCCACACAGCACTGCACCTGAACCGAACCGGGCTTCGACGGGTCAGACTGCGGGAACAACACAGCAGCTGACCGGCGGCAGCGAAGATTAAATGGCTACAAAAAAGGAAGAGGTGGGGGGGCTGGAGAGGGGTAAACAGGATAAACGTCACCCTACATCAGCACTCATTACAGGCCCCACAGCACCGCCACCTGTTCTCCCAACCAAGGCCGAGATTTATGAAGAGGTTGCAGCCGTGGGTCTCTCTCTCTCTCTCTCTCTCTCTTTTTTTTTTTGTAGTTGTTTGTTTATAACCGCCACGGCTGAAAAGAGGAGAGCTCAGAGAAAGGTGGAACATATTGCAGCCTTCGGTCTGTGCAAGCGCCTGGAAGCTGAGCCCCTGGATGAAACACTAACAAGTGGCAAGAGTCAGCAGAGAAACTTTCACTCCTTTAAAAAGTTTTACTGAGTTATACTGAGTGAGAAACAGAAACGGGTGAAAAGTGAATTTTGCTATAAGAACACAATGTGCCCCTCCCACATGCATTCAGCGCACTCCGCATCTCGCGCTCACCCAGAGTGCAGACAGAGGGCGGATATAGTCAAATAACTGTGATAACACATAAAGCATTTACCCTTAATTTTCATATTTCAGCACACGATTTGTGGCTTGAATACAGAAAACGAATAAGCCTAATTAATTCAGAGCTGATGATTGACATTTGTCACTGTAAATGAATTAGAGGTTAGGGTGATATAACCTGAAAATGTACAGATATTAAGAGCCACTGCCGTAAAATACTTTTTTGAACTGAGCACAGGGACACGGGGCTGGGTCTATGCTCGGGCAAGAGGAGGCACTTCCCCCTTAAATCTAAATTTGAGAAAGAAACCGATAAACTACCCACAAACTGAATAAGGACAAGATTTACTACAGTATCTGAAAAATTCACTGGAAAAGGCACATATTTAAATATTCTCCCAGTTTCAGTCTGGGCGAGAAATGTTTCTTTCACGATCTCACAAGCACCCCTGTGAGCCTGTATAGAACCGACTGGAGGACCTTTGTCTGTCAGACCCAGACACAAAGCCCTTCCTCCGCTTTCAACTCCGCACTCTACATCAGTATATGAAAGGAAAAAACTTATCACAGTGATTTTAGTAAAGCTTATTGATCTTTTTTTTATATAACTTATATGACTACCCATGAGTTTTGTTAACATTGGCAGTAGTGAGAATTGTTATTGTTGGGTTTGAATATATTTGATATTAGTCATGAAATTAACATAATTGTCATGTTTTTAATTGTTATTATCTGATGAGGAATAATTTATTAGATTCTCTGGTGTTTTATTTTTCCACATTTCCCCCTAAAAAATATCCACCTTATCCTGGTCAGGGGGTTTGTGTACCTCAGTGACCCTCAGAGCTACACCAGCAGAAGCTCAACAGTAAAACCGTTATCCAGAGCACCCCACCCCACCTCTGTCACCACTACGTGCCCCCGTCACATTTCTGTCTGCCCCCTCATATATGCCTGTCTAGAACCGGCCCAGAGGTGTATTACCTGGGTAAATGGCCAGGGTTGCCAAATATTTGAGTGGACGACCAGACCAATTGATCTGCTGTGGCAACCCTTATTGGGAGCAGCTGAAAAAGACTACATGCTGTGTATACCCAAACCTAATAGATTAGGAGGAAGAAGCATAAACGGCCACTCATTCACAGCACAGATCCACAACACCGCCTTCACACAAGTCTGTTTCCCTCCCATGCTTGTGTCTGGAACTTCAAAAGTCTGGTGACACCGCTCTGGCAGCTCTGGGAATTTCACCCAGTTTGTTTTCTTCTTAAGAAAACTCATCTCAGAAAACAAAGGCATCTGGAGGCGTTTCTATTGTGATGATTCAATACTGGAGTCACCTGTATTCGTCACTAACATTAGAGCTGACTGACAACGCTAAAAGGTGACAGTACTCTATGTTCAAAAAGGCCAAAGTTTCAGTCACACTTACCCCGAGTTCTGTGGGCTGATGGGAGTACATTGGGCCTCGTGGTTTGACTTTGCCTTCTGTGGTGGGGTCTCGGTGGCAGAGGCGGTGGAAGACTGGGAAGAGACTGACTCATTACTGCCCAGAGAGCCTTCATCTGCAGCCAGGCTGGGACCCTCACTGCACCCAGACACTGAGCAAGAAACAGAATATTCAAGCTTTTATTCACATGATGTCTGAAGTGACATACTGTGCGATTCTGCATATATTGGTGTTATCACTAATGCGTCTATTAAAAATGGGTGCTTTATGACAGATAATAGTATTAGTATTGACTAGTAATAGTATTGGCATTAGTTATGACAAACGAAGGTCTGTTCAAATGAAGCTGGGATCAAGTGGACATTAATGAGTAAGCTACTGAATACAGCAAGAAACTGAGGGACAGGAAGGAAATTACTAAAATGTCTCCAGGGTACACACATATGTGTGTGTTTAAAAAGGAAAAGCTCTTGGGCCTGAGAGTGTTTACTGTCAAATAAACTGTCCTCACTAGCGGCACACAAATGTCTAGCAGAGAGCAGTAATTAAAGATCTGATTGGTGCAGAGCTTCTTTGGATGTTGTGCTGTTTTGCTCAGACTTTCCCACAAAGCACACATCAAAGTCCACCGCTTCCTTCCACTGCCTAATACTGCAGACATAAATCCAGTACATAGAAGAATTTAGGATTCTAAAGTAAACACACATCTCTTTTTATCAGATGTCTGAGCCACCTGTTCGCTGGTAATGGCAATATGTTAACAACGCTGCACCCGTATGCTGCCAACCGCCGAGTAAAACGCCCTGCTTCCCCTGATTAGCTGTCAGTCAAAGTTGGAGTTGATTCCTCTGATTCACGATGAGTGAGTCTGCCAGAGCTCATTTATCAAGAGAGCACCAACAAACAGCACAAAATGCCAAAACTCTAATTATGATATTGATATGACGTTTTCTTGTTTTGCATTAGCATTCCACTGAGTTGCATCCGAGCTGGATCTGTCAATTAACCAGCAGATAACCCAGTTAACAAATAACTGTGGTGTATTACCACTGTTTTATGTAAGCAATGAGTCTGTGAAAATCAGGGGTTCCAAAATATTGATGTAATACCAACACCCCGTGTTTTCAACCTGCTGCATGCATAATCAGGCTGTTAATCACCTCCCACTAATTAAAATTTTACACTTAAGTTTCCAACCGTTTAACACCTGAAAAGATGGGAAGACATGATTAAATTGCGGCGAGACAGCAAGATACCAGAAATTCTATAGATGAATCTGGAGTTCTGCCACCCAGCAGTATCACCCTCACTGGATTATATTCTATAGATTTTATAAGTCTGCATGTCACCTTGGCCCAGCATTCTATTGGGAAAAAAAAAATGTAATTTTTAAAAGAATGTTATTCACCGTTTTCATACAACATTCTAACCAGGCATTGATTTGCCAATACAACAGCACTGTAACCTTTTAAAGGGAGAGTACAGAGCAGCGCATCTGAGATCACCGCTCTTTACAAAATCCAGACCATCACTCCAGACCATCCAGGGTCTTACAGACATTCTCTTGTGTGCTCTATTATTCAATTCAATACATAGGTTGTCAGTGGGTTTCAGGGGACTTGTGTTGCTTTGAACATATGCTTGGATCAATGTCCTGCCTCAAGATCCAATGACAACACAGTATTAGTTTCTTGTCAAACTCTCATTTCTACTTGTTAATAAATAAGAGTTCTCTAAACCTAGACTAGGTTTAGACTAACTTTTTGTACTGGTGCATCTACCTTGTTTTCTTAAAAAACAGAGGTGCACCAAATTTTCAACGCCATCGCATTTAATAACACAGTTGTAAAGTGAATCACTGAGCTGAAATGAATATAAGATAAATAAAATAAAAAGACAATTTAAATTAAAAGTACAAGGGTTTTAAGGGCTTAGACGTGATTATCATCTCGGCCTGACTATCTGTTTGCTGCTGCCTGCCTTGCTTTTAAAAAGCTGTACTTATCTAAACCATGGCCAATCTAAGGCAGGTCCCGCCCTTCACAATCTCTGATTGGTTTACGACACGGATATAATACGCCTTTTTTGCGTGTACCACAGAAAGATTTCCCCCAAACGGCTGATCACACCATTTAGAAATGCATATGCCACTAAAATGGTCGGACTCTGTAAAATGTCCTGTACGTGTAAGGTTCTCTTCCAGGCTAGTTCACAACCGATCCATTTCACTTGGACATTTTTTTTTACATTTAATTATTTACATTTACATTTACGGCATTTGGCAGACGCCCTTATCCAGAGCGACTTACAACGTGCTTTCAAGTTACCATCGATGAAGAGATCAATTCCCCTACATGGCAGAGATGCAAATATTCCCTAAAGTTTGAAGGTCAAGACATTTCTCATTCAATTTGTGTCATATGACAGTTCCAATATCATAAAGGAATAACAAAACAGATAAAAGGAATATGGCTTTTGCACATCATATTTAGTCATGGACTGGCACTTAAAATGTTCTGTGCATTCCAGTCATCATTTTTGTAAGAATTTTGAGGGGCACCAATAATTGTGGAATGTTTTATACAACTGTGAAAGTTTGAATGTTCCTTCAATTTGAATAAAATTAAAGGGTTTCATTTGTCAATATTTTACTCACAGCAGAACACAGATAACATAACAATTGTTCAAACTGGGAAATTTTACACCTTTATCCATTAAATGAGATGTTACAGTTGGCACGGGGGAATCTAATGGCTGAAAATGCTAGTTTTAAAAGATTCAGCATGGAGCAACTAATTAAGTTCATTGTTATTGAGTCTGTAACATGGTTTACTATAAAAGTGATGTCTTAGACAGTCCCACAGAGGTAACAATGGCCAGAGGCACCCCAATCAATCAGAGGTGTATAAAAAAAAGATTGTTGAATACTTTAAAAACAACGTCCCTCAATGTCAAATTGCAAAGGCTTGAGGGCCATATTAGAACATGGTCTTGAAACTGCCAACTCCTGTGGACAAAGACAAGAAATTGACAATTTCTCTCTGAGAATGACACAAATACTGTTTTTCACAAAGTTTGTTGCTTCATTCTTTTTAGATATTTTTGTCAGTTGTTTCTGTGGTAAATTGAAGTATAATTACAAGCACATTAAGTTATTGACAATTGCATCATGTTTATGCAAAGAGTCAATATTTGCAGTGTTGTCCCTTTTGTTGACCTAGCATGCTGTCAATCAACTTCTGGGCCAAATCCTGAATGATGGCAACCCATTCCTTGATAATCAGTGCTTGGAGTTTTTGTTAGAATTTGTGGGTTTATAAACGGTTGTTTTAGGTGCAATTTTACAGAAATATCATTGCCTGTGAAGCCCTTTTTATGCAACACAACGATGACTGGACATGTGACTGTCACAGAAGTGTCCGGGTGCTGAATTGGCCTATATGCAGATCAGGACTTTTACCTTCAGAGAACATTTGGTGCATCCATAAATAAAAATATGTCTAAGATGACCATGAACTCTTCAGAAACTGGAAACCTATATCAGGCAAGTATGGGACCAAATTACAATATAAAAACTCCAGAAACTCTTAACATTGATGCCCACATATCTTCAAACGTTTTGGAAAAGAACATGCCCCTATTCCAACTATTTTGTTGTTCCAACAAGCATCAAACTTAAAACAAGCTAATTTTCTCAAATTATAAAACAAATGTAAATTTCTCAGTTTAAACATTTTTATGTTATCTGTGTTCTGTTGTGAATGAAATATTAACTCATCGAATTTGAAAGTCTTTTAGCGTTCATCTTAAAATTAAAGTTTAAAGAATGTCACAACCTTTCCAGAAATCATGTTGTTTTCACATTTGTTTTGTTCTCATTAAATGTAATGAAAAAAGCTCACACAAGCCTTTATACCTTTTATCTGCCCTTTTAAACTAATCTTTACCGAGGATGCCAATAATTTAGCAGGGCACTGGTATCTAGCAGGCTCACAAACATGAATAAGAAATAAAAGACATAAATGTTAAGCAAATACCTGTCTGGATATCGAGCACCTGAGGGTTGTAAACAGCGAGGGGTCTACTCTGCCGGCTCAGCTTCTTGGACTGGCGCGTGGGGGCTGAGAATGGTGATGCACAGGAAGGCAAGCTGGGAGCATCTCCGAAAATCTACAAAACAGCATGTAATCTCATATTAAAGGAGGGATGCAGCAGTGATAAACTGCAAATATGTGAGAACGGTCTGCCAATCATGTTCCAAGCACCCCCCCCCCCCCCCCCTCCCTCCCGTCTATGCTGAGCTGCTGACAGACGGCCTCACTTGCTCAGGCTGAAGGCACACACACTTTGCACACACTCGGCCACTGAGTCAACAAACTTACAAATGATGGAGGATGATTCCGGGGCCTTTTACTCTGGCTCGGTTTTAATCAGCGATAACCCAGAACACTGTCAGCTAAAGGAGCCGATGCCAAGCTGGCAGTCCTCATGGAGCCTGCTGCGCCGAGTTACAGCAGCGAGTCAAACATGCTAACGGGTCAGCGCTCTTTAACAAGCTCTCAGCCATGCTGGCAGGGCAGCTCCATAGACTGGTGCAGACCAAACAACACGAACATATTTTTTTTTTTTTTTCAGCGCATGTTCATTTTTTTCCTCCAGAGTATCTCCCTCCATCGCTGCATGCAGTGGCATCTTTCCAGGCTCTGTTTCATTTCCTCATCCCTCCCAATGCCACACATTCCTTCTCCATGTGCACGACTTTTCTTCTCTCTTCAGCTCTCCTATATTTCTCAAGCCCTCTTCTTCTCTCTCCAGTACAGATGGATCTGAATGCTGAGCACTGTCCGCTCCAGGCATCTGGGGCTATCGACAGTCTGGAGAGACTCTGAGAGGAGCTAATATCTGTCTGACACAGAGAGAGAGACAGTCTGCAGGACCAGCACTCTGAATCTCTGTTCTTGGTCTTGCTGGAAATATGTACAGAATATAAAAATTCCATTACCTGTGTCTGACAGCAACCACAAGCTTTTGTGGTAACAAATAAAAATAAAGGCACACATAAATGCCCCCTGGAGATGGGGTGTCAAGCCTTTAAAAGGCAGAAAAAACGGTTATCAGATTAAGTGGTAATCTCGCTCTGTGCCTCTCTTACAGCTCTGAATTAATTTCAGGATTAAAAGATTAATGACTGTTAAAGCATAATAAATAATATCAAACCAAGCTTGCCAGCCAAATTCAAGCCACAAATAAATATATATATATATATATATATATATATATATACACAAACAAAATGTTACATTTAAGAGAAACTGAAACAGAAAGCTGACTGTATAAAAGACTGAATCAGGCCAAAAAGAGAGGGCTCCCCCTACTGGACACCATGCAGAATAAAAAAATTCTGTACTCCGACACTATTAGCTCACAAGGAATCTGTAGACTTCAGTAGAACATAAATCCACTGCCTGTAAATGTTACTTACAAAACTTACAGTTACCCCCCACAATACATGATATTTAATGTGACCAAAAAGTCACATGACATTTCTATCTCTATGCATCACAATAAACAAAAATACATAAATTTCACACAGTTGTTTTAAATATGCCCAGTGAGTTATATTCAACTCTGCAACTGATTCATACAAACCAGTGAGGGTATTCAGGTAATTCCCCTCACCTTCTCATGCTGTTCAATGAGGATCTCCACCACAATGTTCTGAAATTTCAGGTCCATAATGGCTGCCACAGTCTCTTCCTCAGAGCGCATGAGCGTGGGTCCAAACACCACACCCAAGTTAGCCATGGTCATCAGATTCTGCTTACTATTGGCTGCCACGCTAAGCAGAACAAGAGAGAGGAAAACAATTATTAAGCACTCACACAGGAGTCAAAGCACGAAAATGTAGTATCTTGGAATTTAAAGAATATTAGCTCCAGTATTTGCATAGAATCTATGCTAAAGGCTCTCACTCCGGTGCCTTGTGGACATGCTCCAACTTCAACCCACACTTCAGCCCACACTTCATTATTAGCCAATTAATAATAGCCAGCCTCATTTAGGTAAGACATTCTGGCAGTGACACTCCTTGAATTGAATTAAGAACCAATAACCTATGTCATATACATAATAATATAAAATTGTTGTTATTCCGTATTGTTTAGGTCAGGGGTTGGCAACGCATTTTTTTTTATTGTAGTTTGAAATTTTAAAGTTATTGTAATCTTGTAACATTAAAATGCAATGTGTTAAATTTTTGTTGCTCAAAATATGAGTCACAAATGCCTTATATGAGCATTTGCCCTGTTAATCAGTTTGTTAAATTATAATAGCATATCAAAATCTCACACCTCTTGGGGTGGGAAAACAGCGGTTTGCAATATTTAGTGTTTAATGATTTGCATATGTTAACTAAGTTGTGTAGAGTTAGCATTGTTCTGAAGGTTGCTGATGCCTGGTTTAAAAAATTATGAAAAAGGTTGATTCATGGAACCTGCTCCTTGATACGGTTCTTAAATGCCACCATTCCCCTTGTCTTCCCACTGACTTCAACCTGTGCCTGCTCTCAAGCTCCCGAATTCTGAAAGTTTCTGATGTGACAGTGCAGATGAAACAGGTCATCGAGAGAGAAATTAGCTTGACTTTGGCACGACCTCCGACTGCTGCCAAGAGCAATGGCATGGGCATTAGTCCTGAGGACACAGGAGGAACGGCAACATTTAATCTTTTATCATCGTGAAATACGGCTGATTTAAGTGGTCACCTTTTTGGCACTGGCATTCCGACGACGCTGACCTTTAAAACTTTTTGATGAATTACACCAGACACATTTTTGGCCACATGAGACAATGGTTCGTGATTTCTGACAGCAAAGAGAAATGTAAGCCAAACAGAATTCCAGCAGGATCAAAAATAAATGCATTAAATTACAAATAAAAATGGATTTACATAAAGCAATAACATGGCGGATCCTGAAGAGTCGGAAACTGAGGCAGTGCGGTGATTTAGTGATAGCCAGGCATTTTAGGTGGGTAAAAAAAGCTTCACGACAACTCCAATCTACCCGCTCCCAACCTCAAGCTAACACTGCGGAGGATTCTGAAGACAAAACCAGCCTCTGACTGCACCAATTAATCACCTCTGCTTCCTACCCTGTTTGAGATAGCGGTGAGAAGGCTTGGCTCACTCCTTTGCCCCGTCTCTCCACAACTGGAGCCAAGCCCTGCCAAAACCACAGAGGAACGGGGAGGGGTATTTCATGACTGATAACCTAAATCTCATTTTTGAGTGCTTGGCCCTAAATGCCACTGAATTAGGCTTTATGTTTGTATGAAAATGCAGCTGCCATGCTTACTGACTGCCAGGGGGCGAGAGATTATGTGTTTATCTTCAATTTTCTCCTGTTTAGTATAAAGAAGTGGAGCGAAAACAGCAGGCCTGAGTAAAGCCTTGTAATGTTAGCTAACATTATTTGGAAATGGCTTATCCCCAGTAATATCAGATGGGCGGAGGGGAGGCTGCCCAACTGTGAACTGTTGGGAAGCAGCTGTAATCCCTGGAAGGAAGAGGGAAGCCATAATCTGGATGGTGTGGTTCACTGGGGGGAAAGTGAGGGATTGAGGAGGGTTGTAGAAATGGAGAGAAGGGGAGTTGGGAGAGACAGACGGGAGGAAGCCGAATTTCCTGTTCTGCCTAACCTTTCTTCCCTACGGATGGCCCGCTGAGTGGGTGTGCTGTTGCCTGGCGACAGTGGGTAGCCTTTGGAAAAGTCTGGTGTTTGTGTTTGAGTGCGAGAGAGAATGAGTAGGAGAGAGAAAGAGTGAGGGAAAGAGGAAGTGAGTGAGAAAAATGAAGGGGGAGAGACCAATGGAGTGTACCATAATGGACCGGGAGAAAACCAGAAAAGAGGTAGAAATAAGTAAACTGAGCCTCAATTGCTCAAAAACAGATAAAGGCCTAAAACATCAAAATGTTCTTTTCATCCATATTTAAAAACTTTTCATCCATTAAATCCACTGCATGTTTGTATGTTTGGATGAAAATGAATTAATAGATACAAAACATGCTTTATCAAACCAAAAAAAAATTAATTTAAGACGTTTAAGTTTCTTCATAGATAGAGAATTTGGTGACCATAGACTGTAGTGCCCTCTTGTGTATTCAAGTGGTAGAAAATTACATCGGACACAAGATCTTAAATGTCGTTCACAAATCACAAGAAAATACAAATCGACTTCTGGATGATGCTAGAAATGTTTTATTTTGTACCGCAGCCCTGAGAAGAGCAGCAGAAAATCCCTGTTATTGTTCCTGTGGTTAGCTTTCTGTGAAGCACCTTGTGGGATGATCAGACAACTGATAAAAGTAAAGGCTAGTTCCATCTCTGCCTTCCTCTATGAAGGTGATAACAGAGAAAAATAACAAAATAAAACACTGCACCCTGCATTGCAATAAGACCTGTATTTGCTCTGTCTGGGTCCTATTCCTGATTCTGAGCAGTCATAGCTAGGCATGCTAGGTAGTATGTAAATAAACCCCGAGGCAGATGTGCTGAAGGAGAATAACCCTACATGTGGATGCAACAGACGTGTAACTAGCGTTCCTGCAATGGCAGTGGACAAATAAAGCAAATAAAAGGGCTATTGGCCACTTCACAGGGGAATGGAAACTGCAATTTCAAATGGTCCACTGGCCAAAAACACAGTTTAATTCAATCATTAATTTCTGATTCATTTTTTAAGTGTGTGTGAGTGAGAAAGAATTTACCTTTACATATTACATTCAAATGAATTAAAACCATGAAAGTATTAATTTTTTAAAACCCTGCAGTAAGTGAGAGCCATGAGAGGATGACTACACTTCTGGGCAAGTTCGTGTGCTGGCTGACTACTGACGTGCAACACTTCCAGGCACTCACTTGGCCAGATGATTCATGAGGAGGCCCAGCACCAGTCGGTTCTTCTCTGGGAGTTTGTGCACCAGGCAGTGGATGGCCTGCAGGCGGGCCTCAGGGCTGCCCGACTCTGGAGAGGGGGTGGAGAAACACTGATGACATAGCAGCTGGGGATGGGTGGGTGGCCTGGCAGCGAGCGCAGGAGCTGTTGCCACAGAAGTTCATCGCGCAGCTGAGATAACAGGTTGGAATGCCTACTGTACTTCTGCTCCCACAGGCCAGACGGCTCTAGCAATGAAAATGGCTCGGTGCCGTCCCCAGGAGGAGACGCTAAGACTAATCTCCAACACTCACCAAAGACACCGAAGAGAGGTAACAGACACACACACACACACACACTACACACACACACACACACGCGCGCGCGCGCGCGCGCAAACACAGGCTGGCATGTTATAGCTCGTTAGACGACACTTATCCACAGTGTCAGTGACAGCCATCGCCAATGCAGTGTGGGACACCCACACAACCACGATCCAACAGCACAGGAGTGACAAGCACTGCAAAAGAGAGTTGCCTATGGCTGCTACCAGGCCCGGCTATAAATATTTCCCCACTAATCTCATTTCCCCGCGCTTTTGTCACAAGAGCATTGCACGCCGCTGATAAAAATGGCCAAATTTCTGTCCAATGGCACATGAACTCAATCACAGTAACAAGTGCAGGGGAGGTGAGTGTGTGGAGAACTAGTTTATGAGTGTGTAGGAAACATCAGCTCAAAGAGGGGAAAAATGTGACTTTCATCTTGGAAGGGAAACGATCCAACTGAAGTCACAAAGCAGCATTCGTGATCTTCATACTCAGTGCAAGAACCACTGCTAGCCTGGGTGCCTAGCTTCAGCTGCCTATACTACTCATGCTTTCTCCACTTGAATGTACTAATGCTCACTCCACTACCGTTTACGTAAACTTGTGAATCGAGAAGAAATCACTTCACAGATGGTAACATGGAAGCACGTTGTAAGTCGCTCTGGATAAGGGTGTCTGTCAAACGACACAAATAGATACCAATTTACAAAATGCATTTTCTATTTAAGTTGCATTTTTATTATGTACTCTTTGTCATTTTCAATGCGTAAAATATAGGAATGGATGTGAATTTACAATTCAAATGAAACTGACCAGGGAGAGGAAAAGAAATTCTATAGCATCCTTAATTTTCAAAATCTGAGGTTGTAGTATTGACGGCAGAATTGCAGAATTGTCAGAACCTGTCATAATGTGCAACTCTTGTATTTTACATTTCACTGTAGTCTGTGGTTTTTAGGACCCTGTTGAGAAGAATGTGAGTAATCTTAACTAAGTGAGTGGGAATGCATTAACACTGCAAGAGTTTTGTGTGGGAGGGGAGACTTACTTGCAGGTATGATGAACTCTTTATATAACCCATAGGTCATCAGGGGTTCAGGCAAACTCCTGCAGAAGATGTGGGAGAAACAGACCATTTCATTGCTCACTTTCTCACACACACTCACACCAGACAGTTTGATTAATGGGGCTGAGCTCTGGGTGAAATTAGATGGCAAGCGCACACAGACAGACATACAGAGGTGTGTGTACGCACACACACATACACCTGAATGGTACCCTCACTCTGCCGTTAGCTGGTTGGTAGTGTTTATAAGCCCTGAAACATACAGACTCCTACTGGTGCACCAAACTCCTGTACATATCATTCTGAATGGAAAACACCAAAAAGCCTGTTTCACAGACGTTAACATATTTCAAAAACTGGGCCAACAATCGCCAAAGAGATGAAAGGTCATTACAATTCAGTGTATTTTTTTCCCAAGCAAATACTCTAGGAAAGAGGGATCCATTACATTTTGTACAACCGTGTCAATGTCCAAAGTCAAGGACAGGTAAGTTATAATTCAGAAGGAGTATTCATTCTACATGAGAGTCAAACTCTTTTTCATCTGACCTTAAATCCATTCATGAATGTGAGAGCAGCAAGTGATATGACACACATTCACACAGCCTGGCACATGCGTGTCTAACCTCAGGTAGAGCTTCAAAGCGCTGGTGATGGTCTTCACGTCCCACTCGTCACTCACTGACAGGTCCACTTCAGAGCTCTTCTCATCTGGAGAGAAATCCACACCCAGGTCAGATCAGAGAGCCACACGCAAGCACTTTTCAGAAACAGGCAGAAAGAAAGAAACAGTCTGAGGGCCCAGTGTTTAGTTCATATCTGAGAGGGTGCCAGCGGTGTGCCTGAGGACAGAGGCTCGCAATCGTGCCCAGAGTACGCCACCAAACGTAAAGATGTGACTGCAGCACAGCAACTAGAGCGAAGTTCGCTGTGCTGACCAGGGTTACACCAAGAATTTCATAATCCATTCCCTGCATTATACTGCTATAACTCAGAAGAAATGAGTAGAAACTGGCACTTTTTGATTCTGAAAACTACAAGACTGATACGTATGTCACAATTATTCTGGTACTGAAAGGTGTAGCTTCTATCTCTGCTCAAGTCAGATTCCAGCAAGCCACATTCCTGATTCCAGTCCACTGCGGCTTGATCCAAGGACAGGACAGGACACGCAATGCCACCTTCAGCCACTGTGCCAGTCAGATATGTGGTTGAATGCCAATGAGAGCAGCACCCAGAGGGGCATTAAGTACATCCTGCCTTATGCTTTAGTGTTAAATTGCAGGGGAAGTAAAACCTTTTTGAACAATGTCTAGATTTAAATTATTTACAAAGCATTGCGCTGATGTGGTAAACACAAATTCAGGCTCACAAACCCCTCTCGGCATGATGAACAAAGGGCTCTTACCCATCATGAGACTGAGCAACTTCTGGACCTTAGAGCTGACGCCAACCACTCTGAACAGGCCCTGGTCATTGATGCCTAAAAAGACATACAGACATGATGTTCACCTTTTTTCTTACTTTGTGTGGTAGAAGCCTCATAGGTAACACACTCCCATATGAACCAGAAGATCACAAAATTCACTTACTCCCATTGTGTCCCTAAGCAAGACACTTAACCCAGAGTGTCTCTAGGGGGACTGTCCCTGTAACTACTGATTGTACGATCACATTTTAAATAAACAAACATTCAAAAAAATTAACAATCGCATCCCAACCAGAGAATTACTTTAATCACAATGTTTCCAGCTGGCCTACTCTGCCCTCCTGTGACAGATTATGGCACTGCAGCTTGTGAAAAAGAAGCGCGAGAGAAGCATTAAGCTGTGTGTTTACAGTGACACACAAGTCCTACCTCTCTTCTCAATGGCGTTAATGGAGTTCTTCACAAAGGAGAAGCCAACTTCATCCAATTGGGTATCAACTGCAGACACAGAGATGAGTGCTCTTTTTTTATGCCACTTCTGGGACAAATTATTACAATAAAGTATTTATTATGTGCTAACAATATATTCACTACACAGCTAAAGAAAGACACTTTGGCTTTCAGTTTGTTTCTCTTTCTCCATCAACATAAGTAAGGGTTTCATTAAACCAAACATTTAAGTCCTGTTCTGGATTTCTATGGAGGTTCATTCTGGTCAGAACCACTCTCAGGAAGTGGAAAACCAGCAGAATTCATTCTTCAAAAGGCTGCGAAAAGAATCTAAATGATATTGTGCCAAACAAGGGTTCAAATGCTTAATGAAATATTGTTTAGGTGCAGAAAAGGATATTTAATTTCTCAGAGAATGAACAGAAATTTCCCTGCATGCTCATGGGGGCCTTGACTCAGCAAACTCCAGTGTTGCCAAATCAGCAGCCAAACCACCGAGCTTGTCCGCAGTCAAGAGTTAAAACAGTTGTTAAGTAAATGTGATGGAAAGAGCTGATGCACTTACTTCCTCTTTCTTTAGAATGTGCTCTAGCAAGATATTGTATCTGGGGGAGAAAAGAAAATACACATTAAGGTAAAAAAAGAAATCCTGGATCAATTTGACATTCTATTTGGATTTAATGAGTGATCCAGATGGCCTATAGGCATGCAGTTTATTTTACTATGCACTCTAGATACATTGATAAGACCAGTTTTGATATAAAGCAACTAATTATTGCTCAGAGTGCGAAGGTCTCAAAAATGTTTTGGCCTCATAGGACAACGGACTTCATCCCCAGCAAGGCTTCCATCCAAATAGCCCGGAACACATGAATGTATAAAAATCCACGTTTCAAAGCTGGATGTGCCAGTAATGGAGAATAAACACGCATCTGTGATGTGAAAGCAGGATGTAAAATATAACCAGTGAGTCTGTGAGAGAAAGACAGAAAAGGAAAAAATAATAACATGTTTTTGCTTTTGACCAGAGGCCTCCCCAGGACCCTATAAATGACCGCACAGATCCCTTGACAAATGGCCTTGTGCTGACCCACAGGCGCAGAGGAGAATCCCTAGATAGTGTAGAGAGAGGGCAACAACCCCCCCCCCAAAAAAAAAAAAAAATAAAAATCCCAAGGAATGTTCCTGTAAGAGTCCATTGGGCAGGAGGCCAAGCAGATTTTTTTCCATTCTGAGATGAAACCAGACAAACTTCTGCCCATCTATGGCTTCATCTAACATCTGATTTCTAACACGACTAATCCTGTTGAGTCGTTTGAGAAAAACACATTGTTCCTTGCCATTTCCTTGTATTTTATAATATCTATTTCTATAATATCCTATTTATTTAATATGCACACAGGGCATTTGCATACATGACATTTAAAGAGCCTTATACTGACTGCTTTGCATGTGTAGGGGACTCACTGGTTCTCTTCCACCCATAGCTTGCATCCAGAACTTATGGTCATCCTCTGAGAGAGCCTGGACCGTGACTACCGTCCCGGGTCTGTCAGTACAAAGTAGAGTTTTACTCCACACAGCCAGTAGACATAATAATAATGCAGTACTTATTATTGATGTTGAGGAGACTGATTTAATAAAGGTGAAACTGTGTAGGAACAAGCACACTAACAAAATCACATCAGATTTTGATCATGAGCAGGCCTAAGGGACAGTGAGGACCTAATACACAAGAAGATGTGGACTCTGTTAGCTCTGATGCTGGGTCATGCATGAAAAAGCAGTGAACACTGTGACTTTCCAAATGTGTGTATGAGTGTGTTGTATAGTTGTGTTAAAATGAAAAGGTTTTCACACCAAACAGATCAACTTGGAATACAGTGCTCTCATACCACTGGGACTGAATAAAAAAAAAAAAAAAATCAAATTAAAATAATTGGTCTCATTATGATAAGGATCATGTCAGGTATTCGGATTCACTTTCAGTTCAGTCAAACAGAAAACGAAATATGTTTTTAATCGCAACACTTGACCGCTATTTAATTTAAAGAGAGCATCTGTAAATGTAGCACTAAAGTCCTAACAGGATCCAAATAGAGCTGTATTGGACTTAGTGTTTGCTGTTCCTGTTTTAGTGTTAGCATGTTCACTGAAATTAAAGGGCTAAAATGATGATCTGATGGTGAGATCCTCATTAACCTGAGGCATCATTTTCCAGCACCTGCAGGGGAGCATTTTTTCATGGATGAGTGGCAGCACGTCTCTCAGAAGAGCTGAATCAGGTATTATTTTGTTTATGGTATTATTTTGAGAGGTAGATGAAACAGACTACAGGCTTTTTTATTTTTATTTTTTACTGCAGATGGAAGCACCTACCGATCTGTAGTTTCTATATCCAGACAGAATCTGCGGTCCAACACATCCGTTGTTTTACGGACACAGGACTTCAGCATTACTGATTCAGTCTCCCCCTTCAGGAAAAAAAGCAGTTCAGCACACAGTTTTGAACGACATAATTTTGCATTTATAGTCCTGATGCTCCCCTGCAAATCTGGACATGATTAGCCTCACTATCACTACCAAGGCCACACAGCTGTTTAGTCCTGATCTTGTTGCTTTTATGTTCACTATAAACATTATTAAACACGTGGCAAAAAGGTTTTTGGCAGCCACCAATTGTGCAAGTTGTCTAAGGACACCAGGGACAAGATTGTACATCTACGTCATCATGGATTAAAATCCTGCAGGATTCGAAAGGTCCCCCTGCTTAAACCAGCCCCATCTAAAGTTTGCCAGAGATCATCTAAATGATCCAGAGGAGGACTGGGAGAATGTTTTGTAGTCAGATGACCAAAAAGGAACTTGTGTTTGGAGGGGGAAGAATGCAAAGTTGCATCCCAAGAACACCATACCCACTGTGAAGCCTTGGGTGAGAACATTATGCTTTGGAGCTGTTTTTCTGCAAAAGATCACTGCTCCATATTAAGGAAAGGATGAATTGGGACAGGGAACGTGACATTTTGGGCAAAAACCTTCTTCAATCAGTGAGAGGACTGAAGATGAAACATGGTTGATTCATCCACTCCACCCTGGCAACAAAGGAGTGGCTACGTAAAAGGCATTACAAGGTTCTGGAGGGGCCTAGGCAGTCTCCAGACCTCAATCCAATAGAGAATCTGGCCCAGCAACAATCACAGCTATTGAGATGATCTTCATGGAAGAATGGGCCAAAATACCAGCTACAGTGTGTGCAAACGTGGTGAAGACCAACAGGAAACGTTTGACCTCTGTCATTACAAACCAAGGTTACATTAGATATATTGAGGTGAACTTTTGCTATTGACCAAATACTTTTGTACTGCACCATTATACAAATAAATTCTTTACAAATAATATAATGTGATTTCCTGCATTTTACATTCTGTCTCTTACAGTGTAACTATGATCAAAATTACAGACCTCTCTCATCTTTCTAAGTGGGACAACTTGAACAATTGGTGGCTGCCAAATACTTACCCCATTGTAGCTTCAAGATTATTTATCAAAATTATTTGAGATGATATTGAGAAGGTTTTAATAATATGTTGGTCATTCTAAAACCAGTTTTATTTTCTTGATTCTGGCGACTGAGTTCACCCATTAGAAACACACAAAAATATTATTGCCACTTTATGGAATGGTTGTTCATGAAATTTTGGCAGAATAGTGTACAAACAAAAATGTACTCACAATCTTGCCCCCAGACCTATGGTCGTAGGTGGCCATATGCAGGATTTTCTGTTCTTTCACGAATGTGCAGTATCGTTTCACCCAGCTAGAGCCAAATGGAGGTGGTCCTATCAGACACATATTCAAACACACATTTTAATCCCATTTTATGTGTATTATTATCCTCAAAAAATTCTTACACACACACAATTCTAAACTTTCAACCAAAACCTTGACTCATTGATACATGATTGTAGTTCTGCACAAACAAACTGTCCAGCCCACTCAGGACAACAATAATCGCTTCACTGTTACCTAAATAACATTCCATTGATAAATACAGATGGTATGATGACAGATGTGTGCAAATCTGACCAGCACTGTGCTGGTGGCTTTTAAAGAGCCATTCAGCTTTGAGATATTTTCATTGTATTTAATTTAACTGACGTAGGGTCACACAGAAAAGGACAGGAGAATCTTAAACATTTATTTATCTACAGATTAAAACATTGACAGACCATGTGTAACACATCAATGTGCAGTGTCAAGAGTGCATACGTTTCTCCTGGACGTAGAGGTATCCCTCGCTGGTGATGGGGCTGGTTTGACGGTATTCCTGTGGACTGTCCTTAATCTTCTTCATCAGCTCATAGACCTCAGAGCGTGTGGCCTCAAAACGACTCCGTGTCTGTATGTATACACACATGCAGGCACACAGATTAGAGGAAGTTACCAGTCACAACAATTAAGTGCAACATAAAGTAAGGTCAAAGGAGTTTCCTGTAAGCGAACAAATTCAATAACAAATGATCCACCAAAGACAATGTAATAAACATTAAAAAGTGAAAAAAAAAAAAAAAAAAAAAAAGAGTTATTATGTCCCTATGTTCAATACAGGTTTAAATATAATTTTTTTTATATGTTTAATTAACTTCGCTGATAAACCGCAGATCAGCGTAGCAGTGCGATGCAGATATTGCCTCATACGGTTTACCCACTGTTCTGAAAAGGGCCTGACAACAATGACCTCCATGCCTGCTAATGGACCCCAGATGGCAGGTTGAGGCTACAGAGTGCCCAGCGCTGCCCCGCCGAGCTACACTGCCTCCACCCACTGATACACAGCCATAACAGGCAATGCCCTCACCCCTGTCGGCGCCAGAACGCACTCTGAATAGTTTTTCAACATTGTGGTTTCCGTGCATGGAACAGGCTGCTACAGCAGGCTGCTGTTGACTTCAGATGTGCAGGTCAACAGATAGCTGCTGCAGCCCTGACCACTGCCCTTCCCTCATGAAAACACAGCTAAAAGCTCATTTAGTGCTTAACGTGAAATATAATGTTGGTCCAAAGAATTTGTACATTTTGTCTAAATTTGTGTATTTGTGCGTGTAATTTTAGAGATAATACGAAGGACCACCTGAAATTGTGAGGTAGAGCACTCAAGTGAGAGAGTTCAGAACAGAAAAAGAAAGAGCTTTTTGGGTACAGTTCAGTAAGAAAGATGACCACCATCTTCACAGGCAAAAATCCTTCATGGTCCAAATACTTCTGGAGATTTGTGCTCATTTGCTACATTACACGATTAAAGGTTGGACTCACATTCTGTATATTGATCTGAAGGGCCCTTTTGTAATGGTCAAAGTCCTTAGCGAGCTCATATCCCTGGTGATAAAATGTGAATACAGTCTGAAAGAAGGCCAACATCTGCATAGAGAAAAGAAAGAAGGTGAGTTTTTTTTACTGTCAGTTACATTTTATTTTTCAATCAAAAAACATCATAAAAAAGAGATTAAATAGCATAGATGAACAGGTATGTAAACAAAGAAAGCGTAACCATTTCAGAAAATTACCACATTCTACTATCTTGGTTCTAATGTTGTGGCAGTAAACTGGATGATTATTGTTCAAATCCAGTGCAGTTATTTTTCTTAGTATCCTCAATGTAGTACAATAAATGCTTGCTGTGTGTTTTACTGTAATATTGATAGTGGATGGCAGTCATAATTATTAAGGTATAATTAGTGGTCACATTAAAAATAGAAAAGTGTAAACTAGTTAAATAGGTCTACTGTAAAAGGTTTTAGAACCACAGTTCTACGTCACAGAGAAGGCATTTTTTTGTCCAAAAAAGCCTGCTTAATTTTTTGTTTTTTTTTTCTAAGCAAAGGGAGGCAAAGAATGGCAATTGTGGCCATTTTTTTAAATTTCACACCTGTATCAGCACACACCAACAATGAGTGTTCTGAATTGAGGTCACACTGAAGTATTCATGAATTCTTCCGATTAATATTTCCTATTAATTTAATATATTTCAGAAATATGTGTTAAAATTTTGAAGATGTCACTGCTCACCGGCTCAACACACTCAAACTTCTTCCGCTCCTGTATCTCCTGCAGCTTGCATACATACTCCAGAGAGAGCTCCTGGAAGTGCTGTCTGTTGGTCTCCACCTGCCCATCAGCCTGGAAGGAAACACAGTAACTTATTATTAAAAAGACTCAGAACGTTTAAGCCATACGATTCAGAAGAACTCAAATTACCTACTAGTTTGCTACAAAAAGCAAGTGGATATAAATATTAATATAAGTATTTTTAAAATATATTTCTAATGGTATAATTACCTGTCCCCAGTACATGTCAAGATTTAAAGTGAATGTTTAAATGCACTGAACACACAGCAGAAATGTCCAAAAATGCTGTAATCCAATAATGATAAAATGTTGAAATGGCACATTAATAAGGATTCCACTGTAGACAATGTCCGCTAACATCTTATGAACTGCCAACTATAACTTTGTGATTCCTATGTTCATAAGGGGTTAACACCCTAAAGAAACAAATAAATCTGTTCAGATGAGAATTGCCTAAGTTTTTTTAAATGATTTAATTGATTTAGTGGCAAATTATAAAAATCGGCATGTGACTGCACAAGCCAAGCAATGCATAGCTTTCAGTGTGAGCCAGCGGCTAAAGTTCTACTGATAAGATCTGAGACTCCAACAAGAAACAAATGACGTCACCAGTTTTTTTTTTTTTTCACACAAGCACTACTGTTTAGAACACGCAGGCAGCATGGAATGCCATAAAGTTCACTTTTCCCAATGCACACCCAATAGAAGCATGAAAGAGTAGTTTACCCCCATTTTTCAGTTTACATGCATGTTGTTGCACTAGGCTCTTAAGATCCACAAAGTGACACTGTGTGACAATGTGCCCATTGTGGTTGTGTGGAAAAGTGGTTGTGTGCTGTTACCTCTTGGAGCTGTGGTTCTTTCTTCTTTGATGACATGTTTAAAAGCTTCTCCAGAGAACTATAATACTTTTCTGTCTCCTTCTCATACTTCTTCCTCTCAGCCTGCAACCACAAGGATGGTAGGTGAACATCTGTGCACTGCTGCCATGAAGGAGGTACACATAATAAACTTGTGCAGAGCAGGACATTGCAGTAGTGTGGTTTATCAGCATGCAAACTGCTGTACCTTTGCAGAGCCGAGCTGCTCTTTTCTGAATTTTTCTAAAGGCTTCATTAGTGTTTCTGTGATGTTCCTCATCTGCAGGGGAAAAACACAAATGCACTCACAATCAAGTAACATATAATGGCAAAACACAAAAAGCCAAACAGTAAAACACATACTACTGTAATCTGAGAGGGTGACCTGACAACAACATTTATATTCATTCATAGAGAAGGTTGGTTATACAAACCACATGCCCTCCTCTCACTCTAAGACATGTCAGGACCTGCATGTTTCTGCTCTGTAAGCAGTGGTGTCATGACTCTGCTTAATGCCGTGCACAGGTGGGGCTGGCTCGTGGCCTCAGTGCAAAAACAACCCATGACGTGATGCTGGCTACACTGGTGGACTAACCTTGTAACTCCATCTGTGTAAATTAGCATACACAGCCACACAGATTTTGCCTTCTATAATTTTTATAGTGGGAGAGGTTTTGATCAAAACAAACAACCTTTTGATCAAGGTTTTGAGAATTACACAAAAACTGTTTTTCGCAACGCTTGCTGCTTAGATCTTTTTGTCATTTGTTTCTGTGGTGTACTGAAGTATAAATACAAGCATTATATGTTTATGCAAAGAGTCAATATTTGCAGTGTTAGCCCCTTTTTTCCCCCCAAAGAACTGTCATGCTGTCAATCAACTTTTGGGCCAAATCCCGTCTGATGGCAACCCATTGCTTCATAAATCAGTGCTTGGAGTTTGTCATAATGAGGATTGACCACAAGTTGCATTGACTCAATTGGATTAAGGTCTGGAAAGTGTCCTGATCATGGAGCTGAATCACGTTTAGGAGACGGTCCTAGAGCTTGCTGGACTTTCTTGGACACATTGAAGCCTTCTTCACAACACGTCTCTCCTTGATGTTTTTGATGATCTGATAAAAGGTTGGTTTTAGGCGCAGTCTTACTAGCAGCAATATCTTTGCCTGTGAAGCCCTTTTTATGCAATGCAATGATGACCAAGGTTAACAAAGGAAAAACAATTAATTCAAGCATTACTCTCCTTTTAAGCATCCAGTCTGCTATTCAAACTCAACCAGAATGACAGAATAATCTCCAGCCTTGTGTCAACCCTCTCAATTGGATCACTGAAATAATCTCAGCAGCTCCTTCTGTGGCAGGGCTGTTTTTGGGGGGATTAAGTTAATTTTCATGCCAAAGATTGACTTTGCAATTCATCTGATCACTCTTCATAACATTCTGAAGTATATGCAAATTGCCATAATAAAAATGGAAGCAGCAAACTGTATTTGTGTCTCTCTCAAAACTTTTGGCCACGACTATAAATACTCATGACTATATGCTATTAACAAAATTCCCTGATAATTCCCAGACTTGGGACCCAAATGCTCAAATTCCCTGTCTTTTGGTGTTGGGAAATGCATTTATTCAAATTTCCTAGTATTCCAGAAATTCCCTAACCCATGAGAACCCTGCTCCTAAATACTCCACAGACCTGAAACTTAAAAAATGCTTCTCCAATACTGACACATAGCTTATGCATAGTCCATTGATTGGATATAGCATTTAATTAAACACAACCAGTTAATAGATTAGATTAGAGTTGGTCATTTTTAACTGAAGTGTGCCTGAATCTCAACCTAAACGAACCGCATTCTGCAGTTTTGCTGAGGTGATCACTAGCTAGAAGTGAAAATGACTGACTCTGGTTTCCACCGCAGCACATTCAGCACTGTGCCACAATCATCAGAGCCGCTGCTACATGTGGGGAAACACCTAAGAAATTGTGCAGCACTGTGGCCCCGCAGGACAACACCTGAAAGAGCATAGCAAAGAACCAGTGCAGACCGGGAATGCTGGTTTGACAACTGAAGAGCATCGAGTATTGCTGGACCTGAATTTCAAACCAGTCAAACAAAAATTGAGAATGTGGCCAGAATTCGGCCATCTGCAGGGCATATCATTCTACAAGATCCACTTAAATGATCTTGCAAGTAGAAAAACAAAATCCAACAATGACTAGTTATAAGGCTAGTACATATTTACCCCAATGGCATTAAAAGAATAACCTCCCAAAATAACGCCACTATAACGTAAATACAGCCAGTCTACTGTTAATCAGACAGCACAATCTCAGGATCAATAAAGTCTGAATTTCACCGGGCTGTGTGAAATGTTGAAGAAAAACAAACTACCACTTCCTGAGGTAACAGCTCAACAGTGTGTTGTGAATGCAGAGCCACATGGACCAAAGGAATCACCATCACAAGAACATGTATACACACATTAGGGATATTTGACCTTTTGGGGTTTTATTAGACGTAGTTCTATTTGGCAGAAAGGAAGTAACAAAGAACAAAGATAAACCTAAATGGTTTTTAGAGGAATAAATGTCACATGTCTACAACAAAAAAATGACAACATGGGCAGGCTGCACTAGAAGCACTTTGAGTGTGAGTGTGTGTATAAATTCAGAAGGTCTGCCCAGACCAGTTTCTCACCATAAGCTCTCGCTGGTCCTCCAGATTCCGAAGGAAGGATGAGAATTCCTGCAAAGACTCATCTGACATGTCACCACATGCATGCACACACACACACACACACACACACACACACACACACACACACACACACACACACAGACACACCGTTAGAGAAAACATCTAATCTACTTACAGAGGAAAATGTCCACACTTACCAATGCAGCGTTCATCGTCTGTCTTGGCATCTCCAATGTACTCAAACTGAAACTCTCCAAGACACTGAGCAAACTTCCGCTGAGCCATGGCCAACTCTGAAACACAAAGGGGCGACTGCAGGTTAGTGCTTAGTGGTGGTAGTAGCCTAGTGGGTAACACACTCGCCTATGAACCAGAAGACCCGAGTTCGAATCCCACTTACTACCATTGTGTCCCTGAGCAAGACACTTAAGTCTAAATTGCTCCAGGGGGACTGTGCCTGTAACTACTGATTGTAAGTCGCTCTGGATAAGGGCGTCTGATAAATGCTGTAAATGTAAATGTAGTGCTTCCTGTAAGTAAGTAAAGAATTCAATAAAATAACAACTGACTGGATTTCCAGTTACAGTGGCACATGTCCATCTTAGGGAGGAAAAATTGGGCAGGAGATGAGGAGCAGCAACAGCTACTTTCTTTTTCTTATTCAGCACAAAATCACAGACAGTTTGTCTCAATGGGATTTGACAGGCCCTACTGTTGAAAGGGACACCCTTCCAGCCCAGAGTGAAGCGAGGAATGGGTGTCAGAGCAGATGTTTTTTGTTGGAAGCAGGAGTAAGAATCCGAGTGACTTTTTTACAAGGTCCATATTGAGCCAATGTTCAGCGATGTGTGTGGGAAGCGCCCCTGTCTGGTCTGATCCTACAAGAGGAGCTACTGCACCAAAGTGCTGAAACTTTGGTCATGGTCATGTTGGAGAGGTGTCAGAAGGCACAGTACAGCAAAAAACTCCATGGAGGCAACACTTCAAAACTTTGATTCTGCTACTGGCCGACTCCTCCCAGATACCACATCATAGCTTCAGTGGAGTCCAGCCCTCAATATCACTGACACTTCATTTGGTAGATTATACCATTAAGGGAAAAAAGCAAAGTTTCATCACCAAGGCTGAGTATTTATTTATGCAAACTTGCAATACAGCTTTTAATTATAAAACCTGCAGGTCTTTGTCAGATCTACTGCATTACTCACAAAATTCCATTGTACAATTTATTTCTTTGGAGGCAAAACTACACAATCGCTATTAAATTATTTATTTCATACACGCTCACACACAACTAATGTGCCAGCCAAACTGAAACAGAACAGAGCACTAACAGCGCAGAGACAAATTTACATTCAAAATGTCATAACGTGGCCTGCAAAGTCTCAAGTGCAGTTCTTTAAGAGACAAGCACAACGGTGAAAAAAAGCACACGCACACGCAAACATCCTGCAGGCTCCATGAATGAACCATGCTGCATCCTGTTGAATGAGGTTGATTCTATTTGTGATAGAGGGAAGGGGAATAGTGTGTGCGTAAGCAGCAGACAGATGGTAGTTGCTGTTTGGTGTATCAGGTTCTCCCAGAAGAGGTTGAAGTGTGTTCTTAAGAAGGTGCAAACGCAAAATATGAGCATGGAAAGCAGACAACAGTGCCAATGTTGTGTCTAGTAAGGCTTTTTAAAAAGACATTTAGGCAACAGAATTTTTCACTTAAAAGTGGATAAACATCATGAATAATTTTAAATGTTTGAGTGTTAGAGTTCCTATCATACAACTTTCCATGACTGCTTAGTCCTACCCCGGGTCATAGCTGTCATGGATCCCAGGACACTGGGAGCAGGGAAGGGACTCAACTAGGTTGGGAGGCTGCCTACCGCAGGGTACATACACACACACACACACACACACAAACACACACACATTACTCCACCTTGCAGGCACCAAAGTAACCTTCACCAGTCTTTATTTACACAAAATACAGGGCCTTAGTCACATGAGTTGGTGTGCCAACAGCAGACTATATCACTATTCCATGCTCACAGTGTTTGCACATAAGGGCAGAGGACAGGGTGTGGCTCAAGAGCCATTTAAGTCCTAAATACCAAGGTTGTGAACAGAATTAAATGTTTTCATAACAGACTGCATTCATCTAGCAAAATGAATGTGTGCAGATAAATTGCATAGGGCTGTCTTTTCAAAATAATACATTCAGTGGAATGAATAAGTCAGCACTTTTAATACTGACCACCTGACAGGCACACTGCTGGCTATTTTAATGCAAGGTGTTACCCAGTACCCTACTGTGAGAAGACAACCAATAGCTGTACATTTCTGTAAATAACATTAAATCTGCGTCACGGATCCCTGATCCAGAGTAACCCCTGCCAGACCAGCATTCAAGATGGACGAGTGGTGGAAGTCCTGTGGCGACAGCTTCAGACCCATGGGGGACCGGCACCCTGTCCGCCGTCCACAGGCGCCTGGCGCTCTGGTCAGTTGCTGGCATGCCCTGCTGAATGGGACTATGGGGAAGGTGTCCTCAGCTGTCCGGAAAACCCATCGGGTGCGTCGGACCCTGCTGAACATGAGGCCAACAATGGCGAAGGATGGTGGCATCCTTGGATCTCATTGAGGTGGTGTCCAAATCCAGTCGGGTCATTCTGTCACGCTGGTTTGACATGACGAGACAGTAGATCTAAAACGATGGCTGGACATGGCGAGGAAGAAGGACACATACGCACGACGTCATGAAACAGGGGTTTAATGCATGGTGAACAATACCAGGGAAACATCACGTAACAATGACCCGATGGCAAACAGACATGAACAGGGCAGCTTTATACAATCACACACAGGTGAAAACAATCAGGAAACATAATAAGACAGGACCAACATGAAACAAACATGAGTAGCCACTGCTGGACCGGATCATGGATGGGGTTGAGCAACTAATTTTGTTTTGCCAGTACAGCTGACATGATATGGGTTTACGCTATCTGTAAAAAGTTTTAAACCGGTCCACTTTTTCCCAGTTTTTCATTCAAGCAAGTGTTGAAGCATACCGTGGTACCACTGTGGTGAGCATTATATAAACAGCATTGTACTGCAGACAGCACGGTGTACTGGACAGCACCCGTACTGGCCACGATTGTTTTACTGGGGCAGTGGTGGCCTAGCGGTTAAGGAAGCGCCCCGTAATCAGAAGGTTGCCCGTTCAAATCCCGATCCACCAAGGTGCCACTGAGCAAAGCACTGTCCCCACACACTGCTTCCCAGGCGCCGGTCATGGCTGCCCACTGCTCACTAAGGGTGATGGGTTAAAAGCCGAGGACAAATTTCACTGTGGGCACCATGTGCTGTGCTGCTGTGTATCACAAGTGACAATCACTTCACTTTTAACTTTAAAAAGCAGCTATTGACAACTGGAAGATGGTATTATGGACTGATAAATCGAAATTAAAGATTTTTGTACACCGTAGAGAAGGCAAAAGAATGGTTCCTCAGTGTGTGACATCAACTATCACTTGTCAAACATGTAGGGAGAAGAACAATTGACTTGTACAGATGGGACAGGTTCCCTGAAATAAAATGCTTCCTCTGGTAGTCAATGTGCAGAGTTGGTCAGGGGTTCATCCTACAGTAAAATAATGTCCAAGCTATGCCAGAAATACCTTACGAAACAAAAACAAAAACAACAAGATGGTGAGCTGAAAACACCGAGCGGCCAGCGCAGTCTCCAGACTTAAACCCCAACAAGCTGGTTTGGGATTAACTGGACAGGACAGCAACCTACGCATGCCACACTTTTATGGGAACTTCTTCTGGAACAGCATTAGGGAAGAACTTTTCCAAAAATATTTGATTTCCACTGTAAAAAGAATGTCATGGGTGTGTTCAAGCGGCTATTTTGACAATTCAAACAGTTTACAAATTTCGGTTTCCATGATTTTTGAGTGCTTGAATTTCAAGACAAAATGTAGAAAAAATTGGTGTGTACATAAACTTTTGACCAGTAGTGTACATTACATTATTGTTTCCAGTTCCTGCGGCAGCTGATGATTGAAGCAACATTTCCGTGTCCCAGCAGGGGTCACATGCATGGACAGCAGCCTCAGTAATAGTGTCGGACATGTAGTTGTACCAATGGAAAGCTCTGCAGAAGAGGGAGTGAAAACAGGAAGCCGCTGGTCATTGGAAACTCTTGTGGGACAGCCAGGACCTGTATTATTGTAGAGCAATAGTGCAAAGAACAAGAATCTTGGGGATCATAGGGATGCACCGTTACATATATCGGGTTTTTGCTCAGTTCTGTTACTATTTGAAACTCCTTGGTACTTAAAACTGAGGTCATCTGTCATTAAGGGTGATGCTTAGCCTTAGTTTGTGTGGAAAAATGGCAACGATATAGCAGTACTTCAACTCTGTGGATGAGGGAGCTGACTTGTGTCACCATAAATGGGTAAAGAGTTTCTCTCTGGCTGCCATAACTGTTTGTAGTGTTCCTTTGTGACACCTCACGCACTTCAGCTAGTTAGGGATGTTAAAATTAATCTGATAACCAATGCAATGCAATGCAAATGTGGACTATTCTGCATCGATGCGGTGTAGAACATAATGGATTATATCATAATGACATTGCTTGGTGATTTTCAGGCAGTGGCATAGAAATTAAAATTAAAAAGTAGTGCCGATAGTGACTGTGGCGGCCTGGTTTGAGTACAGTGCCGCTCTGGGTTAGAGTTTCGCGATGCACAGGGGTGAACTTAACTCTTGTTGAAAACATCATGTGAAGCAATGGAGAACATTTATGGGATGCAACGTTTCAGATGGTGTAGGAATCAAGGGTAAATTAGATTGGAACTGAATGAATACAATAGAATATAAAAAAAAAAAGACACTTTAAAATGTCCATTCTCACTATCCATGTCCATTGTGAAAATTTGTAACTGTACTCTGCCACAAATTCTGTACTCACTACTCTATATTTCTGATATAGAAAAAAAATCTGATATTGGTGCGTCCCTAAATGTAAAATGAAAGTGAAGTGATTGGCATTGTGAAACTCTGCAGCACAGCACACGGTGACACAACGAAATGTGTCCTCTGCTTTTAACATATCACCCTTAGTGAGCAGTGGGCAGTGGCGGATCGGTATTCGAACCAGCAACCTTCTGATTACGGGGCCGCTAGGCCACCACTGCCATAAGACCCATATTTGTTTATTTATTTATTTATATTATGAATATATTTAGCAGATAATCAAATATCTGCAAAAATACAAGCAACACAGCAGCTGGTCAGAGCAGTATGATGTTCTGGCTCTAAATAATGTGTTTTGACAGCCATCATTGTGATTAAAATGTCAAAGTTCCCACTACATAAAGCAACAATTTTAAATAACTATTCAATTGTGGATAGTGGTTTCAAATTTAAGGCACTGTTTTTGAGCTGGTGCTAAATGCAGCCCATTTAATTTTTTTAAGCTAGTGTCAGGCATCTTCAGGGTTTACTCACTCACTATTTCCATAAACGCTTACTCAAGGTCACGGTCATGTCACCACAGTGCTGCCCCCTCCGGATTTACATAAATACCTAATGCTATTAACATTTCTTAGTAATTAGTTGTCATGATAACCAATGTCGAGCTAAAGTAAATTATGTGAGGAATATATGATATTATATTTGGGGCAGCAGGGGCCTACGGGGTGAGGAAACTGACCCATAATCGGAAGGTTGCCGGCTCGATTCCCAAACTTGCCAAGTGAATCTGAGGTGCCACTGAGCAAAGCACCGTCCCCACACACTGCTCCCCGGGCGCCTGTCATGGCTGCCCACAACTGTGCTTGTCTTTGCAACCGGAGAGAGTTCATCCCATTCAGTGGTTCCCTGTGCCAAGAACAGATCATCCAGGCCAGAGGGACACCGATGCCAACATGTACCCATGTTTCATTTGAGGTATTTTATAACATGTGGCACTGTGAAAAGCCATGGTCTGTGTGCCCTAATTTTCACTTTGGCAGGCAAGCAGCTTAGCTCTGCTGTGTGGCAGCTGATGCCCACTGAAGGCCGGTGTGAGGTGGATTAACCCCATAGCAAAAGCCCAGTCATGTGAGCTGCCCACGACCCTACTGATCCTGCAAAAAACCCAACCACAGAAGATGATCAGGTACACACCTCCAAAAATATACTACAGAGCTGACTTGCTATTTAACTACTGTCAAATATGACTGCACAAATCGAAAATGCAAATCAATAAACCAGTGTAAGGACATGTCAGAATCTTAGCAGGTCCTTCATGCTTTGTCTCCTTCATCTCTTTCTTAACTATCAAGGTAAAGCCTGTAATGTTCAGACTGTAGGCTGGAGATTGCAAGGCGCAGCATTTAAATGTGCATTAAATTACAGGCTTTAGCGTAACTACAGTATCAGGGTCTTGAGCTCTCATTTTGAGGTGCCAGTGAATCCTGCTTCAGGTCCTTTGCAAAAGCTTTTCCAGTTTCAATGTCTTTAGTAAAAATGTAACAGAGCTAGTAAGATCAAAAATAAAGATATTACGACCCTGAGCAACCCTCTGGCGGTTCTCCTTCAAGTCCGGCCAGTCCAAGTGCACTGTAAAACCAGACAAACACACACACACTCTCTTTCTCTCTATCATGAAATCCTTGCTTTCAGAAGCAATCATTTAAAAAAATGTTAAGTAGGGCTGAATGATATATATATGTATATGTAAAAAAAAAACATTTGCACCCACAGACTCTGCTCCATCGGTTAATAGTCAGGGTTGCTGTGGCATGAAGCATTCGCAAACATGCTGGGTCGGCTGGAGACAGTCAGTGAGTGAGAGACTAGAGCGTTGGATTTACCTTTCCCGCTTGCCATGGGCGTGGTTTTCTAAACCCCTGGTAAGATGATAATGTCGTGTTGTGGATCACTGGACATTCAGATGCTGATAATATCAGCTTACTCCATTCCCACTTTGTGTGAGTGTGTTTTGAAGGGGAAGACCAAACAGTGCCCGATTTGACGCTTGGCTTGCATGGTCCTCTTGCCATAGAAAATAATGGGTTTCACAGCAAAGCGCCTAAAGATGGCTGCAGCATCGCTGTGGTTCATATTTCATATGTAAAGTTATGCTACAGTTTTTAATACAAATAACATAGTGAATAAATCACAAATATGTTTCAAATAAATCATGATTCGATTTTAGTTTTTAAGAGGCATGTAATAATAGTAATATTATAGTGGCGTTAATAATTTCCAGACACATGGCTAAACACCAACCCTAATAAAGAATGAACAAAATAATCACACCAAATTAAGCAGGATTTTACATGAGCAGGACCCTCACAAACAGGTTTTAAAAAGTGGCCAGTATGAACAGGAAAGAATTCAGGAGTGCAATAGTCAAGCCGGCGTGCAAATTCCTTTCCTATGAATTGAAACAATTAAGTGAAATGTCATCACTTTTCTGAACAAACACTGACACACTACACTCAAGACTCTACCAGGCTGCACCTTTACTTTAATTAGGTCTGAAGTTCAAATGACAGTCCAGAGATAAGCACATAGTGCTTATGCAGGCATTTACAAGAACCGCTTTTAAAAGCTGGACAAGAGCTGTACTATTTGTGGGTGTGGGTGTGGGTAGGGTGGGGTGGGGTGGGGGTGTCCTGCTGAACGAGGCCACAAGTAGCAGAACAAGGCAAAATCAGACAGTGTCTTAGGCAGGCTGTAACCTGCAACACACCTCTCTTTCTGCCTTGCAATCCACACAATTCACGCCTACACACATACATGGGCCTGTCACTCGCCAAAGCTCAGTCACCAAAATTGCCAACACTCCTCTCCCGCTTGACAGAACTTCAATAAAGCACTTGCACCCAAATGCATAGTATCTGGGACTAAACAGCTGAACAGGTGAAAACAGCTATGCAGGCAGCGGATCTCAGGTGACCCCCTGTGATCAGATCTCACTTCTCTGGTTTACTTGCATGGAAACATATAAATCATTGTCAGCAAAAACAAACCCTACTGAAGTAAAAAAAAAAAAAAAAAAAAAAAAAAAAAAAAACAGAAAAGATTGTTATTGATGGTTCGATATATGGTTAGTGACCTGCAGAGATAAACCAGTTCATGGGTAAAAGCCTAAAGTGT
Source organism: Denticeps clupeoides (assembly GCF_900700375.1). NCBI lineage: Eukaryota > Metazoa > Chordata > Actinopteri > Clupeiformes > Denticipitidae > Denticeps > Denticeps clupeoides. The sequence continues at coordinate 7,790,210 of NC_041710.1, read as the reverse complement.
GAAAAGAAAGACACCAACACAAAAACATAGAATTTGAATATGTTTTATAAACTATGACTGCACTTTTTAAAATTACATTTATTGTCATAAATGAAGTATTTTGACAGAAGAGGATGTCTGGTCACCCTAGCATCTTCCATGGCTGAAGCAGTGAACAGACTTGTTTTTGTGATAAAAATTCGAGACATTTGATTGAAGATTTATATGCATATGCTTGTGAAAAAATCATTTATTATTTTTATTTGAAGACTTATAATACATACAGAAGTAGATGCTTATTGCAGCATGTTTTGCATTATTTTACACTATTTTGCACACATATTACATTGTAATATTATCTTGCAAATATATGAATAGTTGAAAAGCAACACATTTTCAGAATATTATTATTTTCATTATGTTATTACACTGTTTTATTGCTAGTACTATAAGTCAATAGGAACCTATACTGTTAAATTGTGAAATCGGTGAATATGCGAAATAATTGTCATCATACTTTTGTGCATTACATTATTGCTGTATGTATAATCGTAATATGTCTTAACATCACACACCATTTACACACACACAGGCACGGCCCACTTTTACAGTAATGAATATGATTAGAGCATACACATTTGTAATAACAGGGAAAAAATTATATTTTCCGAAATAATATTTAGGTTATTTGGTGTCTGATTACTTTTAATTAGAATCTGAGACTAATATGGAATGACCTACTGTTCTATTCTCTAAGTCTTCCATTACTAATATGTGATATTATATTGAGAAGCGTGGCAAACGTCCAAGGAAAGGGAAAACACAGAATACAAATTCATTGTAGACTTCAGATCTATCTCCTACTTACAACCAAGATAAGGTTTGTAGGTACCTCTAAATAATAAAACCATATGAGGCAGCAAGATGGGAGACCTGCCCAGATATGGTTTAGCAAAACAGCTGGTGAGAAACAGTGGAGGGAAAACACACACACACACACACAATGGTCCTAATAAAGTCCAGGCATGCACACTCTCTTAAAGCCCTTTAAAGGCAAACCTTCACAAAAAGATGAAAAACTACTTCTCTCCATTTTTCCTGTTGCCCTTCACCCGCGCGGTTCTATTCGTGTTCCAGACCGGAGTTGGGGAACGCAGGATACAGTTGTAAATCTTTGCTGGGTTTTGGCTCATTTTCTATCATTTTGGTTAGGCTCTGGTCAGCTCGGGTCGGAAATGCGTGGTCAGCAAACACGAACTCCTAGTCTATGGTACCTATCCTTTCCATATGATTTGGTGCTTGTGAATTTGTTTCAGTGGTTGGTAAAAGTGTTTTGTATGTTGTAAACATTTTTTTTATTGAAATGATCATTTGATTTGCTAATTTCGGCCACAATCATCAGGTGATTCATTTTAATTATCGCGTGAGGGGTGCGAAAATAGATGCAGAGGAGGTGAATAGGAGGCTATTGTTTTAAACCAGCTAATTTCCCCACATATTTCCGTTCCCTCTTAGTCTAGCGCTTGCAGCGTGTGCAAAGAAAGCCAGGCTTTTAAAAAGCTGTACTTTTCAGGTCGAATGGGATTCTGTTGGGCTTAGGCCCGATTACAGCTGTAATGCAGGGCAGAATGGCGGTTCCAGGGCCGAAGACTGTAGTCCAGAACACGTATATAAAACATATAACACGGCATATAAAACATATATAAAACTTTGGGCCTAACTCCTGTTCTTCCATGTCAAGTGATTAAAAAAAAAATCCTTATTTATTATTGCAGGGGGTTTATTACTTCTCACAGAGTTTTATCCAAATGCCACACCTCAGTTCTTATGATTATGTAATGATCAGGGCCTTTTTTCCCAAGCTGTGTATTAAGCCAGCGGCTGGTATAGCAACGTCACTTCTGCAATGTGTACAATGAGTTATTTCACTTGCACCAACCAAGATGCACCAACAATCCCACACATTTAGGCTAACGATGCACTTAAATGCCAGTGAACTTCTTTTCATTTCTCTAATTTATGAAGGCTAACTGCTTACTTATGTGATTTATCATGTCTTCACTTTACCCATTCCCCAGTTGGCCTGACACAGCACTCCACTGTCCATTCACATCATACCAAAACACACACACACACACGGCCTTATGAGTCATCCTGCCCATAACACATTCACGGTTCCTCTTATGATGAATCCACCCCCAAATAAGAGCTAAAAATCCCCCAAGACTGTATTCTAAGAACTGTGGATATCATCACATCTTGTAGAGTAAAAAACCAAAAGGTCCGTAAGCACCTTTGAAGAAACCTCATTGTGCTCCAGAAGGGTTAAACTGCATGATTAGAGGGTGTGAATGTGTGTGTGACCTCACACCTAAGGCCTGATGTTATACTCTGGCCCTTTCCCAAAACCTTCACGTTGCATAATCTTTTCCAGTTGTGCGGGCAGAATCTCCTGAGCTCTTTCTGCCACCAATTTCCTCTTGTGAGGCCCCTGCTCTCTCGCTCTCAGCCTTCCTCGTGTTTTTCCTCATGGAAACGGCTGTCTTGCGTCACACTCTTATCACCAGCATCGCACACAGCCCTGCCACGTACTGCTGGGAGAGGCTTATTCCTGCAAAAGTGGTTCAACATAAAGGGCACTTGGCATTTAACATCTACAGTTACACATTTCTACTCTTCCAACTGAGTCTAGCACAAAAAAAGTCTAATGATCACTGCAAATGATTATCATTCTGTTCTTGAGCATTTACTATGGTCACCTTTTGTCACATTTAATCAAGGTGGAGGGAATTATGATATAGCAGAAAATGAGTAGGGTCACCTGAAGAGGGCTGTGGAATTCAACGTCTGCCATGCTGAGGGACTCTTACAGAAGAAGACTGAATGCTGTGATTTAATCAATAGGTGCTTCAGCAAAGTTTAATTTAAGGGTGTGTACACTTATGCAACTAGCATATTGTTAATACTTATTAGTGTAAGGCTTGGCCCGGATTAATGCACCCCCATTCTTACAAAAATATACGGAGAAAAAGAAAATGTATAAAATATATCAGTGCATAAGTACAAAAAAAAAAGCATTTATAAAATCATGCAATGAATTAGGCCATATGCATGATCTTTAACAAGTTTCAGAACATTTGTAAAGAGGGAGAATTTGTATTAAACAGGCAGGCTGCAATATCATAAGCATAAATTTATTCACAAAATTATTAAATCGTTTAAAACCATACATCTAAACCCAAAATAATAGTTCATTAAAATATTAAGAAATGGCTATTTTTTTTTACACTTTTTTTATATTCTGCTTGTGCTAAAAAATGTGAATACTTGTTTTTTCCCCAACAAAATACTACATGAAACACAGCATTGGGTGTTGTAGTAGTTGAGTAATTAGTTCAGTCTGAAGGACTGAAGTCATGTTGCCTAGCAAAAACCTACAGGCATAGCAACAGCTGAACCAAGATCACGATGTGAGTCATATCTTCATCGCTTCTCATTTCTCCTCTGCACTCATGAGCTCATGTCTCTGCTAATGCCTTTTTAATGAAGTGCTTGAATGTTTTTTGGCAAAAGCAATGGCGTGATTATAAAGACTGAAGCAGCCACACACACATCAGCAGAGAAACATTGTGCATGTCTTTCATGGCTGAAGACAAGAGAGAAAATGCTAAATTTAAACAACATTTGAACCTTTACCATCTGTCCTGGTTAGAATTCTGCAATGCTGGATGACTTACAGACATTTTTTAAAGAGAGACTGGACCAATCTTATTTAACCACTTTCCTTAGTGAATTACTTCAAGAACTGAACTAGTTTCTGGACTGCTTCTGGAAAAAAATAAAGGTGCCATGACATGACTTGGTGAGAATTTTTAATATTAATATGATTTCCCTTATCCTGTCTGTGGCCCTGCATTGGCTAGATCAGGATCATGTGGATCAGATACTGGGTCAAACTGGAAAGCCTGAACGACTGCATGTCTATGAGCCATTGCTATACACTGTAAACAGTAGCGCATAATACCGTGGTCGCACGCTGGCCCCGGCCCCACCCGACCCCGCCTCTCTCCTCCTCATTATCATTTAAAGCTATAGACACAGAAACATCCTTGGGAAATCTCATTGTGGACTGGCACAAAGTGGGTGTAATTCTGCACCAAGGCTGAATTTTAGAAAGAGACTTCAGATGCAAAGTTATGAAAGCTTAAAATTTCAGCATGTCATGGGACCTTTAAGTAATAATAAGTCAGGAATAATACCTTTTCCATGCATCAACAATTACTGATTATAATTAAATAGACATAAATAGTGCTAACTTGTCTATTTATTTATAATGCAATATTGCTAAGATGCAATATTGCATATGGAATCACCATTAGAGGGAGCTGCCTGATTGAAAGTGAAGTGATTGTCATTGTGATACACTGCAGCACAGCACACGGTGACACAATGAAATGTGTCCTCTGCTTTTAACCATAGCCCTTGGTGAGCAGTGGGCAGCCATGACAGGCGCCCGGGGAGCAGTGTGTGGGGATGGTGCTTACTCCACCTCAGTGGCACCTTGGCGGATACGGGGCCACTTCCTCAACCGCTAGGCCACCACTGCACCTGATTGATTGAGAACAAACATCAGATGATCAGGGTAACTACTCAGGTAGGGCCTTATGATTTTGGTGATGCGGAAAATGCGGACTTCTGGTCGCATTTCTGGCCGCTGCAGCAAACTACAGCTCACTACACGTGTTTCTTGTTGAGGTGGGACCACTTGCCCAATCGGTTCCGTGCATGCACAACATTCAGGCTTGGCTCGCTAGAACACCAATGCACTCAGAAAATTACGGAATTTCACTCTTACACAATACCCAAGCTGTTTTTAATGAATCGGAAGAACAACTCTTTCGTAAGAACATATGTGACGACCACTTACAGTCAATAACTCATATCAGAAACAGTGAAAAGAAGCAAACAAGTGCAAGCAGTCACTCCAGCAAACAAATCAGCTGATTCTAAACGTGGTTTTAATATCAATGTTTGCATGTAATGGCACGTAATAGGAGGTCAGAAGAAATACATAGTCAGAAATGATGCAGTATTGCTATTGGAGAAAATGTTGACCATAGTTATGATACATAAATGACATACATACATGATACATGGGGCAGTGGTGGCCTAGCGGTTAAGGAAGCGGCCCCGTAATCAGAAGGTTGCCGGTTCGAATCCCGATCCGCCAAGGTACCACTGAGCAAAGCACCGTCCCCACACACTGCTCCCCGGGCGCCGGTCATGGCTGCCCACTGCTCACTCAGGGTGATGGGTTAAATGCAGAGGACAAATTTCACTGTGTGCACTGTGTGCTGTGCTGCTGTGTATCACATGTGACAATCACTTCACTTTACATACATGAAACATCCATGAGCAGTTTAATTCACAATTATTGGTATTTAAACAATCACACAGTATTTAAAATGGTTTTATATTTATATTTGTTTGCTTTTTATATTCAGTACCCGAATATGGTTTCTGACAGTGCTAGAAAGCATTAAACCCTATACAAAGTCAGAAAAACAGAAAATGGCACATTTTTTGACTTTTTTTTTTTTTATCTAGCAGCTTTGAGTGCATCATTGTGCAATAAGTGTAATATTTCATGTTGGTTAGGGTGGTTGAAATTAATATCATAATCGATGCATCACAATGTGGACGATTCTACATCGATTCAGTGCAGAATCAATGCTCAAAATTTTTAAGATTTTAGCATCTTGTATGAAATTTTGTGTGCAACAAATAACATTATTCATGTTTCTGACCAGAGCATGTCTTCAAACCCACACCCCATAGGAAAGGCACACCTGTTGTTCTGGCACCTTTATATAGTGCAGGTCATTGTCTATAGTTCTTGACAAATCTATACATAAATGCCTCTGTATATGGACCTGCCCTGTCTAAAATTATTTTTTCCAAATAAGCATGCTCATTTTTCATATTAAATATTAAAAAAAATTGTATTGAAAAAAGTATTTTCATAGTGACCCGGCCAGTCATCTCTTAAGCCAGAAAATGTTGACAGGATGTTTTTTATCACCAAAAATCTGTAGGCCTGTAGTATGTTCCTGTTCCTTTTCTGCATAGGCTGTTTTTTTTTCTTGTTTGCACTTTATCATTGCACTCTGCAATTGCTATTTATTTTTTGCTGGTCCATTGTATTGAGTAAATTTGGTTTTATTATTCATGAGATATTTTAATTTGAGGTTTCATTTTGAACTGAAAGCCTTGTTCATTTAATGTTTGTTTAAAATAATGAATAATCATGATTAATAGTTGTGATCACAACATCACAATGTTGATTAAAACAATGAATCATGACACAAACCTTAATCTAATTGATTCATGATATTCAAGGTTCACATCTCTAATGTTGGAACCAAAAAAAGTTCAGGATCTGCTGAACCCAAGGTATAGTTCCAGTATTGCACATCTCTTATTTTGTATTAGAAATGAAAGCAGTTCTTCAGTCTACTTATACACGCCCAAAGTGCCTTTAAAATGAGACATTTGTGAATGGAAAAGGTCAGAGTTGTTAACAAAAGGCTCGGTGCTCCTGGTATTCCCAGACCCACATCAGGAAGTGGCCTGAAGTGGCAGCATATCCTCTGTAAATCCTGCTCCTGCACTGTTTATGTATGTCTTTCCATTTTTCTGTATGAGGAGAACACTCACGCACTTCCTGCAGAAACAAGGACTGTCCTGTACGAATTCTCCATGGCCCAGGGCTACAGAGCAGAGGAGCAGCAGGCACCACTGGTGAGAGTGGAAAAACACTCACGCAAATGCACCTATTTCATCCAGACCACATATTCTGCACTTTATTTACATAGCAAAAGCTGTGCTCAACACAGCAATAAAATAATCAACACACAAGAATCCAACATGGATCTTGAGGCTTTTATTGAACACTGATTTTGGAATTGTCCATACACAACAGTGCAAGCAAGTTAAACCCAAAGTGTCTCTGCCTCAAGCTACTGGGACCCACCCAAACATGTGATAAGGTTAACAAGGGCACGGAAGCCAAGGCGGCCTGTCAAGAAGGCTAGCAGGAAACTTCTGTTCCAGCCAAACCAAAGCTCCTCTGCAAGCCCACAGTGAAACACAAACATAAAACAGACAAGAGGACTAAGATGATGCAGCACCTTCTGGACATGCCCAATGGCAGAAACATAGGGGAGTCTGAACATGACGCACACCCTAGTGTACTATTCAATCCAGCTCCTGTGAACAAATCATTTACATTCACGGCATTTGCCAGACCCCCTTGCCCAGACTGATGTAAAAATCAGTGTTTAAGGGGATATTTTTTTCATTCATTCCAGGTCTTCCCAATGTTTATTTATTTATTTCATACATTTTTACAATTGATACATTACGGTTTCAAATGCGGAGCACTTTTATTTTAGAATATGTGCAAGAATATGTAATATTGTGAAACAGTTATTTGCATGAAATGCACATATTATTTACATGTAAATGATTTACAAAATGCCCAAGCACTTTGTTGAACAGTGATTAAATGTGATTCGTCATATTGCAATTGTTCTTTTCCATAGGGCCCTAGTGACCTGTAATCTGCTTCATAGGCAAGTGTCTTACCCACTAATATCACCTTAGTCTATGAAGCCTATCAGCAGGACCCATCTCCACTGTTTCCCCCATTCTCTTCACTACTATAAACCGATTTCAGACCACACCCACTGCCAAGCAAACATGCAGAAAGATCAGAAATCTCTCACAACATCAATAGTAGACAATTTAGAAGAACATACACATCCAGACACACCTCCAACTGACTCCTATACAATCACTGTCCAATTAGACGTTGTGACAAAATTCAGATTTTTTTAAAGGAATAATTGGCTTTATATTTGTAAATGTTTGACTAAGGCACATCACTGTACTCAACTTTGTATGACTGCTTAACCTTTAGTCATAAAACAAATTATAATTTGAATAGGGTTAAATCTTCACCTGCCAGAGAAAAAGCAGGAGTTCTAGCTTAGCCTACCAGGAAAGGTCGTACTGCATAGTCACCACATGGACGGCTGTCGCACAGGTTCATTTGGAAAGCTTAAACTGCAGCCTTTATTAAGTTTCTCAAAATTAAAAAAAAAAAAAAATTAAAAAACGCTGCACAGTCATGCCAGGCAGGGCTACGGAGCGACCTGGAATGCCCTAAATACCGCAATGATGTGCCTTTCACAGGTGTGCACAGGAATGGGGACCACAGCAGCAACTGTGGAAAACCACTGTTTTCATTTAGAAAACGGTCCCCGCGGTAACAACAGGAAAAGAGACCATCTTTACGGGATCAGTAGGTCGCAGCTGTGTTGACAGATACGTCTTTTAATTTGAGAGCCATACTTTGTCCAGTAAACAAGTCTTTAATAAAGGGAAATAATAAGCAATTTACATTTGGTTTCTTTTACCCCCCACAGTACCAAGAACATACAGTGCCAAACCGTGACTTCCAAAAATTCTATTTTTTTGTAACATTATGCCAGGCACCCAAAACAGCACGTTCTGGATCCTCAAGCAAATACCTCAAAAGGGTGGAACAAGAGGACTGTGTTTTTTTTAGAAGAATCACCAGGCAAAAAGACACCTCTCTTTCCATGGCTAGAAAAGAGTGAACAGTGAAGGTGAAGTGATTGTCATTGTGATACACTGCAGCACTGCACACGGTGACACAACGAAATGTGTCCTCTGCTTTTAACCATCACCCTTGGTGAGCAGTGGGCAGCCATGACAGGCGCCCGGGGAGCAGTGTGTGGGGACGGTGCTTTGTTCAGTGGCACCTCAGTGGCACCTTGGTGGATCGGGATTCGAACCTGCAACCTTCTGATTACAGGGTCGCTTTCTTTTCCCGCTGTCCCAAATGTCACCATCATCAGACTTGAAGTGATCTTCTAATCAACATGAATATTCATCGCATTTATCAGAGGCCCTTACCAAGAGCGACTTACAGTCACTAGATACAGGGACAGTCCCCCTGGAGACACTCAGGGTTAAGTGTCTTGCTCAGGGACACAATGGCAGTAAGTAAGTGAAGTGATTGTCACATGTGATACACAGCAGCGCAGCACATGGTGCACACAGTGAAATTTGTCCTCTGCATTTAACCCATCACCCTAAGTGAGCAGTGGGCAGCCATGACAGGCGCCCGGGGAGCAGTGTGTGGGGACGGTGCTTTGCTCAGTGGCACCTCAGTGGTACCTTGGCGGGTCGGGATTCGAACCGCCAACTTTCTGATTAACCGCTAGGCCACCACTGCCCCATCAGTGGGGTTTGAACCTGTGACTTACTCAGTAAGCTAGGCCTCCTAAATGACACACCCACACAGATGAAGTCAGCAAGTTCACATACATTCCACAACCTTTTCCTTTTTGGTTTGTCCCTCCTTTGAATTGATTACATCGGTGCTGATATAGAAGGTTCCGGAGTACTGTGTTCTAAAATGCCAAGGCTTATGAAAGTGAAGTGATTGTCTATGTGATACACTGCAGCACAGCACACGGTGACACAATGAAATGTGTCCTCTGCTTTTAACCATCACCCTTGGTGAGCAGTGGGCAGCCATGACAGGCGCCCGGGGAGCAGTGTGTGGGGACGGCCCTCAGTGGCACCCTCTGATTACGGGACCGCTTCCCTAACTGTTAGGACACCACTGGCCCTCTAAAACAGGATCGTCTGTCAGACGTTATGGAGCTCACACACAAAAAAACGAGACAACCAGGTGAGAATGGCTTCATTTCTTCAATCTGAAGCTGTGTTCAGCCCTATTTACACACACGACACGGCCACAAACGAAACTTGGTCATGATCTAAACTTAGCGCTCCGTGCACGGGGTTCAGGGGTTCAGACTCTTGTCTATTTTCAGGCCACGAGTCGGAACGGAGGGAAACAAACAGAGCGACGTTTCGCAGGATGATCCCCTCCAGCCAATCAAGCTGCGGCGGCGGCAACAGAGAAAAAAAGGGAGGAGGTGGAAGGAGAAAGAGCCCAGAAAACGACAAGAAAGCCACGTACGGACAAAAATCACACAGCTCTTCCCAAATAGAGAACTCCAAAAGGAGTTCCTTAAACTCCAAAATGGCAGTTTGATGGACCAGACATCCTTTTTTTTTTTTTTTTAAAGCTCATTTTCAAAGGTATGAATGAGGTCAGGCTGAATGAATGAGGCCAGAGGCGTCTTTTTTTCCACCTATCTGATATATATATATATATATATATATAGAGATAGATAGATAGATAGATAGATAGATAGATAGATACTTTATCTTTTCTCCCCCAACCAGAAGTTGTCCATTCCGTTTACACACGAGGCAATTTCTCCGAAAGTAGTAGTAGTTGGTCCGTCCAAAGTCGAGAGGTAAAAAAGTAACCCGGGCCCAGAAGTGCGGGCTCCTCTCGGAGCGCCACACACCTCCAGCGCCCGCTTCAGCCCGGTTTACCGACCCGTCCGCTGCTGCATGGTGAAGAAAACGACTCTTACGTTTGGTGGCGTTGATGAGGTTCTTGCCGTCTTTGTACAGCTCTTTGATGAACCGGTTGGTTTTGTCCAGCTCCGCTTCGTGCGCCTTGACTTTCTCGCGGAAGGACGGGCTGTCCAGGTAGCTCTCGCTGAACTCCAGCGGGTGTAAGCCCATGGCTGCGGAGCTCCCGGGACGGTGTCCGCTTATGCCGGGGGGAAAGTTAGCTGGCGAGCCTCCGCTGGGTGTTCCCCGGGCCAGAGGGCGAGCGCTCGGCCGGACGAGTCCCGCTGTCGCGTCTTTCCCCGAGTAAAAGCGCCGCGCGCGGGTTAAAAATAAACGCGGCCAAAAATAAAAAAAAAAAGAAAAGAAAAGAGCGCTAAAAAGCAGAAGGAGCCGCGGCAGGACCCGACCTCCCTCAGCCCGCGCGCGCGGCCGTCCAGTGCGCGCGACACCCTGCCCGGTCGGGATTGACGTGATGACGTCCGCGCACCGACGCCGCCGCCGCAGCCGAGACCAGGACGTTGAATGACACCAACTGGTGAGCGTTCGATGTGAAATGGTCCAGAAGTTGTGGACCGCTGAGCTGTGGGGTCTGCACCCCTATGCAGAGACACAGTAAACTGTAATGTCATCTCAGCTACAGTACAGGCCAAAAGTTTGGACACACCTTCTAACTCAATGTGTTTTCTTTATTTTCATGACTATTTACGTTGGTAGATTCTCACTGAAGGCATCAAAACTATGAATGAACACATGTGGAGTTACGTACTTAACAAAAAGTGGAGCCGTGGCCTCCACAGTCACCGGACCTGAACCCAATCGAGATGGTTTGGGGTGAGTTGGACCGCAGAGTGAAGGCAAAGGGACCAACAAGTGCTAAACACCTCTGGGAACTCCTTCAAGACTGTTGGAAAAGCATTTCAGGTGACGACCTCTTGAAGCTCATCGAGAGAGTGTGCAAAGCAGTAATCAGAGCAAAGGGCGGCTATTTAGAAGAAACTAGAATATAAAACATGTTTTCAGTTATTTCACCTTTTTTTGTGAAGTACATAATTCCACATGTGTTCATTCATAGTTTTGATGCCTTCAGTGAGAATCTACCAATCTAAATTGTCATAAAAATAAAGAAAACAGATTGAATGAAAAGGTGTGTCCAAACTTTTGACCTGTACTGTAAATTGAAATTGAAATTGAGCTTTATTGTCATCGCATGACCATTTCAAACAGACTAAACAAATTAAAAATTGTAAAATTATGATTTTATTAATCTTTTGTAGATTTTATTTTATTTTATTTTTTATTTTACATTTTAATTGTTGTCTTCTTTCTAGTGTATAATGCATTTAAGATGATACAATAAGCTTTACTTTGACTTACACTGACTTTTTTTCCCCCTTGTAATGTCAGTATGGAATATTTTACTTTACATTGCCAGTCATAATGTTGCATTGTTATTGAGGAAACCTGAAACAACCACAGTGCTCTTTGCAGTTGAAAGGACCGTCTAACCTTTTCAATACATAAACTTGCACTTTCATTTCTGTTAATTAATGTGAAATGTGAAAAATAAAAGATTGAATCATCTTAATATGGGGTATCATATACACGTTTGTTGTCAGCCATAATCTGGTGGAAAGAAAAGGCCTGACTTTCTATATTTTGTTAAATGATCTACATAAAAACACTATTAGTATTAAAATTGAACTGTATCTCTGACTTTATGAGCCCGGCATTATCTGGCAGCGCTGGTTAATGTGTAGAACGTCGACTAGTTTTTTATATGGCACCGCGCGGAACCTTTGTTGTCGGAAATCCCTGTTTCCAGACGGCCTTGTTTACATTGCGGACAGGCGGCGCTTTCTTGAAAACGCGTGTGTGCGTCGTCTCCGTGAATGGATCGTCGTCTGTAGACCATCGTGCCGCAGAGCAATGCCACCGTGCGCACTAATGCGCGGCATTATTGTGTTTGTGCAGAACAGGACCTAGTTCCGCGTCTCGTTCAACACGTTAGGCGTGCTACAGCCTTTGCCCGCCGAATATTCCATTCGCACACGCTCTTCGTGCTTAGAATGTTATAAAGAAAGACGTCAGAGTCCGTGCCTTGTCGGTGTTGTAGAGGATTCCTGGCGTGATGCCCAACGCAACGACTCGTCCGAAGCGCTCCAGACGGAACCGGCGGGCTCCGAGGGAAGATCCGGCCCGGAACGAGCTGGTGTCGCGCTCTCTAGAGAGCGCCCAGCAGTGCCTCGTCAATCAAGACTACGGCACCGCTTTCGTGCACTACCTGCTGGTTCTCAACGTCGCGCCGGTGCTGAAAGACGTCGCCAAGGTCAGTGGGTTTTGCACCGACCCGTTCACCGCCAGTTCACTGGTTTAATTGGCCCTGCACTGCGTTCCCACCCTTCCAGGAGTCCTTCAGGTTCACCCTGTTCAAATGGGCTGAGGAGCTCGATTCCCTGGGTCGCATTCAGGACCTGTTCGGCTGCTATGAGCAGGCCATGGAGCTGTTCCCTACGGATGAGGTGATCGTGAACAGCATGGGAGAGCACCTCTTCAGGTGATGAATGCGTCTTCATAGAATTGTGCAGTTATGCTTATGCTTTAATAAGGAATGGTTGCTTGGATTCAGTGCAGTCATGCAAGTTATAATAATTTATTCCCATTTTCCCACACTCACTGTTCATAAGCATCAAATCCAGATCCTGGGAGACTGGGCACAGGGTAGGGATTCAGCTCATCGCACACCATCCTCACCATTCACAGGCTTAAACCAATGGGCAATCCACATGGAGTGCATGCCTTTGTGCAGTGGTAGAAAACCATATAATCTGGCGGAAATCCATAACAACTCATGGAGCGATAGGAGGATAGGGAAATTATTAAATCATTTTGAATGTTTTGGTATAAAATTCTCCATACGGACGATATATATCGTTCATGGCCATAATCTGATGAAAGCATGTTAAAGGGGGAATGATGCTCTCTGCTGCTTTTCCAGTATTTGGGTCCATTTGAATTCCACAAAGACCCTCTGTAGAAAGCCAAGTTTGCATGGAAGATCCTGAGATGCCTACGCTGAACACTGTCTGTGAAGTTGCCACAACGTCATTGGCTGAACTGACTGATGGCCCTTGTGATTAACTGGGCACAGATTTCCACAGTCTCATGACCATAGTAGTGTGTCTGTGAAGATTCTCAGTCATCCAGGTGAATCAGAATGACAAAGTTCTGTGGATGCAGAATGAAACATCTCTACATTAAAGAAAGAAAGTCCAGTTGCCATGACTCAATTTTCAGACCATAGTAGAGGTGTAATGCCACACAAAATTCACATTTCACTACGTACCTTAGTAGCGAAATTCACATTCCGCTACATACCTTAGTTTTGAAGTCATTTTGGTTTGAACTATGTCTGTGGTCCAGTAGGAGTAAAAGAAAAGAGACATATGCAAGTGTGTGACAGCCAGTCGTTGGACTTCATTTTGAAAATAGTTTTCTGAACAGGACATTCAAGATTGGTTTATTGTCAGTACAACAGTATACACTGTATACTGTGTATTGAAATAATGTTTCACACAGACCCCCCATAGTGCAATCATAAAAGACAGAAAATTGTATATGTATATACACACTAATCTAAACTATACTAACTAAACCTAAAGCTTAAATACTATACAGATCTCTAAGAGAAAAGTAAAACCTTTTCTGTACAATAAACAGGACATTACTGGACAACATCATATAGGATTCTTGTAAGTGGATATTTTGGATGTTTCAAACAGGACACACAAGACAAGACCAACAACAACATGAAATTTCAACAACAAATTTCTTAAGAAATGTATTTTGGATATAGATGACGACTATGATCTTTGCATATGGAAACAAACCGGAGCAATTTGATAAGCAACACCACAGTCATTCTTTAATACAAGGAACGTCGGTCACATCATTCCACCACCGTTACCGCAGTGTTAAAGCTCTGTAGTCCTGCCTCTGTAGTCCTCTGTAGTCCTTTCAGGTATGAAACTCAGGCATGTCAAGTTGGCTCTGCATTGAGTCACTCAGTCTTTTGGTACCGTGATGGTTTGGTACGAATAGCCTCCTGTTCCGGGACCTATAATGAATGGTTTGTTGACATTTGATCTCAGGATGGGCTTTAGAGATGAAGCTGCTGGCCACTTTCACAAGGCTCTAAAGCTGAGGCCAGACTTCCCAGAGGCCAAAGAGAACTTCTACCGAGTGGCCAACTGGCTGGTGGAGCGCTGGCACTTTCTAATGCTGAACGACCATGGCCGCAACCACAAGTACCAGCTGGCCATCCAGAAGGCGGTGCGAGAAGGCTGCAACACTGTACTTGACATTGGCACTGGCACCGGCATCCTTGGGTAAGCATTGCCTGTGTGAGAGTATATTTTTAATAGTTGTGTATACATCGTGTGGCACATAGTTTGGACCTGTTCTGTAAATGCAGTAAAGACCAATTTGTTTAGTGTCTGGAACATGCGCACTGCACTTGAATGTTTAGTTCAGCAATGTTATGTATGTTCTGCGTGTGTCTGTCATGTATAGGATGTGTGCTAAGAAGGCCGGAGCCACTGAGGTGTACGCCTGTGAGCTCTCTAGGACCATGTATGAACTCGCCTGTGAGGTGGTGGCTGCCAACAGCATGGAGGGCAGCATCAAGATTCTGCATTTGAAATCCCTGGAAATGGAGATTCCTAAAGACATTCCCCACAGGCGAGTTTCCCCACATAACTATTTTGAGCAGAGCAGCTAGTACATGTAATTAGTATGTAATATGCTGTATATGGTTACTAGTGCCAAGCTAGCACTAGTAACCCGTCCATCACAACTCCTTTTCCATAGAACATTGTGTCTGTTTGTGTCATTCAGGGATTCGTGTACCGTGTCTTTGATTTTGTTGTTCCACTTTGATAGGGTGTCTCTGGTGGTGACTGAGACAGTCGATGCTGGTCTGTTTGGTGAAGGCATCATTGAGAGTTTAATCCACGCCTGGAACAACCTTCTTCTGCCTCCTCAGGTAAAGCCTATCTGGAGGTTATTTTAATATTATTCTGTAAATGCAAAAAATGTTATAATTAAAATTAAAACTCTTTTCGAAAGATAGTTGCCATAACCTCAAACAGGGAGTTTCAGGAAGTGCTTCTACCTAACGGGCATTCCGGTTATTAGTCCTAACTCTTATTAGTCCTGTTATCTCTTATATATGTTTACTTGTAATTAGTTTTTTAATTGTTCTTGTTTTTTAAAGCAAGTATTTTTAATGCCTGTCCATTTAGTAAACCATTCCACGGCAGCTTGTAAGTTTGAACTGTGTAGCAGTGCCACCTTGTGGATGCTGTATGTGATTTTTTTTAATATATTTTTTTTTAAATGTGATTTTTATCTTTCCTGTATTATGCAAGTTGTAAGTCAGAGTCACCAGTGCTGTTATATTGCAATGTCCTCTAATGTACATAAATAAATGCCATTGTGTGTTGCTGCTGTAGAATTTGCAGGATCCATCCTCAGGCCCATCGCAGACAGGTCGTGTAATTCCAGCTGGAGCCACCGTCTTTGGGATGGCAGTGGAATGCCAGGAGATCCGGCGACACCACAGGTACATGAACTGGAGTCTGCTCACAGAAATGTAAAACATGTATAAACACACACACGTACTGTATAAGCCGTGGCAGCGCTGGCCTTGCTACTAATGTTGCGGGCTAAAACCCTGAACCGTCAAGGTGCCAATGAGGTCCCCGTCCCCACACGCTGCTCCCCGGGTGCATTTCATAGCTACCCACTGCTCACCAAAGATGATGGTTAAAAGCACAGGATACCAGGTGCTGTGCTTGCTGTGTATCATAATGACAAAAACATTCACTTTCACTTAAATATAATTTTTTTGTTGTTGTTGCTGGAGGTTGTAAGTACACTTTTGAAAATCAGTAGCCTAGAGGGTAACACACTCGCCTATGAACAGTCACAGGTTCAAACCCCACTTACTGCCATTGTGTCCCTGAGCAAGACACTTAACCTTAGTGTCTCAAGGGGGACTGTCCCTGTAACTACTGATTGTAAATCTCTCATGATAAAGGCATCTGATAAATGCCAGAAATGTAAGTTCTACAGAAGTCTACAGCAAAAATGAATTGTGTTTGCACTTATAGACTGTGTGTGCCTGAGGTCGGTGGTTTGATGCTGGGTCCGGTTGGGGAGATTCACAGCCCTGTGAGCTGCTCTCCCGATGCAGATGACAACACAGAGCCTTACACCACAGAACGACTGAGTCGCCTTCCTGGAGGCTACACCCCCCTCACCAGCCCCTTCAGAGTGCTGGACATTGACTTTAACAACCCACAGGTACCAATTTTAACCCTTCAGCCTTATATTAATTCATGTTTGTTTACATGATGCCACTGTTGTCTCATAATGTCAAAATGTCGCATTGAATTTAAAATAAATAAAATGAATCGATAATAATAAATAATTAGCTAGGAAAGTATCTAATTATAATGGGAAAAAAATGCAGTTATGTTGATTAGAGACCACCTTTACTGGTCTCATGATTCGATTTGATATCTCAATGCATTTTTCTATATTATTATATTTTCTATAGTTGGATTTTTCATCTGTGCAATATTTCATCTGTGCTGACGAGGCCGAGCTCCTACCTGGAGCGAGGCTGTACTCAGATCAGGCAGTCACTACCAACACTACGTTTTAACTATAATTTTTATTCTGCCGTCAGAAAATCACCAAGCAACGTCGCCATCACCTCACCATCCCATTTCTATGCATCACAAACACATTTGTAACTTTTTCTGGAGTGGCACTAATAAGCCATTGTGTATCACAATGACAATCACTTCACTTCACTACTTGCAGTGACTTCAGTGACCTTCCTTTTCTGACCAAGGTGTTGACATTGGTGTCTCTTAAGCAATGAACAGACAGTAAACGCCTAATTTACCGGAAACCGAAACAGAATTTGCAATGTTTATGACATTTGCTCTCAACAGGAGCTGGAAGGTCTATACTCCAAAGAGGTGGGTCGGCTGCACCTGGGTGTGATCAAAGAGGGAGTGTTGGACGCACTGGCTGTGTGGTTCCAGCTGCAACTGGATGAGGAGAACAGTCTGTCCACTGGCCCACAGGAGGATACCTGCTGGGAACAAGCCATCTACCCCATCCAAAGCCCAGAGAGTGAGCACTGACTACACACTGAACACGCAACACCCCTTGTATAATTCTTTATGTGCTACAGAAGCTTTTTAGGTGATCTTCTGTTTGTTTAGTAAATCTTAAGTACTCTAGTTTTAATGGATCGGTTATGTATGTTGTCAGGCAACCAATGCTTCTGTTATTATTTTGCAAGCCATCTCAGTTAACATAAGCCAATGGAACTTGGTGGATATCAATAAGAGGGAGCCACAAGAGGATGGCATGGAGTATCTTGCTTCTACGAATGAGCATTTTGTCATCAGGTTTGTCACAGGGGCAGTGGTGGCCTAGCGATTAAGGAAGCTGCCCCGTAATCAGAAGATTGCCGGTTCGAATCCCGATCCGCCAAGGTGCCACTGAGGTGCCACTGAGCAAAGCACCGTCCCCACACACTGCTCCCCGGGCGCCTGTCATGGCTGCCCACTGCTCACTCAGGGTGATGGGTTAAATGCAGAGGACAAATTTCACTGTGTGCATCGTGGGCTGTACTGCTGTGTATCACAAGTGACAATCACTTCACTTAAGGTTTAGGGCACTATTTTTGGAACTGTTGCTGTGAACAGTGCTACACAGTAAGGAGGTTTTTATAATGCACTTTTCTAGTTGGATAGGATAATCTGTAAGCAGTAAGGAAAGTAAGTTAGAACATTTGTGTGGTCTGCTCTGATCTGCTCATAGTCGATGTAACTTGTTTTTACAGTCTCTTGAATAAGTATCCACACCATTCGGAATTTTACACATTTTGTCAAATTGCAACCATACGTTGCATGAACGTCCACCTAAACTTGAATGCCGGGCAAGGAGAGCCTTAATCTGTGAAATAATCATGGTAACTTGACCCAATTTAAAAACCAAAATATTGTCACCGCATTCTCTAGATTTAATCCCAAATTTGGGTGCATGAGAAGAACAAATATAAACAATTGGCATATGTTTAGTAATGCAAACACTATTCAGTTATGTTATATTTCAATATTCAATTATTATAATATAAACAGGGATGGATAGATGGATTTTTAAGAACCTTAAGCCCCTGAAAAATCAAGAAGACAATGTCTTGCATCAGAGGATGGCGCTGTGTGCGTTTCTGCTGATAGGATGGCCGTGCAACAGAAAATGCCTAGTTGTGTTAAAACTGTGACATTCAATTTATTACCAACATATCCTAATTTAAACTGTTCGTACTTTCCAAATATGAATTTGGGGAAGGAATGTGATTTTGCTGTGAGGTTCAGTGCTAGTTGGTTGGGTTTATTATATGATAAGAGTATGAATTAACCAGCTGGCTAAATCTAAAGTGTCCAGTTTTTTTTTTTAATATGTCTTTTTAATTAATTTCTCCAAATTCCGATCCTTTTTTTATTGGCCAAATAATAATGCAAGTTTGCTGTGTTAACACCTGAAGGTGAGGAAGTGGAAGGTGAGTATCATGATAAAGTCTTTGATTGGATTTTCCGGTCTCCTGTCCCTGTTTGATGGGCATCGCCAAGGGAACATCCACAAGCCCCCATTTCCCCTCCCCACCCCGTATCATCACTGACACCAGTTTTCCCTGTCACCGTGCTGACATGTGCACCATCGTCACCGGTGACACTCTTTAGCACTCATGAAATTCTTATGCAGCATAAATATGCATTTTCCCCAAACGCCGGCACTCTGAAGACACACAGACTCCTGTGCAGGATGTGAACAGATGTTCCACTCCTGCAGGAGTCGGCTTTGAGATCTCATTTGCGTCTCAATTGCCCTCCTCTTTTCCCTATTTTTCTCTCCCACCCTTTCCTGCCTCACTCCTTGTGTCTGTTTGGAGATCGCAAAGCATCTTGTTCGCACGCCAGATCCACTTTTCACTTTCATGATTTCAAAAAAAGTTGTAGATACCGAGCTCCATAGGATGGGACTTGTGTCACCCTCCAGTTTTGCATTGGTATGCAAACTCAACATGCACAAAGCCAGAGCCAAGAATCAAACACATGACCCTGCAGGTGTGAGGCCACAATGCGTACCATCCTCAGTTTTTTCTGGAAGTATCATATTTAAAAACCACCTCAATCTGCCAACACAGTGCAAGATGGAGTCTCCTTCCCCCTCCTCGGTTCCCTGTTTCTTTGCAGTCAGAGGGCATCACAAGCACAGGCTCTGTTAAAATCATCTCATAAAATCATCCTGTCCACTACCACACCAGACACACATTATGTCATAGTGTTTGTTTTTTTCCAATAATGCCATTGGATGGAAACGCCATTCAGTCACACCCACCTACGGCCACCTAGTGCCACTTGTTCACCTAGTTTGCATGCAAATTCCACACACGCAAGGCTGGCACCCAGATTCAAACCCCTGGTTCGAAACCACAGCGCTGACCACTGTGCAACCATGCTGTCTTTTTGTTTGTCCCTGAGGTCATTCTGAATAGTAAAGGAACTGTGTGTCTGTGTTCCTGTAGGCTGCATGGTGAAACCTGGCGACGAGCTGCTGGTTGAAGTGTCCTGCAATGACGCCTATCTGCGCCTGTGCCTCACAGCCGTGGTGAGGGAGGGCCGCGTGTTCCATCTGGATGAATGGGACAGGGATGCCTGGAGCTCTGTCTCCAGCGGCACCCCAGAGGTGGAGCTGTGCAGCGCCCTCGCTGGTCTGCAGACCGACCAGGAGCGACCGCAGCAGGCCTTCATGCTGGAGTGCTCTGAGATTGCACTGCTGAACAACACAGTCTACCATAACAAGTTTCACTCTGCTATGAGCAGACTGTTGAGGCAGCTGAGGGAAACCTCGCATGTTGCTGAGCATCCTGTGGCATCGGAGGTCAATGGTCATCACTCTCCCGAGCCATTCTATGTGCTGGACGTGAGCGAGGGCTTCTCTGTGCTATCGCTCATCGCTGCTCGCCTGGGCCTGCTTCCAGGAGGATCTGGCGAGGTCCAGGCTTACAGCTCCGTGGAGAAGGAGCAGCATCAGGCCATCCTCAACCTTGTGGCCGAGGCTAATGGAGTTCCTGAAGGTAGGCTGGAGTTCTGGCTCAGTCACGTGGAGGACGACTCTGCAGTTCTCCAGAGACCTGCTATTGAGAAACTGTGGAGCGCCATATTTCTGGACTGTGTTGAGATCTGTGGACTAATCAGGCAGAAGGTTGTGGAGAAAGCTACACTGGCCAGGTACTGCACACCTGTCTCTGATCCAGGGTTGGGTCAAAACATTTAAATTACATTTGTTTTCTTAACACAGATTTATGTTTTAATCTGCATATTTGCCTAAAACGGATGCGCCTGCAGTTGTGCTCTGACAGGTCATTGGTTTGATCTTTGAAGCCTGTGGCTGTGATTTCAATGGGCAGGAGTCTGCTGGAGGATGGTGGACATATTTTCCCAGAGCGCATCGTGATTTACGGGATGCTGGTGGAGTCCGAGACGCTGCTGCAGGAGAGTGCAGTGCAGGGGAGACAGCCCACCCTCGGCTTCAACATTGCACCCTTCATCAACCAGTTCACTGTACGTATTCAGTGTTATTTTTCAGTTATTTTGATTATTAAAAAATACATTTCCCTCAAATTGTTTGTTGGTACCACCAGCAGGTGGCAGCAATGTACTCCAGAGTTCTACCAGGGCATTTTCTTAAGCTTTTGGAAACCCTATGCTGATGGATGTGTTAACAGTCGGTGTTTGTTTTCGGGTTGGATAAATACTAATGCGTCACAGTGTGGAGGGGAAAAAATAATAAAATGTCCTTTATTCTGCTGTGCTGTTTTAGGGTACAGGGGCAATCCCACATTAATAAAGACAAAACACTTCAGGTGACATTTCACAAATTCTATTTGTATTTTAATCACCTTCATGTTATAATATAATATTGTAAGAAAAGTTACAGGTTAATCAGTAGGAAATAATTTCATTACAGAAATGTTTTTCATTTCCCCCTTTTAACTAAGTTTCTTTACTGGTGCACATGGATTTGTGTTCTCCCGTTTTTATCTCCCCTTTATAGTTGACTTTCTCTTTTATGTGGCCTCCATCTGTATTGTGAAGAGCTGAAGCCCCCCACATCCCCCCCTTAGTTTTTGTGCGTCGTGTTTGTGCTCTAATTTCAGACAGGCACTCGTGGGACAGCCGTTTGTTTTAACAGATGTTGTCTTTGAAGTGCTCAGTCGAGGGCACTTCTCCAACGCGACCGGCTGTCAGCGAGGGAGAGCGTCACCGCTCATGGCCTAGGACACTCTCTACCTGAATCTATCAGCGTGCATTATGTCAGTCACATCAAAAAGCCCCGAGCCCCTGAACGCGCCCGCTGCTGACAGCCCCTTTGTTCTCTGTGGGGAAAAAAAAGAGGACACGTGGGTCGTTTGCTTGATTGTGGCTTGATTTCTAGACAGCAGTCCACAAAATTCAGTCATTAAAGACTAAAGCATTTACTTTGACAAAAAAAAAAAAACATTTGCCAGTTCTACAGTGACCTGCGCTTTCAGATGATAGCAACACAGCCTGCCCTCCTGTAGTGTATATAGTGTGGCCTTTTTTATAATACAGAGTATTGGGTAAATGTGAATAGTTAACTCATTTACAGCATTTATCAGACGCCCTTATCCAGAGCGATTAATATCAGTAGTTACAGGGACAGTCCCCCCCCCTGGAGCAACTAGGGTTAAGTGTCTTGCTCAGGGACACAATGGTAGTAAGTGGGATTTGAACCTGGGTCTCCTGGTTCACAGGGGAGTGTGTTACCGACTAGGCTACTAACTCCCTCTTAATGTTTTGTAGGTACCTGTCCACGTCTTTCTGGATCTGTCTACTCTGCAGTGCAGGTACCTGAGCGAGCCTGTGGAGCTCTTCACTCTGGACCTGATGAACGCTGCTACCAACTACACTGCCAGAGAGCTTAAGGTCAGTGATTTCACCCTGAATGATAGAGAATTCTTTTTTCAAAACATTTCTCTTTCACTTTTCCTTGATTTGCTGCATGCCAAAGAGCTACCAGATGCCCTCTAAATATAAAAAGAATAACCACTTTGGGATAAAGACGAGATAAAGAGGTCGCACCATTTCAGCGTGGTGCCTTCTGCACACTGAAGAAAGCACCATGCCAAAAAATGCATCTGTGCAATAAAACAATGCTACTATGCAGAGTGGAGTGTCTTTATCTCATTTTTGACACGTTAACATTTTCCAGAAAAAAATTACATATGCGCTTTTGGACTTTTTAACTCACCCATCCACAGCCTCTCAAGGTCTCTGTTCATCCAAACATCCAAGTTAACATTTGCACCAGTTTTTTTTTTTTTTTTTGCTTTTTCATTATCGGTGTGGATGGAGAGCCTGAAGAAATTATACCTCTGGCAATGGTATTTAGAGGCATGATATGAATGGATTCAGTTTTATAGACAATTTTATACCCAGAGATAATGCTGTTTTTTTTATACTGTATATTCTAAGGTACGGGCCTGCACATCAGGCAGGGTAACAGCAATCCCCTTCTGGTACCAGATCCACCTGGATGCAGAGGAGAGCGTGAGCACCTTCAGCCCAGATTCCCACTGGAAGCAGGCTGCCGTCGTCCTGCAGGAGCCTCTCCATGTCACAGTTGGGGACACTGTCCGGCTCAACGTCCAGTTGCTCAAGAGTAGTTTCTCCATTTCTGCCAGCAGAGAGGAGGAGCCTGTTCCTATGGATACTGCTGCAACCTCTGCCATGCTGGAGAGGACTGTGTGACTCCACCCACCAAAACACTTGAAGCTGTCGGTTGCGGGACCACTCATATAAAGGTCCATACCCCACAGAATGGTGCTCTTGTCTGTAAGTTATGTGAATGTTACAATTCAACAATTCTGTTCAATTACATCTTTAAAATAATGTTAAACAGTGTTGCTTATAGTTAAGATTTTAGGTTAAAATCCATATTGTTAATACATGTGAATTTACATATTCAGTACAGTATTAAATAAATTTGGTTTTAAAATGTATTGCTGAAATGTGATGTTTTATGTTATTTATGTAGTTTTATGTACATGTAGTGACCAGTAAAAGCATTTTTCTCATGAGAATAATAAACAAACCAGAGACCTTGTCATTTCCCTGTAATTTTCATCTCTTTATTCACCCATTCTTCAGTAAGGCAATGTGACATGAACATACATACACCAGACATTTATTTCAGATAGAATTAGTACTGCATTAGAATGGGAGACACAGAACAAACCGAAAGTTGGTCTTTCACTTACCATCCTCACTGTGAGGATGCGATGATTATAAATGCCACTATGGCAATGCTTCAAAACAAAAAACATGAATCATCTGAACAATTTAGGTGTAATTTTGAAAATGGAAAAATGATGACAACCATCTAAAACAATACTGACCTTTCAGTAAGAGGAGGTGGTACTTCTATCATTGTAACAAAAGTAAAAATGTGATTTATTCCAGTTGACATGGTTAGTGTATGGATAAATCAGTACTTTACAGTCATCAGGAAAATAAACACCAAGGCTGAGGTCCATGTAAGACGTTGCAGTAAGCATAAGTATATTAATGGTGCTAAGAGAGTATATTTTGTTTCTGAAAGCGTGTGTATGAACGTAGTGGCAGGTATGAATATCTTTGTAGTGCACATGTCAGTTTTCCTCATTATGCATCATGTAAAATCAGAAAAGAATTAATGCATTGCAGTATTAAACATTCATATAGCTGTCACAAGGGGAAAAGGCCCATTAGTGACTCTGGACCTTTTACTGGGACCTGACTGTGCTTTGTTTGTCTTTCGCTCAAGATGTTTAAGTTGGTCAGTAGATGGAAACTGGATATAAACACTGGTACCTGACCACATGGCATTTAGTATAAAAAGTAACCCAGGCTGATTACGCATTAGCTATAATAACTGAAGACTCCACTCAGTACATAACCGGCATGTAAGTGCAAACCCCGATACATTCTGGACCTGCTTAGCTTGCAGAAACTACAGACCTTAATGGCTCTCAGCCGTACCGTGTATTAGTCCTTGTGCACGTTATCAATAGCACCTAGACTACAGATGCCAGGCTAAATGATAGCAGGGTAGTCAGTGCTGTGTGGCTCACTGGGGTCTCTTTCTTGAGTGCTTGGCGTAATGTCATCGACATCGCCTTGCCATGGGACCGTGCCAAGGTTCGCTGGGGCAGAGCGAGAGTGTGGGGTGACTGTGTGGCCCAGGCCCTGGTAGTGGCCTTTTGGCGAGGGAGGCGTGGAGGAAGAATCTGTGACTGGGTCTTGGGAGCCAGCAGACAGCAGGCCTGTGTGTTCATCCTCTTCTGGCTCCTCACCAAAATACATCTTCCGAGGTCGGCCCATTACTGTTCTGCCTGAAGAGGAAACCGGCAATATAGTTAACAGACTGCTGTTCAACATTTGTGTAAAAACAGCAAGTTGATACAGTAGTTAATTGAACTGTCGGAACACTCACCAACATTGCGCACTTGCTCTGAAATGTCTGCCCTGATGTCTGAAATGTCCCACATGGCAAGAAAGGAGTCAAAGCAGGACCCCTCTTCTGCCTCCTGGATGTAAGGCTTGTAGGTGAAGCTGAAGTGGTGAGCAATGGCGGCCAGGAACATTTCAACACAGATGACAAAGTCCTGCAGCAACAGAAGGCCAAGAATTCACTCAGCATTCATTAAAAAATGGAAGTAAAGCTCTGCTTTGGTATACTTATTTTAATACACTCGCCTATGTACCAGAAGACCACAGTCACAGGTTCAAACCCCACTTACTACCTGAGTGTCTCAAGGGGGTACTGTCCCTGTAACTACTGATTGTAAGTTGTTCTGGACACGGGCTTCTGATAAATGCATGTAAATGTACATCTAGTCATCCTGAGTGCAGCAAACATAGATTTGAAAACCACAGCATAAAGTATTAAAATTAAATAAACAATAGATTATAAATATAATGTATGTAATGTATATGGGCTTTCGTATGCATGTTACAAAGAATAAAAAAGAAACAATCCAGGACAACAATATGAAAAGCAGAAATGCTTTTCAGATGTTCCTTGTTTGCACCTGTAATCCAGTGGCTACTGCTTCCACGCTGTCCCAATCCCATAAGTGAGAGTCTGAAATGACTCCCACCTTTACCAGGAGAGCAATGAACACAGCTTGCCTGTGAGAGGGCAACAAATTAAAACGTTAAAACTAAAAGAACATCTTGCTTCAACACTGCAGCCAAACTAATCATTTAGTACCACAAAACACTACTTACCAGAAGGACACAAAGACCACCAATTTGACACAAAGGAATTTTCCCACTGGTCTGATGGGGCTCAACTCCTCTCGAAGAGCTTTGTAGAACAGCACTAGGCAGTACATGGCAAACTAAAAGAGTAATGACATGCACAAACATCAAATAAGCAACATCAGTAGCCTAGCTATCCGACTTCTTACGACTGTTTGCAAAGGAGAAATAAATGATTAAAAAAAGCTCACAAGTTGAGAAAGATTGTTCACAACGACAAGATACGTCCAGGCATTCTTTGAGCTGAAATTGCCTTCATCATAGACCCCACAAAGCTGGCAAATCCTGTAGAGTTCAAGCAGCAAAGATCATCATAAGTGATTCAAATCTTTGTCATTCTTCACTTGGTTTATAATCTGTAATATATTACATATATTCAGAGAACATTCAGGAAAAAAAGACTTACAATGCAACAACTGTGGTTACAGGCCTTACCACAGTATACTGTAACACTCCCAGTTTACATCTCAGCAGAAGGACCCTGATGAAAGAAAGGATGTTAACTATGAGCCACTTGGACATCATGCTCTTCTCATGCATTTTAAAATGAATCATATTAATCCTAACTAACTCTTCTGTGATTGACAGACTGTTAAAATATGAGATCAGGGTTAACACGAAGAACTTTATGACACAACCACTGAAAAATTCTTCTGGGCTCAGCCAAGAGCCAGCTAAATGTGACAAGAGTCATCATGCTCGCCTGACTACAACTAATTCCTTTTTGGCATCAGAAAAGACCAAACATCTTGTAGCTTGCAAGCATTTTAATCTCATTGTACATGCGTATAGTGACAATAAAAGGCATTCTATTCTATTTAATAAAACTGTTTGGGCTTAATGGCAAATGAGTCATTCATTCACGCTATTCTTGTCTGTGCAACTGTGTAACTATGCATGGAGATGGAGTAGATTAACAGTCAGTATTTTCTCCTAATTGTTTTGGCACGGCATAAACTACAGTAAACTGCTAAACTATTTAGATAAGGCACTCACTCTCCCATGGGCCATGGCGGGCAACAGCAAAGCGGTGGCAGGTGCTTCTGCTGCTCTTGCACCTCTAGCATAAGTATCAGACTAGGGTACTGGTTTCCAAGATAGTTGAGGAGGAAGATCATAAAGTTGTAGATGACATAGGCCTCATAGCACTCCCTGCACGTGTCTACATATATGGCGATGCTGGGATACTTCAGTGCAATCCACTGGAGGCAGGATTAGAGAGAGAAGGATGGCATGTGAGGGTCAGAAATAAACAGCATGCGCTGAAATGTAGCCTCAAGTTTCCAATTTGCACAGTTTAAATCAAATCAGCCCAAGAGTTCTCTGAATAGCACAGCCCTTCTTAAGGTCAATCTCATTTGAAACAGTTGCGGCCAAAAGATCAGAGTGATGTCATCGTTTTTTTATTTAAAAAAAAGAAAAAGCTGAAACATTACTCACGCTGTCCAAACTGTAAATAGGAACCATCCAGAGTATCCTGCCATACAGCAAATGGGAGAAGAGCGGTTAGTCTACCCTCCGTGCCTCTATTTGTTAAAGTGCCTTGTGGAAAGCAGCTGACCTGATGATGGGTTTCTGCAGTTCAGGCTGGGTGTAGTGTACCAAGTGCTGCAGGATCCCCCATAATGATATGGGTATCGTCATGAACACGAAAATGCCAGCGATGAACCATGCTTTGTTGTGGGTGCCGACCTGAATTTGAGGGGGGCAAGGAGAAATTCGAGGGCTGCTTTCAGACACGAACCGCGGACACAGAACGTCGTTCGAACTGCAAACGAACCTCGGACTTCTGCAGCTCCCACACGCAGAGGGGCAGGACAACCAGCAGCAGCATGATGTACAGGACCACCACCAGCGGCCGGATCCATCGCCTCCAGTTCCCACACGTGCATGGCATGCTTGTAAAGGTGCTGGACACTGGGCTAGCTTTCAATCATCCCCTGCCGTTCAGAAGCGGGGCGGCATGCTGCCTACGGAGCGAACTCTTCTTAGCACGTCGCTACAACGCCGAGCAAAAGTTCGGAATCAAACAGAATTCATTACGGAAACCTATTAGCAGAGCGTGCTAGGCTGGTCGCTAGCTGGTCAGCTGATTCATTGTAAACAAACCCCGACCTCTCACGCGGCTTCCATAGGATCGGGATATGTGCTAGGATGTGCTAGCCGGCCATCCACGTCGCCACTGACGAGCCACAGCTACAGAACAACACCGCAAGAAGTCAACAACTCGGCCAGTCTTCACTGTAAATCAAGTTTCGATGCCAGCCATAACTTCCTGTTGTAGTTCTTAACGTTCCAAACTCCGCCTTCCGTTCAGGACGTCGTGCGCGCAAACGGGGGCGGGGAAAGCGTGCTGACGTAACAGGAAGTGGACTGTTTAAAAAAACACCACTCTGTGATTATGTCTTAGAATTCAACTTCAGGCAACAATCAGTCGGCCCAATACTGCTGCATATTAACATATTAGTGTTAGTTTAAACATATAGGTCTGGCTATTAACATAACAAAGTACTTTAAACTATTTTAAACCAGCATGCCTTTTTTGTCACATTATTTAACCTCAGATGTCTCAATTTTCCGTGAAATTCGCATACAACAAGATTCTCTGAAATCCCATGCTCGTTTAATTTATGCATTAATTGTCACATGAAGCTTGAAGCATAACAATTATTATTATTTTTTTTTTACCAGAAGGTGGCAGTGGAACTTAAGTTCCTGAGGTTCGCGGTGTGCGCAGTTTTTTTTTGTTCTCCCATTTCTGTATGTTCGTTCTGTCATATTTTATAGCACAGCAAAATTATTTAATGAAGAAATCCTCTAAATACGAAATGAATTTAATTCCGTTTAAAATGTATTGCTTTGCCATAGTTTGGACAGAGAGTAAAACTCCCCAGTTGAATGTTTCTAATTAAGATTCCTGAGATGTGAGACACGGACAGTTTATTTTCGCAAGCCGCCTCCCCCATTCCCCCAACCACACAAGTCAGCATAGTGCAGACATACAAACAAAATTCAGGATAAAATCCTTAAATAATAGTATCAATAGCAATAGAAATATAATAAGTTGTATAATACACAGAAATACAATTGAATTACACAATTGTTATTACTGTTTTTTTTTTATTGCATTCATTTTTATTACATTTACATTTACCCCATTTACGCCCTTATCCAGAGCAACTTACAATCAGTAGTTACAGGGACAGTCCCCCCCAGAGCAATTAGGGTTAAGTGTCTTGTTCAGGGACACAATAGTAGTAAGTGGGATTTGAACCTGGGTCTTCTGGTTCATAGGCGATGTGTTACCGTTATTCAATGAACATATATTTTAATACTTCCTTAAGATCAATACGACGTCAACACAAAATAACTATATTGAACATAACAGCCAGCATGTTTAGCCTACTGACCACTTTTTTTAGTGCAAAAAAATGTATAGTGCGCAAAAAAGGCGCCCATGCACTGGTTGTAATGCAGCTACGTTTCTGAAATGCGTGTCGACATAAATGTTTATGCATCTTTCTCGGGAACATGAGTTGTCTGGGTATTAAGCTCCAGCGCTGTAATTTTTCCATGACGAAAGCAGGGAAAGATCAATTTATTTTCCTTTACTGGAGAGTGGGACTGTGGGATACATGCCTGGTCATGCTACCATGCATGTATATTGAGATGCAGGCCTCAATTTCTTTTGTGCCATGATGCCCCACAGTTACAGAAATAGGCTGGCTGACTTGGGCAGATTGTTCATGAATATTAAACCGATCCTTTTGGCTTTTATAAATTAGAAATGCACTTTCCAGAGTCAGTCGTCCTCCTTGTTACTTAGCTGTGAGGAACTGTGCTACAGAATGGCATAAGGGGCAGGGAAGACAAATAGGTTTACAGTTCACCACGCCTAACTTCCATTAAAAAAAGGGTTTGGCAGTGATGGGATCTGATGTGATGGGGCAACGTGCAACTACGGAAGTTCGCTTTCAATAAACAAAGTGACACACAAGAGGCCTGAGATTCCTGCCAATTGTCAGCACAGAGTACAGGCCCTGTACATGCATATACAACATATGAATGTATAAATGGCAGCGACTTCACACAAATGGAATTCAGTGTCAAAAAAACACCAGCAGGCTCCATGGCCATTGTTATGCATGTGTTATATTGTAATACACATGCATTACTGTATTAACTGAATATGCCCAATAAATAACATAGTGCAACTCATGCACATTAATGTAAATGCCTTAGAATTTCTGTTGTTTTTATTAAAGAAGGAAACAAATTAACAGCTACAGCAAGATCATAGAAACACGACGTAAAGCAGAAGGATTTGGTTGGAGCAATACAACATGAGGGAGAAGCAAGTTTGTGTATTTAAGTAGGTGTGGGTCCATGGGTGTAGGACAATGGGTGGGTCCACAGATCTTAGATGTGTTTCCGGTTACCACTGATACGCAGGTGGTTGCAGTTTCCTTGCACTGGAGAAAAGTACACCCTCACACATGTCTCTCTTGGTCCAGTAACATCAAGCTTCGCCTTGCAGTGCATGAAAGAGCCACTTGCATGCCCGCAATTTCCTGCACTACCTGTACAGTGGCCCACATTTATTCATGTGCCAGATGTATTTACCTGAAACATACCAGTTCCAGAACAAGGAGACTTCTGCTGCACTGATCCATGTCTGTCATGCATCTTTTCTCATTCCCGCCTTTTTCCAAGCTATATTCCGTAATAAAATGAACCGCAAGTAAAAGGTAAACTGCTTTCAGCTAATGTATCTGGCACCACATGATTACCAAGGCAGCAGAAGACACTAGTTGCGTGCCTCTTTTGTAACCCCAACCCTGAATGATGCAAAGTGGCATGTTCACGTATTTGTGCCGTAAGCTTCTGTTCAGGGCAGTGATGTAAAATGCATGTAAAATTAAGGTTGAGATTTTTTTTTATTTAATGAGTGATATTTGAGTCCCTGTATGATATTGATTGCGGCATCTCTGCAGCATTACTCTGCTTTCAGCATCTAGAAAGATCTAAGTTCTGTGATGCATTGATGCATTTTGGATAGGAGTTTGAGTGTGACACGCAAGGTGTCATGGGTTAGTACAGGAAGAAGTGTGTTTAAGAATGTGGCACCCACTTTTTTTTTACTTTTTGAAAAAGTAAAGGGTGTAGTAGGGTGGTAGTAGCCTAGTGGGTAACACAGTCACCTATGAACCAGAAGACCCAGGTTCAAAACTACCTGAGCAAGACACTTAACCCTAAGCTGCTCCAGGGGGACTGTCCCTGTAACTACTGATTGTAAGTCACTCTGGATAAGGACGTCTGATAAATGCTGTAAATGTAAAATGTAAATGTAAATTTTATTTATTTCTGACCACATAAGTCTGTTGAGAAATGAAATACAATCTGAGGTCTCGAGAGGTCTTTTTCCCAGTGTAAGGGTTGACAGGCAAGCTACACCATTCTCCCAGTAAAATGTATTGTAAAAATCTAGACAAATATGGGGGACTGAATCAGACTGAATCAGAAAGCAACCTGTACATCAGTTAGTTCATAAAGTGACCTGCTTCTTGACCTTCTTGATGGTGCAGCGGTTTTCCTTCCTGGAACCAACGGTAGGCCCTGACCATTGCAGATTGGTAATAGACACTGAGATCTTTACACATGCCCATTTGTTCTGTTCACTTGTTGCCCACCTACTGCCAGGTAACAATTCCACTCCAACTCTCATTTGTCATAATGTAATTGCTGGTCGGTGTGTATTATTAATAAACTAATTAAACTGCTGTGTGATGCAGATTCATTTTTTTTTTTTTTAAATGTTAAATATTTATTCATGGAAATGAAGAAAGCTCTCCCAAGCAGACACTTGTTCTTTAGGCCCATTTTTAATAATGGCGTGTTTTTTTTTGTCAACATAATGGCATATTATGTTTTTTGTAAAAACAAAGTCACAAAGTATGATTCAAATTAATTTGCTGGACAAATTGTTCCATGTTGGGTATACACAATTAATTTAGCTGTGCCTTGAGCAATAGAAGGAAATTTGAGAAAAAGTTTTCCTCCCCCAGTCTAAAGACATGCAGCTGTCATGATCATGACAAATAATTTGAGGATACTGTAAATAAGGTTTTTAATCAGAATGCCAGACTAAAAATAATTCAGCAAACTATGCAACTGATAAAATTGACCAAGCTGCCTTAACACAGAATGTAACAGTACATGGCATGATGTTTATTTTTTGTCATTTAAGTTTAATCAAATGAAACAGATTCCTCTCAGCATATCCAATTTCCTGAGAGTTATGTCTGTATGTAATATAACTTCACAATAAGACTGCCCTTAGTAAGACTTTTTAAGTCTGTTTTTAAGTCATGACTAGCAGATCATATCACGCACATTTATTATTTTGAATTATTGTGCTCTCTGGGATGCTGCCATGCACTATATCCAGGCACCATGTATGGCATTCAGCAGGATCTGCGCAGGCCGGGAATGATCGTACTGATTTGAGCGCTTCCACCGAGCATTAGACATGTGTTACTGATGCGCACCATGATTGTGCTCAGGCGTCCTGAGGAGCCCTCGGTTGAGGGCCGGGCTTATCTCAGTGTATTGGCAGGGGTGAGGTCAGTATTCCAAGTGCCTTTACATAGAGGCTTTCAGGATGGAGTCGGCCTGTCTGTTACCCCAGCGTAATGAGGCCAGAGCAAGAGATGTTTTCAGACCTGTGGAATCCATCTGTGTGCTGATAATCACAATTACAAACCACAGAATCATCACAAATACAGATTTAGCTCATTTGAATGAAAATAATAAAAATAATGAAATAAATATGAAATCATAAATAAACATGATTACATGGAAATATGAAACATGGAATATAACTGCAATTTGCTTATTTTTTCAAAAGCATGAACAAACTATAAATAATAAATGTAAATCGTTATGATGACATCAATAATCCTTTCTTCCTACCTTGTTCACTTTCTATAAATTGCACAGTTTCATATCTGACAACCTAAAGCAAAATACAAGAAAAAACTTCTGTTTACTAGTAAGTCTAGAAATGAAACGAAATCTTCATTAATTCAGTTGGGAAGTGCGGGTTCCTGTACAGAACTGACTACATGTAGCTGTAGTTGAGATATATCACAGACAAATAATTGATTCAGAGAAATCCAATATCAGCTACAAAATGTTAAAAATGTAATAAATCTGGTGTCAGTGATTTGTTTTAAACTGCGCTGATTGATCTTGCGCCTCCAGACAGGAATCTTGTCTTCAGCATCATTGGACACTCGGAGTAAAATTAACCTGAACTGTGACACAGGCATCAGACCCTGTCCAGCTCTAATCTCCTGCTCTTCCCTTGTCTGTGAGTGCAGATTGGCCCTTTCAAATATAGTGACACCCGTGCCCTCGGCTTTGAGCTCTGCGTTCTAAAAAAGGCCTCCTCCGCCTCTCCAAGGCTTTCTGCTATTTGCTTTCATTCAATTTGCTGCTGGCATGACTGAAGGTTCCCACCAAATTCCTTGGACCTAAAACCGTCCTGCTGTCCCTTGTGACAGGCAGCAGCCTTTTTTTCTCTCTCTCTCTGCTCATCGTATAGAACCTTCCTGCATGTTTGGACTGTAGTGGGAAGAGCGATCATTGATGATTTTGAAATGTGGACACTGTTTTGCAGGGTTGGGCCTTTCACACTAAGAGAGTTTACACAATGCAGGCTCTCAGTTCCCAAAAGAAAAACATCTCTTTTGAATTTTTGCTGATGTGAACACCATCTGTCAAAAATCTGTCTAATTAATACACAAAGTGAATATATGCATATTATTATTAATATATGCAATAAAATTTGTTTAGGGGGCAGATGAGGCTGGATACTCATGCCCTGTGGTCTTTCCTGTGTGGATGAATAGTTCACATCCTCTCTCCTGACCCTTTCTGACCCCTAATGTTTTGCTGCCAAACAGGTCAAAGTTCATCTCAAATCACTCCCAGACCAAACCTCTTCACAAAGGAAAAGTGCCAAAGATAGCAGACTGGAGTGCACAGTTCCCCAAGTCCTAAAATAAAGATTTCTATTTCACTTTTATGTGGGATACATAATGTTTCTGTATCATCATTAAATGCAAGCACATTCTATTAAATTAATAATGTTTTAGGCGGATATTGTTAAAGGAGAATAAAGTCTATGGAAATTCTCATTAAACAGAACAGCACTTTTAACTTTTTATTATATGGAAATAAATAATCATTTCCCAGATACATTTGAGCCAACAAATAAACTGGCAGCATTTTTATTAATCCAGACAACCAGTCTGGCACAAAAGAATTCAGAAATGCTTAACTCACAGTCTCAAGACAAACCTCAGAACAGCGGCTTTCATCTGTTCAATACTAAAAATGACGAGTTATATGACTAAATAGTGTCATTTACAGCTCAATGTACAGATCCTGCGAGTGAGGTATGTCCTTTTATTACATGCAGAATTGAATCACTCTGTCCCTATATAGCATGTTTCTTTCCTATTCTACTCAACAATATTTTACCACAGTGAGCATCCTATGGCTTCTGTTGAGTATCTGTGAGTATACACAGGGCATATTATTTTAAAACCTTTCTCATACCCCACTACTGATTAGCAATTTGATCCGGAAATTATGCATCAAGAGCTGGTTAATTTTAAAAGCTGATTTAATAGCAACCTCTCATCTATTGCCCATCATTTCTTGCCCATTAATGAATCCTCACTACTGTTCCAGGTACTCACTGAGTAATAATGTCCAGAAAACACCATAATAAGAATAGTGAGTAATGCAAATAAAAGCAATAATATAGACATTACTGACCATTTATACACAAGAATAACTGTTATGCTGTACATATATGGGTGTATAGTTTTTGTTTTCTGATACACAAATTCACAGTGTTATATTGAAGATTTTTTTGGTTCTTTCTGTTCTCATTTGTTGCTCTGTACAAACATACAATTTTCCCTTCACATGACCACTGAACTCCAGAACAGTAAAAAATTAAAATTTATTGCCCCATTTGTTGCATTTGGACGCCATCTGAGGACAAGCTTTTAAACTGTAAAAAGGTCAAAAATAATCACCATTTTTATTGCTTGTCTGGAACTGGACCAAGCTTGAAATATTTGCGGAGCGCCCATGAAATTAAGGTGCTGCAAGGCACTTTTTCCACTACATTCTGGAGTTTTATTTGAAAAAAAAAAAATGCATGTTTAACCACAGTTATACCACAGATAGCTCTGACATTTTGATTGGCTTAGAGGAACAAGATTCCATGGTAATACTGTCAGCATAATACTTTAAATTTCATTCCACCTTATTAAATATTTTTAAAGTCATAACATCACATGACCAGACATTTGGATCGCAGTTTCTCATTTTTTTTACTCAGACACAGACAGACACACACACACATATATATATAATAATACACTCAAGGTCATGTTGTACTGTGAGATATCAACAATGGTGTGCGCATGCAACCAGTGCTAATATTTCAGAGAATAGCACTCCCTCTCATATATTATTGCTTAATATATGCATGTTTTTAACTTAATTGTAAACTTTAGGAAGCAACATGATCATTTCCTATGAGAATATAAACCTACTCCTCCAAACACACACACACACACAGAGACAAACAACCCCACAATCATTCAAATGACCAGCATGCTGAATGAAGGCCCTTGCCTTCTGCCGAGTGTCTGAATCCAGTCACAGATTTAAAAAAAGACTGAGGGAATCTTGGGCCTGTGATGAGGAGGGAGGATCAGCATGAATGTCAACTGGACGGGACAGAGGTCAAGCCTCAGTCTGCCCAGTGCAGGCTTGGATCTTTTGGGATGCCACACTTCTCTCCTTTGGCTTCATGTCGTTCCAAGTGGACTTTGTTCCACCCACTCAGCTCCTGACTGCAGCTGCATCCTGCTGCTGTCCGTCCACCAGTCCCCTCTCTCTTTTCTGACTCTATTGTGTGCATCTAAATATAAGTTCTGTTTGTTCCTGTCTGTAGAACACACATTCGTATGCTTTGAAGTGTTTCTTGGCCACAGCTGGGTCTACAGTGGCGTTGATGGTAGGATAGCAGTCCTGGTGTAATTCCTGCTCCACGCTGTCCTTCACTCAGTCACTGTCTTTGCGCTGGCAGAGGTCCGTGTGGATGTTGTTGGGGCTTGTCGTTTTGCACTGGACGCTGCTGGTGCTCACGTTGGGCTTGGAGAAACACCAGCAACAAAGACACGACTGGTGGAGAGAGAGAAAAAAAGTGAAAGTGAACTGATTGTCATTGTGATGCACCGCAGTAGAGCACACGGTGACACAACGAAATGTGTCCTCTGCTTTTAACCATCACCCTGAGTGAGCAGTGGGCAGCCATGACAGGCACCCGGGGAGCAGTGTGTGGGGACGGTGCTTTGCTCAGTGACCATACGTGATCGCTAACATACCATATAAACATACCACACCATGTTCAGGAATAAACAGAATCAGGAAAGTAATCTGTATTAGGTACCCATCCAGTGTCAATGTTTTTGAGTGTCATTATGTTCAGAATAGCAATTTCTTTTTTTTCTAACTGGAGCAACTCACATTTGGCCCTTAATGAATTTAATTAATGCTTCCACAATTTCACTACAAAAAAAACCCCACCCCAAAATATCAACATGAAGTACATTTTTTTCTTAGAAATCAGCAAATTTATAACAATCCTGCAGGCCCCAAAAAGCCTGCAAAACCCTGGAGGCACTGATCAGTTGTCAACCAGTCTTATTGGAGAAGTAGTGAATCTCACATTTGCAATCATCCCAAAATCTCTTACATTTTATCTGTAAAATACTGTTTGATCTCCCAGTGTGGTACACAAGGAAGGGGAGCAAGACGGAACTCTTTTTTTAACTCTCTGTGGAAAAGATCTGGGCCCTGCATAGCTCATCTCCCACTCAAGCCTTTATGGCAGTGAGAGCAGAATGTAACCCCACCCTTGTAAATGGCAACATCAATCACACACAGCAATGACTTTATATTTTCCATCACAGTAACTGTTGTTGGCCAGTGAGTGCAGAGAGGAGAAAGTGAAGGTGTAAAAAAATGGGTGGATGGGCTTCACCTTGAAACAGTTCTTGAATTTTTTGCTGACAAAGTACAGGATGATTGGATTGATGCAGGAATTGACTGTGGCCAAGTTGATACTCAGATGGTCCATAATAAGCAGGAAGCTGAAACAGTGAGCACATAAACATGACAATGGCCACTGGAGAATATGAAAATGTGATCAACAAGGCACCCAGTTGCGGTAGAGTACTGCATTTCAACGTACTTGAGCAGCTCACAGCGTTCCGTATCGTGCTCCTGGTAAAGCATCTTCTTCAAGATCCTGCTGAGGTGCAGAGGAAACCAGCACAGGGCAAAGATTAGGACGAGGCAGAAGACTGCCTTAGCCACCTCCCGTCTCTGCAAGATCAGATGAAGATGAGGACATTAGCAGGTTCTGAAGAGGTACAGTGTTCTAAATTTATGTACAGTAAACTTTACTGTGTGAAATGAACATATAAGAACAGTCAATGATCTAAAAAATGTTTAGACCATTAAAATCCATGAATTCTGGCCATCAGTTTAAGTTGATTTCTGAATAAGGGTGAGATATACTAAGTAATGAATAATTATTAACAACCATCATAGACACAAAGGAACAGTTGAAAGCGCTATTACAGAGATAACATGTGGGGTGTGTTCACTGGTGTGGAGTCAATATTCTCTAAATTTATGTAAATAAATAGACAAAAACAAATCGCTTGCTAGTTTCATATCTTGAACAGTTATTTCTGCCTCTCAGAACAAAATGTTTAATTATGTTTGTATAAAATGTGATGAAGTGCTGATTGACAGATCTCACACTCCGTAATTATGGAATGCAACTAAAAGCTCTTTATTTAAACAGCTAAAAGTGTTTATCTGCCATGTCTGTTTAACATACTTAGATTAATTATGGGTTCCTCAATCTGTAACCAGCTATTTTTTTTATATGCAAATCCACAACATTAGGCCTAAGAACCTGTCTCATGTTTCCTCTAAACCGCTGGTTTCTGTCCTCATGAAACCATATCCTCTACAAGACATGCAAGAAATCTAAAAAGAATTCTAACTTCATAAATTGTCAAAAATGACTCACATGTGTAGAACGTGACTGCTAAAGAACAATACTCTTGTGTAGAGTTGTATCTTGATTTTATCTTGGTGCTGTTGGCTGTGGTGATCTTACCTGTTTCAGATGTTCGCTCAAAGCAATGCGGAGGCTTCCGTTGTGGTGGTTCAGCATTTCACAGGTCATCAAGGTGTAGAAGACTGCTGTGCAGGCCAGTGGTACACAGAAGTAGAGGCCAAACAGCCACCAGTCCTTTGCCTTTACATAGAACTGCAACCAACCAACAATAAAAATGTTGATGAAGTAATTAAATAATCCACAATATAAAAGCAAGATCTTTGTTTTTATCACAGACCTGTACTGAAACCATCAACTGTAAAAGCTTAACTATGACTTCGGATGTATTCGCGGAGAGTGTTAAACATCTTACTGGAAATCCATATAGTCTGGTGATGTATGCAAAGCTGTTCCAGATGAACTTGACATGGGAAAGAAAGTAAGGGCTCATACCACATTACCTTAAACAGCTATTTAAATCAAACCCACTTCAATCAGGACCCACTTTCCATAATGCTGCAGATCCTACTGAAGCGCAGCAACGGCACTTAACAAAGGGCCCTACTTTGAATATCTCCACATGTGGCTGCACTTGGGGGAAGTGTACATCAGGTTGATGTAATTACTTTCATGGCCTGTAATCAATTATGGCCCCCATGCTTGGGAACAAAAGAAATTGTCTGAAATGAGGAAAACACATCCAGTTTTCATCTCCTCGGTACAGTTGAGATGACTTCAGCGACAGGACCTGGATAAAGGTTATATTCTTGAAAATAGTAGACTCTCTTCACAACTGAGCCAAACAGGGTCAGTTGTCATTGGGGGAAGACCCTTTTCTATTCCATCATGACCATAAAGACATAGCTGGATGAGGACCAACAAACACCTTTGGGATGAACTGGAACAGACATTGCCAGCCAAAGCTTCTCATACAAAACCAGTGCTTGACTCATAAAAGGTTGTGTAAAGCCTTCCAAGAAGACTGGAAGCTGTTATAGCTGCATGGGAGGGATGAAGTCAAACTATTTGAATGCAATGTACCTTTTGGTGTAATGGTCATGTTTCTCAAATAGTATGATTTTTGTATAGAAGCCTTTTTTAAAAACCCTGGAGGCACTGATCAGTTGTCAACCAGTCTTATTGGAGAAATCATGCCAAAATTGCTAAAATTTTATATGAAAATAACTGTTTGATCTCCCAGTATGGCACAAAAGGAAGGGGAGCGAGAGAGAACTTTTTTTATTTTACCCTGTAAGGAAACGATCTGGCCTTTATGGCAGTGAGAGCAGAACGTAACCCCACCCTTGTAAATATATATTATCTATATAAAGAATAGAGAACAGAGAACATTAGTCATTAGTGTAATGAGAGGAATCTTCTTACCTCAGAGAAGGATCCATTTGACTGGAGCATGCAGGTGTTTATAATAGAGCCGTTATAGTTGAAGCTGACCATGTTGAAGCAGATGGCCTCGGGCACGGCCAGTATTATGGAGAACACCCAAATGGAGATGATCTCGATGGCTGTTAAGAGGGGGATGCCCACGCCCTGCACCCGACTCCAGGATGCCACAGCCCTGTATCTGGTGCACAGAGCACAGATGCCATGAAGCCATCACACACTCCATTGCAATAGCCATTTATTGAAATATTTCGACAGGTTGCTCTAATTTTTGGCTAATGAGTCCGAACTAATTATTATCAGACTAATTATTTGAGTATTCTGAAGTTTATATGATGTGTCTTCCAATGTGGAGGTTTAAAAAAGTGAACAGTGGTTCCATTCTCATTCATGCACCACCTTCTGAACTATTTAGAGTGACCACAGTAGCCAAGTCACTGTGCTTGAAAGTAGTCACTGTGATTCACCATCATTCTTTTACTATTTACTTGAAACAAAGGCTCAAGGAACCCACTCTCTATTAATGGAAAAGTAGTGTCATTGGCTCTTAAGCATTTATTGATTACGATCCAGATGTTTACCATACGCAGAATGTCTGGATATCTAAGTGGAATCCGAAATGGCCGTACACATTAACCTCATGGTGATTGTGAGGCATCAAGTGGCAAATCATCTGATCGAGGCAGTAATCTGATCACAGTGCTCTGTCAGGCCTTGGTGTTTTGCCGTTGTGTTCAACACGGAGCAGTCACAGCTGGATCTGACAGGCAGTAGACAGGGCAAGGTTGATTGAAATTTTTATGAAAATTCTCCTGTGTTTGAATATTTATACTGTACAATGCTTACTGGCTGAACTTGTGTTTATTGCTGGGAAGAAGCCATTGGGCTGACTTGCCAAACAGACTGCTTGTCTGGGAAATTGCTGTGAATCGTGTTTGCTTGTTTGTATCATTAATAAGTCCTCTCAAGCGAATGTTTTAGTAAAATGATGCATCAAGATTTCATGTGGAACCATATATTTTTCATGACACATTTGAATATCGCTGTTGAACAACAATGTACCATTCATATTTCACCATGCAGTGGTGCACCTAGCTTTCATAGACTGGCAAACCCTGGAAAAACAATCAGAAAGCACCAGCAGCGTTACATGGGGATACAGGCCATTTTCTCCGACCAAATCTAGAGTGTTTTTGCGTGGGAGCTGAAGCTATGGCCACTGACACACATTCTAGCAGCATGCCGGCTTCATGGAGCTCAGGCAATCATAAAAAGAGCATATCATCATCTGCCAACACAAACATGGCACAATATAACAATCATGTTTATAATATGTTTACATGAGCATTTGTGAAATACGTAATAAAGGTCAATATTAATAAAGGTTAATAAACATGAATAGACAACATTGCATTAATTTTATGACTAAAACATATCACATAACATATGTGTTGTGATAAAGCTGTATCGAATATTCAGAATAATTTTAGAAACATTTCAATGCCAAATTCAATAATAGTGACACTACACTGGATGCATTATGCTATTTTTATGGCAAATCACTCAAGATGTGATTGTTTTACTTACATTCTTGAAGTGAAATGAATTAACAATTTTTACATGTTCAACCATATGTTCTGAGATATAAAAAATTGCTGTAAACATCATGTTTCGATTCGATTTTTAGACCCATTGAGCTGTTGTTCCCATGTGACTGAAATCCGTGGAACATGCTGAGAAGTAAACAGACTCACAGGTGGCCTCTGCCTGTGCTCAGGAAATGCTTATTTCATCAGAGCTGCCCATTGTAGTTGACCTCAGGGCCTCAAACACAGGAAAAAAGACCCTTTTGCATCCTGCTTTCCCACTCAATCCATGTGGGTGAAGTGATTAATCTTTCCTGATCCATTATTTTCTCAATGGCGTCTCTCCTTTTGCGAGAGAAAAATGCTTTAATTTCATCTTAATGCCGTTTAGTTAATGTGACTCAATTGTAAACTATGTGGCATGAAATAATTTGTCATTTTTTAAAACCAAGAGGAAACTGCTTTGGTGGAATAGATGCTCTGCTAAGAACTGTGAATTTAGAATTTGACGTTCCTGTGCTGTTATAATGAGGAAGACAGAGATGGGGAAGTATTCCTTCAGCTCTGTCCGGATCATCTGTTTCTGATTCCGCACGGAGACCCTGCGTAACTCTGCATGTCAAATACCCACTCCTGCATTTGGAATCAAATGCAGCTGTGCGTGCGACACACACAATCAGTCCCCACATGACCGTAACGCCACTGACCTGCCCCTCTGACTCCAAACAACCCCCCACCCACTCTGAACTGTAACCCTAACCCTGAGCTTCACCCCATCCCTCACCCTCCAACCTCTGACCTTTCACCCTCTGACCCAATGCTGTGTTTACCTGTCCACGCTGAGGGCACAGAGGTTTAGGACCGTGATCCCCACAGACGCCTTCTGCAGGAACGGAACCAGCTTGCACAGGATGATCCCAAAGTGCTTATCTGCAAACGGGAATCTGTTTGCCAGGAGCTGAAAACAACCGTAAACATATTTATCTCAGGTAAACTGATGTATTTAATTTTTCAAATGTTCAGGTCATGAAATATGAGGGGGTGACCAATGGGATAGAAAAGAAAATCTGCTGAAGCTCTGAAAGCAATTTTTTCTTAGACCCAACTGAAGTCCCTCCAATAAGTGACTGCAATCATTCAAAAGGTCCAGATCCACTTCTGAGGCCAGAGCTGAGAACAGGAGCAGCCATCAGACCATCCAAACAAGATAGTTAAGAGGGTACATAGGGAAATCAGGATCAGGATCTGAAAACGTGGGGGGTCTAAAAGATCAGGCTCTTTCGGATTATCCCACCATGTTCTGTATGTGTGTGTGTGTGTGTGTGAGAGAGAGAGAGAGAGAGAGGGAGAGAAAGATATTGTAATACTGTATGTGTGTGTAAGAAAGGGGCAAAGTAAGTCTGGCATGTTTTGTGTTTTTGTCAAACTGGGAACATTTTGCTGCAAAGTAAAATGTAGTTACAGAAGTACAAGAGAGTTAATATGTTCATTTGCACACAACAGTTGTGTTTACTTGTGGGATTAGTTTGTGGCTCAGAAACATAGATAAAGTTACTCGCATCTTACACAGACATTACAATAGGTCCTCACAAAACTGTAAACTGTGTATGTGTGTGTGTGTGTGTGTGTGTGTGTGTGTGGATTAATTTAGGAAACTGCGTCAGACTGACTGAGTGGTGAGTGGCTGATGAGAACTCCTCTCCCACCAACTGTGCGGAGAACCTTTTCCTTCCGACATACAAACAGTCTGACTTTTCCTTTTCTTGGGCTGGAAAAAAGCTCTGGCTACATTTTTTGTGCAATCAATTCATTTGGACCAAAATACTACCCAGCAATATAAAATAATTCTTTCCAATATGAGGCCAAACTGTTTTGCAAGAATTTCCATCTTTCACAGCTAAAGAAATCCTGTTTACTTGTAAAGTGCATTAATAATTACATGTGGCTTACAATTGTATTTTTTCATGTATAATTACATGAAGTTTCTATTTTTGTTATAAAAAAAAATCTTTAAACGCCGCCTTATTGGAAAACCAATCCATAGTTTTATGCACAAACTGATTTTTGCTCCATTTGCTCTCAAAGTCTCAAAGTTCCCCTGACCGAGGCCCCAGTACACGCTGGACTGCTTTTTTCACTGATAGCACCAGATAAGAGTGCTCGGGCCCCGTGATAAAATGCCCGTAAGGTGAGTGGCCTCTCCGCCGGACGGCCCCGGCTCAATCCTCGTGTTTATTTTAGCGAGGCCTATCCCTGCTGCTCTCATCACAAAAAGCCCCGGGACTAAGTCTGCAGAGTCTGGGAGATAAAACCTCCGGATGCACGTATAATTACACAGGCAGCCCCCAGCTACCCCCGCCCCCCTCTCAACGTTGTCTCGCGGCTTCCTGATATACGCAACTTTCTCTGTCTTTCCAAAGACACATTGGGCCAAAAAAAAAAACAAATGACAATGGAAGAAAAGATCTCACCTTGTACACGTTGATGGGGATGACGATGGTGATGTAGATGAGGTCACCCAGAGCCAGGCTGGCAATGAAAGCGTTGGGGCCGTTCCGCATGC
Source organism: Denticeps clupeoides (assembly GCF_900700375.1). NCBI lineage: Eukaryota > Metazoa > Chordata > Actinopteri > Clupeiformes > Denticipitidae > Denticeps > Denticeps clupeoides. The sequence continues at coordinate 7,746,452 of NC_041710.1, read as the reverse complement.
ATTTGTTCTGGCAGATGATCCTCAGCAGCGTGGCATTGCCCACAATGCCCACGATGAACACCACGCACGAGATGGCTGTGTTGATGTACTTGAAGCAGGTGTTGATGGACATGCGGCTCTCGCACCGCGGCAGCCGTTTCACCTCGGTGCGGTTCGTGGTCTCACACCATGCGCCGTTACCCAGGATCACCGTCAGCAGCAGCACATGGAGGGTCAGGGATGCCATCCTGGAGATCATTCTCCACTCTGACTGGAGATGACTGGACGTTTCTCCTGCGAGAAGGAGTTGAACGAGTCAGCAATCCTTGCGAAATTTCACCAATGCTAACGTGCCTCCAAGTCACGCACCGAATTCTCAAAGTTTGGCAGAGGTTCTCAGTCAAGAAGAACAAAACTCGTCTCGAAATTCCTGCAGACTTCAAAAAGCATTTCGGTGAAGGGACCCAGATGGAGAGTGCCAGGACTGATTAGCGGCGGCGTACGAGACGAGACAACGCCCCTCTCATCAAGCCTCACTCAACGCGTCAACGCTGGCATCCCTGCTAATGCCGCGCCGCCTGCATTCATTTATTTATTCTTCTCTTTTCTCGCGCATTTGACAACGCGCCCCGTGCCTGGCTTTCATCTCCAGGCACGTTCTGGTTCTCATTCGAGGACCTCTCAGCAAACAAAGGGGGCCGTGGCAACATTTTGGACCAGAGCCCCGCCAGTTGCACAACGCGCGGAAGCATTCGGCCGTTCGTGCATGGGAATAAATGAATGAAGATGTCGACGTATGAAAAAAGAAATCTGCTTCCAGTGAGCTTCAGCAACGTTCTGTGTCCCTCGTTGAGAACGAAGGTGCGAGCGCGAGGCCGCCGTCAATGTCGGAAAAAACCGCTCCGAAACGCTTTTTTACACGCAGTCTTACGTCTCAGTGCACGCAGTCAGACGCGAACCAGCTGCTCTGGTTAATGGCGTCCAGCAGTAAGTTAGACAGTTTGAACTTACAAGCAGTTTCACACAAGCATGACAGCAACTGGAAGCCAATAAATAATAAATGGCTTTGTTTTGGTGTTGTTCTGCTTCATTTATTTTTTTTTTTCCACCTACCGCTCCTACACCTTCGGCCTGTCTCTGGATCCTGTCAGTCAGTCACTCAGTCGTCAGCTGCGCAGCCAGAGTTCTCCTCAGACGTCTGTGTGGCATAACATTAGTAATTAAGCAGCTATCAAAGCAGAGGAGGATCCCTTTCGGGGCGACAGAGCCGCACTTGACGGCTGGGAGGTACAACTCATTCTGTCTCCAGCTTTTCCTGTGGAGAGTTATCGTCTGAGCATGTGTGTGTGTGTGTGTGTGTGTGTGTGTGTGAAAAAGCACTTTGGCTGGGTGGGATTGCAAATCTCCACCCCCCCCTGACCTCCTCCCTCCTTCTCCCCTCCCTAAAGATCCAGTCGGTGGGGGGGGGGAGAGCAACACCCGGAGAGAACAGCAGCCAGACAGAGAAGAGCGGGGAGAAGCAAGGCGGCACCCGACACCCGCCGCCGAGGACGCGGGTCGCGGTCCCCTCCTCCTCCCCTCCGGCGGAGATCGCCCTCACCTTCATGCAGAACACCGATAGCATCTGAACCAGTTCGAACTTGCCTTGGCCTTGCCGTCTCGAGCTGAAGAAGGGGCGGAGGGGCGAGGAAGTTCACCAGACGTCGACAGAGGGGGTCCAACGCTCTTCCAAGATGTAATCACTACAGCAGCAGAAAACGGGTAAAACAAGCGGGCTGACAGGTCGTGAGTGAAAAGGGCTGAAGGGGGACCAATGGGAGTTGAGTAAAAACAAGACGTGCAGCAGCTCCAGCACTCAGCCCATATGTCTGTACTTATCCAGCTTCCTGCTCTCAGGGCAGGCATTGATAATGGGCCCATTTACTATCGGGAGGACTTTCGCGAAGTCCACCCCCCCGCCCCATCCCGCACACACCAACACACACCAACAAAGAGCTGAGGCAGCACCTGCGCGCTCCGAGGCCTGGAAGATTGAGCTGAACAGGCCACGGGAAAAACAGACAGGTTAACAGGAGGGAGCATCGATCGCTGCGCGGCAGCTTACTGCACGCTCTCTCCCGTGGCGTCAACAAATGGATGTTGAGTTTGTTCACAGTTTCAGCAAATTCATGAGAAGGTCCTGCCCTCAGCGTCTCCTCAGTTTCAGAAGGGAGACCGGTGTTATTGCTATCCTAGCAGGCTTTATTATTGTTGTGTTGGACACAAGTGCACTCACCGGGGTCATTTCGTCTATTAATACAGGTATGGACAATAGGTAACCATGTCCTTGTTGAAATGAAAGAGCAGAAAAGATTTTAAAAAGAATATGAAAGATTTGCTGCTGTACCATCTAGTTTGAAGAGGGCCAGTGTTGTTGCTTTTTTAATGATTGCAACTGTTTTCAGATCATTGCAAAAGGCTTTTCTAATAATCAATGAAGCTTTTAAAATGACAGACTTGCATTAGTGAACACAGCATTCCATTGGAACTCAAGACTAATTGTTGCTGATAATGGACCTCTGTAACACGTATGCAGAAATTCCATCATTAACAGACATTTCCAGTTACCAGAGTCATTTACAACATCAACAATGTCTAAATAATTTTTAGATCATTTTAATGAACAACACAATTCTTTTTTCCCCTAAACTTTTGACTGATCGTATTTTTATCCATGTGATACACAGAAAGCACAGTACACAGTGACACAACAAAATGTGTCCTCCGCATTTTTGGGGTCAATGGTGGCCTAGTGGTTAAGGAAGCGGCCTTAAGGAATCAGAAGGTTGATCGAATGCCGATCCGCCATGGTGCCACTGAGGTGCCACTGAGCAAAAGCACCGTCCCCACACACTGCTCATGGCTGCCCACTGCTCACCAAGGGTGATAGTTAAAAGCAAAGGACACATTTCGTTGTGTCACCGTGTGCTGTGCAGCAGTGTTTCACAATGACAATCACTTCACTTTCACTTTCACATTTAACCCATCACCTTAGTGTCCTGTGGAGACGGCACTTTGCCATTAACCCTTAACTGTTAACCTTTCGGTTATGAGTCAGCTTCCTTAACCCCTAGGCTACTCTGCACCCTTACTATCAGAAACAGCCCTGTTTCAGGAACATGTGTTTTGCAGATAGGGTTTGGGTCATGGTTAGGGTGTTAACCAAACTGCTTCATACTCATGGAGATCCCAGTGATAAACAGATTAAATGTATCATACATGAAATGTACGTGAATTTCGAGTTACTAATGGCATTTTGCCTGCACAATACAATGGGGTCCATGACCCATCAGAAGGCAACTCATTATTCCCGCTCATTTATGACCAGAACAGATACAGACATTTTACAGGATGTACAGCACTGAGCAAAAGCTGAGAAAAAAAAAAAACAGCAGTTCAAAAAACAGTTAATATTCATGGTTCTCAATATTCTTAGTACTACTTTTTACCCTACATACAATTTCCACACGGATGCATGCATGCTTGCATAAACAGTTTCTGTTTATGAGCGATGAAAAATTTTCTTCTATTTTTCTGATCTCACCCAATCCACTCATCCAAACGGGGGCCTTTTCTGCCTGCTTTCATGCTGGTTCTGACAGAAAGGTTTCAAAACACAGAGTGCAATACAGTTTATTGTGCATGTGGTTATATAGATACAGATTGGTTGGGGTTCCCAAGCTGACCAGTCCATCACCAAAATACTCTACAATGGGCAAATGTGCGTCAGACCTGGACCACAGCGCAATGAAAAGAGATGTTCGGGTCATTTTTATTTGCATCATGTGGATGGCCCAGTGTGTGTGTGACATGTTATAGACTATGCTATTTCGGCAGCCTGTGATAATGATGATGATAAAATGTTTCATATTTGCATTAGCAGGCATCATTCAATGTTTTTCTAACATTTCCTATCACGTCTATTAGTGACATTTAGCTGTCAGTTTGCAACAGTTAAAGCATTTTGTTTTAAATGCTAAAAATAAGGAAACAATGACTTAAAGCATCCAATATCTGATGGATTCATACATGTGGTTATTAATCAGTTGCTATGGATCTTACTGTTACTATTTAAAACACACCACATTATACCTTAGAGGACTAGTGGAGTTCATGCCTCGATGGGCCAGGGCTGTTTTAAGGCAAAAGGGGAACCTACTCAATAATCGGCAGACAGTCATAATGTACTGCACAATTATTATTATTTGATTATTTTTTTGGGGAGTGGGTGGGTTGGGAATCCAGATAAGATGACATCTTCACCTGGGCTGCGTGCCATAGCTTCATTTCAGATTACATGAACCTTTATAAAGCTGGAACCACAATTTTTGGGCAAAATCTGGATTTTTGACAACTGACTTGGGGAATCATTGTTCTTTAGAGCCAGCCAAAATGATTTATTTGTCAGAAGGTTCAGAGGTTATCTGTGTACAACTCTGAAACCACGGCAATTTATCATTCCGCTAAAGTGTCCAACAAACAAAACAAAAGCGCACACCTTCCCGTTTCCTGTACACTCCTCGTTCAGTGTCCTGCCTGTTTAATGTAAATTGTGACTTAATTGGGTAATGCTAATATTTACTGCCATTTAAATTTTAATGCATTGTGTTTTCTTTAATTGTAGGCATAAATATATCATGGCTGCTAAATAAGTCATGGTCAACTGTGGCAAATATTTTATTCATTAGAACGTGATTTGCTGACGGGGTCTTTTTTTTTCTGCTCTCCCAGAAGTCAGGCAGCCGGCAGCTTGCTTGGTGTCGTAACTTTGAGGGGCTCCAGTTGGAGTCTTTGTTAATCAACCCATTAATATATAAAATGATGAAACCTTTACCTGGTCCCTGTTGTTTTGGGCTTTCATGTTGTTGTGTTGTTGTTGTTTGGCTCTTCATCTCGTATTAATGCCATTCCCTCTGAACTCAAAGATGGCAGGCGGCCTGGTAATTCATATGCTTGTTCTCTGATGGCATCTGCCGGAGTGTGCTCCCTGCATATTGGTACATACCCTGTGGGAAAAAGCAAACCCAGCCCTGTGACTGAGTGGAATGTAAGCGATTTCTTAACTGGGACACTTGCTTCAAAAAAAAAAATCAAGGGGTGTGAGTGTGTGTGTGTGTGTGTGTGTGTGTGTGTGTGTGGAGGGGTGTGAGGATACGGTGGCTAGGGGCGCATTCTGTTGTCATTAACACAATAGGTGTCACAGTGTAAGCAGGGCTTTGCTATGGATGCTGAAAGTGGAGGAACCTACAGTTCATTTTCTAGTGGAGTGGCGCGAATAGACAGAGCCGCTGCTGTAAAAGTTTCGGATTTCACGAGGAGTGCATTTTTAGTTCATTGGAGGCAGAGCTGGAAACCCTCATCAACCCTCATCAAGTGACGCTTGGTGGGAAAAGGGGGACGCTAATTAAAAACACAAACTCCCCTTTTGCACATGTACATGGACAAAATGTACTTGTACATGTTCAACATTGAACAAGGATGTCGTTTTTTCTTTGGTTTCCTCCTGCTGCCTGTGCAGGCATATACAGAAGGTGAATTGGTTCCTGGGATGGGTGGCCATGGTTAGGACTAAACTGTAATGGACTGTGAGTTTGTATGTTCGTGAGGGATATAATTACTTAATCAATTCAGCTCAAGATTAAAACATGAACAGTGGAGAAGTATAAATACATACAAGTAACACTGCACTGCTACATAATCTGGGTTGAATTTTTAGCTATTTTATGATTTTAACTTCTGTGTCACTCTCATCAGTGCAATCAAATCTATAATTTTACTTTACTTTACTTTTTACACACTGGTTCTCGTAAATATTTTCATAATATCTTATTTATTATTCATTTATATAAATATTTAATATTCATATCTATATTCTATTTCAAAATCTATAGAAACCGAATGAGAATTGCTGGTGTCTTCCTCTTGTAAGTCGCTTTGGATAAAAGCATCTGCTAAGAAAAAAAAAACTAAAGTAAAGTAATATTTTCTCTATTACTTTTGTGTATAATTGATTCATTTAATATCTAGTCTTTCATTTTTGGAATTCAGTTTTTTCTGTGCCAAGATAATAGTACAACTGTATGTATTTGGAATGTGACCAGCTATGTAAGATGAAACACAGTCCAGCTCTTTGAGAAGGGAGACCTCAAACCTTGAGGTTACTATGGCTGAGGTCATCTGGGTAATAGGTTTACTGCAGTGCAGCACTCCTCCGACTGCCTTATCTTCACTTCACTTTACTGCCAACGAGTTCCTTGTTGGAGGAACACTGATTCCTTCGTTGGGCAGTTTCACATCAGCTACATGTGGCTGTTTATCAGTTGCTATGGAGCTTACTGTCACTATTTAACAGTAACGTACAGACAAACAATGTGGTCATTCAAACTGGTTAACTACAAAAGTGGAAGGGTGGGAGCAGCCACACGTCTCTCCTTTAAGCAACAGAATGGATTCCAGTGAAGTTCTCAACTTGTTGTTTAGGATGCACTACAGCTAACCAGAAATGCAAAAAGACAAAAAGACTTCTACTGAGAGCAGAGGTCAGTAAGCTCGAGTGTTGGTCACCTGAAGCTGTGGTAGTGCAAGAAAAAAGAAAGTTTTTGTGACTGATCTGTTTAATAATCAGATTTTTGAATATGAAAGAACCTCTTGAAAGAACCTCAAAGATTCTTGTATTTTGTATTTTTTATGCTTTTTAATTGTATTAAAAGCATATAAATCTTTTTTTTCAGTTCCCAAAGCTTAAGGTTTTTGAACATGAAATAAATCAAGATATCACTGTTAAAAAAAGTATAAATGATCATTGTGAAAGTATAAATTGTGATTGCTGTTCCTGAAATTCACAACTGAAAATATCAATGATCAATAAATAACCTGTTTAAAAAATGTACTCGTGATTATGGATTTTTCTATAGTGTCAATACCTTTAGATTCAAAGCACTATTGTCATACTAAAGTGCAGCGCTACATTATTAAAAACCGTGAAAGGATAGTCATTGTGAAACACTGCAGCATAGCACATGGAGACACAACAAAATGTGTCTTCTGCTTTTAACCATCACCCTTGGTGAGCATTGGGCAGCCGTGACAGGCGCCCAGGGAGCAGTGTGTGGGGACAGTGATTTGCTCAGTGAAACCTTGGCGGATCGGGATTCGAACCGGCAAACTTCTGATTACAGGGCTGCTTCCTTAGACTCTAGGCCACCACTGCCCCACCTTCTGGTTATGGATGACAAACACCAACAAAAAGTATTTTTATTTTCTCTTCAAAATACATTCTTTCTTATTTTAATGACCTACTGTATTTATGTAAATCCTGTAAAAACCGTCCACTAGCAAACAAAACCCATGCTTGTGCTGCATTTAGTGGCAGTTTAAAAAGGATACCTTGGAGAATTGCCCGTAAATTTCTTATGGCAATACATTTCTCATTAGTTCCTGACCAGGCTTTCAAAATGAGTATGGCGGGCACAATTTTTTTCTGCTGTTCGATGAGAGGAGATGGCACATTATCTACATCTCTGCTTCTACTCTCTTGTTGCGTAATCTAAACCCACGTCTGCCTCGGCCTGCATCCTGTCAAGCACACTCTCATCTGAAGGTGATAAGGAAGAGTCCTCCACATTGAATCTATAATTATTCAGTGCATCATCTCTTGAATAAGACATTCCTGCCCTCTCCTGGGAGACCTTTTTTCCCCTCTTCTGGGAAAGTGTGACTAACTGACCCATTTGAACTGATACATGGTGAGAGGGAGTTAACAATAACAGTGTGGAAGCTTTTGCATCAGTTCATGTGAAATAATTGTCAGGTTGTAGCTGTTGGGCCAGGAAGTCCAGTGGTATGTGTAGTTGGATAAGATTTCTACATTTCTACAGACAGGCTTTAGACTCTGAAGATCTCTGCAGGGACAAAAGGGCTGTCTGACTGACTGAATGTCCGGTCATTTCATAACACCCATTATCCACATATTTCAAAACAAAAATTTCTGAAATAAAAAAAAAAAAAATCAAACTTCTGGGCAGTTCTGGGAAAGTAAACAGGATTTCGCTTTCAGAGGCCAATCTGATTGGTCACCTTGGGCTGGTCACCGTTGTACATCTGTAGTCTATTACGGCATGGCGTACAGCAGCAGCTAAACAGCTTTAAAAGAATCAGTGGTGATCAGGACAACAGGAGCCTCGCCGTTCATTCCTTGCGTGAGTAGCCTGTCTCTGGTATTCTGTACGTTACCAGCAGCACGAGCATGAGGTCAGAAATGTCAAAATATAAATATGTTGGTGGTGAGAAGAGCAAAAGCAGAGCGGCTCGTCTCAGGGCTGATGGGAAGTGTTGGCTAAGGACCAGCATTCGGCACACAACACCAAGCATTTCATCAAGCGTCTCTAAACTCCATCATTTAGGGTGTATCTGATGTGAAATCATTTGCTGATAGCTGAATCACGCATGAGCTGAGCCATAAAATATGTTTTTTTATCACATGCCGTGCTTGGAGTCCAGATCACAATCCCTTCTTCAACAGCTAATGTGCTAAAGAGCATTAAAGCAGCGCCCACTATAATGCACACATTCACACACACACACACACACACACACACACACACACACACACACACACACACACACACACACACACACACACACACACACACACAATCAGCATTCAAACTGTGAAAAAATGAACCAACAGAAGAGAATAAAAAATTATTGAGTGACATAAGACATTATTGAGATGACATAAGACATTTTTCACCATGGAGTCTTGTACCTGGCCAGAGGTGTCCAGATGTGCAAGCTTTGCATTATGTTACTACTGCGGCAGCCAAGGTCCCCCCACCGCTGAGCCCAAATATCCTGCAGTGAAAAATACAGATGTTTCCCATGTGAACCGCTCAGAGTTCCCCCTTTCCCCCCAAAAGTCAAGAACGTTTCATTCTCCCTTTTTTCTTTGTCCCTTTTTCATTGCTCGCTGATTGCAAACAGTGTACTGTTACACTTTGATGTGCACCACATGGCCCATTAGCACACAACCATTAGTTCCTCGTAACATGTCTGTATACAGCTTTACAGCTCCTTCTGCTTTCTTCATTGCGGCGCTCATAAGAGTTAATCAACTTTGGAGCTGCTTCTTGAGTACAACTTCTGAGCAGGAGGGGGAATAAAACATCATCGCCGAACAGGACTGTAGGAACATTTTTTATGCATTAAGATCTTTACCTTACACTTGATAATGCAGGAAATTAACATGTATTGAAAATAAAGCTGCAACAGCGTCGTGGTCAAAGACATGAATTTCATTTATAGATTTTTTTTTTATCAAATTACATTTATTTTTAATTGAACTATGTTTATGTAATAAACAGTCATTTGATATTTTATGTATCATTGAGCAGGACAAGCATGAAACAATATACCATATATTTAATTATTAACATTTTTCAAATTTCTTTGCTCAAAGAAAGAAAAACAAGCCCCATAGGCTAATTGTAACATTCCGTTAAACTTTGTCCATTTAATATTTCCATAATATCGTTGGTTGTAAATGTATGTCTGTTGCATGGAAATCTGTCTGAAATGAACTGGGATTGTAAGCCGTGTCAGTGAGGTCCCAGTATCAGGTTCGTCAGCCATTCGTCATCTTGGCATTGGGAAGAAATCCCACAGGCGTTTTTCTGTGGGTTTGGTGGTAGGGGGTTGTGTGAAAGGTGGTCAGAGGTGACTGGAGCATATGTGTCTGGGAGTAATTATGTCAGTGTGTGTGTGTGTGTGTGTGTGTGTGTGTGCTCGTGTACATATATCCAAATGTTCATATCACATATCACCACACGTCAATCTCAGTAACCGCGCTACAAAAGAGTATACATGAAAAATTATAAAGTAAAGGCAGAAATAAAACAATTCCTGACTTCTAGGTTTAGGTGTATTGTTAGGCTGTAGAATCTAAAACATTTTTAATACAGTTACACAGTTAAAGCACTATTTGTGTTTTTCTAAGATTGAACAAATATGCTAAATCATTCACTCAGACATCAAATCATATAAATCAACATTTAACTGAATTACACAATGAAAGTTATTTCATATGAATTACTCAATGAAAGGCTGATCCTCCAGCCACATGACCTCTAAACCTTTAGGTGCAGTCAGGGGGGTGTGAGAGGAAGAGAGCTGATTTATTATGTTTGTGGTGTAGAAGGGTCAGAATGATTTATGACAATAAAGATAAAATGATGAAGATTTATTGTGAAGATACGGTTACGACATAAACAAAGTAACAGACAGACAGACAGACAGAGCAATAACTTGTAATAACTGTCAAGGGCTAAAATTCACTTTGATCGGTCCAGGGTGTTCATCCAGGGTACAAAGCCACAGCGACTGGGCAGTAAACAAAGCTGATTCCAGGGCGAGAGACGTATCTGCCATCCAATCAGTCCCTGGAGAGGCAGGAGTCATGCTCTGACGATAAAATGGGCTTTTCTGCATCACAAGATCAAAGTGCTGGCAGAGGACGGGCGCTGAGGAACGGGCGGGCAGCCAGCGGATCTCTGACTGGGTGCTGAGCCCACACTTGGCACTTGGCGCGGGTTTGTGGGCAGTTGACCGCGAGCCTCCTCCCTAAACTTAAGATTTTTTAGTTTATTTTATAATTGGGTGTGTTTCCTTCCTTTCCAGGCCTGAGCTGAAGATCTGGTTGGGGCATTCTGATGAATGTTGGAGAGATCAAAACTGTAACACACTTACCTTTTCTCTAGGGAACTTCAAGTACACAACTAAACATCAAAGTATCACAATTTCACAATCTGTTCATTTGATCTGACTATGAATTGATACTACTAGAAGCACCATGGTCCTCGTGTTGTCACCACAGACACTGTATTAGCAAGGATGAAAGTCAAGGCCATGTACTGTGTCTCTAATGAAGTGTGAGAACTTGTGGTAGTCCATCTGGATGTTTTCAGCAACATGCACCCTATCAGTTTGCCAACCTCTGCATGTCTCCCAAAAAGAGAAACGCAGAGCTAGTGAAGAACTTGAGGACTGAACGTGTATACTAGGTATACTAGATTTTATAGAGTAGGATCCTCATAATTTTCCCAAAATCAGTAAGTCTCTTTGTAAAATGTCTTCATTTACACTAGAAGATGATTGCCCAGGAACCATACATTTATTTTTATGGAAGAAGAGCCAAGAGATGTCAGGAATGACAAAAAAAAAAATCTAAGAGAAAACAAGAGATATCCTCCATTGTGATGCAGATGAGAGCTTGTGGCCAAATCCACAAGTCAAAGTTAAGGGTTTACTGTAATACTGTATATGTAATACTGTAATTGATTTTCGGATTTACAGTAATATGTCGATGGTAAGAATGTGAACAATTTAGGAATGATGGAAGGTGGGAAGGATAAACAAACAGGCCAAACCAAACAGTGTATTTATTTACAGTGTGACAAGTGATGCAAGTAACCAAACCACCAGGTGCTATGTGCAACACGACAAAACACACAATCAAACATACACTCTATGTACAACAAGCCAACATCCCTCAGGTAGTGGTCGATCCCTCGCATAAAGCGGGGTAGACAAACAGAGGGTAAGGACACACACACTCAAATACACACATACACGCAAAGGGGGTAAAACATAGGAAGGAGCACAAAATACAAGTGGGAAAGAAAACACAAGGTATGGGAAACAACAAATCTCTCAGCTACCCTGTAGGGCAGTGGCTCCCAAGCATTTTTTTTCTGAAGCCCACCTGCCTGTGTCCAGGACAAGCCTGGACTCCCCAACTCAGTCCCAACTCTGTCCCACAAACACACATAAAAATGTTGTAAAATGATGAATTACAAACTTTTTTTTTTTTTTTACTTTTATTTGCAAAAAAAATGTAAATGTAGGTTTTTGTTCTTATTCTCCTTGTTTTACATATAGGCTGTATATGAGCTGTATGGTGCATTTCAATAAATGACTGTCAGACATACAGCCATGACCCTGTCGTAAAGAAACATGTCTTTCTTTACGTGCACCACAAACGGGAAAGGAAATGTGCGGCTTTAAAGAATAATAGCAAGCTGCTTGCCTCCATTTCATCAATTTTTGCATCTCTCTCATGATAATTAAAACGATGACAGTGTCACATGATGACAGTGGGCGAGAATTACAAGTCAAATGAAGATTTCATAAAAAAAACTAAAAATTGTTAAAAGAAATTTACAACATGCGAAACACTTTTACCCATCACTGAAACAAAGCAGCATGCAGTGAATCATACGGAAAGGATAGGTACTATAGACCGGACGTTTGTGTTTGCTGACCGAGCGGAGCTGACCCAAGCCTGACTAAAATAATATAAATTGAGTACAAAACTGACCTGACCTGGGCCAAGGTCTACAGCTCTAGTCTATATAGCATACAGGATTATACAGAGTTTGATAATCTTTTTTGGTGTGTAATTTTTTTTAAACATTAAATCACAGTATATATGTCATTAACATAAACAGAATTTATGTAGTACGTTTACATTAATAATCTGAATGTCAAAGCGTTTAACATTTAACATGTTAAAGCGTTTTTTCAGTGAAGTACATGTCTAGCAATTTTATTATAATTCTGTAGTAACTATAGTAACAAATAAGTATATAATTCTCAAACAAAGTTGAACTCTAAACAGACACTCATGCACATATATGTGACTGTATGAATGCACACATCCACACAGAGGAAACTGACACAGAAAAAAAAATCCCTTCAACTTCCATTTCCTGGAAGTGTTTACTGTAGAGTCTTTGTGTCGTACGCCTCTAAGAGAAGGATGCAGTCCTCATGAGAAATATAAACAGTTTGCTCCCAGTAGAGGCGCAGCGGGTAAATATCACCCCCCTCACCCGGCTGTAGATGGGAGGAGGCACAGGCCAGGTTCCGGTTAGGCCATCAAGAAGCATTTTTTTCTTTCAAAGTCATTAAATGCTGCTTATCAAACTGCTAAGGTGCCACTGAGGTGCCACTGAGCCAAGTTGTCCCCAACACACTGCTCCCCGGCGCCTGTCATGGCTGCCCACTGCTCACTAAGGGTGATGGTTAAAAGCAGAGGACACATTTTGTTGTGTGAACCATGTGCTGTGCTGCAGTGTTTCACAATGACAATCATGGTATCCCCCATATACCCAATGAGCACTAAACAAAACAAAAAAAACACCAGGACGTGACCCCCAGACAGTAACAAGCAGCAAAGATTTAATCCTGCCGGCAGACTCTGAACGTCACTCCGTGACATGAACATACTCAATTCATTCAGTCTTTATTAAACAAATTAAAAGTGTATTAAAAAGTACTTTAGTAGTGTGGCTACTGCTCTAAATAAATACATCCAAAATGATTTCATTTAAATAACTAAACTGAGTCAATGCATTTGTTGCATAAATTCAAAGTGAAAAGAGGACCTCTGCTTCTCTCGATCAACTCTGGCATTAATTCAATGAAAAACCATATTCGCCATTTCAGTGTGCTCTCGATATTGGCCATTGATTCAGCGCTGATCTCGTCATCATCGCCATCATAGGATCTGAGGCACAAGGCGGGCCTTTGGTTATCTGTGTGTGTTGTTGCTTCAGCTTGTGTCCCTCACACGCTGTTGGGAACTTGAAGCGGTTTTATCAGTCTAGCTTCTCTCATTAAATGCATTTCCCTTTTCTGGCCCTGTTGCAGACTGTCTATCTCTCTTGAGAGGCCTACGTGACAGAGGAAATGACGCTTAGTGAGCCGGGCTTTGGAAAACGGCAATGTCAACACACACACCCACAAATAAACACACACAAACACATATGACTTCCAGAACAAAATTACAGATGCCTTGGTATATTTGAAATAGTCTTTCTCATGCAGCCAATGGAAACTGGAGTTTCTGTCGCTGTGGCCACATATTTCTGCTCGATCTTGACTGCAGTCCAAGAGTCGAATCTTATCCTGAGTCAAACTCGACAGACATTCTGTTGAAATAAACTGCAGTTGAGATTGTCATTTTGCAGTGACAAGTAGACAAAAGGCAACATTTTGTCCCGTAAACCAAAACATTGCAACTGTGGTTTTATTAAATTAATACTATTCGGGGTATTTGGTCAAAAAATATTGCTCGGCGTAGGGTGCTCTACTTTCTACTTCTTCGTCAGAACATGACGTGACCTGTTGGACTCGAGCTGGGTAGCCACCCTTCATCCAGACGGAGATCATATCAGTTTAATGGGGCGCAGTCATGCTGAAGTGTTTATTCGGCATTTCTCAGTGTACACACGGGTTATGAATCCATTATGCCACACATCCAATGTAACGTGGAAAATCCAGCTATTGACTGAATGACTGCTGTGGAAAGGGGAGGTAGACAGCAGAGGACGAAGGACAAACGTTGTGTTGCAGAACGGTCACTGCGGGGGGAACGTGTGCATCTGCACTGAGACCAGAGTCTGCGCTCTTATCGACGGTGCAGATCGGTGCAGTTGTGCAGCTTCCCCTCCCCGTCTGGGCGCGCTGTGCGCTGATGGAGATCAGTGCGAGAGGCTGGTCTGCAGCCGGCGCCCCTCTGAGTGGCATGTTTTTGCTGGACACTCTCTACTCATGCCACAACCCAGCAAGCAGACCAGGCTGGAAACAAATTTCAGTCTTATTATCATCACAGGGAATACACACTATGGAGTTCTACGCTGGGTTATCAAGGAAAGTCAGGGACTGACAACTCAGCGTACCAAAACTGGTCGTTTAAGTTGGTTATTGAGATGAGTCGCTTTCAATGATATTAAAATGAATATGTACAGTATACAAAAGTCCTTTGTTGCTTGCCCAGGATGCCCCTACAAAGCTCAAGGGTCCTCAAGGGTCTAAATCTCAATCCTGACCATTGTGTAATTGTGGTAACGGTGTGCTACGCTGCATTATATATTTTCCCTTGCTTGTGGATTATGATTGGGGCTCATAGGATAAGCAAGGCTGTTAATGAGTGAGGGCATTACTCCAGTGACTGAACTGAGTCTAGAAGCCGGCAAAGGAACTTGATTTCTTCTGATGACAATTCATAACTGTTTCTAGATGCCATGCTACATGGTGTTAATAGGATACATCATGAATATGGCTCATATGGTGGCTCCGTTTGTAGAAGACAGAACGATGTAAAGTCCAATGTTCACCCTCCAGCCTCTGTGGGTGGGATGATGCTAAGAACATCTACTGAACTTCCCGCTGGAGTCTTGCAGTGAGGTCATTTGCAGGTCACCATGGGAACCCAGAATACAAGACGAGCTGTGGGATTTTTGCAAAGCCGTGTATGGGTTGGTTCTCATGGTGGACAACTATGGCTATACAATCATATATCGCTCTCACAATCATACATTTTTTAATCTCGCATGCGCAAGATCTCGCTTCGGATGTGATTCTGCAGATCCGTCACAGACATAAGATGTCATCTGTCTAGGAGCATGAGGTACCAGAAGTAATTCATTACAGTAATGTTTATACCTACACTAAAAGACTGAAACATTTGGCTTCTTTAAAAAAAATTATTGGAACAATTTACCTTGCAGATAAAAGGGTCAACAGTCCAACAGCACAAGACCTACAGCAAAAAAGAACTTTCACAGTTCCTTTTGTTTGGATAGTACTGCCCAGATATGCCTCACATGCACAGCATAATATATTTGATCTAATTGCTTTCTGGCTACGTATAACTTGGATTGGTACTGTCATATTATGCACTGTGTTCCTTTTTAGGTTATTGGAATTCCTTGTGTTACTCTTCAGTAGGGAAAGTAATGCCGAGTAGGACATTACTCCCAGACACTGAACATGGAAGCCTTACTAGAGGTGGACCACTCCCTGTGTCACTGGACGCTTGCAATGCAGAATAAGTACACCGACAACATGCTTCCTTTAGTAGAGAAGAGCCAAGGGCTTGTTCATGAATCGAGGAGCCCTACAAGCCCTCCAGTGCATCTGCATCAGCCAGCTATTGTAGAACTTGTTATACTGTTTAGACAATTTTTTTTTTATATACATCACAGAATTGTTTTTCCTCAGAAGCAATTCCCAGTAAAGAAACTCGATCGGCAAGAACAGTTCCAAGCAAAACAGAAGCCCCCTCAGAGCAGTCAAAGCCCCCTTCCTAAAGATAAACTGTGCGGTTTAATTAGACTGGCTGGGAACGCTGGATGAAGAGCGCTGTTTGGATATTCAAAAAGATTCAAGCTCCAGTGTAACATTACAATGTTTTACTAAACTGATGTGAAAATGTGAAAATGTGAAATACAGTACAGGCCAAAAGTTTGGACACACCTTCTCATTCAATGTGTTTTCTTTATTTTCATGACCAATTCTCACTGAAGGCATCAAAACTGTGAATGAACACATGTGGAGTTATGTACTGTATAATTTGATCTGTCAGAATTAACATGTTAATCACTGCAATTCATAGAAAAAAATTGTATTGCGTTAAAAATGACTTCTTGTGTGGGGTCTGACCTTTGACACTGATGCAAAATAAAGATGGAGATCTTTATTTCAGCGACTGAGTTTAAGTGCCGATTCAGATGATGCATGTTTTGTGTGCCTATATGTTATGTTACACATGGCTGTCGCTCAAACATGCGAGCAACGCACTTGCAGTGAGCAACGCACTTTCGCTAGATTAAGCCTTTTCTCTCACAACAGGCTACGCAGCTCCTCATCCAGGCAATGGTAATCTCCAAACTCGACTATTGTAACTCTCTCCTGGCTGGAGCCTCTGCAGTCACCATAAAACCACTCCAGATGATACAAAATATGGCAGCCCGTCTCATCTTCAATCAGCCATAATACACCCATGTCACCCCTCTTCTCAACTCTCTCCACTGGCTCCCGGTAGCTGATGCTGCCTACAGGGCTGTAAATGGAACTGCACCCTCTTATATCAATACAATACTACCTAGCTACACTCCTGCACGCTCTCTCAGATCTGCAAGTGAAATGAGACTGAAAATTCCCTCTTCACGGGGTCTCTGATCCCAATCAACTCTATTCTCCTTTGTTGTCCCTGGCTGGTGGAACAACTTGCCCTGCTCCATTCGACTTGACTACTACCACCTTTAAGAAGCAGGTGAAAACCCCCTTATTAAAAAAGTATTTCAGTCAAATCTAACACTTACACATGCACACACACTGCACAAAATAATAAAAAAAAAAATATATATATATATATGTGTAGAATAATTTTTTTCTTCGTCTAGCACTGAACAATCTCTGAGCATGATCTTTGCTGACAAGTCAGGCCTTATCAGGGCTCTTAGTTTTTGTAAAGTCAAAATCTATAGAAATCGAACGAGAATTGCTGGTGTCTTCCTCCTGTAAGTCGCTTTGGATAAAAGCGTCTGCAAAATAAAGTAAAGTAAAGTCAAGTAAACGTGCAACGTGCCTTCGTCTGAACGCCTTTTTTTCAGCCGTGTACAGAGTGGAAATCAGATAGAGATATGTAAGCACAGCCCTTCGTTTCCTGACTGACTCCCAAAACTCCCAATTAGCAGTCAATTTGATTTCAATTTTACTTACTGTCAGAGTCTACAGAATCTTGTATTTTTTTTTTTTAATGAATAGATCTTCTCGCCATCACGCGCCATCACTTTCCAACACTTTTCTAGATCATAGAGATTCAGATACAATTGTTAAATGTGGAATTAAGAAGCAAAATATTTTATCGTATGACTTAGATTAAATACCTAAAATACTGAAAGATCACAATACAAAAAAAGTACAAAGGTTCCAGTGAACCTTAAAAAAAAAGCTCCCTGCTTCAGCATGGACTGCATGCAAATTATTGTGTGTGTTTGTGTGTGTGTGTGGCCGTCCAGAATATATTGTTTTGACACTGTGATTGTTGTTTGTTGGAAGGTTGGCTGTTCTGGGTTGAACAGTAGGGATCCTCAGATGAAATCAGACACAGAAGTGATTTTGATGTAGATGAAGGCTGGACTTGTTTACCCTTTTCTGTGCTTGAAGTCATTGGTCAAGGCTTAGACCAGCTGAAAGAAAAACATCTGTGGTTCTGTAGAAGTGTTAATAAGTTGGTGGCTGTGCTGTGGTTTGTGTGTGTGTCTGTGTGTAGGTCTTCTCTTGTATTTTATACAAGAGAGAAGTAGGCACCAGTGGGATTTTCCCATGTCTAATATAGGCTGCCTTCTTGAGGGTGTGATTTTAACTGTACACCCACCTTATCTCTCCAAATAATGAACTGCAGCTCTCTTTTTTTGATTAGCTCGAGAGAAATTCTGAAAAGATTTAGATGAAAGTGAATATATATGTCTGATTAATAAAACCATATATATAACGTTCTGATGGTTTCACTAATCATACATATATAGTCACTAGAATCTAATTCTTTTCCGAATTTGTTTGTGAAACACAGCACAGCACACATCCCTGAAAGGCGCCATGAAAGATGCCCAGGGAGCAGTGTGTGGGGACGGCACCTCAGTGGTACCTTGGCGGTTTGGGATTCAAACCAGCAACCTTTCCTTACCCACTAGGCCACCACTGCCTTTAACTAGTTAAAGAGAATCCAATGAAACCAGGCAAAAAAAAAACAGGCAGCCGATAAATTATGAAAATGCAAAATAATACAGCCGCTCTTCCACTCACTGGGCTTTTGATGGTATGCAACATTGCAAAAATAAAAGTTCCAGATGGAAATGATTTAATATACAGTAATATAATGCCTTTCAGCTTAAGGGTAAGCTACATGTGTAAATACATGCACATCAGGAATTTTGACACTTGAAAGTCGTAAATAATAAGGTTAGGGTTGGCTTTGAGATTAGGGGTCGGGTTTTTATTTTGAGACGTTGTATACCGTCAAAAGCGCAGCGAGTGGAAGAGTGACTGTATTATTTTGCATTTTCACAATTTATCTGCTGAATCAAATGAAAAACCAACATTTGTGTGTGTAAGTTCACAGACATACATGAGTTTGTGAAAGTGGAGATTTATGTCTATATAATTTTTAATGAGTAAGAGAAAATATGGCGAAGTTCTATGAACGTCTGTTGAATACAGAACTCACTGCTAACTTTACAGCTCACAGCTCACCACAGGGCGCATGTGCTGAAGTAACTGCAGGTAAATGTTTGTTGATCAGTCCTCCATGTTGACCCAGATGATTTTAAGTCTGGTCCTGTGACCATAACAGCTTCAACAAATTTTCCACTTGTGGGTCTTGTCATGGCAACTACGTGCAGGAATGGACGCATTCACACGACTTTGAACAAACAGTGGTTTAATGCAAATAACACATGCACAGACCTAAAGCCGATGAGGACATGAGACAGTAGGCATTTATACAATACTACAGCTGGAAACAATCAGGGTAATCAGGAACACAACAATGACAGTACAAAACTCTGAACCGAACTGCAGAACCAGAGTCAAATCATGACAGGACTAGTAAAGTTGTCCATACAAAACACACATCTTATTATTTTGGTCCCTGTTCTTTAAATAAAACAGTAGTATGCTGTACTACAGTAGTAGTAGTATGCAATTACTATCACATAGCAAATGTGTAATACTGCATGAATAATCAAGTATAGCATTTTTATTTACCTTCTATTGAATTATTTTTATATACTTTTTGGAGATGTGTGAAAATCTAATGGTGTATTAGATCATTTATGCAAGCATATTAAAAGTTCACAAGCAAAGGAAACAATTTAACCACTATCATGTTTTTAACTGACCAATGACCCATTTTGGAGGCGGAACCAGTGCAGCTCTTTTAAAAAAAAATCTAAATCAATCTGCCTTTAAACATTACTTAACTTGATTTTAGAACTTCTGAATGTGTATAGCTTGTCATGTGAGCGTGTTCCCAATGTGAACATATACAGAGCATATTTCTCATAATACACCCCATCACTAATCACCCCATCCCCTACCACCCCCACAAAAACACACAAAACCCAAGAGGCCAGCGGTGGTGAGAAAACCTCGACCCGTTCCAGTTTCACCTCAACCTGCATGGCATTAATAAAACTATAAAAACAAACCAGACCGTAAAGCACCAAAAATAAATCAGGCAGCCAAAACCACAAATATCTCCATTCTGTTTGTAAAAGATTGAGGAATTTGGGTTTTTGTTACTGATGCTGCACTTCCCATAAGCTTCATCAAAGTATGTCTTACTGTACTGTTGCATAAGGAACCTGTAATATTCTTGCTTCCTTTAACACAATATTTAGTTTGTATCGGTACAATATTGAGGACATCTTGGGGTGTTGGAAGTGGGAAAGTGGGACCCCCCCACCATTACTGATGACCATGTTATTATTCTGTGTAGTGCAGCACGGTACCGGAAGTCAAAGGAAGTGTGTTTTGGACTTAAATGCCGAACTGAACTAAGTCTTGTGTCCAAAGAAAGCAGCCAGGTCATCGCTGTGGAATCTGACATTATTAACTTCTTGCTGAGGGTCCATCATACATCCAGACATTCGTTCATAGGAAGGTGCTCTGGCGAAGCTCAGCTCCATGAGAAGAAATTAATAACTTATTTTCTTGTGTTGTACATTGTGTTCCCTGTACCTCGGTCACAAAAGCCATGCAGTGAATTTGTAAATCTGCATCAAGTTGATAAATGTGCTATTTTCTTTTAATTTTGTGTGGTTATTTCATTATAATTAAATATATATATATATATATATATATATATATATATATATATATATATATATATATATATATATATATATATATATATATATATATATATATATATGTAGAAATGCAAAATGACTAAAATAAAAATAATCTCAAATGATTTTCTGTGTACATAGTATGACAAAGCATGACAAAAAAAGAGCAGCTGATGATGGATAAAAAGGTCAACCAGATGATTAGTCCAAAATGCATATATTAACTGCATATTTAATAAAAGTTGCATTGATAATTATTTGTGCCCTGTATTTTTGTTTCTGCATTTCGCAGAAGCTTAAGAAACATTTGGGCTGTGACTGAATCCGCATTTACAGTATTTGGGAACCGCTTGGAAGACGATTCATCAAAAAAAGGACAAACGCTTTAAGTGTTTGTCATTGTGAAACGCTGAAGCACAGCACATGGTGATTAACCACCACCCTTGCTGAGCAGTGGGCAGCCATGACAGGCGCCCGGGGAGCAGTTTGTGCAGACGGTTCGAGATTCGAACCGGCAACCTTCTGATTATGGGGCCGCTTCCTTAACCGCCACACATACAAACCACACATACAAACTAAATCGCATGTGTCCAGCTACATACACAACTATGACGGTAAGTCTCTTTTTTTAGTTCTAAAGTGTCTCTGATACTTGCTAGCCATTTACTTTGATTTACTAGATAACATTAGCACAGTGATAGGTACGTTAACGTCATGAATATGTGGTTTCTGTGCTAATCTCAGTTTCAAACAAGGCCTCAGGAGTGGTGACAGTTGGGTCTGAGTGCTTCATCTCTATGAGGACTGTCTGCATGTTAAAGGGAGGTCAGTTCAGGTTGATAAGAAACAGGTTCCTTTAAGTTTCTGAGTCATATTACTACTACTGTGAATTAAATTTTGATTCAGACTGTATTGACCCACATATTTCAATGGACTCCACAACACTTTTTAAAGTTCACTAAGAGAGTTCACTCACTTATTATGTGAAAGATTGTCTTTAACTGTACTTGGAGCAGGTACGATGTGTTCTCTAACAGATGACAGTATTGTCATCAGATTGTGCTACTGTGGAGTTACAGGAATGCGCGTGTGCCTGTGTGACAGGTACGTCCTCTACTGGATCTGACTGCCCACTGTTCCCAGTCGAGGTTCCCATTACTTCAGATGCACAGAGACTGAACCAAAGTGGCATGTCATTCAGATGGACACTGTACCGGTCAGCAAATTCCTGCTGCTTGGAGCCAAGGGCGAGGTAAGTAAAGAAGAGGAACGACACACCAATGGGCTGCAGGGAATGGGTTGTGGTTGATTTTGTGAAAGTTTCTCTCTGTGCTTGCTGCACACTGACCATGGATGGCAGATACAATCAATCAAGGCCCACTAAAGTAGGTCATAATAACTGTCCAGAATGAACAGCAGAGAAAGCAGAAACAACTTCAATTTGCTGTATCTGCGTATAAGATAAACCTTTATTAGTCCCACAAGTATGGTGTCAGTTATTTAATATCTGTCAAGAATTACTAATTCTCAGAAGTAGTGAAGAATACTGTGTTAAAATTGCTTAACTTTCTGGACTTTCCTTGTGAGGAACCACTGTCAGGATTCTGAATTTTTGGGGTGCTCTGGGCCAGAGTTTCAAGTTCAGTGTGTGTGTTGCTAGTTTCCTGATTGTGTGCACCAGTTATGTTTAGTCTAAATGTATCCTTTTTATGTCCTGTCCCCGGCTGGTTTATTATATTTATTTATATTGTATTCTTTACTGATGTGAGTGACGACTGTACCAGGTTTATGGTGAGTAAATCCCTGTTTTTGCAATGGCGTCCATTTCTTCTTGCTCTGTGCCAATCCATGACAACTGGATATCTTTGTCTGAGGCGGCAAACAATGGATGCCGAACCTTTGCAGAGGACACAATTCGTTCTGCCATCATGTGCTGTGCTGCAGTGTATCACAATGACAGTCACTTCACTTTCACTTATTTCATCATCTGAAGGATGAAGGTAAAGAAACTAAATAAACTGTTGTACTTACTAGAAGCCTGGCAAAATGACTCAGCAATGGTCAGATGTTGAATCACATGTTTTATTAGTATTTCAATCTTCTCATTGTCCACTAGCTTAGATGCATAGGCTCACAGAAGTATTTGCATTGGCTGATATTTTAAACAGTAGTACGTCAACACACATGTGCATATAGTCCATTTATTGATTGATTTGAGAAATAGAACTCCAACAAAAGCTGAAAGAATATAATGTAAGGCTGGAGGGTGTTTTGTGTATTTTCAGTATATGAAAGATGAGCACATTAAAGGATTATATACTATATGAGGAGTTGCAGTTACTGCCAGCTGCCACTGGGTGTCACGGTTGCTCACATTATCGGGCACAGAGCAAGAAGCGTCTCTTTTTGACGGCTGCCATCTTCTCATCATCTGTCTTTCACTTTTCTGTCCTTGGTGGATCAGGATGATGGGTCAGTTGAAAAAAGCAATGAGACAAGTGAACCATGTAGCTGTCAGAACAAAGATGTGTTCTTAAAATATTTCACCATTCAGCTTCCTGCACTCATGCATCACATTGAGATCTGATATTTCATCTTGTTGATGGAATGTCAGTGCCATTCCATTTAGTTCATATTTTAACCTCAATTAGCAGAATAATAAGACAGAGGCTGTAATGAATGCACACACTTATTTTTTATATTCTGTGAATGTTTTACCTGGGTGTGTTTTTGAACACCATGGACCTCTTTTGAACTTGTTCTTCTCGTACAGGCTCAAGGTTAGGAAACATCGAAATCTGCAACAGTGTTGAGGAGAGACGTGGAGGCCTCTGGTGGGCCGACAAGTGGTTTCGGCAACTCTTCACTTAAATATATACTCATCAACACATTATTTCTATTATAATGCTTAAAATTGTGCATGATGAGTAGACCCCAGTGTTGGAAGTGACTTTGTCATGTGCTGTGTGGCATGATGCGGAGGGTTTGTTCTTGTTAAAGATGTACAGTTCTAGTGTGAGCCAGTGCGCGATGAGAACGATGGGCGATGGTACGCGAGTGGGAAAAGTTTCCACGGCGGCGCCTGGTGACAGGTATTCTTGAATGCACTCAGTCTGAGCAGATGGAGCATGTATTTTGCATAAGCATCTTTGAGTGCGGCGGCAGGGAAGGGAAAAGATTTATCAAACCGAAAAGGCAGGAGTGGCGTGGTCCCGAGGAGGCCGTGGAGGAGCTTAAGATGATCAGGAGTGCGGTCGGCGAAGATCCCCATGACTTTAGCTGGCGTCAGAAGAGATGACAGTCTTGCGCCGCACTTGCTTATTTAATTACAGGAAGTGAGCTGAAAAATGGATTACACTTCTAAAACGCTGTATCATTCATTCATGGCCCTGCGAATCATTTATATACGTCCTAATCAACATCTGGACACCGGGGACAAACAAACATCACTCGTCGGCCGCGATCAAAACAGCGGGGCCTGCTGAATAATTCCCCGCGCGCCACTCCGCTCCGCGAAGCCCGGTCTCCTTCACTTGCCTGCTCGGCGACGGACGGACCCGCCTGAACAGCGCCGTTCTTTGTCCAAGTTTTTAATTGGGTGTTTTTTTTTTTACTTTGTGCACTTTGCACTACACTGCAAAAAGTTGCATGGTCCGGCACGGACTGGACCACCGGCCCCGTATCATGCATTAAAAGAATAACGTGATTTATAACAAACTTTTGTTTGCAAAAATTAAATTTTTGTTCTTATTCTACAGTATATATAGCCTACAGGATTATACAGAGTTTTGATTGTCCTATTTAATACATATAATGTGTACCGATATACTTTTGGTAACATCAGCGCAGAAAACAAATTGTGCGTACCCCAGGTTGGAAACCACTGGCTTAAAGTCCCAACTTCATGTGCTCTTCAAAGATGTTACTTGGGAACAGCTGGATCGGAGGTGAAATATTTTACCTTTGACAAACTCTCCGTTCTTAAAGATCGCCAGTCAACGGAACTGTGGAATTTTAGCTGTGACACACTGGCCGCTGTGTAACATGTGAAACAAGCACTGGTCTGCTGATCTACTGAACTTATGCTTGTATTATGCTTAGTTCAACATCTTCTATTTAAACCACTTCACACCTAATATTTTCTATATTCACATTACATTCAGCGATCTGTTTTATGTTTATGGTGTATAATGAGTTTAATTTCCTTTTACTGTCCATTTTGGTCCCACGTTCTTTTCCATACTCTTATAGAGTTTCAAATCTATTGCCATTCTCACAAGGGATTTGGATTTCTGCATTTGTAATTTTGTCTGGAGTGGTTTTTGTGCCAATATCTGCCATTTTTATGTAAAAAAAAAAAAAATCTGCTCATTGCTTCCTAACAGTTATTTCAATCATTGACTTGTGATCAAGTGTAGACACTGGTTTCTATTTCATGGGTGCAAATAGCTTGACCTTATTTAATCAAATTCCCCAGGCTGCTTCTCTCCCTTGCTAGTCAGAGGGTGATGGCTCCATCTTGTGTTCTGTTGGGGTAAAGTCTATGAATATTTTATTTGTGAGCCATGTTGGGGCCGTGTCCGGCAGCTGCAATACCTCAGGTTGCGCTGGACTTACATCATGGGATCGCATTAACGTAACAGTGGCAACGAGGAAGCGATATTCTCCATTGATGACATCTGTAAAGACAAGTGGCTCCCTTCTGGACTAATAGCAATCACTGCCGCCTGGCCGGGTTCTGTCCATCAGAATGACTCCACGGCGTCTACGTTCGGCCGTGGTGTCATGTCCAGCGGCCGGAACAAGCAGAAGATAGAAAAGAGGGGAACACACCAGAGCCAGGGGTGCATTTGTTCATGAAAAGAAAAGCATTAGGTATAGTGTAGTTTACACAGACACACACACACACACAGGTGGTGGGAGGCTGTAAATGCATCAGGCAGCCCTCTTTTGCTTCCATATATTAATCATCACAGAAATGAAAGTGCAAGAGGAAGTGGAAGCAGGCTATCAAAAATCAATGGGCACCTCAGCAGTGATGGGCCAGGTCTTTGCCAGTCGGCACCGGCCGGGCACGTCTGTGCCCACACCTGTACGTCTCCATCAGCAGGTCTTCTCGCCAATTTCTTTTATCTGTAAACCACACACAGACATATGTTCAGGATGCAAGATTATGTGCAAAATATACAGAAGGTATATGCATGCTGTACTTCAACTTTGTTTTGCCTCTCGGTTACGGTTTGACTTTGCTTCCAGCAGTGCGGTGTACCGAGCAGCAGATCTCAATCTGGGCTTTTCTTCCCACCGACAGGAGGAAAACAAAGCTGTAGGCTGGGTAAGATGCTGCTTTGTGTTCGAACTCGCTTTAAATCGCTGGCATCCGTACCGATCAACGAGAGCCAACGCTGCATTATTGATGGGAGCCTGGGGGCCTGAATCCCCTGGTCTGCTGCTCAGATGGTGTGTGTGTGTGTGTGTGTGTGTGTGTGAGAGAGAGAGAGAGAGAGAGAGAGAGAGAGGCTAAAAAAGGCAGGGGACAGGGTGAGATGGATGGGTGGTGACACAGGAATTGGTGCCTTAAATAAAAAAAAAAACAAAAAAAAACAAATGACAGCAGCTGAGAGGTGGTCTCCAGGGAGACCAGTGGGAGTCCCGCCTCCCAGGAGAAAGAGGGCGACTGAGAACTGAGATTAAAGGGGTGATGTGATCATCAAAAGTGGTTTTTAGTTCATATTTTAACCTCAACACTCGCAGTATAAATCAGGTTGAGGTCACCGAAAAGAGATTGACTGAGGGAGCCCGGTTCCACACATGACCAGCCTTGGGATCTGCTACCAGTGTCCGTTACTGTCCATTACTGGTGAGACTTTGTGAATCAACTTCACTGCAGGGATCATTTACATTTACATTTACAGCATTTATCAGACGCCCTTATTCAGAGCGACTTACAATCAGTAGTTACAGGGGACAGTCCCCCTGGAGCAATTTAGGGTTAAGTGTCTTGCTCAGGGACACAATGGTAGTAAGTGGGATTTGAACCCGGGTCTTCTGGTTCATAGGCGAGTATGTTACCCACTAGGCTACTACCACCCATCAGCATCACTAGCACATCCCTTACATTATTCTCTATTCTGTAAGTATTCTGTAATATTATTACCTGGAATACATACCTGATAAACAGCGTTGAGCCAGTGTTTGGTGCTCAGTCATTGAAGCTCTATGCTGAAAAGACAACACAGCTCCCAAACCACTTCTACTCAAAGGAAGATTGATCCTTCTACTTTTTCAAGTCCTCCCACCTCATCTGACTCTCTCTTCTTGTTGTGTGCAGGTTCTCTGAACCTGACAAGTCTGCCACATTTACGCCTCTGACATGTAAAATTGGTAACAGTGGGAGAAAATAATGACCGGTCTGTTCCAGACTGAGAGTTATGGGGTTGTGAGATCATTGTTCTCTGGTCTTGCATGACTGTACCAGTCCAGTGAAGCTGATAAATCCCTTTTTTTTTACTTCTTTCCACAGACCTTACAACTTAACACTACTATGGCTAATACAACCTGTCCACGGGTCCATGTTCTTATTCCATGTAGTTACTGCATTTAAAAGCTAATTAGTGAATAATTAATTTGCTATGTCTGTGTGTGCTGAATCTGAATCTAGTGGAAATCAAGGCATGTGATTCATTGATTTTTTTATCCTTCCACCATCGCTGGTGAAGCAGTGAATAAGGCAGCCGTGGATTTAAAAGGCACCTCCGCTCTCCCCACAGTGCTAATCGCCAACAACTGCAATGTTCCGAGCATCGATGCATGACTAATTGTGCATTAGCTTCTATTCATTTGATTATTACCCCCCCCCCCCACGACCAGCGTGAATGTGTTAACCTTGAGCTGAAGATGCGCACAGCAACTGCGTTGAGGGAAAACACACATTAGGATTCAGCCTAAAACTGCACATTCTCTCCTACGGAAAGGAACCAGTGTGATGTTATGTTCATGAGGTGCACAGACACACAGAGAATCTCAATTTGGGTTAGATGGGATGTAATGATTATAATGTTATTTATTCATATATATTTTCTATGAAGAGTTATTGGACTTCATTATATCCTTGGATGAGTTTTTTTTCTTGAAGGTCTCCCAGGTTCTAGCTATGGTTATATTTGATCAATTAAAATAAAAACTGCAAATATGGAATAATAATGAAGATCGTGTATGCCATTAAAATGGAATTGAATTAAACACATCACATTTTTTTAATTTGCCATTGGAACAACCAGAACCCAAGATGGTACATTAGCCTGTCAGGAAAAATAAAGAAAAAAAAGAAACAATCTTATTTACTGTGCCTGTGAAGGTGAGTGAAGCCCATCGTTCATATTTCATTAGTTAGCAGCATGTTTTGTTGGGAAAAGTTTTCATTTATTAAAGGATAAGTTGTGGTACAAGGTGAAAAAAACGAACGTGGAGGAAAAGAACTCGGTGAGGCACAGAGTTTTATTGACCGGAAACGCAAGCATGTATCCGAGCTGCACGCATCAATCCATGAACATTCCCCACAGGGACGCCAACACAGCTTACACTCATCAAATGTTAGTCCCGTTTTATTTACCCAGAGAACGAGACGGAGCAGAAGAGAATAAGAAAGTGGAAATTAAGCTAAGGCTGGAGCCACGAACATAATCAGTCTCTTACACACATACTCACACGTACACACAAATCTTTATAAACCTTGTGAGGACCTCTTACAAAAAGTGGGAAACATTTGGTGACAACCTGGAAGAATGCTTCATTTAATGTGTTTATCCCATATAACATAACGAAACCAACTAAAACCCAACTGAGGAAAATGAAATTACTCATTGAATCATTCAAGTATTTCATTGATCCAGGATGGACACCTTCATGCCAACCCTGAAGACAGTGGGAAGATGATACCTGGAAAAGAAGGTAAGGAGGAGGTGAGGAGAAGGGCTTTCAGGTTCAGTTTCCGAGCAGTTGTGACAATCTGAGATATATTTAAGGGCCAAAAAAATTGGATTGATTTTTTACCAAAAAGATTCCTGAATCATCAAACACATTCAAATGCATCATCTTGTACTGGTCATGTCCCATTTGCTTCTAAAAGTAATGATCAATGATATAATGTTTTGTGGTGTTGTATGGATTGTAAATAATTAGACAGTCGTGTGCGTTGACTCTCTGTTTAATGAAATATATGCGGCCATGTACACGGTCACCTTTCAATTCACATTTTGGTGCTTGAGTATGAAATAGAAAAAAACGTATAAAACGTCGCTTCTGAAAGATGCTGTTGATTGATCCATAATCGTCTAGTCAAGCCTAAAGATGAGTTACTCCGGTGATTTGGACGCATGAGGGAAAGAAAGTGTACAATCAAGTGTGTCTGAGGGTTACTTTGTGTGTGTGTGTGTGTGTGCACCTGTGTCGATCAGCGACTGCTATACGGTATGCATGTATCCGTGTGCAGAAGGGTGTATGTGTGTATGTCGTAGTTGTTTGTGTGTGTGTGTGTGTGTGTGTGTGTGTGTGAGAACAGGGGCTCTGCACGCGCTGAAGGTGTCTGAGTGTGTTTTGCCCTCTGGCTTGGCTGCCAGCCTCTTTCCCCAACTTCAGAGCCGGAAGGCGGACTGTGGAGGAATACCGATCACCTTGGCCAAACCCAGCCCTTTGAGTCTCTCCCTGGCATCTCTCCCCTTCTGCCGTATCCCTCCATCTCTCCACTCTTCCCTTCTGAAGTTGACAACAAAGACATCCTCGGGGTCCTCCTTGATGTAAGACCCACTCTTGATCTTTTTTCCCCGTGTTTTTTGTACCTTGTGTTGCGCTGCTTTCACATTCCACTAGCACAATATTTACACTCCCCCAGACAAAGGCACGTGGTTGAATCTTTCATACCCGGAGCCGGCCTGACCTTTGGAAAGGTGCTAATCACCCCTGCAGCCTCATTTCTGCCCTCGCCGCTTCACCTGGGGTTGAAGGCGTGACTCGTTGGCACAGGTGCCCGCCTGCGCCGCCCCCCTTTTCATCACATGCGGCGTCTGGTGACAAAAAGGCTCGAGCATCACAGGCTCCCGCATTCTGTTTCCAGCTCAGCCAGTCTGGGCCCCTTTTAATTTAATATTAAATCAGGCGCGTTTAAAGAGCCGGCGCCGAGACGGAGACGCAACGCGGCGGAGGCGACTAAGAAGCCGCCGCTTCCGTCAAAACTTTAATCTGCCTTCCCGCTTCTTCCACGGCAACCAGCATCAGCTACCTCCACAACCGCGGCCTATGCCCCTCCTGCACTCTCCTCCCTCCCTCTTGTCTTCTGCGAGGGAGAAGTCTCCAAAGAGCTAATTAGTGACGGAATGGAGTCCAGAAAGTCATGAAGGAGCTGAGGCTGTTGCGTCTCTCCGTCTGCCTCCATCTCGCGCTGTCTGTCTTCCTCGCCGGCTGAACGGGGACAGGCGGGGGCGGGGTGGGACCACCGTCGGCGACCGGCTGACCGGCTGACGTGGACGAGCGCGCGGGCCTGACAGCGGAACGACCAGCAGCAGGCCCGGCGGAGGAGAGGCGAGGGCAGGAGGCAGGAGGCCGTCCAAAGTCGTTTTAGAACCCGGTTCCGTGCCAGGAACGTGCGGCCCCTTCACAGTTCAAGATGTGCTGCAATGAAGAGCAGGAGAGGAGCAAGAATCTCGTTTCACGCTTTACAATCCCGCCGAACTGGCCAGTGTTCAACCACTTTATATGGGAAACGGTGGCCTTTTATATCCCACAGTGGTCTGAATACTGCAGCGCTAAATACAAATCTAGTTGCTTGGAGTTGCCACTCGTTCAGTACTGAAAGATCGGGTAACCTCAGAATTGAAAGAAAAGGTTAAAACAGATAAATTAAAAGAAATTATTTTTAAAATTATCTTTAAAAAAACGTTTCCACCCAGATGATTGACGCTCTCGCACAAAAGTATTCCTCATTCTGGAAACCTACACCCGTCAATTCTTCACATGTACACACATCATGAATTATTTTTTTCTTTCTTCTTTTATCTATTTATTTGAACGTGCGCTTTTAAAATGATTCATTTTCATTGTAAAACTGCCACCACATGAACAACGTGTCATGGCCATGCATCTTGGCACCACCATTGTCATTTACACAGTTAGTTTGATTGGTTAACATATTTAATAGGTGTCGTTAATAATGTTAATAATATTTCTACAGTTACTGTTTGAATAATTTATGCATTGTCATAATTAATTTCCTATGTTGACCCTTTGAACCATCTGGAGTGAAGCTGCATATGTGCCCTCTCCCGTTTTCTGCACTTCTACAGGTTTTTATTACGATCAGTTTTATTAAACGGTAACTTTATTGACACTGCTGTCATGTTTTCCATGTGTAAATGTAGAGTTTGTCCCTGTCACAGTTTAGCTGTCTGTCTGATCCTCAGCGAGATGGACGTGCTCCTCAGAATGGGTTGGGGGGTTGGGGGGGGGGGGGGGTACTGAGGAGATTAGAAGTCGAGCAGACAGAAGCGCTGAGGTGAATGATGGAACAGGAACCTTCAGCTCTCGATAAATGGCGAGAGGAGTGAGATAACAAAAGAGGTGCGGGAATATCCACCGAGCCGACCCAAGCCCGGCTTCAGGGGGAGGTGAAGGGGCAGCCATTATCTTTTCATGTCGTTCATTTATTTATTTTTCAAGCAAATCCAATCGGAGGGGCCGCTGCCGCCTCAGCCGGCAGAACAGAGCGGGTAATTAGTAACTGTGGGAGCGGTGACCACTTCTTGTTCTGCAGCTCCTTCCTTTCATGTGTGAGCGCAAGGTGAGGCTGTAAATATTGATAAGGGACAGCCAAGTGTGAGGCGTGAAATACCAACACCGGGGTAAACCTGGCAGAGAGCAGCCTTTCGGTCTGAACTTCACCCCACAAGAAACGCGTGTTGGTAAGGAGGCATGGCAGGATTTTTTTTTTTTTTTTTAACAGATGTTTTAATTGAACGTTAAAAATTTACTGTGAATTAAGGGGTCTTGTGGAAGAGCTGGTGGTTCTGGTGCGATTTTTTTACAGCAAAATGCTCCCTGGTGCAGTAGAATTTATTTGAACCCTTTGTGCTATATTTTATATTTTTAAATGAAACACATAAAATGTGTGCATGCACACACACACACACAGAGAGAGAGAGAGAGAGAGAAAGAATGCACACAATGTGAGTGTGTAGGCCCTTCTCCTGTCTTCGAGTGTTTTTGTCCTCATCTAAAATGTATCAGACCCTGCTGGTTTCTTACATTGCACTGGGGATCTTCTGTCCCCAGTCTCTGGTGTAATCCTCCACTCATCTTCCCCACATCTCCCCCCTACACACACACCAAAAAAAAAATGTCCGCACCCCAAAAGAGTTTAATTACATAAAGCTAAATGGTCTGTAATAGGATCTACTGGCAAAGTGAGGCAGGGCAATTAAGGAACGTTAATTATCTGTCCTAATATTTTATTTGTGGGGACACCCGTATGCTGCAGATAATGAGCGAGACCCTTAATGGCTGCGGAAGTACTGTAGTGTGGGTGAACTTGCTTTGTGCATCTGCTTAACAATTAATATTTAAAACGTACCCCAGATTTTTTTTCTTTTTGTCTTCACTTGTTCCTCAAACGCAGAGTTTTTCCCCTCACTGGCAGCCACTTGGCCTTGTTTTCGTCTTCAGTCTTGCTCACAATAAAATGTGGAAAAATTGTAAACACATATGTCAGCCATTGGTTCATTAGTGAAAGGTGCCCAATGGAAATAATTGCAACTGCAAAGAGCTCATTTGCTCTTTTGCCCTGAAATGTACATGTCACCATTCTTCTTTAATAAATTCCTCAGCTTTTGAATAATTCAGTCTTTTATCAGTAGAGTTGAATGTTACTGTATCATGAAGTCCTGCTGCTTCTTTATTCATTAACTGTGACGCTTTTCTCTCTCTCTGATGCACAGTGTGGCTCTGAAACGGTGATCTGTTATGCTGCTCAGTTTATCTTTTCATCTGGAGAAAGATCAGATTTCACTAAAGACGCTGTGCTCTTCTGGCACTGGCCTTTTCAAATGAAGTGCGGCTGGACACATTGTCCAACAAAAACCAAGTCTTCAATCAGCGTTGCATTATTAAGCTTTATTTATAGAGCATGCCTGTGCTTTCCAGACATTGAGTACACACTCAAAGTGCATTAATATTATTATTTTACAGTTATTGGCGTTCAGCCCTTGCTAATGGAGCTGTATATCTTTTTGTTTTGTTCTCTTTCTATGGGTCATATGATTTTAGTTTATTACTCAGTTTACATAAATTTCACACATATTTACCGTTATGATTAGATGGAACACAGTTGCATGATGCATGATGTACTCATATACAAGTTTAAAACACACAGTGCATGATGGTACGTACACTTGACATAATGCGTATTTCTGATAATAATATATATTTAAAAATGGGAAAAGAGTGAGAAAGAAGTTATAGGGCCAAGGATTTATATATTTATTATATATATTATAAAAATCTCTAAAGACAGCGAATAAAACTGAAACACATTTTAATGCTAATATCTATGGTTTTCTCATTTGTTCTGTTGGGCTACTGAACTATTCCCATTAAATGATACACATGGCATCATGAGCACTCATTTGGTATTTCGTTAATTGCATCAACTGCGTTCCTTTTCTACTTCCTTCGACTTTTCCCATTATGGTTGTCCGGCAAAAGTTCTTTGCGGGATGCCCTTCCTGATGCAACCCTCCCCATTTACCTGGGCTTGGGACCGGCACCAAGAAACCACTGTCACATGCATTACCACTGACTGGGTTTATTTCCTTAGCTGCATTAATTGAGTCAATTTATTTTAATTCTTTAAATATTTTTAAAACTAACCTGAATGGTTACATTACGGCCTAGACCAAGTGTAGTCCCATGTTCACATGCAGGATTCATTTTATTTTGTTATATGGTGTATTAGGTTGCAATGTCTGCTGTTCTGTTTCTCTTGTCCATGGAACACCCTACATTGCGTGAAAAACTTAACAATGAAAATCATGGATTCTGTTTTTCAGCTGGTGAGTGACAGAATTCTTGCATGAAAAAAGCATCCAGGCTCATTATTTTAGGGATTAGTCAACATCATTAGCTCCATTTGAGAAGCAACCCATTAACTTCCCTAATCCTCTCCAGCAGCTCTAAGCCCTCCCAGGCCCCGAGGCTCCCATCGATCCCCAGCAGCGTCCGCTCTCGCTCTGTTTCGCTTTCACTCATCTGTAAATCACGTCCCATCTCCAGATGACAGAGTTCAGCTACCCAGGCATCTAACACAAGATTTCTCAGGGAAATAGGCAGGAACAGACCTAAAACTATGTTGTTTTTTATCTATTTCGACTTTGTGTCATTGGAACACTGGGAATGGGGTTGGATCTCAAAGGATGGACTCGGCATTGTTTTTGTTCTTCTTTTCTTTACATATTTTTTCTCTTTCTGTTCTTAGTTCCTCTGGGTGAAATTAATTATTAAAATTCTTTTAATGACAGCACAAGTCCCAGATAAAACCATGACCTTGTAAACATTGATCTCCTTAGACAGCCAATAAACTCTCATTTGGATGCTCTTGATATAACTAAAATATGGCTTATACTGTAACGGCCATTGATCCACAGCCAGTTGTTCTCATTTGACTTGGACACATTGATTTCAAGGCTGCCTTTGACTTGTGAAAATAACGCTGACCCACCTGCCCCATCTCATTTAATGCCTAAATCCTGTGTGAATTGAGCACATGGATTCTGCCCTGCAGATAATTCCTAGCTGACTGTGAGGGTCAGGTGAGTGCTGAACAACGTCTGTCAATGTAAAGTCATAGAAGAAGATCTTTATTATTATGGTCAGATTGCTGGTAACTGTACGTGGTTGCATGTGTGTAAATATATATATATATTGTTTTTTTTTTTTTTTTTAATAAATAGATTTTGTTTTTTAACAAAATCTCCACTTCCAAAATGCAGATTTTGAGTGATTTACTGCAAAATCACAGATTAAGATAGCAGTGACAAAGAATAGTGACATATGTTTTCAGTGTAACAACGTATTACTTTTTGCATCAAGATGACAACTAAAATTACAACTGGCAAAATGAAAACGAATAATCTTGTTTCAAGAGAAAGCCGTGTTTAAATAAACTTTGTGATCTAAATGTCATGCCTGAGGTGCAGAGGAACAATGGACATCAAGGAACTGAATAAAAAACGGACAGAGTTTATTTTAAAATGAGCCTTGCGCTGAAAAAATGGGTCAGAACGACACTGCTGCCTGCTTGTCCAAAGTCCCAAGTCCAACGCCTTGTACCCGGATAACTTAACCAGAAGCTCGGAACCCTCCGGGGCTCTGACACAAGTTCCTCTATGATACACATAATGAACAAACAATGAACACATGGATGACATCAGACATGGGAAACACCTCGGGGTTCGTGAGGAAGAACAGCTCTGATGCTCTCTGGATCGTGCAGACTTAACACTCGTTACATGGTGAGGATCCCTATCTGTGCCGCAGGGACCCAGGGAGGGAATGTGATCAGGAACCTACAACCCGAAAGTGAGGAGGACAACGCTGAGTGCACACTACAGGGTGAGGATTTACCAGGAAGTTGCGGCCACACACGACACATGAAGGCTTGGGTCGGCTTGGGTCGTGCTCGGGCTGATTTCTGTCAGGCTTGGACCAGGTAAAGCGTAACTTTTTAGGGACGATTACAGGGACCATTAATATAGACACTATATAGCCTGCAGCGTAAAACAAGTAGCAGAAGATAAAGTGCAAATATAAGTTTATAAATAATATTTTTTTTCTTAAAATAGAACAAATTTGCAACATGTAAATCACTTTTACCAATCACTGAAACAAATTTAAAGCAGCAAATTATACAGAAAGGATAGGTAATATAGACCAGAAGTATGAATATAAATGTTTTCTGGTTTTGGTCTTTTGACATTTCCCTAAAACAAATGAAACTGGATATTGACCATTTAACATGTGAAATTTACCCTTATTTTATTAAAAAAATTACACTGCAAGTGGGGAAAAAACATTTGATATTATGCAAATTGGAAAAAAAACCACCTCTCTTTGAGATGCTCTATATATGATTGTTCCATGAACGCTACTATGTTCTGTAAGCAAGAGAAGGAGGAACGTGTGGAGGAAGTGCATGTGTGATCCGAGCCCATTCTCTCCCTCTCTGAGCCGCAGGTAAAGCAGGATAAAGTGGTGAAAGTGTTTCAGTGGCTGTCTTAAGTGAAGGTGACAGGGTTTTCTGGCTGCTGACCCGACGCGAGAGAGAGTGACAAGCCACCCTCTGACTGAAGGAACATTCCTACAGGCTCCCTGCAAGGCTTGTCAGATTCAGAACTCGGGCGCCAGGGGAGCGGCTGCTGTAGCAACCTGGGCTTTGAGGTGCTGCCGTTCACGCACTGCCTCCAGCAGTTGGGCTCCGCACTCAAAGTGACCTGCACACACACACACACACACACACACACACAAAAGCATAGTGACACTTTCTCTTCTCTCACTCACTGTTCATTCACACACACAGTGCTTATCGCTCACACATCAGCCTTGTCTTCTACACACACTCTCAAAGTCACGAAAAAAGACGCACACACTCCAACACGCACACGGGGCCTTGAGGGTGATCCGCTGATGGACGTGACAGCACATTAGCTCTGTTTGTTCCTGACGTTCAGAATTAAAGCCAGCGGAGCGGCTGTGCTTCCTGCGGTCGACCCGCGCCACGCCGCAGCATTGATCGCGCAGGAAGGGCGGGGCCGAATAAATGTAACATTTGATACAAGCATTACCTGATGCCAGGCAGCACCTCGAAGGAGAGAGAGCATCAAATGTTGACAGTGAGGCGCTAAATTAGCCTCGGCACGCATCCTTGATACGTGATTATTCATCTCATTACAGCCGAGAGCGCATCAGTTAGTCTGATTATTCGCCAGTCGATAATTCAGATAGCATCACTTCCTAGAATCCATACTTGCCCAAACACATCAGATGGGAAACAGGCAGCTAGCGCAGCTTGTCAAGGTTTTTAAAGGTCTAGTTAGCACAGGTAAAAGATGAGAGATGTCAGATTCACAGTTTATGCGCCCTGTGCATCCCTGGGGGGCTGCTGTAGCCTCTGGCCATTTTCTCCTTACCTAAGGCATCGTCAGGTTAAAAAAAAGAGATGGAGAGAGAGGGAGAACCTGATGCTTCTAGTCATTCTGCATCCCTGCACCCATCTGAAAATAATTGGCCAGGCACCTCTCCACAGAAGAGAGTGCATGAAAGAGTAATACCTTGCAGCAAAAATGCACAGGTCTGGCAGTTCAGCTCAGATACACACTGTGTGCACTGCGCCCCGATAGGAGCAGAAGGGAAACTTTGCAAAAGTTCCCCTATTGACAGACAGTGCAGTTACACACCTTTACTGAAGCAGGCAAAATCACTTCGTCTCAGACGTAAATACATTCGAACGGAAAAATGACAAAATATCCTATTCACACGTGCATCAAAAAGACAATGTTTGTTTTTTGCTCTTGTTAACTAGAAAATATTCGAAATACTCTGAAATATGTGCCAAATCTTTATGTGAACCCCTGGGTAAAGGTAACTTTATGAAACTCTATCAAAGTAGTAAAAGTATAAATAAGACATTCAGTAGAATTTGCACATCATTTGTATTGATGGGTCCGACCATCTGTTAATTATAAATAAAGAAAGCATAAATTATGTAGCATTGTTTCTCAATGAACATCGGAATTAATGTTTTCAATGTCAATATATGTAGCCAATCAGCATCTTCCAGAATCTCGCAAACCCTATACAAGTCATAAGCCTAATCGTAACCTTGCATATGTCAATTATTTCCTGGTTTCAAAGTATACAATGATCAATATAATTATACAGGGCTATCAGTATTTGTAGATTAATGGGATGTCCTGAAGAAGACAGTAATTAAAATCTCTGGACTGAAAAAAAAAATGCATCTGTGTATTGAAATGAATGAAGGAGTCATGCTGAATGAGTGCTGCGAGCTCAAGGTGGGCCAACCTTGTGTTTTTTAACAGTGCAATGTATAATCCATTCTGAACATTCTATCAAAACACATATTTTTTTACTTGTTCTTCAGAAAACCTATGCAAAGAAGAATATTTAATTAGACAGCACATAAAAAATAGAAATGCACCGAAAAAAACACCCAAATGGTTAGATAAAGCGGTGTGCATAGGCGTGAACATAGATGAGGATGGTGGGCATGTAGGCAATGAAACATTTCAGAACAGTTTAAAGCCAGCCTGCACTGCAAGCCATTGATGAGAACAGATGCACACTTTTTTTTCCCAATACTTGTGTATATTATATGGTGAGCTAAACGAGTTCATACCATGATATGATGGCCTAGCCCTTGTTGGATTTTTCTAGTGGAAAGGAATACAAAAAAGTAGCCACAAAAAAATAAGTTGTCAGCACATAACAGGCTGCTTAAAATTGTCTCTGATGGTTGAAACATGATGGAACCAACATTGCTCTTGTCCTAGATCAACTGCCTTGTGTTTCTGTCCTCATCACCAATCGTTCCAGCCCTTCTTTTCCCCCTGCTTTTCCACTCCATCTATGGTGCGTAATTTGTGTTTAGTATTGTGTAATGTAGTAGCTTTTGAGGCTTCTGTGACTGTTTATTAACATAAAACACAATTTTGCTAATAATATGCAGACTGTATGTCACAATAGAATCGCAATCATACAAACAGTAAATCCATTTTTTCCTTTGAATTTGGCCAGCAGGTCGTGAGTGCTCTGATTACCCGTATTTGCAATTCATTGTCTTCATTTCTCCCTTCTCACTCTAATCTGCCAGAAGAAAGGGTCTCTCCGGTCCCAGAGTTCCATAGGAAGACAATACCTGTGGGCTTTGGTTTACCTGTTAGCCTGCAGATGAGACAGAAACATGGAGAAATTATGGGGCAGAAATCATTATTCTCTGAATGAGACGTCTTGGGCTTGATCAGAGGGCGAATCAAAGCTTCCCTCTCTTAGGTTGCTTAAGCATTCACTTTTAAAGGCAGGCGCCGCGATTGTACTCGCAGGGAAATGCGGCGAGTTGCCATCGCCGGCCGCATCCGGTGCGGCGTCTCCAGGACGCCCGTGCTCTCCCAGCAGAGCCACGCTCCCCGCTTCATTACAATTCTCCTGGTGAAAAGACCGAGCGAGTGAGAGGTGGGGGTGAAATCAGAAAATATGCAAATTTCAGAGGTGAAAAAGGAAAAGAGATCAGATCATTTCTCTTTGTGTTTTTAGGGGGATATCTTAGGAGGGACCCGCTGTCTTTCTTTTTTTGTCTGAAAGTTAACCTGGCCAATGACTGGCCTGGAAATGTTTTTAAATATTTAAAAGGCAGACATTTCGTTTGTGCGTTATGCTAGAGGCATTATTCTCATTATATTTACTAAAAATTAGACATTGACTTCAACCCTGTTTTCAATATTTCTTTTCTGAAAAGGAAGCATCCTTCAATTTATTTCAGCCTCATAAGTTCACTGAAGTTTGATTGTTGAAGTTCATGGCCGCCCAGAGCAGCATCTGAAAGCACGCATTCTCTGTTGTACTGCAGAAGTTACTTTTATTTATTACTATGTCATTATTACTTTCTGTTTTACATAATGTGTAGTTGCAACAACAAAAACTGTAAGAAAGAGGTTTTCCATATCACATATTTACAAAATATGTTGGCTTTTCTCAGCAGCAGATTCTCTTCATTATGCAACTTCAGACAACAAAAACATGAAATTGGTGTCTGGACCCTGCTGACGGATGAAGTGTTTCTAAGGGGTTAACATGCTTGGTGTCTTCTGCATCTCGTGTAACCCATGAGAAATTAAGTAGACTGGGCTGTGAGGAAGATCCGTGATCGGCATGATGTCACACAGCCCCGCTGCTGCGGAACTCCTCCCGACGATCAAGACACGGCCGTTCAGTGACATCTTTCAGATTCAGAGTCACTTTTGCTGCATGAAATGAGTCTGGGGTGCAGGAGCACCCCCACTGTAAGCACGGTCACAATCCAATCCATCTCTATGTGGTGTGGTGGCACAGACACAAGACAAGGACCAGTCTAGTTGGCAAAGCAGTCTGTGCACCATTCAGTTTCTACTCATGTATACACCTCCACACACAGCTACACACTATATAAATCATAAGAACGTGGCGGAGAGCACAAGGTGTTCTGACCTTTCCGCAGATGTAGATGAGATGCCGGGGTATGAATCACTAGGCCAATCAGTAGAAAATGTGTGTTCCTTTTCAAGGAAAAAGAAAAAAATAAAGGTCAAAGTGAAGTTAATCCAGCTCCTGTCAATCGTGGGACATTTACGTTTTTTTATGTACATCAGCTTTACGCAATTGAAAGCATGCACTGCATGGAATTATTGCAAGAGCAACACAGAAGATAACTGAGAGTGTGTGATGACTCTTGGTTTGGATTCACATTAACTTATTTAATTGTGCATGTGTTCACTCACAGCGTTGTTATCCAAGAACCGTCACTCTGATAGAACAAAATACTAAACAGGGCTGTGGCGGCCTAGCAGGTAAGGAAGGGGACTGCTTTTAACCACCATCCTTAGTGAGCAATGGGCAGCCATGACAGGCGTCCGGGGAGCAGTGTGTGGGGACGGTGCTTTGCTCACAGGCACCTCAGTGGCACCTTGGCGGTTCCCGATTCGATTTTCTGATTACGCGGTCCACCTTTTTCATTTTCTTTTCCCCGCTAGACCACCACTGCCAAACTGAGATCTCCTTGAGCAAGGTACCCAGATGCTGCCTCCCGGTCGCTTTTCATGGCGGCCCACTGTTCGCTAAGGGTGATGGGTTAAATGCAGAGGACACATTTTGTTGTGTGCACCGCGTGCTGTGCTGCAGTGTTTTACATTGACATTCACTTGATTTTCACTAATGCATTTAATTTTTTTAATCCAAAAGAACATTAAAACATTCAAAAATGTTTCACCTCAATTTGTCGTTTACGTTTGCATTTTACGTTTACAGCATTTATCAGATGCCCTTATCCAGAGCGAATTACAATCAGTCGTTTCCTGGCAGCCGCAATCTGCCCCATGAAACATGAAGTGGTTTTAAATATGAAGCATTTAGTGGAAAAGTGCAAATGTTTCAAATTTTTTAATGGACTCATACAGCTGATAAAACTTCTGGTCAAGACTACATCGGTATACAAGCCACCACAGACGAGATTCCCTTGTTCTCACTCTGATTCCAGTGTTCCATGTTGGGTTTATTTATGTATTTTTTGCTAGTGACTTCTCTCTTGAATCACCCTTTTAGAGTAATTGAGGTCTCTGCCTGGAACATATTAGATTGTTTAGATGACCTCCCCAATCTTGAGGACACCCCCCTCGAGTACCACTCTCAAACCAGTTAGCATCGCCCAGAAATTCTCTCAAAATGCACCCTGGCTTGGAAAGAGCCCTCGAACGCCCTGGTGGAAGAGGGTTATATGATATCAGCCCCTGGAGAACACACATTACGCCTCTCAACATTACAGACACCCTTTAAAGCCAGGGTGCAGAAGAATCAGAAACAGAACTGCGTTTATTGGCCAAGTATGTGAGCAAACACATACAAGGAATTTGATTCTGGTCGATGGCGATGCTCTCAAGCAGCAACAATGTAGATTACATTTTATATGCAGATAATACATAGATGAAAGAAATAATAAAAGTGTACGTAAGGTGCAGTTATAAAGTTTATGACAGTTTGTGTTTAGGAGGGTGATGGTGAGAGGAATCAGAAAAAAATTAAAAAGTTTTGTTTTTAAATGGAAATGTTTTTTTCTTATTTTGGTAAAGACTGGCAGGACAGCTGATGGCTCAATGACATTGATGTCAGCCAAAGACCAAGCTTGATTCCCTGGAATTTGTAGGATGGCTG
Source organism: Denticeps clupeoides (assembly GCF_900700375.1). Classification (NCBI taxonomy): domain Eukaryota; kingdom Metazoa; phylum Chordata; class Actinopteri; order Clupeiformes; family Denticipitidae; genus Denticeps; species Denticeps clupeoides. The sequence goes on along the minus strand of NC_041710.1, from coordinate 7,704,720 downwards.
GAATATTTTTTCATAATTTCAGGTAGATTTTTTATCATTTTATCCGGGCTGACAGGTGAAAAGCTTTTATAAAATATAAGTCAAAAGTAATCAGAAGTTTGCAAAACGTGCATCTTTCTGAGATGTTTAGGGAGATGTGATGTGGCCTGACTGTACAATGGGGGAATGAATATTTGATCCCCGGCAGTTTGCCCACTAACATTATCAGTCTCTGTCAATGGTGGGTTCATTTGAACAGTGAGAGACAGAACAATAACAAAAAAATCCTGAACATTTTCATGAATTAAATAAGTATTTGAACCCTTTTGCAAAACGTGCTTTAGTACTTGTTGGCAATCAGAGAGGTTAGAGGTTTCTTGTAATTCCAGATCCTCTTCAGACATTTTCAATTCCCTGGTGGAGAGACGGAGGTTTGATGGTACATGGCCCCATCCATCCTCCCTTTGATGTCCTGTCCCCTTTGCAGGAAAACACCCCAAAGCATAATGTTTCCTTCACCATGTTTGATGGTGGTGATGATGTTCTTGGAGTCATAGGCACCTCCACGGTGAGCTGAGTTGATGCCAAAGAGCTTGGTTTTAATCTCATCTGACCACAACACTTTCATTCAGTCCTCCTCTGAATCATTTAGATGTTCAGTGGTAAACCTGTACAAGGGCTTTCTGCTTTCTTGAGCAAGAGAACCTTGCGGGCTGCAGGATTTCAGGTGTGGAGTGTTTTCTTAGTGCCAATGGTCCCAACAGCCTTGAAGATCACTGACCGAGTTCCTCCCGAGTAGTTCTGGGCTGGTTCCATATTGTTCTCATTATCACTGACACTCCACAAGGCGAGATCTTCCATGGAGCTCCAGACCGGGAGAGATTTGATGGTTCTTCAATTTGCTGAGTTTGAATATGGAATATGGAAAGATTGATTGCTTCTATGGACGGTGTATTTTATACAGGTAATGAGTTGAGAAGCTCCCAATGTCAGATCCTTACCCTTACCTGTATAAAAATACAACTGGGAGACGGAACTGTGATAGGTGATCAAATACTTATTTAATTCATGCAAATTAATTTATAAAATGTTTTAAATTGTTTTTTTATATTATTATTCTGTCTCTCACTGTTCAAATAAACCTTCCATTGGATTTATAGAACTAAAATATAATGCAAACTGAATAATTATTTATCCAACTGCATATTTAAAAAGTTTCCTTTGTGGCTCAAAAATGTATATTCGGTTGAACAATGAATGTGTCCAAGTGAAAAAATGACAAGCTGGTAAGATTTTTACATTTTTCTTTAGATCTGAATTCAATGCAAAGCTTCTCTATAAATGCATTGTCAGTTGTATATGGTGGAAAATTGTTACGGTGCTAATTAGACAGTCACCAATTGGTTTCTGTCACCCGATTAGCTTTTTCTTCTGCCTAATTTATGACCAAAAAGCAGCTTCTTGCTCTTCTCCATCTGACCATTTTGACATTGATGCCAACCTTTTTTGTCTGAAGAGAACGGCATCAACTCCGAGGTGCAGGATTGTGGCGTAGGCTGTTATAATTGTAGCCTTCCCAGGGAGATGGCATCAAGGCCAGCACAGCCGCGGTTGCAAACCGGCACACGGTCTAATTATTGAAAAGCCTCGTGCTCGAGTCAGGATGCTAATCAGCCTCCGAGAGACCTGAGCTCTGTGTGGTTAGTGCTGATTTATCGCACTGCTCTCGCGCTCCCCTTTCCACTTTTATTAAAGCTGATATTTCACAGAGAAGGAAAAAGGATCTCTAGACAACTGTTAAAATGCAAAGTTTCTACCATGAAAGAGGAGAGTGGGATTATTCCGTTGCTATTCCGCTGAGGAGCTGTTAAAAAAGGGAAAATGTGGAACAAAACATCAAAGAGGCATTGAAAAAAAAACACTGCAAGGAGGTGAAAAAAATGTAGTGAAATATTCAGAGCCATTGACCAACAAGTGGTCAAGAGTGCAACGCTTGGCTGTGCTATAATTACTGTGAATTTAATATGTACTGCGCACTTATGTAAATATGTGGTTCATTTGCCTAATTGAAGAAAAAAGGAGGAGGGGATACTTGTATGGCACAAAAAATTTTAAATTGAATGTGGGTATAATTAAATGACAATTAGGTTAATTTAAAAAAAAATGAAACGTTAATCACAGATAGGGGGCTCTTTTTTTAAAAGGTTTTTTTTCGTCCTTTTTCATGAAACTGGAAGCAAGGGAAGGGCTGATTAATTGTTTTTTTTTTTTTTTAGGTTTTATTATTTTATTCAGTATGGAACATATGTCAGCAGCTCTGACTCACTTTAAGCACAATTACACAGAGAAATTGTTTTACACATTTTGTTTTTAAGCTCACTTGATAGAACTGGGACATGGGATAAGATCCCGGATCTGACCCGTCCATCCTAACCCCTCCCCCCACCCGGCTGGATGGCGAAAGGGCCTGACTGCCCCGTTCTGGTCTCAAAAGCAGACAAGCAGTTGGAAGTGGCTTAGAAACAATCCATTCCACATGGGACTTCCTCTAAGAAAACTCCAATGGGCAATGCGTGGCACGAAAAGTGAAGCACCCAGAAAAAAAATCTTCTGAACATCTCTGATTGCTGGGGTTAGAATCCTCCAAGATGAGTAATAATTGATTAACGTTAGGGACGCTGCTTGCCAGCTGCCTGCTAAAGCCCTAGGTACACTCTTAAATATACTGGCTTTCATCCACTTCTTCATCAACTCAGATCACCCCTCTCATTCCAGAGCTCCATCCCTCATTTCCTGTTCCAACTGATGCAAGACCACAGAACATGAAAAAAAACCTCCAGGAGTCCTCAGAAGAGCAGCATCATCTCTCAAGTTAAATCCCTGTTACTTCTTTAGTGAAGGATACACTTTAACTGTTCATTCACTCATTCAATTAAATTTTTTAATCATTCAACGACATTGATTATTAGATTTTTTCAGTCTTTACAAGTTCACTGATTTTACGAGTTTCAGTATTAGTATTTTTAACCCCCAAATATGATATATTAGTAGTTTTCAGAACATCTGATCAGCTCATTGGCCCATTGCATCTTGATTTTCTTGATTTAATTTCATAATCCGTCTTGCTGTAGGAACATGAAGTTGAACTGAAAGAAATTAGGTAATTACTCTGTATTGTACTGAAATGTCACTTAATGGTTTTCATTGAAATGAGGTATGGGCTGACATTTGATGAGGTATGGGCTGACAAATTCATTTGATGACGTGGTTTGTATGAACCTGAAATATATACATTAATGTTAAATTAAAATGCAAAATTTTTAATTTTTGGAAAAAGTAAGAAATAGAATGGATCACATTGCTTCCATTGTCACTTAAAATGACCTCATCTCAAAATAAATATTCATATACCAAATGTAATTTATAAAATTGCTCTCCTGAGCCTCCTACTAATTTGTAGACATTTCCATTTGTACTCTGAGAACAGTCTTGTTCTGAAATCTTAATATGTGTGGAATTAACAGTAAATTACAGACAACATGTATATGCACCGTAATCTTTCAAGATGGTCCTTTCAAGTGGATTCTGGGTTTTGCAAGGGCAGATTCCACCCCAGCACAGTCCAGCGTCGGCATCTGTGTGATGATTAAAATACAACCCTACGGGAGAACAAACTGTAAGACTTGCAACAACTTTATTTTTGTGTGCTTTAAAATTTCATTTCTGGTAATAGCAATTATCCCATGGCAATTATCATCCATGCAATCTGAGATTACAGCAAATGCTTGTGCTTATGGAAAAACACTGTATCAGTCGTGAGTCCTTTCTGCCCCTCAGGAACATTTAAGTTTCATTGGCTGTGCCCTGTGCACTTGCTGCAAATGCAGTACTGGAAACACATTTACAAATTATGTTATTCAAAACATATTTAGCTGCGGCAAATGAAAAAAGACACAGGGACTTAGACTGTGGCCATTAAAATAAAGGAATGTTGTTTTACGGCGACCCTGGATCTTTTATTAAAAGATATTTGCTTGCATGTGCAGTTTACACTGCAGGCCGCACGCCTCCACATTATGAAGGAATTGGCACAGTGCAACGCTGCCAGAACATTGAGGGAACGTTGCGAGAGCAGAAGGAGGTCAATAATCTGATTTTGACGTTATTGCTGTTTGACACGGTGTCACTCACGAGGGTTCAGAACATGGCCCTTTACCAAACGTTTTCTCATATTCATTTTTATTGATTCTCTGCAGAGGCCTGGTGTGGGCTGCAGCTGACAGTCGCAGAATAAGACGCAAGCAGGCGAATGATTTGACTCCCAAATTTATGCCTTTTTATTCTTTTTTTTTTAACTTTGTAAATGTTGAATAAGCACTTGAAGAGAACTGCACAAGTGACAAAAAAGAAAAGGGGAAGACAGGAAACAATCATGCATAGTCCCATCCGTTGAAATCTGTTCTGCAAATAAAAATAATGACAGGGCTAAAATACAATTTATCATCCTTGTTGTTAAATTCTCTGCTGCTTTTCTTCATAATTGTGTCCCTTCTCAGGCATTTGAGCATCACAGACTGCCTTTAAATAAAAAAAAAATCTGCCTTTGTTATAAAAATGGGAATATTCTAGTGAAAATTGGAGGCCTGAATTCCAGGAGCAATTCACTGTACACGGCGGCCCATCTGAGAAACCTTTCATGCCCCTATTATTTTATTCATTGGCTCTCACATGAAAAATCTTTATGTCCCATTTTCCACTCTGCTCAGGACATTTTGAAGGGCCTCAAAAAGGCTGAGATCATAATGACTGTGCTGACAAAAATTATAATTAGAGTAACAGAACATTAGTCTTCAGCCATAATCAAAGTTCACTTTTAAAGTTGATTTTTTTTTTGAGTAACATTTACTTCACAGCTTGATTCTATTGTAAAACAGAATTTTATTCAAGAAGATAAAATAGAATTAGTTTTTTTGAAACACCCAATCTGGCATTTTTATCATATAAAAAGCTGGCCATTTCTTTTTTTTATCCTTTTCCAATCCTGGATCTTGACTGAGCAGCAAAGAAGCTAAAACAATATTTGAGAGCCAAAACATGAAATATTTTTGAACCAGGATCAAATCATTTGTTCTTATGGCGTGTTTTGCCTCGCCTTCAGCTCTATCATACACAATCCATTATTTATCGCTTTCTTCTGTAATACAAATGGTCCTCGGATGAAGACAAATCAGGAATTTCCACAGTAACCGAGATGGAAAAAGATTCCTAAACAACTTTTTGTCTACTGAGGGGAAATTGGCTCAGGAGTGGCACAGGCGGCAAGGAGGGTTGGAGTCACGGGAGGAAATGAGAGGGTTCCGCTTGAGACAAACACAATTTGGTATTAATGAATAATTGAAGATGGAGCAAGTCAAAAAATATCAAGGCAGTGAGTTTTTATGAGAAAGAAAGAAAGAAAGAAAGAAAGAAAGAAAGAAAGAAAGAAAGAAAGAAAAAGAAGCTGCACCATGCTTTCATTAATTGTGCTGATTGCATATTTTCATGCTTGTCAAATGACAAATTGAGACATTTTTATAACAGTTTCATCAGGCGAAACTTTATAAACTTTATTGTGAACAGTGGCATTACTCCCATTTCACAAAATCTCTTTCAGATAAAGTAAATTACAGAATTTCTACATTTGTAAGATGATTATGGATTTATTACAATTTTACATATCTTTTAAATAAAAATGTGTAACATAATAGAAGATTATGTAATAATGGTTAAATGGCATTGTATGCTTTTAAATATTGTAATGAATAGATTTTTCACTTGATAGTATTATGAAATGTACCCATATAATTTTTCCTAGTTGTTTCTATGCAATTGCAGAACAAAATCAGAACCAAGCTGAACAAAATAGAAATGAACATGTCTGACTGTGAAAATATTTCCTTGTAGAATTAACTAGTTTGTGGTCAGGTGGTCCCAGATGAATGGTCTATTAATATGAGGCCCACTAACGCTCCGTCCCTCATCACGCTAACAAGGGCTTGTCTTCTACTGTTTAACGTCCCACCCTCCTGATCCAGAAAAGGAGAGGGGATCAGGTCCCAGTGTTGCTTGGGGTGGTGAGGGAGGAAAGAAAGAGAAGAACAGAAAAGGAAAAAAGGACAGAAACGGCAACTTCAACGTCTCCAGTCCATTATGTTGAATTTCAAACTGCATATCAAGTCTTGGGAGAGCAAGTTTCAATTTTAATGACAGTTCATGAATTATTCCATTTATTGTGTATGCCATGTTTTGGGGTAGGTGCAGATGAGTCCCATACAATCACCCCCACCCTGAAAGAAGAAAAGAAGAAGGAAAAGCCTGTTGAGCCAAATAGAAATATCACCAAATGAGCAGAAGTTATATGCACCTATTGAAACTTTCTTTTTATTTCTACAAATACTTGGTTTTGAGCTTCCCTTTGAATTTTTGAAAAAAAAAACAACAACATGTATGTAGAATCAATATCTATACAATCAACAGCTGCTGGTCCCACTTTAGTAAACAATGGCTGCTACAAACTCAATATTAATCCCCTCACACTGCAGGAACGCAGACATTAGATTCTGATCCACTTCCCACCGAGCTTCCGGCTCAACACCCCCAACGAGACGTGGTGGGCATGAATAAAAGACAGAAAGTCTGCGCTCACATAATCAACACTTCAGACAGCTCTCAATACTGGCCACTCTGTGTGTGTGTGTTTGTAATTGCTTTCCTATATATATATACTTATATTATCCATTATTATATTATCATTAATGATAATATAATAATGGATACTATAAGATAATACAATAATGGATAATAGTAATCTATATAATTATTCTTAATCACTGCCAACATTATGAACAGCAGGGTTCTAATTAATTTTTTTATCATTGGTTTATTTGAGCAGATATACATTCAGACAGGGAAGGGGGAAAATATTTTTCTACTGTTTTTTATGAGAAAAAACAATGTTTCATGACAATCCCTTGAGGAATAAAGTAGAGTTATAATTAAAAAATAATTCCATAAATCATGTGTCTCATGCTAAAAAGAGCACCTTATTTCCCCCATAGTAGCGTGGAGAGAGTGTGCTCGGCTGCCCTCTCTCTCTCCCTCAGCTGTACCTTACCTCGCTGGCCAATAGGTGTCCCTGCAAACCACCCAAATTTTACAAAAGACTCCTCCTGGGCCTTTGTGTTTAATGCCACTAATGGCGCGTCACACCTCATCTGAGAATCCTGCTGCTTTCGTTCAGAGTGTTGTAAAATGTTTACTGAACCTGTTGTACGTTGTCGTCCACTGTGACCGGGGCAGCGGATCTGAAGCAGCATAATCAATATTAATTTGCAGTTTTGACACACTCGTATTATGAAAGAGGGAGAAAGGAAGAGAGCGCTCGAGAGCGAGGCTGTCGGCTGTCGGGGGGGCGTGGGGGCGCATCCTGGCCGGCTCTACCAGGATGAAAGGCTGGGTGACGGCCCCTCTCAGACCTGCCCTCCAGGAGGTGAGCTGCACAGGGCGATGAGAGGCCAGGCAGGGGTGCTGAGATGTGAGGCCCATTTAGACAAATCTCTCTCTGTCGGAGAACACTGCTGACTCTCCATCCCTCCCTCCACCTCTCGCTCGGTTTCAGAGAGGACAGAAGTTTTGTTGCCAGGTCCAGCGTCACGTTGTCTGCTGGGCTTACTGGTCTCTGGCTGCCCTTCCAGTAGCGGCTCCAGCTCATTAGCCTCCATCTTGTTCCCTATGTTGATGTGTGAAGTGCAAGTGTGTGACAGTTATTATACTCTTAACAATTTATTAGTGACATCCTAGCATTTATAATATTGCTGTAGCTGGAGACGTCACCATGTCACTTTCTTTATTGAAAATTAGATGTCAGAACAAGTAACAGTTTTTATAAACAGAGACTCACGTTGTCCTCAGAACCTGCCATCGACCTGCCCTACTCACCCTCCCCTTCTCCCTCCATCCCTCCCTCCCTCCTGCTCTCTTTTTCTCTCTCTGCCTCGAAGTGGAGCTCCATGCGCTGGCAGGGGCTTGCCCCCCTACCCCAGGGGACACTGCGGGGTCCCAGTCAGCCATATGGCTCCAGTGACCCCTCCTTCTCCATCCCCTTCACATTTCCTCTCCCTCCCCAGCCCTTGAGCTACTGCAACTAAAAAAAAAAGCCTGCATCACTTCCAGGTCAAAGGTCAGGCTACTGCACCTGCACATGGTCCAAAGTGCAGGTATATGGACATGTTAAGCCTACATTTATCACACACACATAAAAAAAAAGATTCTGTAAATGTTTACTTCTATTTTAATAATTACAATAATAATTCATAATGATGCGCTGCCACTTGTCCATCCCAAAGCACACTGAGGGTCCGATAGCAGCAAAATGACAGTTAGCAGAGCAGCACAGGAGAAAGCGGCATGTAAAGGACTATTTTAAAAAGGGGCAGCTGTGTTGAGCATCAAGGAAGGGGTGGGCCTGTCTGGATGGACTCAGGGAGGGGGTTCCTCAAGTGCAGGACGAGAAACCCCCTTTCTACCACATGGTTCTGTTTCCAGGGGAAAGAAAATCAGTTTCACTTCAAGTGATCCAGTTCATAGTCACAACCGAAACAATTCTTAAAGCATTTATACATTTCTAACAAAGCACAGATCCTCCTGCACTTCCACTTCCAAGGAAGGGGTGGGCCTGTCTGGATGGACTCAGGGAGGGGGTTCCTCAAGTGCAGGACGAGAAACCCCCTTTCTACCACATGTTTCTGTTTCCAGGGGAAAGAAAATCCAGTACGTAATCACAACTGAATCAATTCTTAAAGCGTTTAAACATTTCTAGCACAGCACAGATCCTCCTGCACCATAAATGCCATAAATGCGCCTTTCCAGCTCACAGTTGGTACTAAGTTTAGGGCAGAGCTTACGCCTCTGACAGTTATGTCCCTTTCATGGCATATTACAAGGCAGGACGCGCGACACTTTCCTGCCACTGATGTGACTTGTGCCTGGGACAAAAGCTCAGAAGAGCCTAATGGAGATGTGTCTGGAAGATATGAGCTATTTAAATGAGATATTAACAGGAGGGAACTCTGTGAGCTTGGATGTCTTATGGTAATGCACTCATTTGAATATAAAAAAAGAACTCCTTGGCAGCAAAACAGGAAAATTCACAGCTGTATGGCTTTTTGTTTGCCCTGCCGTTGCCGATGTTCTGGCACTCAGCAGGACATGGATGAGTATGTAGTACAAGTAAATACCACAGCCATGCTGAAACCTCGTAAAAACGGCAGATAGCCGGTGGAGTGGGGATTTGAAATTCATGTGAAGAGCACAGCATTGCCGACACCTGTTCTTGGGAGTGCGGACTTGGCACGTTCGGCTCTGAACTCCCAAGGACAAGAGGACACGAGTCTGCTCAGTGTGCTTCTGAGGGGACTGTTCTTGCTGACATCACAGCTCAGCCCGAGAATATTCCTTGCACTTTCACGGGTAGCTTCATAGTATGTTCAGCGAAAATAATCTTAACTCTCACTTGCTTGGGAGGCCTTGTCATTGGACTTCCAAGGGTGCAGCACTTGAACTGAGACCTTGCATGTAGACACGTGTTGTAACACACACCTCGTCAAGTCATACATTCTCACGGGACATCATGCTTGCTTTCACGCTGAAGTTGGTTGATCCCCTCTGACTAGTCGACAGCCTCGATGTGCCTGGGAGTAAGGGCGGCTTCGTTTTGGAGGTTTGGCGTTTGGTGTTTTTTTAAATGGCTCTAAGCTCACAAACTGTCTGTCAAGTTAAATGGCATTTTTTGGGATTTATAATTGAATGTGCTGTGCATGAAGGAATTCATGTATTCAGGTTAATTACAGCACTATAAGTGATAAGGCATGCAGAACACCTCAAAATGTTTTTTTTTTGCAATGACCTTCATCTCTAAGGTTTGTGTTATGCTTGAGCTCGGTCAATGCTTTAAAATGTTTTGAAAATGCATTCATTGGTCAATATCTGTATTTTGTATGAATGAATTATGCCCTGAGAAGTAGAATAAAAATACGATTGGCTCCTTAAACATGCTCCTCCTTAAAAAAACAAGAAATCAGGAAGGTTAGTTGATGGATTGAACTCAAGTCAGTTCACGACAGCACACAATGCAGTTCACATGTATAAATATAACACAAAAATAGCAATATTTGTTGTCCTGTGTGTAACCTATATTTTGGGTCAGTGGAGGCCGAGAGAGTAAGAAAGCGGCCCCGTAATCAGAAAGTTGCCGGTTCGAATCCCAACCTGCCAAGGTGCCACTGAGCAAAGCATCGTCCCCACACACTGCTCCCCGGGCGCCTGTCATGGCTGCCCACTGCTCACCAAGGGTGATGGTTAAAAGCAGAGGACACATTTCATTGTGTGTTTCACATTGGATAAAGGATAATTTTTAATCATTATCATTTTTAATAAAGTTATTCAATATCCTTCTTACCAGTTATTAATTTTGTGACAGGCTAAAAATTATGTTTCTTTTTGGTACAAAGATGAATGAAAAACATTTTAGCTTTTTTTACTATCAGTGTCGGATCGTTCTGTTGCCGAGTTGGAAAAGATGTGGTGAAATTAGCCCTGATGATCAACCCAGCTCGAACATTTCCACGGTGTTGTTGGAACAGTCCTTTGTGTCGAACAAACCCACCTCATTAATATTTCCAATTATTATTGCTCTTTTTTTCCAGTCTTTTTCTACAGGCAAAGAACAGTCTGTGATCAGGCAGAATCAGAAATAATTATCAGCGCTGTGATATTGCAGAGAGGTGCGGAGCGGGCAGGGCCGGGTCGACCGCAGCATCCAGCAGATTCTGACATTTCAAATTACCAGAACAATACCTGAAGCAATCGCTGGACCTAATTAACATCCCATTGAGACTGAATGTACACATCATTTAAAAAGATAGATACGGGAGCCCCTCTCTGACACCTCCATGCCTGCCCACCCTTCACTGTCTCCGTTTTTAGCCGTTCGCTGCAGAGCGTCCTCCCAGTCACGCCGCCGCCATGTGCGTTGAGTGGCGGTGCTTATTTCTCCTCCAGGTAATCAACGCATGCGTTAGATTGAGTTCATTTTAATGCGCTCGTTCAGGCCTCTAATGTTTATGGCTTTCAGGGGCTCGTCGCATCAGTAATGCAGACGTGTTACACAGGCTCTGGTTTTGGCCCATTTCATCAAATATTCATGATGCCAAGAAAGACCGGCAACCAAAGCAAGCTGGGGGGGTGGAGGATCACATTAATGCCTCGCCCTTTTTTCCTCTACAGGCACGTGCCCTATACACAAAGTGTTAAATATATACACGTAGTATACATATATAAATCAGACAAGAATGACCAGCGTTCACAACCACATGCACCTTGTGTGACTACAACCCTGTCAAAAGTTGCTTGGATCACTTCTGGTACTTCAGGCTAGGGTGTAGATTGCGGTTTTATTGTTTTATTGTGAATATCAATGTAAAATGAACAATTAAAAGATAGCTGTATGTTTATCTATGAATTTACTTTAGCCCCACATTAACAGGAATGAAATGCATGCGGTACGTGGCTCACTGTTCTAATTTGATGGAATAGTGGAACATCCATGGATGCTGTGTACCAGCATTCAGATGAGATGTGGCATGCTTTCCCAGGCAAACAATCTAATGTAAAAGTAATACGCCACAGACCTTAAAAGTGACGTGACACGCCATTCAGATATTGCAAAATAGAGTTGGACACGCAACAAAATGTTTTCTGCCGTTGTCAGAGTCACTTGTCAGTTTGTTCTGGCTCCTGCACATGTAACTGGGGGTCAATTTTTTCTGGATTCTGCACATCTAACTGAGGGTTTAATGTTGCGGTTGATCAGTGTGCGGTAAGGTCTGTTCGCTTTCTACTTTTTCTTACTATTTTTCTTTGTCACGTATACCACTACTGCCATAAATATCAATGTCTACTCTCACAACTTGAGCAAACAAAGAGAGTCTGTCTGTGTAGAGAAATAAACAAAGAAATTGTGAGAAAGAGAGGGAAATGTCACAGCAGTCACAGCCAAAATGGCAGCCAGAGCAAAGTAAAGTGATGCAAAGGAGTGAAATATGGCCATAATTCCAGGCCCTATTCTGCCTGTCATCGTGCTCGAACTCTCCATCAGAGCTGGCTTCTGCGAGAGTTGGTGCACGCTTCGTCGATGCGGCCCGCCGTATTCCCTCTGTCTCGCCCACTTCACTCTGTGAACAGCCTTCATTTTTCACACGAGCTATTTTGCCACGCATGGCGCAGGCGGTAATATTAATTTTGCAGCTAGCCCCTTAAAGACCCTTTCTTTCTCTATCTCCTCTCGTTCTCCCAGCCCCGCCCTCTCACTCTCTTTTTGGGCAGAATCTATGTTTAAAAATGTGCGTAAATTCTTAAAGCCGCCCTTCGCTTTTACCAGGCCTTGAAAGAAACCGAGTGTTTTTTTTTTTTATAGAAAAAGCGGGCATCAGATCTTGATATGGTGGCCCATTTTGCTTTCATAAACTGGTTATAAAATCTTAAAGGCATTAGGCTGATGCCGTCACTGTGAAGCTTGTGGTACAATATTAATATGCCCAGCTCTGAACATTACGTACATTGATTTGTCTGTTTGTTAAAGTCTCTTCTGTTTTAACAGTGCAGCCAACTTAGCTCAGCAATATCTCATGTTTCATCTTAAAGAACGCAGCACAAAAGAAATGCATGAAATATTACTCAAATCTTATCAATAAAAAAGAAAAAGAAAAACCCACAGTGTTCTTTTTTGCTCAAAAGAGCAAACAAAATCTAAATCATCACTCTGGATTTCTCTTTGGGAGGAAGAAGCAAAAACTAAAATCCACAACTCCCCACAACTTCAGGCAGTTCACCTTGGCATCCGATTGGTTGCTTGCAATCTAAGTTCTGGTGTGGAAAGTGCTGAGGCTGAACGCTACGACGCATGAGGTCAGATGTGTGGCCACTGAAAGCAGCGTTATGACTGCTGATGGACACGGAGACTCAGGGTGTCCTGATGCCGAACATTTCGAGTTGTTCTCTCTGAAACACAGCTGCCCTGTGCCACATCCAGAAGCCCAGATTTCCCAATCATTTGTGTGCGAATATTTTTTTTATTTTAACATCTACTCATTTATTGTAATTAATGCTATTGCATTAACGCTGGCTAATAACAGTGCTATTAGTATACGGGCAACCTGCACTCAGCTGGACGGATTTAAGGGTTCGGGGATGGCCTGAGGGCAATTATTCTAAGAGTCCCTGATGTCTGAGGAGAGACTGACTGGCAGAATAAAAGACAAGCAATAAAATCAGAGCGCGAGAGAAAGAGATTACGGCAAACGGGGAGGGGCTGTCGCTCTGCCCCATGCTTAAATCCTCCATTGAAAGTGTAATAATCCCAACCAAAGCACGGAGAGCTAGAGACAGAGCCATTAATCCACGACAGCAGCCTCCTCTCTGATCAGCCCTTTTGTCTTCTATGGGGAGGATATCTGAGGGACAAACAGGGAGCAGAAAGAGCCTCTGGGAAAATGAGCAGTAAGGTCACCCAGGCCTGTCACCAAGACAAGAAATCTGCTCTGTGTTTTTTTTTATTATTTCATTTTATTTTGAGTGCCTCTGTGTATATAACACAGAACAATCTGTGATATTTAACATTTTTGGTTTGTACTTAGTTCACTGAAGATGATGATACACCATGTTTACATACAGAACCATTTCCAGGTTCCAGGCTGGTCGAAGAATGTTTGTGATTGTAAGATTCTCTCATTCTAATCTGGGAATTACATAATTGGATATTTTGAGAAATACTTGATTCTTCAGAGAAGAAAATGAAGAGACCAGATTGTTTGTGGGCTGAAACAATCACTTATCCGGCAACACTGCTTGTGCTACACTGCATGTGTGAATTATATAGTGTTTGAGAGCTCTCTGTAATAACCAGTTTAAATTTAGATTATAAAAAAACATAATTTGTCTGTCAGAATCAATTACACAGCAGCCACAACCGCTGTTAGTTATAAGACACTTCTTTTATAAGACACAGATACCTAGCCACAGTGCTTTCATGTTATATGTATTTTTTTCTGATCAAAAGGACACACTTGATGTGACATTAACATGCTGCATGCATTACATCCTATATGGCACTTTGAGAACTGGGCTCTTCTTCTATGATAAAATAGTTCATTTCTGTTCCTAAGACGTGTCACCCAGCAGCAGGTTGTCATGTGACATTACTGCTGCAATGAAAGACACAAGGTGGAATGAATTTTAAAGAGATGTGTCGCACAGATTATATTGTGAGAGGTTTCCAAACTGAACGCTAGATCAGAACTAATTGCTGTATAATCCACAATATGTCACTAAACGCTTTCCTTTGTCTTTGCTGCCCCCCACCCCAGCCGAGCGCACATTCGCGCACATTCTCACACATTCTCACACACACTTCATTATGTTCTGTGAAGTGCCACTTCCATTGACTGAGTCTGCGTGGGTAAACATCAATGGCGTTGAGTGCCCGGCGTCCCATAGCCTTGCGCTGACCTCTCTTTGCATTATAATAGAGCTGCGTGCAGAAGGCGGACAGGGTTCAATGCATGCTAATTAAGACAGCCAAGGTCAAACTAATTAGCTCCCTTTGAACTTGAATTTGCCGCTGTCATTTGGCTCGTCTCTCAGGAAGATGGCGGGGGCCCCGAGTCGTCATCAGAACGTTCTCACCGAGTGACAGCAGTTGGGAGGCGCGCCTCGTTGCATGTCCCGTCATCTGGGCGTTCAGCCCTGCTAATGAATTTATCACCCCTTTCCAGTGTCACTACCCTGCAGAGAGACACATAAAAAAGTTAAACGGCCCTTCCCCAGGGCAAACTGCACCATTTCGGCACAGCGCAGGGGCCATTACGGGCTCCTCGCGTCATAACTGTCTTTGTTTGGGCTTCTTAAGTAAAGCATATCATTACGCTGTGAGTGCTTACTAAAGTGGTAATTTAAAGGGTCCATAAATTCAATTAAGACGAGGTTTAATCCTGCCCCTGACTATGTTGCCTGCTGATCCATGTGATGAGCAGCTCGGAGATGGAAGAATTATCGCCTGGGAATTTCCATATATACTGCTGCTCATTTCAATGGCGGCGGCAAGGGACTCAGGTGCTAACAGGGCTGTAATCACAGTGAGACACAGTCTCACAGGGCGGGGCAGGAGGAGGAGGAGGAGGAGGAGGAGGAGGAAGGGGTTCTGCTTCTCTCTCTCTCGCTCGCTCTTTCGCACAAACACGCCGGTTTTTCTTCCTTCAGGGACCTCATGTTTTAAGTGGGTATTATGAGTGTGTAATGAATGTAGCCTTTTCTAATATTTAGCATATCTCTACTCCTACATTTCAGTAAACCAAGAAAACCATGTCTCTGGTATTCTAAAGACTTGTGTCCATTTTCCTATGAACACATACACACACACACACACACACACACACCACTTCCATCGGTAGCATGCACTGCTGAACCGTGAGCAAGTTGTGATGGGCCGGACACATGGTGGGCTGGAGTGAGGGTGTGGCAGGGTGACTGTGGGAAGGCCTTAGGGAGCAGAAGAAGACACATGGTTGTTGTTTCTGGTTTTCTATGAATCCCTCCCCACCCAACCCACCTGCCACCCCCGCCCCCTGCCCCCTATTTCAACTGTGAGGTGGTTATGGGACAGTTGGATCCTTTAGGCCAGTTTATCGGCGGAAATACCAGTCTTTTTTTCTTTTTATTTCCTTAATGTGTCATAGAACCATAAAACTGCATTTCGCAAATGCGTAAAAAAATTTGAACAACATGTTTCATTAAGACGAGTTAAAGGTGAGTAAAAAGGGGTGGAGCAGTGAAGCCAGCTTGAGTCCTGTTGTGTGCAGGAGAAGATACATAGAACTTGTCTGGACTTTGTCTCATTTTAAATTATTCTTTTAAATAATAAGCAGTGCGGTCATTAAATTATGTCATATGGCGGAGAGATTTTAATCCAAACAATATATATATATATATATATATATATATATATATATATATATATATATATATATATATATATATATATATATATATATATATATATATATATTTTTTTTTTTTTTTTTTTGTCCTGCTTAGTTTGACCACCTACCTTTACATTTACAGTATAAATCAGATGTCCTTACCCAGAGGGACTTCAAAACGAGACAGAACAGTGAGCATCTGTACGTGGAAACAATAACCGCGTTGCGGAGAGGCACAAGGAGGCAGGTGAATTTCCATGAGGTTAATCTGCGAGTGTGAGGTCAGCCGAAGCTGTTGACGCTCTTAAAAAAGACTCTATTGATTTCAAAAGGGTCAAAAAAGAATGTTTAATGAAAAAAATAACAGATACGGGTTCAGTGTAGCCCAGTGTAGGAGTGGTATCCATCACAATGAAGTCAAGGAAGTCACAGGCTCCACCTCACAGCTGCGTGAGAAGGCTCCCCTCCACAGCAGACATTCTAGGAGATTGTCTCTGACAGGCCTCTCGGAGATGAAAGCTCCATGGACATCTGGACCACTGCACTCCACTCACCTCTGGCTTCTGAATGGCTTCGTCTTCTCTAGCTGCCTCCTCACGCTTTCTTTTAATCTCTCCTCTCTCTTCGCCTGTAAAGAGAGAGCCCAAGCTCAGCTCGGGGGCTTCTGCCTGTAAGACAGCATTGGAGCCGTGGCTGTGGGCTTTCCGCCCCAAACGTCTTGTCTGCTGTGGGCAGTCGTCCTGCTTCTCCTCTCTCTGCACCCTCTCCCCTGGCCACCCTGAGCCACACTGGCTGTGCTTTTTGTCGATAACCATTTATTTGTTGCCGGCAACAACAGCGCAGCTATAACATCTGACCTTCCTGTTTTCATCAATTATGGATAGATTATTGGATGTGAACATCTGCAAGAACATGGTGGGCCGGGCGCAGCTCCTAGTGCAGATTAGACGGAGTATTAAACTGTGTCTGCTGTCGGCCAAAAACGGGGGGTGGCTGCAGTGAGCAAACGCCTTCTTAAACTCTCACACACACACACTCACACACACACTTACAGGTGATATACACAAACACACACACTACATTTATTACAATGCTTACAAATTGATTGTGGCTTGAATGTGGCATACAAATCATTGACATAACTGTTGTAATTACTATTTGATCCCCTATTGTTAAGTTTGCAAACGTACAAAGAAATGTTCTGTCTATAAATTCAATGGTAGATTCATTTGAACAGTGAGAGACAGAACAATATGGTTCAAAATAGTTTAGGGATTATTCACAAATGGAAGAACCATAAAATATCTGCCAATCTCCCTCAACCTGGAGCTCCACGCAAAATCTCACCTTGTGAGGTTAATGAGAACAATGTGGAACCAGCCGAGAAGTACTTGGGAGGAAATTGTCAATAATCTCAAGGCAGCTGGGACCATAGTCACCAAGAGACCGGTTGGTAACACACTGCGCCGTGAAGTCCTGAAATCCTGCAGCCGACAAGGTTGCCCTTGTACAGGTTTACCACTGAACATCTAAACTGTTCAGAAGAGGATATGGGTGAAACTGTTGTGGTCAGATGAGACCAAAATTGAGCTCTTTGACTGTTTTTTTTTTTCATTTTTTCACAATCCAAATTGATTTCACATAGAGTTTTGAGTGTCGTTGATTTCACAATGTGCCACTTTGTGCAGGATACTTCATATGAGGAAGTTTACCCCGCCACATGCTATTATGCAAAGCACAACGATGTTTTCCCTCTCCAGCGTGTTGGAGCCTTGTGCATGTAACTGAAGTGTAGCTTCCATAATTAGAACATAATGGAGTAATCTATGCATCTTCTCTAAGCACTGAAGCATAGCACAACCCAGGCTAGGGCTAATCCCCATGGCTCTCTGTGCATTATTTAACAGAATTAATCAACATAAAAACACGCACATCACTCCATTTTTAGATAATAAGAAACAAAAAAGCACATTATCATAATTTCCAGGTCGTTTGTATTCGCCTACACAGTACAATGCTCCTGTGGCTTCGCCTGCCTCTGTTTGTGTGTGTTTGGGTGTGTGTCTGTGTGTGGTGGGGGGTAATGAGGAGATGACTGAATGCTGACTGGAAGTGACAGGTCAATTATCTTTTGTTTACATGTTTCTTCAGAACATTTGAACACCGTTTAGGGTCCAGTCAGCAATTTTTTATTAAAATGCCGAGACTTTTCCTGATCATGTTAATTGACATTTTCATGGACATGAATGGCACAATTGTGCATATATTCAAAATGTGTTTGTACACAAATTCTGAAATGTTTGCAAATGAATGTAATGGTATTTAATGAGACGCATAATAATGCACAACATGGGAAAAAAATCAGTGAGAGTATATGAAGAAACATGGAATGTGCACAAAATATATTTTTACTGAACTTTATCTTTTGGTTGCAGAAGTTAAATTCAGGAGTAGAGCTATAGAACTGGGAATAGATTGTTAAATAGAAACAGTAACACACATAAAATACATGTTACACAGTTATATTCCACAAACATTGGGTTCTCTCTCTCTCTCTCTCTCTCTCTCTCTCTCTGCGTATAGGGTAGCAGCAGGATTTCGGCTACTGAAATACCAGCAGTGCTTGAAAGGCAGAGAATAAGGTCAGTGTCACTCAGCTGCATTATTGATAAGTCGGCGCTCATGAGTTTACCTGTGGAATCTCAGCCTGGTTGAGATGAGATCCGGTTCCACACGACAATCAAACAGTCATGTAATTTCTCTGTGGTTAAGGGGAAATACGTGCACAGGTTATGTACAGGTTCGACAAGAGGGCTCTAAACAAACACACAAATGTGTGTAGAGCAGACACAGACAGACACAGATTCCACAAAGGTCACGCGCAGGTCACACACAGGTCCATTTGAAATATATTAGCCCATTATGAGTTCGAGCAAGAAGCTATTGTGTTTTTTGCTGAATTGCTATAGAATTGTATCTAGAAGATATTGTCTGTCCAATAAAACATATGACACCATCTCATGCTCCACAAGGATGATTTCAGCTTCTTAGAACATTTCTGATTTTAAAAACTTCAAGACATGTACCATGTCATTATGTCAGAAAGTGATAAAAAGAAAAAACAAAGAGGCGAAGCCTTTGGTTTTAGCTCCAGCTGTTTTACAACCACACCACAGCACCACTTAGCACAGGAGATAAAGGACGCCTAATCCCAAGCATGAAAATGACACTGTCTCCCTCTCCCTTTTTCTCTTAGTCCTTCCCTAAGTAGGCATAAATTGCTCTGCATGCTCCCAACGCTTCATCTGTCACTTCCCGGGTGCTGTGGCAGCGCTGTGCGTCTTCACGACGCCGAGTACTTTATGGCCTCGGTGCTATGGCTCCATTAGCACTAGCCGGCTGCTAGCATATCGTTAACAGATGTGCAGGGTCAGACAGCAGGGCCGTCGGAGGCCGTTACGTGAGATTCGATGATTAATGTGGTGAGACTGTGCGAAATTCACTCTGGGATGGCTGCAAAGAAAGGTTATTGCCTCACAAAGGAACACAGCCCCTGCATGAGAATGTCACAAGAATAATGAATATGGCCACCAGGTGGTATTTCTCCTTTCTTTCTTTCTTTCTCTCTTCCTTGCTTTCTTTTTTTCATTGCAGTGATGAATTGGTTGACTGCTATTTCTTTTTGAGATTTTCAGTGATCTCTCTGCTTAAGATGGCTGCATGAATTATGAATGTGCGCTTATCACTGAAATGGATTTAAACAAGCCACATCCTTATCACATCATGAATATTACGATGTTGGTTCCACTATCTATCCATCTCTCTGTCTGTCTGTCTGTCTGCCTGCCTGCCTGCCTGCCTCCCTGTCCATCCCTCCGTCTTTTAGCATGGTAAACGTGAATAATATAATCACATCTGTATTTTTTAACTGTACCAAAACATTGCAAAATAACACCATCACCTCAGCAAAAATGGCAATAAGATAAGATAAGATAAGATCAACCTTTATTAGTCCCACAAGTGGGAAATTGCATTTGTTACAGCAGAAAGTGGATAGAAACAGAAGTAATAGCAGCAAAAACAGAGGTAAATAGCAGCAGCAAAAAATAAATATGTATATGTATATATCTACAAATGTACAATTGAGATCTACACATGTGCAATAAGACTATTATTCATTATTGCCTGCTTAAACATAGCTTTAATGTATATATTCTAAGTAAATATAAACGACCAGGACATGGATCTGAAGAGCCTGGACGCTGAATATGAAACACCCCTCATTAGGGACGGTCTGTGTGGAATGAAGATGGTAAAATCAAGCTGTTCATTACCTAACTGTCCTCCTACTGCAAATATTGAACTTGCACAGTAGACTCGCATTGAGCTTGTTTGCTCTTTAAAGCTCTTTAGGAATCCGTCTAATTAATTTTTGATGTGGCATTTATTTATTTGCTCACTGGAGTAGCATGGTAGACATTTTGCTGTGGGTATTTAAGAAACACTTAATGAATGAATTATACATAGCTTTACATGATGTAATCAAAATATGGCTGATTCAACTGAAACTGGAATAAGATGGGAGCATTAGCTGGCCTGCTGCTCAGATCTCTCAAGGAATTAACAAATAAAAAATAAATGCTTAATACGTTATTATTTAATTGGCCAGACTAATGAAGGTGTTTAATGCTTATTTATTTAAATCTAAAATGAGGAATTAGGCTTTCTGCCATTAAAGCATTATCCTATTATATCTATTGTATATGTTCCAGCTTCACCATTGAACAGCAGCTATACAGCCAATGCCTCAATTTCTAACTCCACTTAATAGTTCATAAAAAAGTACTGACAACATGGCAGCAGATAAAAACATCTAAATCATTTTGAGGGCCTTTTGAGTTACCCTGCAGTAACTGCTACATTGTATGTTAAAGATTGGTAAGAAATAATTGAGGATACCCATAGGTACACATTTATAGACATTGCAATTATGACTGCAGCATAACAATGGAATTTTAATTTGAGAAATGATGAAGTTAATAGTGAAGTGATTGTCATTGCAATGCACCGCAAGCACAGCACACGGTGCACATAATAAAATTTGTGCTCTGCATTTAACCATCACCCTTACTGTGCAGTGGGCAGCCATGAAAGGAGAAGTGTGTGGTGACACCTTGGCAGTTCTGGATTTGGTCTGCTTCCTTACCCACTATGCATTTATCTGCTCTCAGTTTGCTTTGATCCATTGAGACATGTAAGCTGCAATCTTAAAGCTGACGCATTTGGAGAAAAGGTTTCAAATGAGAGCTGACTAGGTTATTTTAGTACTGCTGATCTGTATTTAATGAAATGGTTAATTTCAAACAACAGCAACAGACTAAAATTATGACAGTTGTATTGAATGGATTCATACTTGCAGAAAATGAAGAAATCGAGTGAAGTGATGCTAATGGTTTGTGGAGGTTTTATAATGACTGTGGCTATATAAAATACAGATTGTAGTAGTATGGATGGTTGTGAAGTTTGATCATACGTCATGTGTGCATATATTGCAGCTTTTTGAGAATAACTTTCTCTCTAAGTGCTACACTGCCTCATCCCCTGGGGTTAGACAAGGATGCAGAAATTATTTTGGTAGTATTAAAGGTCATACACTCCAAGGAAACATCTTCATTTCATCAGGATCACCTGCAGTGTCCATGTGACTGTCCCCTCTTGTCTTGGCGCGGCATGACGGCACAGACCCATGTGGTCTCATCAGACCTGGAGATGCCTCCATCTGCTCTCCCGGCCCAGACTGTCTGCGCCATTGCAGGCGATCAATAAACTAAATGCTATGCTTAAACTGAATACAATTTTCCACCAGATCGGCTGCTCATTCATGGCTCTGCTCCACCAAAAAGCCCCAGTCTGTCCGTCTGCCCGCCACAATCTCACCGACATCTCTCTCTAACCAGCCGACGCGCGTCACATTTAGCGCCAGCGTACAGACAATTAAACGCATCAGTAAGCGGTGGCTTTTCATTACTCCTCGCGTGGACACGTGGAGAGCGACTGGTGCGTGGAATTGCCCGCTCCGTGTTTACATTAATTCATGAAACAAAGTTCCACCTGTCACTCACGCAACAGCATCTGATGGCCCCTCCTCTCCCCTCTCTGAGCGAATGATTATGCTTTCATGCATTGGTCCAGCCCAGAATCCAGGTTCAACCGAGCGCATCACGTATTGATTACTACCAGTGCAAACAGTGGGGCCAGTGTCATCTACATAATTGGACAGTTGTCAGGGGAGCAGGAGTAATAACTGGTCCTCCTCTTCCACAGATGAAAACCTGGAGACACCTTCATACACAAATACATCGGTGCCCCATTATACCCCCAATCAGACACAGGCACAGACACACACACTCTCTCCCAGTGAAAGCAGCATCTAGCAGGCTTCCAGACGTAGAAGCTGCGTAGGTAAATAAACATCTCATTAATATTTAAGGCAGTGAGGGAAATTAAATTGGAGATTTATATCTCTCCTACCTGTGGATAATGTGAGATGGTGTGTGTGTGTGTGTGTGTGTGTGTGTGTGTGTGTGTGTCACAGGTGCAGTGCTACAGAACGAACGTATTTGATGGCGTCTGGTGCATGGCGTGCGCACTGGTGTGTAATTGTAATCTTATGTTGTATTAACACTGGCTTGATGTATGCTTAAGTGACCTTTGACCCCACCTTCCTTTAAGCATTTCAAAATGGCTTCTGTGTGACATGTCTTTCTAGGTTGCGCAGTCCTCAAATCGCTAAAAACTATTTGCTTAACCTTCTGTTGATTTCTTTGTTAACTTCTGTTGTATATTTTATATCACATATAGACTGTACATACAAAGCAAACACTGATGCATTCCTGAAGTCAATGGGTTATTAACACATTAGCATGGTGCATTTGAACACATCTGACACATGGCTATCCCAGTAAACTTGTTAATAATGTTAATTCTTTTTTCATGTAAATAATGAATTTTATATAATGCAATGCGTTAGAATTTTTGCTATTTCAGATATGATGAATGTTGTAGGGAAGAAAACCACATGGCCTACATAAGGTCTTCCTTATGAATTGTTCAGATCTCTCAATTGTGGCAAGACCTACAGTCCTAAAACACTTTTAATAAAGCAAAATCTTTCGAACATCGATAATGTTAAAAAATAGGGAGTTTGATTCCCTGAGCAACGTTGCAATAAATATTTTTGCTCTATATTTCATCTAGTGAGTAGCATAGAGATGGGAAGGTGTGGGTTTAGTGGATTGTGAACTGTCACACCACATCACAGCCACATCTGTTCTGATGCGTTCTCAGATGATTATTTTGTAGTTTTGCTGCTGGAAACCATGAAGTAATAGTTAAATTTTTCTGTCGGGAATCGGTGCACCGCAGGAAAAAAGGACCCAAGTGCTTGACTAACAAAACAAGGGATTTACTAAACCCAAAAGGTTGAAGCATAGAAATGGTGCAACAGGAATAGGGCAGTGATAAAAACATTCATGACCAGATATGACATTCATTCACATGAACAGAGGAATCAGGACACAAAACAAAACTCTGTTTTTGACCCATCGCTGGACAAGCACAAAACTCTGGAACACGGCTCCAAAGCAAGAAGTGAAAAAGTGAAGTGATTGTCATTGTAATACACAGCAGAAACACAGCAGATACACAGTGAAATGTGTCCTCTGCATTTAACCCATCACCCTTAGTGAGCAGTGGGCAGCCATGACAGGCGCCCGGGGAGAAGTGTGTGGGGACGGTGCTTTGCTCAGTGGCAACTTGGGGGATCAGGATTCGAACTGGCAACCTTCTGATTACAGGGCCACTTCCTTAAGCACTAGGCCACCACTGCCCCTAATGCATCCTACAGAGTCCGGTTCACAACAATTTACCTTACCTCACATATTCTTTACATATGTTGCACACTGATCTGTGCACAAATCTTTTCTTTTCATGGAGAGGCTGGCAATTGCCCCACAGAATGAGCAACTGTTAAGTATGTCACTTCACTGAAAAGTGTAGTAATAAGGCTGTAATGGGGCAGTGGTGACCTAGCAGGTAAGGAAATTGATCCGTAATGAGAAGGTTGCCGGTTTGAATCCCAATCTGCCAAGGTGCCACTGAGGTGCCACTGAGCAAAGCACCGTCCCCACACAATGCTTAATGGCACACTAGATGCTTTTATCATTAAGCAAACATTTTTTATTTGATATTGAAGAGTTTAAATTCCATTAAAACATAATTATTTTTCATGTGTCAGCTGGTATTTTTCTGTAAATGTAAAACAATACATAAAGTAAATGTTTATTTTACATCCAACTGAAAATGATAACATTTACATTAAAACAAGATTGATTATGACACTAAATGCTGACTACAAACTTTCTTTCTAACTAACTGTCATGATCGGTTTCATGTTCGTCCTCTTTTGCCAAGTTTCCTGGTTGTTTTCACCTGAGTATGATTGTATAAAGCTGCCCAGTTCGTGCCTGTTTGTGTCATTGATACTTGATGTCTCCCCTGTCCTGTTCACCATCTAGTAAGCCCCTGTATCGTGACGTCATGTGTATGCATCCTTGTTCCTTGCCAGCCATAATAAAATAATAACAGTAATACATGTTTCAAAAATCATAATGAACCGAAATGGTTAAAACAGCACAAGCTCTATTTGTGATAGAAATCAATATTCATGGTACATTGTTGCAGCTGGGACATAGTCTTGCCAAGTTTGACAAGCACTTATTGTTACAACATATTGAAAACAGTGTATCAGTTCCATGTTGATCATCTCTCAGCAAGTTCTAATTATCATATGAATGTTATATGAACCTCTGGTGTTTTTAGATATTTTTTTTCTGATGTGACAATGTCCTCATTCTTGATGTCTAAAACAAATTGAGGACTCTGCCCATGCGTCCGACGTGGTATTTGTGATGTTGGAATCCCTCCACTCTCATTGCAGGACGAGTGCCACCAGGGCTGCGCTAATCTCCTCACAGTTTGCTTTTTAGTAATGAAACACAAACAGTCTGTCCTGCTAACACCTGACCTTTCACTCCAGCGCGATGGAAGTCAGCGACAGAGTCACCTGTTAGTCTTTACTCCGTGCCAGAGCTGCCGTGTCCTGCAAGAGAGGGAGGGGCCAGAGGCGGGCGGGTGGTCCTGCCAGTAATATCTCTATAAACTCACGTTTCTGTGTTGACACGCTGCTGGGCAAACACAGGCACGCGACCCTGCATCCCAGATCATCTGCCCTTTCCCATTTACACAAAGTCCCACGGCACGGGCGCTCGCCTGCCCCTGCTTTTGATGCTGAGGTGACGAGACATACCTTCACAGACTCCACCTACCCCAGGGTCCCACCATTAACAAAAACATTCACTTACAAGGGTCTCGCTACCACGCCACAATGCAAATAGCGTACTGCCAATGCACTTGCGGTGGGCTGGGGTGGACTGTTTGAGCGGGTGAGGGTGGCACCGGCCTAAACCCAAAACAACATCTATATTTAATGATGACTTTCACTTCTGGCCCTCCTCTGCATGGTCAGTGTGCAGCAGAAGAAAATGACGCGACGGTTCCATGAATGATGCTGGAAGGATGCCATCATGTCACATTATATTTCATCTAAGAGCCATTTTCACTTTTAAATCAATCTAGAAATTCAATTTGGAAATTAAATGGAGCAATTCCTGGAGCCTTAACCCCTTCACTCTGTTATCAAATCTGAAAAGTTTGGCTGAAGAAGCTAATTAGGAGGTTTAGGGAAAACAAGACGTAGATTTTCATTACAGAATTACATAGGAGAATAGCGTTAACCTCGTCACAAGTGAGGTTAAGGCATTTCAGTTTGCTCATCGCTTCACATCTTGGTTTCTCATGCACTGCACTGTGCCTTGAAACCCGGTAAACATTTAAAGTACTCATCTGTTGGCAATGCTGAATTAAGCAGGATTATGAGAGGGAAGAGGGGGGTTAAAATGACCAAACTCGCCCTTGGCTCCGCTTCTGGATATTCTGCTTTTTTTTAGCTTTACCTTCTCAGGGAGAGTTACCTTCGTGTTATGTGCACCAGCCAGTTAGTCAGCTTAGGTTGCTGCTGCTGTGCTTCCTGTGCAGCGGACCCTCCCTTTGAGCGTACGTTCACAAGGGAAATGGCTCTTTCTTGCACAAAATTGTGCAACGTCTGATCAAGTATATATGTACAATGCTGATCATTTTTCTCATAATCATTAATCGCTCAGTTTTACAGAACATCACAGATTA
Source organism: Denticeps clupeoides (assembly GCF_900700375.1). Taxonomy (NCBI): domain Eukaryota; kingdom Metazoa; phylum Chordata; class Actinopteri; order Clupeiformes; family Denticipitidae; genus Denticeps; species Denticeps clupeoides. The sequence continues at coordinate 7,678,369 of NC_041710.1, read as the reverse complement.
ATACAAACTTTGTACAGGCCCTTAAAGATGCAGAAATTATCATAACAAGGATCAATGCTTGTACGCCAAGAGGTGAGCAGATCTACATTAAAATTGCATCACACATAATTGATAACGACTGGGAAATGTCGTTCTGTAGCCTGATATCATGGGGCTTAATGATATCCAAGGTTGTGAGTTTGAATCACGACTCGGACCTTGTGTGTGCTGTCTCTTTCTCGTGGTCCCAACATCATGTATTGCATCACAAACTGAGCTGCATGTCTTGTCACACCCGTAATATTGAACGAAAGGTCGTCCTGTGGCCATTGATCAGTGGCGCATGAGGTGTTTAGTAATTAAAGAGCAGACTTGCCATAAAAAAAGGCCTGCATGCATTTAATTTTACATAGATACGTAACCCCCACCCTCTCACCTTTCTTGGCGGGTCGTGGACCGTCTCTGCCAGTTTCTGGGTCTAGACTTCGGTCATTTAAATCCCGGTAAACGGTACCTTCCCAATATCATTGTCAGGATTGATGGCACCTGGGGACTCACCTGTGCCCAATCAGGGCAGCAGTTATAAGGCGCTACGCAGCCGCCCATCAGCGGCTGCGACATTCCTTGTGGATTGATTTACTTATGTGCACAGTTTTTCAGTTCTGGATTTCGCCACACACCTGCGGGTTTGTTTTTTGTTCTCCGCTTTATTCCCCCATTTTTTGTTCCGGTTCAATAAATCCTTGTTTGCATTATGTCCCGTCTCTGCGCTTCCTTCCCCCGTCAGCTCGCGGAGGTGTGTTGGTCTTGACTTTTTCCTTCACAATTGGCAGAGCACGAAATGTGAACCTTTTTCTAACAATGGTTACATTTTGCTTATGAAGTTTTGTTGTTGACTGCCTAAGAATTGGCCTGAATACAAATTCATGATACACTTTCTTTCAAAATGATCATGTTTTTCAGATGTCTTTTGAAAATTTCAATATCATGCTGTAATGAATTTAGTAAAATTAACAAAATATATCCCATATTGGTGTATGTCAGGTACAGTGTTAATGGATATTTTAGCGCCTTTCTCATTTGGAACTAATAGCAATATAATTGATTCCAGAATGGCCTTGCATTGTGTTTTCATGACAATAAATCCAAGATGAACAACACAATAACTGAATCTAATTAAAACGCATGTAAAATGAGTTCCCTTAATCCTGTCAACTGCAAATCCCATCCACACATGTCATTTACTCTGCAGTGATTACAGCAGTTGATTTTAAATTGTTACTTTATTTGGGTATTTAATCCAGGGAGAGTAGATGCTCCTTCAGGATCTGTGTCCGTAATTGCATCTATCATGCATCTATCTAATGTCTTTTGCAAATTGTGGCCTCATTGCAAATATCCTCTTTCCGAGGTGCTTCTCTCTGACCTCCAGTGCATCACGCACAGCCTCATCTTCACACAACGCCGAGCGCAGCAGGATCGGCGCTCATACACAATGTATCACAGCGGCGAGGCTTCCGCTATCAAAGCCACATGCTTCAGACGAGCTCCTCCTGCCCCACGCGCCCGAGCGCGAAGGGTTAAGATGTTCTCCGTCTGAAGCCCCGGTGAGCGGCAGTTCAGGAGGCTTCGGCGGTGGCTGCGGCTCGAGCTAGCAGGCCCGGCTAATGACGCCTAGCCTACAAAATCCCTGCCAATCTCAGGTGGCTTCCTGCTAGCCCGGGCCTGCGTGCGATGATGAAAAGACGCAGATAAAACAAACTGACAGTTGCAACTCACTGCAAGGAGCGTGAGCCTCACCCTGGGAGCTGAGACCACCGAGCCCAGGCCCCGCTTTTTTCTTCTGCGCCCTCCACCCCCCACCTCCTCCACAAGCACACACTCACAATCTCGGTTCTGTTTTTTTTTTTTTGGATCCAGTGCACAATGAGCGCTTCGCAAATGCTAGTTTACTCAAAGACAGAGGAACTTGACCTTGTGAGTGTGTGTGTGTGTGAGTGGGAGCGAAAGTGAATCGCACAGCCACCGGTCGACTAATTAAAGCACTTTCCCACCCATTTTATCTCAGTCCATTAGGCAGGGCGTCATGCCCACCCTCCCTCGCCTGCGCACATGACACGCTCGCCAATCAATAGAGGCGGCCCCTGGCTGCTCGGACGAACAGATTACAGCTCGGTGACGCACTAATTGAATTTTGAAAGCCATGAGCCAGTTGAATTTAGACCGTGGTGGCGGGGAGAAAAGATGGGACGATGGGACGTCAGATGTTAGATGCTTTTGAGAGCTGACATCTTATACAGCGTGTCGCGAAGCACAGAAGATCAAAAGATGGAAAACGAAGGAGGAAATGGTCCGATGACAAAGTCCAACAAAGCAGAAAACCGTGATTATACTATGGCTGCAATTATAATGGAGATATTAAAATATTTCCACATAATACCATTGTACTGTTTCTTTTGTAATATAATCTTGATGTTAAAAATTATCTCTGTGATGATGGGTAATCACATTTTCCATCCAAAAAAAAAAAAACTTTCTCTAATGAACTCAAATGAAAATTACAGTGTTGAAATACTTTACAGAAACCAGAGTTTCTGCTCAGTTCAATTTTTGTGCATTCATTGAACGAAAGCCAGTGCTGGTGGATTTATTCTGTTCATGGGTCTCTTCTGCAAACTCATTTACATACTTGCTTTCAATCAGACAGTTGTCAGTCACAATTACAGGCATCATGAGCATGAGGAAAGCTGGCCAGAAAAGTGCTCAGAGCAAGAAAACAGACGTGTTAGTGTAATAAAAAACACAATTAGATATTATTGTGAATCATATGCTACTTTTTTTTTAAATGTTAGATGTTTGGTCAATGCACAGGGTCTTCCCTGTGTTAGTTCATCAGATCTGTTAAATGAAATTGTGACTGTGTTTAGGAGAGTATGACAGTACAGCAGAATATCAGAATATAATAATTAACTTTTTTTATTCAGTGATTTGTTTAACTTTTGTTTCTTCTGAAACAGTAAAAAAAACTGGGAATTGTTTGTACAGCATAATTACTAAACTATAATCATACATCCGGAATAATCCCTAAATGTTCCTGCTGTAAAATAAAAGAAGAGATCAGATCTGGCTCCCAGCTCCGTGAACAGTGGTGCAGGAACAGCACCAGTGCTCTGATCTGGATCTCTGGTATCCGCTCCTCCGGATCTCCTCCACAGGTCGTCCCATTAGCCCTGGAACTCCCATGTCTGGGGGAGGCCTTCACGCAGATGGCCGTCTGACGTCTGTGTCCCCTCCTCCATTCCTTCCTCTCCCTTACTCTTTCTCTCTGTCGTTCCTTTCATTTCTCTCATCATCGCCTTCCGTATTTGTGTGTGTCTCTCTCTCTTCGCTCGCTCTTTGCTCTTGCTCCCTCTCCTCCAGCTCCACACATCAAGGGTCAGTGCCTCTCTGCTCAGTTAACACGTCACCTCAAGTGACATTTCTGCGCCCCCCCCCCACGTCCCTGCCACTCAGTCTCTCTCCTCCTCCTCCTTCTCCTCATCTCTGGCCCTTCTGTCAGCTGGCCTCCGAAAAGCCCGCATCACTCCAACATTTATTCCACGCTTGTGCTTTAAAGGCAGATGGTGGCAACGCACAGCCCTGCTTGGAACGACCATTTGAACAACGTGGATTAAGCTCCAAGAATTATGCTATTTCTCCTGCAAATGCACATGAAGGCTGCTACAAATGTGATCATTTCGCAGCGGAATTCGGGAAAAGCGCTGCACTCCGTGCACATTTGCATATCGTATCACTCTCTGCTTAACCCAGTAATCATTTGAATCAACTCGTATTTGCACGCATGCCGGTGATTTATGTTTCCTTTGGTGGTGATGGCAGAACACCTTTTAATGACTCTGTAGAATAAATTATTAGCCCATTTTTTTTTGCGTAGCCTCTGGCGCGGTGTGTTGTATGTGTGTGTGTGTTTTTTTCTGCCACTTGAAGCCCTCTGCAGCACGAGCCCATATGCATTTTATTGCAGTTTTGCATAAAACAGCTTTGCAATAAGTATATTTCTCTCTGTGTGTGTGTGTGTGTGTGTGTGTAAGACTAAGTGCATGTAAAAAGCTGTTCAGAAGAGTTAAGCACATTATCGTTATCATGTCATTTGTAAATGACTGCAGTATAGTTCACAGATAGAACAAAAGGTAATTAAACCATCTTTTCCCCAGCCAGTGCTAATTAAATTATGCAATCCCCACTCCGGCATTTCGGCACGCGGGCCGCGTACGCCATCCCTGAGTGACCGGTGCAGCTGTTCCCCGGCTAATTATGGAAGCAAATCTGTAAAGTGTGCAAAGGCAAATATTTAGCCGCTGATCCATTTTTAATGTGTGTGTGTGTGTGTTCTATTTCAGCTGGTCCCATTCCTTTTCAAATTTACACCGTAGATAGTCACTTGCGACATGTCATAACTATTGGAATAATAAAAAGAGGTGAATAATTTAGCCAGCAAATTAAGCCCATCATTTTAGGGCGAAGACGAGTGGACAGAGAGAATTCCAGAGCATTTGCATTAAACTCAGAGTCCAAGGTAATGCACGGCTCCCCGCCTTCCCCGGCCTTCCCTCTCTCCCCTCCTCCCGCCCTCCCGCACGATAAAGAATTACGGCATTAATTCCGCAAAGTGAACTTATTGCTCCTGCTCGTTCCAGGGCTCCCTGGAGCATTCCGAGGAGCGTGCCGCGATAGCGCCGCTCTCCGGCACGACGGCTGGGGGAGACGCATCTGAGCGGCAAGCCCGGCTGTTTTTAGTGCTGCTTGGGAGCGAGGGATGGGTGGAGGGGGTGGGGGGGGTGGGTTTGGTGGAAGTAACACCCCCCCCCCCCCCCTCCTCCCCCCCTTTTCTCTCCCAGGCAGCTTATTTCCAGGGCCTCGGCTCCGGCGGCAGACGTATGAATGGCAGGGTGTTGACTGGATTTTCTCACCCGGAGGGAGCCGAGAGCAGTTATCCGCTACGACTCCATTGTGCGCATACACACACACACACACACACACACACAAACACAGTGGTGACCCCCACAGAGACAAAACACACACGCGCACACCCGAAGCAGCGTTCCAAATTGTAACCTTGACGTGGGCTACTGGCTGGTTAGGGGCGGCAGCCATGTCTTGTTTGCGGTTTGTTGGCACATTACTGCGTTTCATGTCGCAGTGACAGGAACACTTAGCCCGTCTGCTATTATCTTCTGAAGTGAGCGGGGGTCTTTAGGGACGAGCCTTTTATGAGCCGAAGCACAAAGACGCGCGCGGCTCCCACTGAGTAAACAGCCAGGCAGGTAATCTTGAAAGAGCCGAGGCACCTTGCCGGGGAACACGCACTCGCTCTCTTAGGCTAATGCGTCGCTGGAGGCGTTGTCGCGTAATTGTGTGATATTGCCGCCCCCCCCCATTCCCCATTCCGGCTCTTTGGAATTTTGTTTGAATTGGGATGAAAAAAAAAGAAAATGAAGGGGGAAACAGTGTGAGATACGCGTAAACCCCACTTTTGCTGCAAAACCCTGGCTTTTTCATCCCATGGGGCTTTTTGGAGTTGACCCGTATCGGAATCAAAAATGGCCCATGGCTCGCTCTTCTTATGTTCTTCTTAAACATAGTTTACAACTTTCCCAGCCCCTCCACCACACACCCTTACACTGTTAACTGTGGTGAATCCTTTAGCGTTCCGGTGAGATAACAACCACCGAAATGAACCAGCGATCTCATGTTTATTACGTATTAATCACCATCAGATTTACTGCTGGTTCGAATCATTTGTGGAACACCGGGCGAAATCAGGATTCTGTGTCTGCAGAACTGTTGCACGGACCTGGGTAAAGAATTGTAAAGAATTACGTTCAGAGCGTAAATCTGCGGAAAATGATTGTCTGTGCCCGCACGCTAACATCCTGAAGCGAATGGGCCCATTTCAGGCAGTACATAATTTTGATGCAATTAAAAAGCACAAGAAATTAAAGGGGGGGGGGGGGGGGGGCTACAACACAAGGTCATTACTGAAAAAGTCCAAATTTTCACTGCTGGGGGGCACGGAGAAGACAGAAACTTTTTTTTTTTTCCCCCCTGCTACACTGCCCATCAAATAAGCATAATTACCATCAAAATTCGCCGCGTGTCCTGAGACTCCTGAAGGCGGGCGGCTCCACTCGAATTAGCAGCCCCGATAAATCACCATTAATTAGCTAATAAAAGCCAGCAGGTGGTTGGGAGCCCTGAGCCATTTCCCTGGTCGTTTGAATTATGTATATTACACCGAGGCGTCAGTGATAAAGTAAATGAGAGGCGAGGAGAGGGGGGCGGAATAACACATATGTAGCCTGTAAAGGGGAGGAGAGGGGGGATCCGCTTCGATTTGCCCCCCCCCCCATCCCACCCAAAGGACTACAAGTCCCTTTGACCCCGGCGCCGGTAATGGAGCGGCGCCGGGCACGTGTGAGCTAAGCAGCGGAGCAACACGACACACACACACACACACACACACACACACACACTGGATATTTTATTCTGGTAATACCAGCCCCTCCGGGGTCCGGCGTAGCCGAATTGGGGGGATATCCGCACCAACGAGGGTGCGCTGATGAGATTATTGATTCGGACGTGTTGCTGTTCTTTTAGATGATTATGGGGGGGAGGGAGAGAATGCATATGGCTCAGGGACTTGATTATGTGGAGATTGTGTGAGCGGAACACACTGATCCGGCCTGGTCGACCCCGGACAGCCCCAGCTGTGAATATGTGTGTGTGTGTGTGTGTGTGTGTGTGTGTGTCCCTATGGATAACCTGAGGCGGTTAGATATGGATAATGAAAGATATTTCCATCATTAGTTGTAGACTTAATGTCTGTAAAGCGTAGAGAGGGAGAGAGAGACAGAAAGATCCCTCTCTTGACAAAACTCAGGTGGTCGCGCCGTGTCCCCGGCTCTTTGATTAAACCCCCCGTTCCATTTGAACGGCGCCACTGGACACCAATGCCCCGTGGCCATCGCAGCGCCCCCCTCGGTGTGTCCTCGGGCAGCCCTCCCGAGCGCGGGGTCGGCACTCCTCGGAGAGGCCGTTAAACGAAATGGCTCGAAGAGTTACTCCGCCTGCTAATGGGGACTTCGGCTGATGGGATAATAATGCCGGTAATGCGGCAGTAATACATCACGGCGCGCGGACGTCGGAGGTGCGAGGGACGCCGGCCTTTAGGCCCGGTGACAGCGCAGGGCGCGCTCCATTTCCTGGGCGTAGGTGACAAAACCAGGGAAAGGTAATTGCTGAGCAATTAATGCGAGTGATTTATTAAAAGTGCAGGAAGAGCACTTAATGCCATTAATTGGGATCGGGCGGCTAATTTTACCTTTTTGCAGCTAGCGCTAGCGCAGCAGCCTTCCACTGCCCTGAGGGCCTCGGATCAAAGGAGGCGGATGCCGTCCCACAAGGCCTGGCTGCTGTACGGCTTTTCATCGCCGCCAAACACAGAACCGAGCGCTGAAAGGGACGGACGTGACCGAGAAAAAGAGGGCAGAAGCAGACAGCGGTGGACCAGCTGATGGGATCAGGTCACCGCTAGATCCCGCGCGCCGCGCGGCGCCGGGGGCACGGCGTCGCCACGTGCATCGCGGAGAGGCGCGGGTTCGGCCCCCCCAACAACCCTTCTCTTCCACTCAACAGAATGTACAGGAGGGGTATAAATCTAGACGCCATTTGTCACTGGTTGGTGTGGTCTGCATGGACTATGGGCTATGGAACCACCAGATTAGAACCGTATCCGGTTTGTGTATAAATCTACAGCGCACGGTCTTTTTTCAAACACGGAAAAATGCCAGAATGTTTTTTTTTTTTTTAAGTAGAAACCTGTTACTGGATTAAACTTTGGTGTGAAATGTTGCAGAAATTGCTTTGAAACATTTAGTAACGATAACATTCTGCTCTTCTGGCAGCTCTGTTCCATGATGCCCTCTGGGCTCAGTGGAGGTGGTGAGTGACAGGAGAACGGTGGCTAAGCTCTCATCCCTGTTGGACCCTATGATGAAGGAGACCCTGACAGCACTGAGCAACTCCTTCATTGGCAGGCTATGGCACCCACGATGTGGGAAGGAGAGGTTGAGAAGGTCCTTCCAGCTGACCACACATAGATAGACTAACTAACATACACATCCAGTACACCATATCCATTTTCTTATGTGCAAAATATACACACACACACACACACACACAAACACATATATATATATATATATATATATATATATATATATATGTGTGTGTGTATATATGTATGCGTGTGTCTGTCTGTCTGTGTGTATTAACATATGTACATAATACATACATATGTTAATACACTTATCCACAGTTGTTTCCAGATTATTTATTTGTATGGTGAACATTTTACATAATAATATATGCATAGTCTCTATGCTATTTATTTTGGGGGTTTTGTTTGCTGCTCTTATCTTGTACTGTCTACTTTCTGCCATAACAATGTACATTTTCCTCTTGTGGGACTAATAAAGGGTCATCTTCTCTTGTCTCTCTCATGTCTTTTAACTAGGCTATGGTGCTATGTGATTTTTTTCTTCATCATTAAAAGAAGTGAAGTGAAGATGACAAATGTGATACACACTACACAGTGCACGTGACTTATCAAGGTTTGTAAAGCCGCTTTATGGAGGGTGAAAGCAGAAGTGGGACAACTTGCACAATCGGTGGCTGCCAAATACTTTTTTGGTAATAAAGACCACAGAAAAATCTCTTGTTAAAAGAGAATTGTCTTCGTTTTAAATGTGTAAATATAACATTTCAGTTGAAGGTTAAGATGATGTGACAAGTCCGAGTGACGCTGGTGGTCCCGAATGGTTTGGAATTCTGGAGAGGTAGTGATGACGATGGACCTGCAGTAGCAGTAGGTACCAGCGGGGGCGCTATAGGTGTGAGAGCTTCATTAAGACATATTTCACCAATCAGAGGAAAATCTCATTTTTATATATACCATGAAAGCATTGGATTTGAACATTTGAAATGTGTGTCTGTAATGAATTGAAAGCATTGTTGTTAGTATTGTGTCTAGGTTCCTGCTGTTGCCTTTTAATGATATTTTGGAGCCACGCCTCACAGCGGTTCCTTGAGTCAGCATCTGGAGTCCCTGTGATAAGGTGCTGATGGGGCAGGCGCAGGGAACATGAAGGAATGCAGCGAGGCATTGTGGGATGGAACCTCCACTGACTATCATTAGCAGGAGAGGGGATCAGAAGGAGGGAGGTGAACCTCCTCAGCTCCTACTCTGCTGCTGTTGAGCACAATGCTGGGTCTCACACACACACACACACACACACACACACACACTTACTTTTCTACAGTTCAAATGCACAGACGTTTTTAATTGCTCCAGGTTATTGGTGCATTTGATGAATATTTCAGCATGTGGAGCGTTTTTGATTATTTCAACTCAGTTTGGCTGGACGAAAATCTCATCGATACTTCGGTACAACCGATCAAAACGCGAGACTGGGAAAAAAAGGACCTAACAAATCACGGACGGAAAAAATAGAATGAATCTCAGCTCTTATGTTCCCGATTATGTTACGTGTGAAAGTTATTTAGCGGGTCTCGCTCCGCAGTGCTGGAGAGGCGACAGCACTGTCACCAACAGAGGCGACAGAAGAGACTTTCACTGCGTTTTTACCCTGTACGTTTTAATCGTCGTGTAATCTTTTTTCGCTACACCTCGCGACCCCGGCGACATCTGACCTCGCCTGATGTTCATTTGGGATCATTTGGGGTCCGAACATCCACTTTTTTTTATTTTGGTATGGTTATGTAATTTTATGATTATCGACACAGGCCTCGAGTGTGACGAGGCTAATGAATTTTTTAACAGCACCAGGCCTTCGCCCTTCTCCTCATCCTCACCCCTCCGCGGACGGGCGGTGCCGGTGCTCTGTCGTGGCCCGGGGCGTCCCGTCACGCGCGACCCCGTCCTCCGTCACTGTCTCCTTCCCGTTATTTACATCGCGCCTTCAGCGTCCTAATTACTCCCGTTACTGCGCGCGCCCGGAGGGCACCACCCCCCACCCCCCCACCCCACCCCGGGGCGCGGGGAGGAAGGGGCCTAATTACGACCGCCGGGGCACGAGCACGCCGAGCACGCGCCGACGTTACATTAACGGCAGGTTCGTTCGGTCGTTCGTTGGTCGCGGGTTCTGTACGATCATCTGACAGTTTTCTGCTTTTTACAATTATGCTGTGTTGGGGTGTCGTGTGGGGTGTTTTCATGCAGCCGGTACGTTCAATACCAATCGTTTTTTTTTTTTGTTGTTTTATGTTCTTGCATTATACTTAGATTTCTTTTTTGTTTAGTTGGAAAGAAAATTTCGAGTTGCAAAAAATAAAAATAAAAACGGAAAATAGCAGAAATAGCGGGGAGTGGAGTCTTTAATGAGCTCTCAACTTTAAAGACTTGAAGGATATTAACAAGCAGCTTGACAAATGGCGCTTAGAAGCACATTAAAGACGCGGCTAATGGGGCGCATAATGACGGCTAATTTTCGATCAGATATAAATTAGAGCCCCAACGTGATTTGCCTTAAGGACTTTATGTAAATGATTCCGTTCTGTATAAACTGAGACGTGATGAATCGGTCCGCCTGTCAGAGCACCCCCCCCCCCACCCACACACACACACACACACACTCATCTGGAACAGCCCCCCATACACACACACACACACCGTTTCCGGTCGGACAGTGGCGAAACCCAACTTCAACGGTTATTATTTTATTATGACGACGACTACGTCACACAACGACTTCAAAGTGGGCAGAGAAAACGGGGCAGGCGCGTTCTTATTCCTTTGTAACGAAATCACGGCGCATAACAAGCGTCCACAGCTTTTTGAGAAATTGTACATATTCTGGTAAATAAAAACACGTCATTCGTGTGTGTAATCTTTGATTGATGCGTTAAATCGTGTTTTTTTTTTTATAATTTCGTTTAGGTTTGTCTTTTTATCGATGCTCTTTTCCAGCGCCATTTTGTCATTAATTATTAACAAGTCTTTCAGAAAAACACCCCCACTGCATTCAGAAATCGCTCAAACGACCCAGTAATGCCGAACACGTTTCCGAACACATTTCAGGGATGTTCATATTCAATTTTCATAAATCTGAGCATTTTGATTATTTTTTAACGTTTAGCTGCTTTCAATAACTTTTCGTAATTGTACATAAAACAGCCTGGATAAAGATAAAAAACACACAAAATTTGTGGATGAAGTTGATGGGCTTGCTGTAAAGAAAGGTTGCAAAGGTTTGATGATGATGATGATGATGATGATGATGATGATGATGATGATTTCATCCCCAGCAGACTGCTGCTGCTGAAACTTTCATCGGCAACGTGTTGCTCTGGCTGCACCGGGAGTCCAAATGCCAGTGTGTGTGTGTGTGTGTGTGTGTGTATAAACGAAACGAATATCATAGACAAAATTCACATGTTTTTTTTTTTTTTTTAACACAACGAGTAGAATATTCGAATTTAAAAGAATTATTGTTTTATTTCGATTTTGCTTTTACCCAAAATAGGTCTTTTGTGCTCATTATGTTGGGGAAAATGAAAATGCCCCGAGTGCCTCAATCAGTCAAGGCCTGTTATTTGTGAAGCCAAGCGCGGACCTATCACAGAAGGTCATGTGACTGCGTGTGTGTGTGAGTGAGAGAGAGAGAGAGAGAAAGACACACAGACAGAGAGGTAAAGAGAGAGAGAGAGGCCGAGTGTGCGTTGCCATGCCTCAGATGCTGACCCTTTGATAACAGCTAATTATAGAATCGAATAAAAGCGTTTAGAACAGTAACGGGAACGGCGGCAGATACTCACCGGCGAGGCGGGACGCGTGTCTCCCGTGAAATGTGAATACAGCGTCCAGGCCGGGGTGTAAATGTACAGTTGAAATATTCTATTGAAGGGTCCCTCGGCGGAGCGCCGACAGCCGCGGGCTTCATTAAAAATTCATCAGGTTCCCTGTGAAAAAGGGGGGAAATGTTCAGGGGGGGAGGGAGGGCGGTGCGAGAGGGGGGGGGGGCAGAGGGGCCTAATTAGAACAAAGGAAACGCGCGACCGCCACCGCCCGCGTCTCCGAGACCCTCGTTACACCTCAAATCCGGCGGCGGCTTCCACCCCCCCCCCACCCCCAACTCGCGCACGCGCGCCCCTCTCTCCGGATCGATTCGATATCACGCGCCTCCGAAGGTGAAATATTCGCGGAGGTCGGGCAGATTCCCGCCGAGACCCTCCCGGCCCGACCCGCGGTGACCGACAGTAATTAACCGTCCCGGCTAATGATCACTTACTCACAGCTAGTAATGATCCTGCTTTTCATAATTCGATGTGTAATTTAATAATTCGCGCGTGTTAAGTGCGCGGCTCGTTTAGGAGAACTGATTTCCACTCAGCGGGAGCGGAGCGTTTTTAATTAATCACGAGTGTTAATCAATACCCAATCAGCGTCATTACAAAAAACGCGTTCGTAAATGCGTCTGACGTCACATTTTACACGACGTAAAATAATAACCCGAAAATCATGTGATGCCAAGTGTTGAAATCATGGTAAATTATGATCTGTTTAAACGTCCGTTATTTAGTGTGTGTGTATCTGACTAGTGAAGGTGTGTCTGAGTAGTGAAGGAGTAGAGAAGGTGTATCTGAGTAGTGAAGGTGTATCTGAGTAGTGAAGGTGTATCTGAGTAGTGAAGGAGTTGTGAAGGTGTATCTGAGTACAAAACGAGTATCTGAGTAGTGAATAAGTAGTGAAAGTGTATCTGAGTAGTGAATGAGTAGCGAAAGAGTATCTGAGTAGTGAAGGATTAGTGAAGGTATATCTGAGTAGTGAAATACTAGTGAAGGTGTATCTGAGTAGTGACTGAGCAGTGAAGGTGTATTTGAGTAGTAAAGGAGTATCTGAGTAGTGAAGTATTAGTGAAGGTGTATCTGAGTAGTGAATGAGTAGTGAAGGAGTATCTGAGTAGTGAATGAGTAGTGAATGTGTATCTGAGAACGAAGGTGTATGTGAGTATTGAAGGTGTATCTGAGTAGTGAAGGTGTAACTGAGTAGTGAAGGTGTATCTGAGTAGTGAAGGTGTATCTGAGTAGTGAAGGTGTATCTGAGTAGTGAAGGTGCATCTGAGTAGTATCTGAGCTGCAGGGATGAATGGATGGAGGGAGGGGGGATGAAAAGCTGGAAAGTGAGGAACAGAGATTTGGAAGTCGCTGTCCAAGGTGCTGAACGCCTACAGATCTTGAGAAAGATGACAATCCGAGAGCAGAAATGTAAATTTCTCTCTCTCTCTCTCTCTCTCTCTCTCTCTCTCTCCCTCCACCCACCCCCCCCCCCCTCCTCTCTACCGTCTCTACCGTAAACGTGATCCGAGGTGGGCTTCAAAGCCTGCCGGTGTCGGAGGACGGGCGAGGGGCGTCGACTGTGGATTTAAATGGGCCTCGGCGCGTTGGCAGGCGAGCTGTTTTTCTGGCGGCCTGACATCTGGCGGGACGGGCCCGGGGGACCCCCAGCCTCTCCACGGACCCCCCTGATTAGACTGTAATAGAATATTAGCATTTGCTCTCAGGTAGGCTTCCGAGGGGCTGCGAATAAAAAAGCCGAAAAGAAATATTTACCGAGATGACGGGTAAAAAACAAAATGCACTGCCCACGCGCCGTCGCCGCGAAAAATAAAACCCATCCACGGAGAACATTCAATAAAATTCGTTCTTTAATGAACACACATATTTCAATTCAATTATCAAACGATAACGGAAAATGTACATGTAGCAAATGACGGGAAATCTAACGCAACAGACATCACAGGAAGGAGTAACCTCAGCTAAAACAGTAATACAGCAAAAACCTGTACGCATAATTATTCATTTTCAGTGAGCATGAACTATTTACATTATACACGTATACGTCCATGAAATGGATCATTTCTTCTTTTTTGTCCATATTAAGAAAAACATTACAAAGTGAGATTAACAAGCAACGACCCAGTAATGATGCGCGTATAATAATAATAATAAGAATAATAATGATAATAATGATGATAATAATATTTTTTTCCTACAAATAAATAACCAGGAACATGGATAAAAATAATTTGCAGAGGAGGGAAGACTATCTGGATAAATCTCTCGATTGTGCAGTCTCAGACATTTATGGTCCTTTAATTTTTTTTTTTTTTTTGTAGAATCCCACGCTTTGCTGGCTGTCGACGCAAAAAAAAAAAAAAAATTCTCGAGCAAAACGCAGAGGAGGGAATCCCGATAAATATGTAATGAAGTAAACATGACCTCACGTGATAAATAGTTGATAAGAATAAGAGCCAGGGTGGAGCGCGAGTCCCACCCGAAACGAAATGAAATTAGAAAATAATAATAAATAATAATAATAATAATAATAATAATAAAGACAAGGCCGACCTCTCTTCACACGTCTCTTCTCGTTATCTACACGCCAGACGTACAGTCCTAGGCGACCAAGTGTACTCAGTGCTTAAAAAAAAACGGTAAATATATATTTATATTTTATCCATATCTGGTCTTTTTTTTTTTTAAGAAATGAGAAAACGAGGCATGGACGGAATCATTTACAGCGGAACCGAATCCCAAGTGTTCTGTAGCAGGTTCGGGTGTGGACCTGTTTTTTTTTTTTCTTCTTCTTCTTCACACTGTACACTCTTTAAAAAATAAAAATTAAAACCGAACAAAGGGACTAAAACCAGTGCTAAAGGGTTCTGATTGAGGCTCAGCAAAAGTCAAAAGGTGCGGCGCCAGAGAAAAAGCAGAGGTCTTACTTGCTCTCGGCTCCTCGCGCGTTACCGGGGGGTCGGGGGGTGGGGGCGGGGGTCAGGGGGTCAGGGGGTCACGGAACCCGGGGCTACACGCACGCGGAGTACTTCATCCGTTTCTGCTTCTGCCGCTGGTTGCAGAACCACACGCGCACCACGTTCTTTTTCAGGTCCAGCTTCTCGGCGATGGCCGCGATCTTCTCCGACGACGGCCGCGGCTGGATGGCGAAGTAGGCTTCCAGCGAGCGCTTCTCCGGCGCGGCGATCGACGTGCGCTTCCGCTTCTTCTCGGCGCCGTTGAAGAGCTCCGGCTTGCTGAGCTTCTCGCGGTGCGACTTCTCCGCCTCCTCCAGCCACGCCTGCAGGATGGGCTTCAGCGCGATCATGTTGTTGTGGGACAGCGTGAGCGACTCGAAGCGGCAGATGGTGCTCTGGCTGAGCGAGCCCACGCCCGGGATCTTCAGGTTGGCCAGGGCCGAGCCCACGTCCGCCTGCGTGACGCCCAGTTTGATCCGCCGCTGCTTAAAGCGCTCGGCGAACGCCTCCAAGTCCCTGGGATCGGCGTCCACGTCGCTCATGCAGCCCATGTGGGACGGCAGCCCGTGGGCGTGGGCCATGTTGATCGCCGCCTGGTGCATGTGGTTCATGCCGGCCATGTGGGCAGGGTGCGCGGGCGTGGACACCACCGAGCCGTCCGGTCCCGCCATGGCCCCCGCCAGCGCCAGCCCCGGCGTGATGTGGTCCAGCAGGTCGCCCTCCAGAGCCTGGTGCGGCTGGTGGTGGTGGTGGTGGTGATGGTGGTGGTGGTGGCCGGCCAGCGCCGACGGGTGCGAGATGGGCACGGAGGAGGAGGAGGAGGAGGACGAGGTGCAGGGCAGCGTGTTCATGGTGTGGTAGGTGGCGTCGGGCTTGAACGGGCTGTGGTGAGGAGGGTGGTGGTGGTGGTGGTGGCTCTTGGTCTGCGAGACGATGTCCACCGCCGCCAGAGCTTCCGCGCGGGCCAGCAAGCTCTCATCCAAGCCGCCGAATATATTGCTCTGCAATTGCAAATAGAATGCAGACATAACTGTCAGCGGGGAATTGGAGCTGCGCGTCGAGGTTTTAAAACATTTCCAGCGGAAAAAAAAAAAGGAGAGAGGAATCCTAAAAAAAAAAAAAAGAGAGAGAGACACAGACACATGCAACATCCCAGGTCATAAAAATTCATACGAGAGGCAAACCCGGATGAATACATAAGTTGGGAGGGAGAAAAATGGATGTGTTGGGTGATTTGCTGTTGGAGACATGAAAAAAACATCAAGCAAGGAGAGAGAGAGAGAGAGAGAGAGAGAGAGAGAGAGAGAGAGAGAGAGAGTGGGCTGTCAGAATGTGCCTTTAAGCGGTGATTATGCAGAATACGTACCGGTGGGGTCGGGAGACATGCCCGGCGCATCGCCTCCGAGCCGCCGCCGCCACCGCCGCCGCCGTGTCGCGAGGACGCGCACGACGACGACGACGCGTTGGACGTCAGGCTGGTGCTGGTGGAGGAGGAAGAGGAGGAAGGGTGCAGGCTGGAGTACTTGGGCTCGGGCATGGCGAACGCCTGCTTGCTGTTCAGAGACATCATCATCATGTTTGCAGGCGCCCGCGCCGCCGCGGGTTCCTTTTTAAGAAGTTGAGACCCCGCCTTCTTCTTCTCGCCGGCCGAGTTCGAGCCCAGTCGGCGTCGAGTCACTGCGCGAGGAGGAGGAGGAGGAGGATGGTGATGGTGGTGATGAGGATGATGGTGTCCCAGGTCTCCGGGCGGCGCATGTGGGGACTCCGGCGGCCCCGCAGTCCGCAGGTGGAGCCCCGGGGAGAAGCCCGCGAGTCTCGGTCCCGGCTGGTCACGTGACGGGTCAGGACGCAACAAACCCGAGGGGAAAATACGGAGAGAGAGAGAGACAGAGAGAGAAAAGAGGAAAAACAAAGTTTTTTTTTTTCAAGCAAAAAAAGCGCAAAACGCGAGCTTTCGACCCCTTTTTTCTCCTTGATTCCGTCGAGCGAAAGATGAAGGAGCCGAAACGAAAACCGCGTCTGCGGCGGCGGCGGCGGCTGTCGCGTTACTTCAGCAGCTTCCAATGCAGCTGGGACTCGATCTGAAGCCGGTCTGAGGCGGAGGGCAAACTGTTCGTCTCTCTCTCTCTCCCTCTCCCTCTCTCACTCTCTCATTCACGCGCACACGCACGTACACACTCTCTCTCTCTCTCACACACACACACACTCCCTTCCTCCCTCTTCCCCCTCTCTCTCTCTCTCACACACACTGTCGCCCTCTCGGCTACCTGGAACCCCCCTCCCTCCCTCTTTTCACGATTTATTATTCTTCATTAAGCCGCCCGCGTCACCGGGGAGACTCTGCGCATGCGCGGCGGCGTTTACGTTTCGCCGGAGAGGGGCTGCGGCTTTTTGCGTCCGACGTCCGTCGGCTCGGAGGGGATAAAGGGGACGAGCGGAGGGCCGCGGCGGACACCCCCCCCCCCCCCCCCACCCCGTTCCCGCACCCCTTCAACCAATTACGCGCGCGCCGCCGCGCGATGATTCGATTTGGACTTCGTTTCACCCGCGGCGCGCTCCGATCGAATTTGGACGTGTAATACACCTTGACGAATTTATTAGTTTCCGCAATTATGGAAATAATAAATAAGGCGCGGCCGTTATGAATCCGCCGCCACCGGAGAGGCGCGTCTGTGCGCGGAATACTTTATTCATGTCGCTAAAAGAGATTTTTCGAAAACTGTCTTTAGGATTTAATTGCAAACCCAATACAATTATACTCTTGTCGCAGCGGGCTATTATCACATCTTCGTACTAATTAGGCTACTTCATCAGTGATATAATTAAAAACCTTTAATCATATTCTAATTAACAAGGCTTGTCTAATTTGTTTAATCTCCTCGAGTCCAGTAGATGAGCTAATTGATATAAGATTCGGCGGCAAAATTTCTGACCATAAAAATGAAAGATTTGTATAATTTTTAAAATATATATTTCAGTCGAATTCAGTTATTAAAAAAAAAAAAATTAAAAAATCAAATTGATAATTTTGGATTCCAAACCATTTCTACTTCTACAAAATTAGGGTTTAATTGCTATGTGTAAATTCTGTCATACAATTAGAACACAACTTAATAACGTAGTTATTTCAATATCAATTTAAACCTAATAGCTCTAAAAAGAATATTACGAATCTAAGAGCTTTAAAATGCATTTAGAATTTCTCCATTGTGACATCAGCTAATATTACAAATGTTTTTATAAAAAAAAAAAAAAATTTAAAACACCTTGACGTTACGTTTTACCCCGTCGCGGGTCCCGATCGCTGTCTGCGTGCATATAGCGAGCGACTGAATTACCATGAAACTTTAACGGAATCATCCATATTTTACCGCCTCTAAATCGCGCCATGAAATTTTCATTTGCGACGAAAAGTGCATCTTGCGTCAACGGAATCAATTCGGCCTTCGCCGCGCAGCCCGTGGACGTCAGTGGGATGTAAGCATTCGGGTGGGGTGAGGGGGTTCTGCCAGCCCTCGTCTGGCTGAACAAATATAGATCCCCCCCACCGCACCCCACCCTTTCGTTCTTTCTTTCTGGATTCATTGTCATTTATTGGGCGCCGGGGTCACGTGACCTCGGGCGCCCTCGAACCGCCCTCTCCCCCGCCCACTTCGGGCGGCGCGGGTGATTGAGTGGTCTCATCAAGCCAGGGACCCCCGGTTTCCGGCAAAGACCCTTCCTTCTCTCGCACACATCGGCGTTTCATCCTCGATTTGTACCTGCAGACAGACAGCAGCGTCCCACCCACCAGGTCCCAGTGACTGGAGAGAGAGAGGGAGAGAGAGAGAGACAGAGAGAGAGAGAGAGAGCGGCTGTGCCTTTCCTCCCAGGAACTGAGGAAGAGGAGTAACTCCACCTGCACACAAATGCAGGGGGAAAAAAAGGAAGAGAAGTAAAAACGCTGTTTGATATCCTGCAGCTCAGGTGACTTGTTTGCTTTTTTGACACACATCAGAATCCAGGCACGCTTGCTGCGGAGTGTGTGTGCGTGTGTGTGTGTGTGTGTGTTGCCAGTGTCCCTCAGGAGCCCCGAGCCCCTAACAATCCCAATTACGGCCCGGCCGCCGGGGACACGTCAGCCAGGTGACAAAAGACGGGGAGCAAGGCGAGTGGGCGGGGCGGTCCACCGGCCGATGACTCTTTTGAAGGAGCACCTCTCCGACCGTCCCCGGTTCACAGCAGCGGCTCGCAAAGTGGGCTGAAACGTCCGAAAACGATATGGCACACTTGTCCTGGGCTCAGATTGGGAATGAAGGACGTTCGCTGTGCGCTCCTGGCGCAGCTACAGGCTGGAAGGGTGATGTCTGGACTGCGGCCCGAAGAACACGTGACATTTTTGATGGTGCAAAAAGAAAGGACAGACTGGCCGAGACTGAAGCTCTTGTACAGCCTTCATTGTGAGTTGCACTAGCTTGTTCACATGTATTTTCTACATGTTTCTTACATTATATCTGAACCTTTATTATACGAGCCATAGAAAAACAGCGATGCTCAGCACGTGAACAAAAGAAACTTTTTTTTAGGCCTAAATAAGTAAGTAAAAATCCCGTGACCCTCGTTGCTGTAAAATGTCTACATCTCGCTCCAGTCCGTAAACCAGCCCGGAACCGACGCCGTTCTAATGGTTCACCGACCCAGTGCTGGTCTGAGGCCAGTTCGTGGCGCGGTAGAGCTCTTCCCCTCGCGTGTCGCTCTGATCGGGGCTTAACCTGGCCAGGGACTGATTAGAGCGCCGCAGAGAGGGGGGGGGGGGTCAGGGTCGGGGTCAGCAAAACAAATAACGCGCCACCAATTTCCCCCCGATACCACGGTCTGGGACACTGGACACACACATTTGCTGTCTGTCTCTCTCTCTCTCTCTCTCTCTCTCTCTCTCTCACACACACACAACACACACACACACACACACGGGCTGCAGGGCAGTGCACAATAAGGTCAGCTCTGGTAATGATGTCACATACCTCTAGGTCCTCCAAATCAATATGTGGAGGCCCTCAGCACCTGTCAGCCCGTCAAATAATGCAACAGTGAGGGAACGTGGCTTCGAAATTGTCTCTCTGTTGACATTATGAGAAATCGCAGCCCTGCTTGTGGCAGTATTAATTTAGTTGTAAATCAGTGGGATTTCCGGGATCGGCTCTGTCCGGTAGGAAAGGGAACGCCGTGCCGCTTTGGTTCGGAGTTCTCGAACGGTGTGACGGACCTGTAAATTCTATCGTTACCATTGCACCATAGAATAAAAATCTCTTCGGCATCTGGCTATTCCGAATAGTTTTTTATAAACGTTACGCCTTTATTCCCCAAGTCCATTGGCGAGATTTTATCAGTGGATCTAAAGTGCCACTGTAGACTGGAAACAAGAACCATTCTGTGTGCTTCGTTCTTTCAGGCGACTCGTCTCTCTATGGTGTCATTAACGCAATTAACGCAGTACGATTAACGCAAATTCAACCAGCCCCGGTGAATTGTGTGCAGCCTTGTCCCGTCTCCGGTCCTGAGTTTCACCGCTCGCTTTGCTGAAACTTTGGCTTCCATCACCCCCAACCGATATACGTTACAGGCCAAAAGTTTGGACACACCTTCTCATTCAATCTGTTTTCTTTATCTTCATTCCATTTACTTTGGTAGATTCTCACTGAAGGCATCAGAACTATGAATGAACACATGTGGAGTTATGTACTTAACAAAAAACATGTTTTATATTCTAGTTTCTTTGCTCTGATTACTGCTTTGATCACTCTTGGCATTCTCTCGATGAGCTTCAAGATGTCGTCACCTGAAATGGTTTTCCAACAGTCTTGAAGGAGTTCCCAGAGGTGTTAAGCACTTGTTGGCCCCTTTGCCTTCACTCTGTGGTCCAGCTCACCCCAAACCATCTCAATTGGGTTCAGGTCCGGTGACTGTGGAGGCCAGGTCTCCACTTTTTGTTAAGTACATAACTCCACATGTGTTCATTCATAGTTTTGATGCTTTTTGAACTTTTGGCCTGTACTGTACAAGTAAATACTGTGATCGCATACATCTGCTCTTGCACGTAATAAACTATGAAATATAAAGGTCTAATAATACACTGTGGCGGCACCCAGCACTGTCTACCATTGCCATTACAGGTCAGGCAGACACACGTGTGACACAAGCATCTTACATATCCAAAGAAAAATGTCTGCTGCTGCTGCTGTTCATTCCCACTGCAACAGCTTGCCTTTGATTGAGAGCGAATTAAAGAAGAAGAAAAAAAAAAAAACAGATTATTTTCTTCTACACCTTTTGGTGCGAAAAATGCCTGAAATCAGTGACAGCAGGCATTTCCCCAGCAATGCGCAACAAAGCCTGCGAAACCTTTGAGCACGCTGCACTGCTCTCACTATTAAACAATGTCAAGTACGGGGAAACGAAGCCACTTTATTCAGCACAAGGCTGACGTTCCCAAGCAAGGCGTCGGGATCTACATCCGGAACCCATCAGTGTTGTTCTCGGTTCTCACGGCCCGGCTTCAAAGTCCAGCGTCACTGCCACTCAGGACTGCCGCTCGCGCGCTCTCGCCTTCTCCTCACCCCGGCGCAGCCGCTTTTTAACGCTGAAGTGCCGCCGCCTGCGGTGCCGGTGAGCGAAGGTGCGCGTCAGATGCTTTTTTCCTAATGATCAACGGAGGACGGGGTCCGTCCGACGCGCTTTAACATCCCCTCCGCCGCTCATTAGGCCGACTGTCCCAGGTGATAATATATGGCTTGTCATAGGTTGTCTAATGGTTGATGCTAATTGACCCCCTTTCCTCTTTTCTAGTTCGCAAATGAAAAGGTTTCCCGGCCCTCTGATGGGGCATGTCACTATCTGATCCGACAAATTAAAAAGCTCTCTCCTGTCACACTGTCATCGCGTCCCAGGTCTCCCACTCATCAGCGGTAATGATCTCCACCACCCAACCCCCCCTCCATCCAAGACAATGCCAAACAGCCTATTTAAAGTTTTGCCATGCCACAGCGCATCACACACTCGCCTGTGTGTCTGCGTGTCACATGATTATTAAGAGCAGCGTGTGTGTTCACGTCTGCGAGGCTTTCGCAAGCCTTTTATTCTTCTCCGCGGAAAGATTAATAGCTTCTGGCTGCTTTTGGCGTCGCTGTTCACACGTGCTGAAGTTCTGCTTCTATCTTTCTATCTTCTTTACCTGCAGATTCCAAATGTGGTGTAAGAAAAAGTTAAAGTCATCCCATCACCACGCCACATCCATGAATCATGGCAACACTATCAGGCATATAAACCAAGCATGTACCAAAACCTCCCCACATCTTGGGCCAAACTACAAAAAAAAAAACCATCATCACATTGTTCCTCTTCATTCATGCACTGTATCATGATTAATTTATGTTAACATGGTTAGATAAGATAAGAAGGAAACATATTTGTGCATGTGATTTATGGCTGGGTGCAGCCTTAAATAATCCAGAATTCATGCGCAGGAGAGCTGTCAAATATTTTATGTTAATAAAAATTCTAGCCAGTCCTTCACAGAAAACTAGGATACAGACAAATACCAAGAGGTTCTTTCTGATCTGGTGAACCATCCCTATAGTTTAGCTCTTAGCATCAGTTTGACCAGTATGTTATGACCAGAATAAAACCCCTGGCCTGACTGCTGGATGCACCCTAATCACATGACCGAGTTAATACATTTATATAAGGCATGTTTAAAACTATGTTGGGAAGAGGATCAGACAGGGAGTGACATGGACATGATCTGGATTCTTCGCTTTTCTGCTTACTCCTAATCAGGGCAGTGGAGGCCAAGCTAGGGCGCTGCTTGCTGCACACTGAGGGCGATGGTTAAAAGCAGAGGACACATTTCATTGTCACCGTGTGTTGTGCTGCAGTGTATCACGATGACAATCACTTCAATTTCATGGTGGGAGTAAAACCCGTCTAAATTCGGACCCCATTCTGGGACACTGGGTGCTCTGCTAGGCTAAAGTGGCTCTGATATTCATTGCCTCTAATCATGGTCTTGCTTTGTCCCATGTCTTTCTATCAAATCTGGTGTCTTACCTGCACACTTTGTGTGTGTCTGTCTGTGTAACTTTCTAATGTGTTCGCTCTATTGACAAAAATGCCCCAGGAGTGATCAAAGGCAGGCGTTCAGCGGCTCTGTCAGGGCCGCGAAGTCGTGGTCTGTAACACTAATGATCTTCAAACGCTTTCCCCAACTGCTTGGGGAGCCACGTTCAACTCTCCAGCAAGTTCCACCGTCCTGCCCCACGAGGAGCGTTATGGAGCTCGGCTAGTAAGGTGACAGGTGTCAGGTGCCACGCGCCTCATCTTGTTCATTCTGCTAAACTGCAGGGAAGGCCCTTCCACGACTCCTCCGCATGCTTATTAATTAGCCCTGGTAGCATGTTAGCAGCCATATGCTAATTGGCTCATTTAAATTAGCCATTGACTGCCATCAAGCTCCTGCTGATTTTATTCTCGAGGTGTAGCGCAGCAACACAGGTTCTGTTATCTTCCGCCTCTGGCCCTCAACGTGCTGTGGAAAAAAAACTAAGCCAATCCATCAAATTAAACCCTATATGGCTCAACATTTTCTCTAGGAGAACAACATGAACTAAGCTAAAACAATGTTTCTTAGTTAATAGGGAGTAATTCACATCGTCAGTTTAGTCTTTGCATTTTTTTTCTTTGTTACTCAATTATGCAAAACCTATTCTCATTTTGGACTCTTTACATCTCATCCTTGGCAGTGGTGGCCTAGTGGATAAGGAAGCGGACTCCTAACCAAAAGGTTGTGGACTCAAATCATGAATCGCCAAGGTTCACCTTGTGCTCTGCTTTCTGTGTTTCAAAAGGACAAAACCAATCACTTTTTTTGTCTCAAACTGCTGATGTTCGAACTGTCACATTTTAAAGTTAATGTATCGGCCAAGGTAAATTGTCCAACTGAATTCACAAAAGAAAAAACACACACACACAGACAAATACACACGAAAAAAAAATAAATCATATACATATTTCACGAAGTACAGTGGTAGTTTGAACGTATGTGAGACGTCCCACAGTATGTGAGATGTCCCACAGGCTGACCACTCAGCACTAATATTGACTTTGAAGCCGCAGGGCCTGGACAACTCTCACTAATCACCGCTGGCTTGGATTTTGCAGTTTAGAGTGATTTAGAGTGATTATAGGACAGTTCTGTGAGCTTACATAGGCCTGGCCAGGGAAGACTGGCATAGAAGCCTGACGACCTTTGACCCCACCGTTTGCAGCTGATTTGCAGCCAGCAGAAAGAAAGGAAAAGGGGTTCCTTCTCTGCCTAAGCCTAGTCCCAATGGAGAGAGCACACTCGCTCACACACACATGCGCACACACACAGGAGTCATTAATTCCTACTTTGCATCTCCTCCATGCAATATTTATGGGTCACCGAGTGAGAGAATAATGCAGAAAATGAAAGAAAAGACACACCTCCATCATCATGCCTGCGGATATGCTCAGTCATGTGGCCAAGGAGTTACACATGTAGCCGTCTGTCTCTTTAACCCTTAAATGATTAAAAACAGTATGCCTTTGCTGCTTAATCTTTGATATTTAAAACACAACGAAATATTCTGCATTGACAGCCATTATCAGAATGTTTTTTTTAATAAAACGTTTCACGAGTAATTGTATAAATATATATATATTTTTTTGCAATTTAGAAAATCAGACGTGGGAGGAATCCATGTTAAACATTTAAGAAATATAATTTTGTGTATTTCTATTTATTTGCTTGTTTATTGTGTGTTTTTGTGCCTGTGTGATGCACCTTTGAGTTTGTCTGGTCCGCTTCTGTGCCTCCATAACTGGGCCTGTTTAAGTCTGTCTCACCCCCAACCCCCCCACCCCCCTCAAGTGGAAGGACACTCTTGAGAGACCCCTGTTGTGATTTGAGGACCACTTTGGATCTATAATCCACTCCAAATGTGCTGATAATTCTCTTTGCCAGGCCACTCTCTCGCCGGTGCCTGGTGTCACACGAGTGGCCTCTTGGGATCGGATCAACCAATGATAACAAAGTAGCCAGATGTCTGGCGCTGGCAAAGTCCCAGAAGCCGGGCAGCAGCATGCGGTAGCATCCGCCACAGGCCCAAGATCAAAGCTACCTGAGAATTACTTATGGGCACAAAATATGTGTTGCTTATTCCACACTTCCCATTAATAACGATCTGGGAGAATTTGTATTTCTAATTAACTCTTTCTTCCAGGGCACAGAAGTGGTGTAGATTTTCCTGGGCTGAAGCAGTGTTTTTTTTTTTTTTGAGGGGGGGGGCTTTTTTAAACATCATAGAGGGGAGAAGAGAGAGCGAGAACAAGAGGAAGTTGCATACAGCAGAGGAGCATGAAGGAGGGCCGAATCAGCATCTTTCACAGGGTGCACACTTTTCTTCATCAAACAAGCAAACAGCAAGATTCAGCAAGATCAGCTGAAACCAGCCTGGCAGAGCAGCCCGCCTCACCGCATAGCACTTCATTACAGCATTTCTGATCCCATCGTCGAGTGGTAACAAGCTTTTGCTTCATGTTGTTAATGAACCGTTTAGATGATACAGCGCCACTTTTCTGACGTATCTGGGATCCAGATATGCATCCTCAGTGATAAAATTCTGTCATTCTGCCTGACCTTGGGGAAGAAGGGATCTCTGTGCGTGTTCTTCTGTCAGGAGTCTGGGATCAGCACAAAGTTTCTTACATGATTTATGCTCAGTTCACAGGTATTTAGACTGGACACCCTGATAAAGGGGACCCTTTAAAAGCCAGTTGTGCTTCAGCGGAAATGTCCCATTTTTCACACAGAAAAATTCAGCAGCACAAAGTGAGGAGGTGTGGAAGCCACCCTGACTGATCTGGATTCCTGCTTATTTCCAAGCTCAAGTTCATTGTTTTAGGACCTCTTGTGCACAGATGGTAGCTACTGGGCACTTTCCCAGGCAAGGTGCGGCTTATAGTCAATCATTTATTAATTATTCACCAATGAGAGTGTTGCTCCATGTCCATGCTTGATGGGGGGGAGGCCCCGGCTTGTAATGAATAAGAAAAAGAATTGCTAAGTGGCCACGTCTCTGCACGCGGCATGCTAGCTGCTGTTTAGACGAGCGCTGCCTACCCTTGATAAGCTGTCTCAGCTCATTGGGAACAAGGTAAAGGTTGGCTCTCCTGATTAACTCTTGTTAGCTGCCTTTAAATATTAATACAGCTTGCATTGGTGCTACACTTTTATCCTCTTCTTCTGCTCCTATGCTGCTCACAAAGTAAAGTGCCAACGTGCAACATGGCATACACCTCAAACATTAAACTTTAGCAGCATCCTGGCCCATTTGAGGATGGGCCAGGATGCTTGGACATAAAATTAAAAAGTAAGCCTTTCACTGTCAAGAAGTCATAAAATGCTGTAGAAAACAGTACAAAATAAATGTTAACTTAATGCTCAAGATAAAAAAACAATAAAGAAATATTAAAGCAGATAACAAGACAAAAGTAGTAAATGATGAGAGCCATTGTCACAACTCGGGGTACAATGGGGAAAAAGACACAGAAGCAGGACATTGTGGAACAAGGGCCAAAAGGAAACAGAAAATTTTCAAATCATCCCAAAAGCATGTGTAACAAATACAGGAACTGAAAACAAACTCAAAGGTAAGTAACAGAGTCCACTTCCATGATGCAGCACCTACTGGGTGCTGCCAACATGCTTTTCAGGGAGTCCTGATCAATCATGCTTAATTGGTTCCTGCTGAGCTCTTAGGACTCTTAGGACCCCCCCCCCCCCCCCCAAGGGCGTTCAAACCCCAGGGCTCCAGCAACGCAGGCATCCCTGGTCCTCCCTGACTGTGGCACAGTGGCACAGGACATTCACAGCCATGAGCAGATTCTAGGCATTGGCATTGATGGGCAAGTTCTGGGTGCTAGCTTCAGTGGAGGCCTCTAGGTGCTTGGCACAATGTCTGCAGGCTTCAGCAGGATGTTCCTCCCATTTAATTCAGCAACATTTTTAATTACACATTATTGTTGCATGCAACTATGTAATTAAGTACAGTGTGATTACTTGTAATTCCATGACAATGAAATTACAAGTAATTACACATGACATTTCAAAGTATTTAATGACAGAGTTACATGTAGCAACAGCTGTGGAATGTAAAGTATTATTGACTACTGATTGAAAGCTGCTCCAAATAAGAGCGTCTGCTACGTTCCATAAATGAAAATGCATCAAATGCATCAAGCCCATGGCTGTAGAGACTAATGGAAATGTGACTCAAGTGAGGATGAGGAACATGATGCAACAGCGAAACAAAACAGAAAGTGAGTGGCAGCCAGGGCCGGAGCATGACAGCTTTGGCCAGATCACTGATGTGTTATTGCAGGGGAAGAAAAAGTTAGCTGAGACAATTTAAGATGCAGTTTTTTGAAGCAGTTTAGATCTACGAAGCGTGTGATCACTGTCAGCGTTCAACAATCAATCACCATGTGTTTTTATGTAAAAAGTGTAATTAAAGTGTTTTGAGATTTTCTATTTATTTCATTATTTTTTCCACAAGCTTCTCATTGCTGCTACAACAATGTTCTTCATATCTTTTAAGTGTCAAAACAATAAAAATACTGGAGATATTTCACTCTGTCCCAATGTTGAGCTTTTTATTATACATCATGACACTGAACAGAGTCATCTCCTGCATATTATTCTAATAATATTACTGGTTTGGAAGCTGTAATGCCTTACAATACTGGACAAACTAATAGTATTGCTGCAACATGCTACTGTAACACAGTACTGTCCAACACTGCATACTACCTAAACAACAATGAGTTCAAATTCATTTCAAATCGGTCTGTTTCCTTGCACGGTTTCTTGCTCTTTTTTAACTTCAAATGGCGAAAAATAGAAACCACAGCTGCATTGTCCCATCACTCGTCTAGCAGCTCTCTGCTGTAGCATTGGACTTGGACGATTATTAATGTGCACTGAATTATTTAACAGTATAAAATTACCACAGTCTTTTGATTTTTTTCCCATAGACTTTTGCCAACACAATTAAAGAGCATTACAGTGATTTTTGGTCAGGAGAAAAGGAATTCCCTCTCTCTTTCTCTCTCTCTCTCTCTCTCTCTTTTGTTCAGTATGGTACTTCTCTACATGCAACCTCTTGAGAAGAGCCCTTCCTGCACCACAGGTGCAGTGCATGCTGAGAACGGGAAAGGTCCACCCCTGACCCTACGTGCCCTGTGCTGCCCATGGATAATGAATGAGCAGGTATGCGTTCAGTGTCCAGCAGCCAGGCCGTACTGGGCCTTCCCCTTTTTTAAATATGGCCCAGAACCCTTTTTTTACGAGATTTTTTGAAACATGTCAGGTAGCATCACCTAGCGTCAGCGTAGACAGCTAACAATACTTCCCTGTTCCAAACCCACCTCAGACTGCCTGACAGCTCTGTCACTTTCAATCTGGCCTTGCTTTTGGTATTTGCTTGGAGTTATTTTTATCATCTTCAACATGCTTAGATAGAGTCCTGGAATGTAATTTATTTATTTCTCCATGTGACCGAGTGCACATGTACTTCCTTTCTTCGGAAAAACCCTGCTGGAATATTCTCTGTCCGCTGCCATATTCCGTGTGGATGACTGTCCACATCTCAATGACGAGGCTGGCTATTGGCAATAATTGGCACATTCCCGAGGCAGTCCTTGGAGAGATCTGAGCATGTGCGAAAGGCCTGCCCTTTCCACCAATTAGAGAGCTTCCCCCATGGGGGTGGGGGGGGTTTAGTAAGGGCCTAGCATGTGGCTTGATCCGGTTGTTTGTGGAGGCACAGCCTCTCTTTTTCCTCCTGCTTGGCCTCCTCGGAGTGAGCTGCCACTGGGAGGCCTCAGATCGGTGACCCCGCTGCACTTTTTCACCTCCAGAGCTGTCAGCTCAGTCCATCTCATCTGTCACTGACGAGTCCTCCCCCAAAAACGCTGCCACTATAAACAACTATTTCTCTGTTTTCACTTGTTTACTTTTTGTCTCTGTAGAAGATAGGGAAAAACCATGGTAAAAAAATAAAATTAAAACTTTAGGAAATAAAGGTATAAAGGATATAATATTATTAAATATAATTAAAATACATTAGATAAGTAAAAGTGAAGTGACCATGGCACCCCACAATGATTATAGCCAAGGTGTATTAGGAGTGTAGAGCAGTCCCAGAGGAACATCTGCCAAAATGTCTTCACTCCAACCCTGTCTTAATTATGCTTTCTTAATGGCCTGATAATGAGTGTGGAAAGTTGTAAAAAATATGTGGGCTGGACTGAACGCTTCCTACAGGGCCAGGGTTGGGAAACCCTGGTGTAGTGAATGCGGGGAATGGAGGAGTAAATGTTGTAAAAGTGTGACACCTGTCCGTCACCCATGCGGGCTCCTCCCTATAAACTGTGTTTAATAAGCATCATGAAAGTTGATCTTTCTCATCTCTAACATGTTTGTTTTCTGATTGTGCAGATCCATGAAATGAACCTGACATGATCAAAGCGAAAAGACAGTACGGTTCTAACGTCATTATATGGCTAATATTGCATAAGTTTACTACCAATACAGCCATGACCCATCAAAGCATGACCTCAATTAGTCATCTGAAGGGATGCTCTGCCATTGGGATTGAGTTCTGGAAATTTTGGAGGCAAACTCACCTTAAACTCTTTATAGAGCTCTCTATTCTCTCAAAGTCTCCAAACGGTCCTGTTATAATAAGGCTGTTCTCTGAGCTGATCAGTGCAACATTACTTGGCCTTTTTTTGGATAACACAAGTCAGAAAAGATTTTTTCCTGTATGTTGCAGTATTTTTACCATTTGACCATACGTATTTGTATGTTTTTGTGTGACGTTTAGGACATTAAATGTTTTCCTCTATTAGTTAAATGGTTTATGGTTTTCCACTGAAATGCTCTATATTCATTTGTTTCACAACATTATCCTGCTCACTGTTTTCAGTGCAGAAATGAGGGAATCCTTCTCCCTGGCATTCCCAGCAGGTGTGTGTGGCACTGTAATGGAAAAGGGCGATTAAGCAATGATGGGAGATTGCCTGTTACAAAATGCTGCACCCTCCGACAACAGTCTAGTGAAAAGGACGACAAAGTCACCTGAAAATCATTTGTTTGTTACTTTGGAACAGAAGGTGTGTTTTGTGGTTTGATGTATGTCTTTGCCAGAGATGAAAAAAAAATCAATGCATGATGGACCACACTATGGTTCGTCCAGAGGAGCTCCACAGGTTGACAAGTAATAAGCCATGCCTTCCTGCGTCCCCTTCTCCTTAGCAAGGGCCCTCACAGGGGGGACCGACCTAATACGCTGTCTGGCCTCGGGGCCTGGGGGAGGCAGTCTGGATTATTATGCTAATTCCCTGCGCCTCCCGCCCCTGCTCTCTGTCCCAGCTGGCCCCGCAGTCGTTAGAAGGTTCTTTCTGCTCCGACAGAGGAGTAATATGCTCCGTGATTGAAAGGGCAAAAGATCGAGCACTAAAAAGGGAGCGAGCGGACGTGCTGATAAGCATATGATAAAAGCACCATTGTGTGCCTATGCCTCTGAGAATGTTCCAGGTTTAGCAATTCCTATGGATTTGAGGAGGAGGTGAATATATTGTAGGGCTGGGAGGGAAAAGGGGAGGGAGGGAGAGGTTCTAATTACTCATTATATTTAAATCCATTTTGCCAGTGCTTTACTGTCTCTTGCCCTTTCCCTCCTGTGATATCACTTTTAGGATTAGGTAAAATTACATCCAAAAACAATAATCTTCAGTCCAAAGTATCTTTTATTTCTGTGTCTATCATCATAGACATTGTGAAGGGAGATAATAAGAAAGTGGCAGCTGTACCGATGTTACTTCCACATTCTTTTACTTCTATTCAGGCCTAAATAGACTTGGGTTTGATAATATTCATGTAAAATAATGAGTTGTAATTAAATGCAAGCATACTGCAAGTGTAAATTGCTTTGCAGATTTGTAAAGAGAGTAAATGTAATCTATTGGCATTCTCAAAGTCCAGTAATATTAAAATGAACTTGACTCAAAATGATTCCAGTCTTCACAACGATGATGAGGAAGCAGTACATTTTAATTTGAACTGTAACGGTGTTCTGTTGTGCTGCTCTGAACATCGTCCAGAAGTCTACTTTACACTGCCACTCCTCTGCTGGTTGGCATAAGATAAGATAAAGATAAGGTGATCCTTTCTTAGTAGGAAATTTACATTGTCATTGCAGAAAGTGGACAGTACAAAATAAAAAAATAATAGCACAGGTAATATTTTGACTGTATAATATAAAAGTGCAATGTACAAATAAAACAGTGAATGTGAGTTTTAAAAATAAAACATTTTGGTATATCCATAAAAAAACATATTTGTGAAATTGTACATATGTACAGAGTGGGTATATTTATACACATATTACACATAAGAATTGCATTGGATGTGTGTGTTTGTTCGTCTGTCAATGTGTTGTCAGCCGTTGAAGAGCCTGACAGCGGTTGGCAGGATAGACCTTCTGAATCTCTTGGTCCCACATTGTGGGTACCACTGAAGGAGCTGCTCAGTGCTGTCAGGGTCTCCTGCATGGGGGCTTAGTCACCGTTCTCCCGTCACTCACCACCTCCCCCTGGGTCCAAGAACAGAGCTGGCCCTCCGGATCATCCTGTTCACTCTCTACCTGTCCCCATACCACACCATAAAAGATGGCTGAGGCCACCACACAGTCATAAAAGGTCTTCGAGAGTAGGCCCTTCACCCCGTCCATCTGAACACCTAGACTCATGTCGTGGACTTTAAGGACTACTTAAGTTATGATGCTTTTGATTTAATGGTGGATTTTATTATGTACTTAGGCTTAAGATGCTTTTGGGAAACAGGGCCCAGATATGTAATTTTGTGGCAGCCCAAGGCGTATTCCATTCAAATGAGCTCCCTCAGTGTGACTTCTGCTTTAAATGAACAAGTGCTGTGTGGTGTTTTGGTGACGGTTAAGAAACATTGTGCATCTGTATGCACCTGTTCATATTCAAAGTGATTAGACCAAGTCACGTCCTTGTATGTTTATGGAGATCTACAACTGTTGTTTGAATATGACTTAACTTCCAGCTCTTCTACCCCAGAACACCAGTGAATCTATGAGAATTTTCATGTAGCTCTTAACCTTCAGGAGAAGATAATTCATAAAATGCCTTTACAAACTACTTAGGCTTGAAATGTTTTTGATTTTTGTGGCCCAAACCATCAACAAATCCCATCAATTTAGTGATTCTACCAGCAGGACCTACAAACTGTCATTGTTCAGTGCAGAAACCAGACTGCAATCCATACAATCCAGCATAACTCAAACTGAGCATATGTCATATTCTGCTTCTCACTAAATCTTGATACAAATCAACCTAGACACAAATCAAGAGAAGTTTATCCATACTTTATAACAAAAAGTTACTGTGTATGGCAGTGAGCTGCTACAGTTCTTCTGTTTCCTTACTCGCTCCCTGAAGGACTCCAGAGATTCTCCAGACCCATGCCGGGATGTGAATGTGCGGCCCAATCATATGCCTGATGAAAAGTGTGTGGACTCAGGCCATTAAAGTTGAAGCAGGGTGGTGTGGTTCGCCAAACCTTCCCTACTCGCAGCACTGGTCAAGCAGGCCTGACACCTCTACCTCAGTAATGAACAGAAGTTTCTGGACCACAGGGTCAATAATTCATGCTGAGCACAATTCAGCAGGGATGAGGATGGAGATGGGCAAGGGAAAGTATCATCAAGCCCTTCCTTGCTGTCTGTCTTGACTTGCAGACCCCTTGCTGAGATGTGTGCTATAGCAGGTGATGAGTTAAAACGGCGCCCGCACACACACACACACACACACACACACACACACACACACACACACACACACACACACACAAACATTCACCCCTCCCCTCTGTTCATGGAAACTCACTGTCTCACTCCATGCCACCCAACTTTAAAGGGCATACTTGATTCCCTGCAAACATCTTGAGTAACACCTGTCATCGATCACTGTCATCACTATTGATAGAGTTCTTGTGACTCGTGGTCTCCTCTTTGGGTGGTCGGCTAGTGGCTGATTATGGAGCAGCATGTGTGCAGTGGAAGGATTTGAGCATTTTACATTCAACCTATATTTTGACATCCTGGTAAAATTCATGATGGAAAGTAAGATGGAAACAAAACATTTGAACAGCATCTGGCCAATGTAGCAATATGCAACGGATACTCGTAATTCAAAAAACTTTTTGTGGGTGCAGTGTCTCTGTCCAGTCCAGAGTGCTGAGTGTAAGTCTCAGCTGTTTACCAGTGGCAGAGAGAAACAAGATATGTTTCACACTTTCTGAAGTCAACAATCATCTCCTTCGTTTTGTCCACATTCAGAGATTGTTGACCTCCTAGGTTGTCGTTGCACCTCCTCTCTGTGCGCTGAATCATCTTTCTGTGGCAGTGGTGGCCTAGAGGTTAAGGAAGCGGCCCCATATTCAGAAGTTCGAATCCCCATCCCTCAAGGTGCCACCGAGGTGCCACAGAGCAAAGCACCGTCCCCACACACTGCTCCCCGGGCGCCTGTCACTGCTGAATAAGGGTGATGGTTAAAAGCAGATGACACATTTCGGTGTGTGCATGTGTGCTGTGTTGCAGTGTATCACAATGACAATCGTTTCACTTTCTTGCTGATGAGACCCACCACATTTTTGGTGAACTTGATGATGTGGTTGAGAACCACATCATTGCTGCCCAGTCATGGGTCAGCAGGGAGAACAGCATTGGACTGAGCACACAGCCCTGAGGAGCTTCAGTGCGCAGTGTGGTGGTGCTGGAGATGCTGTTCCCGATCCGGACAGACTGAGGTCTCTCAGTCAGGAAGTCCAAGATCCAGTTGCAGAGGGAGGTGTTCAGGCCCAGCAGGCTCAGCTTCTTGACCAGGTGCTGAGGAATGATGGTGTTGAATGCTGACCTGAAGTCTATGAACAGCATTCGTATGTGTCTTTATTGTCCAGGTGGGTGAGGGTTAGATGCAGGGTGATGGCGATGGCATCGTCCCTGGAGCGGTTAGGACAATAGGTGGAGGGCAGCAGGGTCTTCATATGTTTCGTGACCAGCCTCTCGAAGCACTTCATCATCATCAACAGGACGGTAGACATTGAAGACGGGCACAATGATGTTGGCATTAAGATGTGCTCAGTGAGATGTGGCCTGCACAGCTGGTCTGAACATTCTAAGCATCTTCCAGGGATGTAGTCTGGTCCAGCAGCCTTTTGTGAGTTAACTCCGCGAAGAGTTTCCCTCACGTCCGCCGTGGTTAGACACAGCACCTGATCACTGGGAGGATTCCTCGCAGTCGAATCGACTGTAGAAGTCATTAAGCACATCTGGCAGGGAGGGGTCACTGTCACAGGTAGAAGTTTTAGTCCAGTAGTTTGTGACGGCCTGGATGCCCTGCCACATGTCCTGTGTGTCACCGCTGTCCTGGAAGTGGCTGTGAATTTTCTGCCCGTGTGCTCTAATGGCTTGAGACAGTTTGGTCCTTGCTGATCTTAGGGCCACCATGTCAACCTTCTTGAAGGCCGAGTCTTAAGCTTTAAGCAGTTTACGTACCTCTGCAGGCATCCACGGCTTCATGTCAGATTGTGTGGTGATGGACAGAAATGGCTCCTACTGGCAAGGTCCTCACCTGCTTCAGAACCAGTTTTGTGTGTTTGATGGGCGTTCTGGATGCTGGAATTAGCATAACAGTGATGTGGTCTGATTTGCCGATATGTGCAGACATGATCTAACACGTTATCTCCTCTCATTGCAAAGTCCACATGTTGATGGAATTTAGGGAGAAGTGACTTGAGATTTGCATGGTTGAAATCTCCGACGTCAATGAACTGTCCGTCAGGGATCACTAATAACTCCGTATACAATGCAGATCGCCTCCTTCGCATTAGCGCTGGGTGGAATATACACTCCAATAATGAAAACTATGATGAATTACTGCAGTGAATAAAAAGGTCTGCATCTCACAATCAGAAACTGCACAGTAGACTGGAACAGAGTTCTGGCACCATTCCGTATTGATGTAAACACACAAGCCACCGGCGTGGGTCTATGTAGTCCAGTTTATTGTCCAGGGAACGGACGTTGGATGGTAGGACAGATGGGAGAGCCGGCCGGCTAGGATTTGCCCTTAGCCTACCTCGGATCCCCGCCCGTTTCCCTCGCTTCCGGTTTCTGGCGCATCAGGCGACACCGGGGCCTGGAAGCCTGCTCCCTGCAGCAGTCCGAGTGCGCGCAGTTGTTCTCATAAGTCATCCTGTAGCATCACAGGATGACGAAGCAGGAATAGTGTTTTTTTTTTCCAATTTCAGATATTGCCTCAATGTCCATGTGTCTTTTCCAGTGCACAGGAAAACAGAAAAGTACAAAAAGCACCATTATAGAACCGGAGAGGCGGCCACGAGCTATTGTTGTGCCACCATCTTGGAACCAGGCAAATCTTGGGTGAGACCCTCCTTCTCTCAGCCAGGGCGTTGACAATGGTTTGGAGAAAAATCTGCAAAAAGGAGCGGGACAAAATCCCCCCTCAGGTACGTGCAAACCTTACTTACAAGAAACGTCTGACCTCTGTGATTGCCAACAAAGGTTTTGTCACAAATTACTAAAGCACGTTTTGCAAAGGGATACTTACTTCATTCATGAGAGTGCCAATTAATTTCTCTTTTGTTATATGTTTTTTTCCCCCCTACTCGGCACTTGTAGTCTTCCATCAGATCCATTCCTCATATTTGATCTCTTGTCTATAAATCTCTAGACCATGAACACCACCAAACCAAACAGCCATTCAATCCAAGAATTTATTTCAATACCTTGAACATGGCAAAAAAAGACACTGTGCTATGTCTTACACAGCTCTGCGAAATTATGCCCCTCAATTACACACTGACAAAGTTACCTACTGTGTCCCACAGAGAATCGAGCATGAGACACACCATCGGCAGTATAAAAAGTTAATTCCAATGAAAGACGGTAATGGTACACTTTCTGTTGGTTTAATAATGGCCACGTTCAACAGAGGTCACAGAGAGACAGAACGGAGATCAGGGCCTTCTCGCTGTACGGTGGGGATGTTTAATGAGACTGGGCTGTCACTTCAGCCATAAAATGTGGCAGGAGCAGTTTGACTTTCCCACTGTTCTGCATTATTAAGTGAAATCCCATTCCGTCTCTAAAGAATGGGTGTGCCAATAAATTTGTTCCTTCCTGCACACCATGAATATGTTACTGAACTGACAAAAGGAGCCCAGCACTTCCGTGGCCGTTACCTTCACTGTAGGAGGGAATCTATCAGTGTGGCATAATGACCATAATCATAATCAAGCTTCATACGTAACAGACGTGTGCTTTTATTAGCTGTCTTCACTGTGAATCTATGTTCAAATAAATGCTCAGCAATAACCATGCATGTAATGAATAATTCTCTCATCACAGGAATAAAGGAGTGAGCCTATGTGCGTGTGTGCGTGTGTGTGTGTGTGTGTGTGTGTGTGTTGTAATGTGATGCAGATATTGCTCGCTCCCTTGCGTCACTGCACCATTCATCATTGTCGCTCGGGATGGACTTTATTAAGTGGCCTCGGCACATGCCATGGCTTAATGTCCTTAAGAGGGCCAGACACCTGATTCAATTGGACTGATATTACCGAAGGGAGAGGACCCCTGTCCAACACACACACACACACACACACATATACACAAACGAGCAAGAGTTGAGATGAATGATGTGTGTAATGCCTCAGTAATGTGTGTCCGCAGCGCTGCATTAAATGTTGTAGACATCATTTACAGATGCGTATGATTCATGCCCACCCCCGACTCTCCAGTCTGACCTCTACCCTGCTCCCAACACCCCTCCCACTCCCCCGGAGGCGGACTTTAGCCTCAGCCGCCTCTCGGTGTCTTTTGTCTTTCTGCTGGTGCAGGATCACTTGATTTTCCTGTGGTGGAAATGGATGAGGGATGTCTGAGCAGGGTTCAGGTGATCCATCCTCAAAGTGTCCATGGAGATGCAAGGTGTGAGTGCAAGGAAGAGTTCAAATGTGCACATACATACACAACACAGCCACACATGCATTGTAAAAATTTATGCTTGCTGACACATGACACATAGAAATTTGTCGCATGAAATGACATGCCTAAGAGACAACCTTGTGTATTATACATTTTTTGTTTTTAAATATGCTTTATGCCAACTTTCAATAGTAAGTGTGTAATGAGTGTATTATAAATGTGTAACAACATCAATTTAACCTGATTTGCAGAATTCAGATCCTAAACAGAACAGAAAAGTATGTCTGTAAAGTGTTCAGCAGACTTTTTTGTTATGTTTAACATCTGAATTCAGCAAATCATGTTACATATAAGTCAAATAAATGTGCGATAAAACACACACCCTGTGTTTCTCTGTCTTATTGGCTACTAATTTTTATCAAGTATATCTGTTTGATCTCAAACATGCAGCACTCAAACATTTATACACACACACACACACACACACACACACACACAAAATCACAAATATATGGTTAACTAACATAAATGTTACAGATTTCAAAATTAAATAGCACATTTTATCTGGTGGGTAATCCCTGTATTAAAAATCTGTAACAACATAACCCCTTTAGAAAAAGCAAATCTACCCTAAAACACAGACATCAGATATTAATTCTTGAGATAATGTTAAAAAACAAAGTGTATCTGGTGTTTGATCTCAAACATGCAGCACTCATACATTTATACATAGACAAAATCACAAATATATGGTTAACTAACATAAATATTACAGATTTCAAAATTAAATAGCACATTTTATCTGGTGGGTAATCCCTGTATTATAAATCTGTAACAACATAACTCATTTAGAAAAAGCAAATCAACCCTAAAATACAGACATCAGATATTAATTATTGATATAATGTTAAAAAACAAAGTCCTAAATAGGAAAACATTATCACTCTTCCCCCTCTCCCTGTGTCCTATTTGCTTATTACACCAACATATTTGCAACAGAGACACTAACACATACCAACAAAACATCATCCCTTTTCTACATATAACCAATATACACACACGTTACCAAAACAAATCTACTACATAGATTTGCAAGTATCTGCACATACATAAAAATGTCCAGAAACACCAGAAACACACACAAACACACACACTCACATACACACCCACACCTACCTCATCAGTCAAACAGTTGCCAGACTTTTGCCTTTGTTATGTGATTGAGCTGATTGTGTCTGTAATTATTCTATCAAGTCTTTTATCTGCATAGAAAAGAGCCTGTTTGATACCAGATGCTCACAAAATAATAATACACAAAAGCAGCACACTCTTCATTTATTTATGCTGCTCCTTTTCATTTCATTTCTACCAGCATCACATCAATTACCAGAAGAGGATCATCTGTGAAGCCTGCTCTCCCACCAGTCAGAACCACTGAAATGACTGTCAGTTGCCAGTCTGTGTAAATGTGTAAAAATTAGTCAGAATAATACTACCCATTTATACTCATTTTATTTCCCTACTGTACCATCCCACTTATTAACCCCATTAAGAAGGTAAGAAGGTCAGCAAGTCAATTGTTAACTGCCACATAATAATTATAATTTTTTCTAAAAAGCTGTCATGTAAATGTTTATGCCAGTGACATGCTCACTTTCCTGTCCTTCAGTTTGCCATCTGTACAACTTAGGGACACCAGAGGTGTGGGAGGAAGAACGAGGGACACAGCAGAGATGTGGGGAAATAAGAGTTTAGCTCCTTAGCTCTGTTACGGTCCAGGAAAACAACTAAGCACGTTCTTGTATGGCAAAAGCACAAAGACACTTTGCACACAGAGAACAAACCAGTGTGGGGACAGCTCTGCAGATCTCTGGGTGCGGATGAGACATAACAGGGGGCACCAGACACTCATTACACCGTGAGGATCACTATCTGTGCTGAAGGGTGCTTGGAAAAGAACGTGATGAGTAACCCACAACCCGGAAGAGAGATACAGCTAACACTATGGGATTGGGACTTACCAGGAAGTTGGTGGCCACACACGGCAAGCAGACACAGACACAGACAGAAACCCTAATACTCAGGGGAGGGGAGCAAATCGTGGGGGGTGGGGCCGGCACGGTCGAGACGACGAAATAAATTTTATCAGCCAATGTCAGGGACTCCAGAGCGGGCACCCAGGGCTCTGCAATTCGGACTGGAGTTTCATTGTGTTTGTTCCCAATAATCCTGCTTGTGCGCAGATGTTCTGGCATGTATAGAAAATTTGGCTTTTCTGATTTGTCCTTGTCTAGTCCTTAGTCTGTATGTCTTGTTCTGCTTCTCATGTTCCTTGTAATAAAGTCGTGCGACTGTGTCCATCTGTCCACCACGCCGCTGTCACAGCCAGTGACCTTCATCACAAGACAAGTCATTTGACTAATTTATTCTGGTTTTTATCTGTTTTTATATATATATTATATATTTTTACATTTTTTCTTTGCAAATGTGACTAAGTGGCGCTTTGATAATGATTTAAAATGGCACTTCTGATGTAGTGCTATTCGGGGTCAGGTGTGTGTGTGCATCTTTTTTTATCTTTCTTCATCTCTCCATCGTTGTGATTCTGCTGCCTTCCTGGCTCTTCTAAGGCGGATACAAACAGGTGTTTGAAGGCCCAAAGGCTTCCCTGTAGGTGGGGCTGTTGGCACCCGCTCAGTCAGCTCCTTCGTTCTGGGGGCGGGGTCTGTCTGTTCTGACCTGCTGTCAATCACTCCTCGGTCACAAATTGGTTCTGCAGTGTCCTGCAAACCGACTTGTACAGCAATCTGCAGCTGTGACAATTTCGTTCTGTCTGTCTCTCTGTGGCCCTGCTGATCTGCAGATCTTGTGTCATCAATAGATCTATAATGTTTGGTGAGAGCTCGATGATGCTGGTGTGTTTATTTATCATTTTTTCCCATTATCATTCTGCTCATGGTGCTCACACAGTCTCACTGCCACAAGCTTATAAAAAGTTACTCTTGAATCTTCATTTCACTGTGCCCCTCGCCACAATGAAACTCTGTGTGAGAGGCAGTAGTAGATATTGACAGTGCCATATATTGTTACAGCAGCCTAATGTCAGCAGACGCACATTAAAAAAGAAATTAAAAAGTCGTCTGTGTGCTCTAGTGCAGCTGGATGGGTTCCGCCGCAAGATTCATGTTACGGCAAATCGGTGTAGTCATACACTTTTAATTACCAAAGCTTTTCATTCTCTGCAGCTCATTTCTTCTAGTGCTTTGTGTGTGTGTGTGTGTGTGTGTGTGTGTGTGTGTGTGTGTGTGTGTGTGAGAGAGTTTTGTGGGTGCCTGTATATTTGAGCACTTGTCTGTGTTTAACATGATGAGTGTACATTTGTGTATGTGTCTGGATCAATGTATGGAGGTGTTTGTTTACTCTGGATCAATGTGTTTGAATGTGTTTATCACAATTGTGAATGAATATGTTTGTGTTAATTATTTTTATATATGCACAGAGTGTGTCTGTCTGTGATTGTTTCTGTATTTACACCCAGTTCTCACTCTGTGGAGTCCTGTGACTTTTTGTTTCTTTGCAGGTTTATGTATGTGTGTGTGTGTGTGTGTGTGTATGTGTGTGTGTGCCAGTTTCTGTGTGTGTACTTGTCTGTCCCTCCCCAAACCCCCTGCTAACACTCATTTGATCTCTTGATCAAGTAATCAGTAAAGGGCTGGGGTTGTGTGGGCCCATGTGGAGGGGGTCTGGCCTACACTACAGTCCCGACACATGTACCCCTGTCATTAAATTTAAGCAATTTTTCTCATTAATGAATATTTCAGCAGTTATTGCAAAGGAAAGGCTCATCGTTTCATTTTTTTTCCCTCTGTTCGACATTCCTTCCCTCGTGAGTGAATCATTCTTCTAATGATTTAATTAATAGCATTGTATCCACATATGAAAAGCTTATATTTAATCAGCCAAAATTGCTTGAATTTAGAGCGGGCCTGGTCTGTCAATTATGTACATCGATGGTCCCCATGTGGCCCACTGAGCACTTACACTCAAGCGCTTAATTGAGACTTAATAAATAAACGTGATTAGGGGAGAAATCCCTCAGCAGACAGTTCTGGAACTTTATCCCCTGAGCTCAGCTCTTTTTGTGTGTGTGTGGGTGAGTGTGAAAGAGTGCAAGAGAGAAAGAGTGTGTTATGCATGCGTTTGCCGGCAGAATGTGGCACTTGTGTTGCATGTGAATATACTTGTTTAAGCATGTGAGCATGTTTACAGCTTGTAAACGTGGCTTTTGGGAACCTGTGTGTGTGTGTGTGTGTGTTCATATTTGTGTTCACAAAATGACACTGCGCTTTTTAGGTCCTTACTGCTCTTTCTTTATGGCTCTTTCTTCTTTCTTTAAACATTGTAAAAACTGTAACTCATTTGCGCACCTTCACCCTACCAGTTACACATATTTTATGTTAAAGACGTAAAAGTGTAATACTTGGTTATGTTTGCAATATTTGCATATTGGTTCACTGTTTACTTGCAACATTTGCAATACTGTGGTCTGTAGCAGTTGCAGAAAGCATTTCACTGCACATCATACCGTGTATGACTGTGTATGTGACAAATAAAATTTGAATTTGATTTGAATTTGATTTGATATTTTTGTGTGGAATGTTTATAAGACCTTCTGTATGTAAGAATTATGTGTGT
Source organism: Denticeps clupeoides (assembly GCF_900700375.1). Taxonomy (NCBI): domain Eukaryota; kingdom Metazoa; phylum Chordata; class Actinopteri; order Clupeiformes; family Denticipitidae; genus Denticeps; species Denticeps clupeoides. The sequence goes on along the minus strand of NC_041710.1, from coordinate 7,636,644 downwards.
GTGTTTTATTTTAATTAACTGTGGTCTCTAGCTGCCAAGAGCTGTATGCTTATCTGTGTGTGTGTGTGTGTGTGTGTGTGTGTGTGTGTGTGTTTGTGTGTGTGTGTGCTTATGCTTCTGCAGCGAACAGGTGTTGTATGTGTGTGGGTGGCTGTGCTCTTGTGTGCTTAAATGTGTGTTTTACAGCATGTTACTCTGAAAAGATGTGTGTGAGCATGTGCCTTCATTGGCATGTGTGTGTGCTCAACACCTCAAGGGCAGACCTGGTCCAGCGGCTGCAGCCATCATTTATTGATACGTCTCCAAAAACACGGCAAGAACCGACGGAAGGAGAGGAGTGGGAAAAAACGCGGCAATCTAATGAAATTATCAACGTTGCTGAATTAATGATGAACGTGAATAAGAAAAGCTGGGGGTCTCTGTGGAGCCAGAAGACTCATCTGCCATTCAGTCTCATCACGTCCTGCTCTGGAGCGCCAGCCTTGCCGCACCTCCGCCGAAGGACCCTCGCCAAGGGAAGGGCTCCAAACTTTACCCCCAGAACGAAGAAGGGGGGAAAAAAAGGAAACTTCCTGTTCCCCCCCTCCTCACCTGAGAGTGCCCGTCCTCTCCGGCGGCTCGGCGCTCCTCCGTCCTCAGCCTGACAGGAGACGGGAGGTCTTTGGTGGGTAATTTTCATTTCTTCTGCTCCCTCTCTTTTATTTCGGTTCTGTTGTGGGAGAGCGAGAGACAGACCAGGTTCAGGAAGCAGCAGAGCTCTTTGGTCTTTTTCGCTCTTCTTTTTTTTCCCCCCTGCCCTCTTCTCTCTTTCTTCCTCTCTCTGTCTTTGTTCTTCCCCGCTCCCCTTTGGTTGGAGTGCGTCTGTCGAGAGTTCTCTCTCGCTCTCTCTCTCTTTTTTTTTTTTTTTCTCATCCTCACGATTTCTCGCATGCAAATGATGCCGGGCCCAGTGCTTTCTTCCTCTCTGCGCCCCGGACTCAGACCGAGAGTGAGAACTTACGGAGACGCATGGAGACATCATGGGGTCTCATTAGCTGGGCCGAGGCTGCTGTGGCGGCTGAGAGAGGTGCTGTCTGATTATTCTAATGGCCCTTTCAGCGCCGTCTCTCGCTCCAACCGCTGGGCCGTTCCGGATTCCGCCTGTGGCTGGCCAAAGAGAAGACATTTGATTCGAGGTGTTTTCTACATATAAATGTTGCACAATTCAATGTGGATGCATACAGCAAAGTGAATAAGAAATAAGAGGCAAGGTTGAATTGTTTTCTTACAATCATGCAGATCTACATTTCAGAATAAGATTAATGCTCACTAAATTGGCTAGGGTCAGTTTAGAATCTATTTAACAACAAAAGTGTTTTTTATGAAGCTAGATAATCCTGTCACCAAATAAACACAGATCTGTCTTTTGGTGGGTAATTAAATTGGAAGTGTGTAATAATCAAATCTGCCACTCCTTTGTGCCTGTCGACACAGTGTGTGTGTGTGTGTGTGTGTGTGTAGAACATCTTCATGCACGATCTGCCCTCTGACTGGTCCTTCTGGTTCCTATCTATGAATTGACCACAATTGATCCCCATACAAATTAGGTTTGTCCTCAAAGGGCCCGCCATCGATACATTGACTCCTTTTATGAGGGCCATCAAGCATCCATTAAAGTGTCAGGGGGGAGGTCCCACAGGGAGGTTGCCATGGGTAACGGATGAGAAGGGACGGCCTGGAGTCTGCTGTCGGGGTGCCCCTGGGTGATCAGTTAAAATACGACATCTCTGGACCCCACGTGTGGACATCAGCTGTGGCTCTTTCTTTAGGTTCTTTTCTGGTTGACTGTATGATAACTCATGTTCGTCTATAACTCTAGGTCAAAAAAAAAGTTGGATTCTTTACTTGGATTCAAAGAAAATATATAAAAACAAGGATTTTCAAGTTTTTGTTTTTTTTGGATATCATGGTGTGACAAGTTGAAATAAACATTGTATCAGGCGAAGCCGATTCCAATTGATGAATGAATTTTGGGTATAAAGTGAGAGTGATTAAGGCTTTACTAGCAGAATTTGAACCTCAGGAATGATCACTGCTTTTTCTATCACTGTACTTATCTGAGATCTTGTCCAGAATGAGGAAGTAGGCTGTGCGAGACGGCTGTCAATAAGATCTGTGGGCTCCTCCATTTTTTAACCACCCACAAATGTACATTTTCTGGTATCTGGAAACCAATACACACAAACAATGATGGACCGCTGGTAGTTAATACAAAACACTGATAAGTAGTTTGCATGGAAACCCAGAAGACATGACGTAACTTGACATTAACAAACATGTCCCGTCTTTTTTAGCACTGGGAAAACGCAGCCCAAAAACCGCACATCAAGGGCCAAAGTCGTCATTCCAGGCAGCTTTTAGGAGAGTCTGCTGAAAACTGCCTTCAGCCCTGATTTCTGCAGTGCGTGTAAAAGGCCTTTGAAACGGCGTGGAGCCTGCGGAACGTAAACAGACTCTCGGTGCCGTCACGCAGCCACACCACTCGAAGTGTCAAAAGTTCAGCGTTTCAATTACATCCATTTAAAATTCATGGCTGTTCTCCCACAGCTAATTAATATGCACCGTTTTAAGTCTAATTGTTCAAGAAAACTCAGTTTTATGTTACTGCAATGGTAATAACAAATGATAGACGCATTAAATTAGCATACATTTGCCAGGCCAAGAGAATATCTGATCATTGTGCCATAGAGAATTGCTCTAAGTTAGGAAGTTAATTTCATTACCCCCTCCCCCTCGTTTAAAGCCTGCAGTCTACAATAATTGGAAAACAGAATGAAAGATTAGCTTTTACCGAGTGATGGGTGCTAATGGCGTATGATGGAATGTTAGCATTGCAGGAAGGGTGCCAATTACGGGGGCGCGGTTTGAGAGATTATTAGCTGTGATCCAACACTCCCCTCGATTATTTCTGCATGTCACGCCCAATGCTTCGCTGCTGCACCTCGTTGGACACGTCATCTTGTCGGACAGAGTCAAGATGATCCATGCTGGATTAAACTGGATTACAGCACTCTGAGGAACAGTTGAATGAATAAATATAATATGTTATTCAGTGTAAGTGATGCTGGGTGCTGCTGTACCCAACCTGAATGTGAGACAGGGTCTGGGTTTGACTGGAGCAGTATTTTCTCATAGCCATAAAACTTCAAAAAATGTCACTTTAATTTAAAATAGCAGTTTATTCTGTTATTGGTTAGTGCTGATTGAATGTTTACATTATGCAATACAATGCATGTGCATGTACTTTCATGGTATTAAGATGAATTATTGCTTTTTGTCTGCTCTTACTTCCGAAGAATACCTTATACTCAAACTCAATACAGAAATATCGTAACATCTTGTGCAGAGTCATCAAACCACAAAATAGCTCACATGGACAAGACTCGCAAAATAGAACATGGATTAAAGTATCGAGCTGTCAGTCACGCATATAAGATCCTCCCCTATGGGGCAGTGGTGGCCTAGCGGTTAAGGAAGCAGCCCCGTAATCAGAAGGTTGCTAGTTCGAAGGTGCCACTGAGGTGCCACTGAGCAAAGCAATGCCCCCACACACTGCTCCCCGGGCACCTGTCATGGCTGCCCACTGCTCACTCAGGGTGATGGGTTTAAAGCAGAGGACAAATTTCACTGTGTTCATCATGTGCTGAGCTGCTGTGTATCACATGTGACAATCACTTCACTTTCACGGTCACCTTTTTCAAAACTGAAACTTCTTCTTCTGGGCACATGACTGCGTGGGTCATTAGTCCCTCCTGTCTGTCTCCATTAGACCTTAAATGCCTAAAGTATAAAGCTAAAGAAGGAAAGTGTCATTGAAGTAAAGTGAGTGAAGTGATTGAGCACACGGTGCACACAGTGAAATTTGTCCTCTGCGTTTAACCCATCACCCTGAGTGAGCAGTGGGCAGCCATGACAGGCGCCCGGGGAGCAGTGTGTGGGGACGGTGCTTTGCTCAGTGGCACCTCAGTTGCACCTTGGCGGATCGGGATTCGAACCGGCAACCTTCTGATTACGGGGCTGCTTCCTTAACCGCTACTCTACCTGTCTTAATATAATAAATCCCAGAAGAAGAGGGCAAGCAGAACAATGCCTGGCTCTGCTGTTGTTCCCTTCACGCACAAACCACATGTTTATGTGGCTGCATTTAAGCAATTTCTGCTGGCATAAGCATGCGCGGTTGTTGTCTGTATTCGTAGCTGACACCCTTTTTTTCCCTCTCGCCTTCCTCATATCCTCTAAAGTCTTGTCTGTCTGGTTTTGATGTACCTCTCTGCGCCCCCCTCCCCTCTTCTCATTCCATCTGAATATCCAGGTTTAATGTCGAGGCTGCAGGCCCTTACAGTAGCTTCCTGTTGCCTGTTCCACTGATTCAATTGACACCATTTCTGCGGCGGGCAAATGGAATTGCTTTGAATTAGTGGGTATTATTGGTCCCGCTGTGAGTCGCCGGCATGTGGAGATGGCGCGAAGTTCTCAGACCCACAAGTTTGATTTAATCAACACCCCCCCCCCCCTCACCCACAACTCAGACAAGAGATCTATATTTCATAAACTCCCCCTGAACTGTGAAACCAAAGGAGTAGCCTCATATTAAAATATATGTGCCGTCAAATTCCTCATTCAACTATATGTAGAAATGCGAAGTACTCTCATAATGACCATAAATTGTTTTGATAAAAAATATGAAAAGGAAATTATTAATTACATTACGGCTTCAGTAATATTACAGTTTCTGAAATGGCTTTTAATGAAAAGAAAAATGTTTTATGTTGTAAATGATTTATGTTTTATACATGTTCAAGATTTTTATAAAGATGACCATCATTATGACTTGTGTGATGTGGGGACATTAAAATAACAGTATTTTAATTTGCCTTTTTTTCTTCCTGATAATTAACATAATTTTAAAACCAGGTTCTTCCATTTCCGGCACTTTTTTCTGGCAACATAAAACCTTAAAACCTCACAAATTGCATTTGTTCATTTGTCTTTACTTTGTGTAGGGACAGTATCAGGATACCTGATGAGGTAATAATAAATACATTGATACAGAATAAATCACGTTAGAGGCTGGTAGACCCAGACATTCCTTTTGAGCATCATTGATCTCAAAAAGCTTTCAGGTAGCCACTGATCACCTCCACCTGAGTGTGACTTTGTCACAGCTGTCAATAAAACTCTGCTCATTTGGAGAGCAGTGTCCCTCAGGACAGGACAGGGCCTTTAACCTCTTGCCAGATGTGCTCTGCATCTCTTGTCATTGTGAGTGACACTTTACCAATAAGATTTCACTCAAATCAAATTACTGTAGAATTACCAAAAATATAGCCAAAAGAGACAATGAAATCTCCAAAGATCATATTTCTCAATCAGTGGGGAATTATGGGTAAAAAGGACCCTCCTATAATAAACCATAAAAAATATTTTATTATTTTTGCATAACATCATAAGTCACCATTAACACATTTAGTTTGTTAGATAATTAATGTTTTACACAATGCTGAAATCAGGTATTAGAGAAACATGTATTAGCATAAAATTCTGATAGTTTCAATACAATTTACTTTGGAATAATTTAGGACAACATTTTTGTGCTTTCTACTGATGCAAAGTCTGTTTGTTGCATCAGCAACTTAACTAAATGGATTTGGACATGCCCAAAAGTGTCAGGCACGCTTTTTGGTTCCTATTTTATGTTAGACTTGTCAAAATAGTGACAGATATTTAAATGAACAGAGTAGACCAGATTCAGCAGACCTAGATCTGCGTTGATTATAGGAAACCGGTTTTCATCTTTTATCATAGTTTATCGTCTTTTAACCTCGTAAACATTCTTAATTAAGAAAATCACCTACAACTGTTGGCCATTGATCTGCTGGACAGTAGTAAACCAAAAATCCAGTACACACACTCACACACTGCCAACAATTACCCGCTGGAGGAGCCTCGTTCTCCTTTAATGTGCCTTCGGTCATGTTTTGTATTTTTAATTTCCCCCTCTTTTTGATGGGTTGGTTCCTTCTTCATGTGCTGCCAGTAAGTCGTGCCGTCTAGGAGGAGTTGGCATCTTTCTGAGCTGCAGTGTGTATAAATATTTTCCCATTGATGAATATCACACGGCGGCCCAAGCTCCCCTTCGCACCCGGTGTTTTATTCGTGACTACAGGGGTACTTTGTGATGTCATAATGGCTGGAGATGGTGCTGTGGACTGGAGGTCCCACTGCTCTCCCTCCTCCTCTTCCTCCTCCTTCAAACTGTTTACGCACAAACTGGCCAGACGTTTCATCTGGAGAATTTTGTATTACAGCAGCATAACAAGCAACATGACGAATTGTGAAAAGTGTTCTTATTCATGTAAAATATTTTAGAATATATGTTATTTGTTCTTATATGAACCAGTTAAAAGATAATCCCCATTAACATGTCACTGTTGCTCATGTGCAGCAGTGGTGACGATGGGACATTTACTGCATTTGTCCAGAGCAACATACAATCAGTAATTAAAGGGACAGTCCCCCTGGAGGCACTCGGGGTTAAGTGTCTTGCTCAGGGACACAGTGGTAGTGGGATATGAACCTGGGCAACAATGAAAGTGAGATTTGAACCTGGGTCTTCTGGTTCATAGGTGAGTGTCTCACACAGAACAACTTGACTGTGAGGAAATCCAACCCTCCTCCCAGTGATCAGGTGTCTACTCACGGTGGACGTGAGGAAAACTCTTCGCAGAGTTGTCTCACCAAAGGCTGCTGGACCAGACAACAGCCCTGGAAGATGTTCAGAGAATGTTTTCACTCACATCTTTATCAAGATAAAGTGCTTCGAGGGGCTGCTGCCCTCCACCCTGGACCCCCTCCACGGACCCTCCATTTGACCCTCACCCACCTGGACAATAAGGACACATACGCACGAGTTCTGTTCATAGACTCAGCATTCAAGCTGAGCCTGCTGGGCCTGAACACCCCCCTCTGCAACTGGATCTTTGACTTCCTGACTGAGAGGAACAGCATCTCCAGCACCACCACACTGTGAACTGGAGCTCCTCAGGGCTGTGTGCTCGGTCCAATGCTGTTCACCCTTCTGACCCACGACTGTGCAGCAATGTACAGCTCCAACCACATCATCAAGTTCATCAAAAACATGAACGTGGTCCTCTCCTCAGCACACAGCGAGGATGTGCAATGACTGACAGACTGGTGTAGGGTCAACAATCTGTTTCCTTTTTTCAAAACCAAGGAGATGATTGTTGACTTCAGAAGACAACGGAGGGACCACTCTCCACTGAACATCGTCAAATCTTGTGTGGAAATTTTTTCACGAACGCTGCATCCGGAGAGCCACCAGCCTTGTGAAGGGCTCTTCACACCCCTCGCATGTTGCGTTTCACTGTACATGTAGCTGGAATGACAAGCTCACTTGATGTTGTGCGGTATGATATCTTTTTGGAAGGACTAATTACAGCAGCTTCGCTCTCCATCTTGTTCCCAGAGCAGGGGAATGTCGGCTAATCCTGTGCCTCAGGAAGCCGGGTCGCTGGTGGTTCCTCAGAAAGCAACAAGACCTGCGGTGCACCTTTTTCACAAAGCCAAAGACATGGGCTGGTTTAATTGCTTTATGTATAATGTATGCAATTTAAAATGATGTCTTATCTCCTGTTTGCCGGGAAGGAGCGGGAAGGCCGGAAACACGGAGGGAAGAAAGTTGAACCGACCAACTTGTCTTGTCGTGTTTGTTTATTCTATTATTTCACCTTTTCGAAGCACGACTGTCACAAGTGATTCTTCTCTCCCCCTCTTTTCCCGCTCTTTTTTAGTAAAATATTTTAGATGTCAAAATGATTCAACAAAGGTTAGCAGCAAAGACAGGCGAAAGAGAGAGAGCGCGAGAGAGGGAAGGCATGGGAGCCGCGATCGAACTAGTGTCCTGGTTTCCGTGCTAGATAATGATCTCTTGAAAGAGTGTGGTGTGTTTAGTGTGTGTGTGTGTGTGTGTGTGTGTGTTTCAGTCGGAGTATGGAGATGAAAGCAGCATTCGGGGCTCGCTTTCGACTGCACATCTGACTGAGGCAGGTGTTAGATATGCTGATGGCTGGCGGAGACTAAAGACAATACAAATGTGAAGTGAAAACGCTACTGGCACACCTACTCTGTTCTTAACACGTGAAGTCCCCGCATCCATCAATTATTCATCCTATTGTGCATGCTGGTGTGTGTGTGTGTGTGTGTTTGTGCATGGGATGGTGTGTGTGCTTGTGTAATTGTGTTGAGGGTGTTTGAATGCCAGGACTGTGTGCAGATATATGTGCAAACTGCATTGTGTGTGTGTGTGAATGAGATTTCATGTATCCAGATGCTCCATCACTCCTGCATGCTTGTGCTGTGATGCCATGTGATTTCTCTGTGTGAGGGGTGTGTGTTTGTGTGTGTTTGTGTGTGAAATGTTTCAAGGCCGTGTTTGCTGTTACAGTCATACAGGGAGTGCAGAATTATTAGGCAAATGAATATTTTGTCCACATCATCCTCTTCATGCATGTTGTCTTACTCCAAGCTGTATAGGCTCGAAAGCCTACTACCAATTAAGCATATTAGGTGATGTGCATCTCTGTAATGAGAAGGGGTGTGGTCTAATGACATCAACACCCTATATCAGGTGTGCATAATTATTAGGCAACTTCCTTTCCTTTGGCAAAATAGGTCAAAAGAAGGACTTGACAGGCTCAGAAAAGTCAAAAATAGTGAGATATCTTGCAGAGGGATGCAGCACTCTTAAAACTGCAAAGCTTCTGAAGCGTGATCATCGAACAATCAAGCGTTTCATTCAAAATAGTCAACAGGGTCGCAAGAAGCGTGTGGAAAAACCAAGGCGCAAAATAACTGCCCATGAACTGAGAAAAGTCAAGCGTGCAGCTGCCAAGATGCCACTTGCCACCAGTTTGGCCATATTTCAGAGCTGCAACATCACTGGAGTGCCCAAAAGCACAAGGTGTGCAATACTCAGAGACATGGCCAAGGTAAGAAAGGCTGAAAGACGACCACCACTGAACAAGACACACAAGCTGAAACATCAAGTCTGGGCCAAGAAATATCTCAAGACTGATTTTCTAAGGTTTTATGGACTGATCAAATGAGAGTGAGTCTTGATGGGCCTGTGGCTGGATTGGTAAAGGGCAGAGAGCTCCAGTCCAACTCAGACGGCAGCAAGGTGGAGGTGGAGTACTGGTTTGGGCTGGTATCATCAAAGATGAGCTTGTGGGGCCTTTTCGGGTTGAGGATGGAGTCAAGCTCAACTCCCAGTCCTACTGCCAGTTTCTGGAAGACACCTTCTTCAAGCAGTGGTACAGTAAGTCTGCATCTTTCAAGAAAAACATGATTTTCATGCAGGACAATGCTCCATCACACGCGTCCAAGTACTCCACAGCGTGGCTGGCAAGAAAGGGTATAAACGAAGAAAAACTAATGACATGGCCTCCTTGTTCACCTGGTGTGAACCCCATTGAGAACCTGTGGTCCATCATCAAATGTGAGATTTACAAGGAGGGAAAACAGTACACCTCTCTGAACAGTGTCTGGGAGGCTGGGGTTGCTGCTGCATGCAATGTTGATGGTGAACAGATCAAAACAATGACAGAATCCATTAATGGCAGGCTTTTGAGTGTCCTTGCAAAGAAAGGTGGCTAAATTGGTTGCTGATTTGTTTTTGTTTTGTTTTTGAATGTCAGAAATGTATATTTGTGAATGTGGAGATGTTAGATTGGTTTCACTGGTAAAAATAAATAATTGAAATGGGTATATATTTGTTTTTTGTTAAGTTGCCTAATAATTATGCACAGTAATAGTCACCTGCACACACAGATATCCCCATAAAATAGCTACAAATAAAAACAAACTAAAAACTACTTCCAAAAACATTCAGCTTTGATATTAATGAGTTTTTTGGGTTCATTGAGAACATGGTTGTTGTTCAATAATAAAATTATTCCTCAAAAATACAACTTGCCTAATAATTCTGCACTGCCTGTATCTCTAGATGGGCACAAATGTCCACGGCCTTCACTTTAACTATGTGTGTCTGTCTATCTGGAAAACGTGTTTGTGTGTTTGTGTGTGTGTGTGTGGGGGGGGGGGGGGGGGGGGGGGTAAGGGCGTGCAAGAGAGAGAGAGAGAGATCTGTTCCTCTAATGATTGGATTAGGGTGCAAGGTTTGGTGGCGAAAGTGCAACTTCAGTTATTTCAGAAAGAAAGAAAGGCACGTGTGTGCATCTGTGTGCGGGTTGTGGGGGGATTAAGTGTGTGTGTGAGAGGGAGGGCGGGAGAGAGAGAGGAGCCTTTGTACACTGGGGGTGTTTTTCAAAGAAACGCACACTTGAAGCCATTGGGAGGCTCCTTTGACTTTAATCTTTTTGCGTGCCTTTGAAAATTACGGCCGAGGACTGCGGCTCGCTTCATTAAAAGGCGCGCTCCCCTCTCCACTCCGCACACGCTTCTTGTGTAGTTCCAGCCAGCGCTTCCCTTCCCTGAGCATCAGGGGTACCAGCCGGGTGCCGGGAGAGCACCTCATGTTAGGGCACACACACACACACACACACACACACACACGCACACAGGGCACAGTAAACACACACACACACACACACACAAACGCGCTGTTACACTGATTAGACTTTTGTCTCTACAAAGCCGTCTGTGTGGAGCTGAGCGATCCAGGAATCGACTTCATATTTCACCTTAGCCCAGAAACCACCAGATGCATGTGACTGTTTTTGCTGAAAGCCTGGGGGTTTGTGCTCTTTGGACTGTTTTTCCTTTTCTCCTCTGCTGCTGTCCAAGCTCCTGTAGCGCCCTGCGACTGAAAATAGAGTCTGAAAGGCTGTTGTAATGGTTCGACCGGTGCTGTAAACCGGCGCAGGCCATGTGTTGCTGGCCACACCAGCTGGTCTGAGACTGGCTTCTTGGGGTGTTTCTCTGGTTTCGCTGGATTAAACTGTTGATGATTTCAGTTCTGTATTAGCATAAAATTCTGATAATTTCAATACAATTTACTTTGGAATAATTTAGGACAATGTTTTTGTGCTTTCTACTGATGCAATGTCTGTTTGTTCCATCAGCAACTTAACTAAATGGATTTGGACATGCCCAAAAGTGTCAGGCACGCTTTTTGGTTCCTATTTTATGTTAGATTATGTTTGATGCTTTATGTTAGCTTGCGAAAATTTAATTGGATTAAATCGGATTAGGCTAATTTAGTGTGTACATTTACAGACTGTAAGATATCTAAATCTGACAAGTTTCACTGGTTGCAAAACTTTTCAAAATAGTGACAGATATTTAAATGAACAGAGTAGACCAGATTCAGCAGACCTAGATCTGCGTTGATTATAGGAAACCGGTTTCGCTGGATTAAACTGTTGATGATTTCACCTGACCCTAGATCTGTCGCTTGCTCAGAACTGGGTGTATTGGATGAATTGGCAGAGCAACAAATTCTAAACCTCAAACCTGTTCCTTGGTTCCACTTTGGTTAGGCTTGGCGTTTCTGGCTTTGGCAGCTTTGCTGTGGTTTTCTTGACCTCCAGCAGAGGTTCTTACTCATTATGCTGCCATCATCTTTTGCAGTTAATACATTTGGGGCAAAATCTTAACATTCTAACTAAACATTCATGTAGCTCCACATCTGAATGTTCAGAAAATCTTCATTGCTTTGTTAGAATGTCTTCTGCATAGAACTTTATTGAAGACATTGTGTGGTTATGATGGCGGTGAGGACAATGAATCCAGTTCTGTCCTCCATGTCTATGGCACATTCAAAATAACAAATAATTTTTGTCAATTGGAAAAACTTCTCCACAAACTCCACTGTTTATGTCTCAAATGTAGAGTAGGCCAGCTCCAGAGCAATCCACATTCTAAACCTCGAACTGAGTCCAGCCTCTTTGTTTAAGGGTATGGGGGAGCAAAGGATCGAATAGAGCGAATCTGTTACAAAATAAATGAAATAATAAATACCCTTGAATTAAATCAACCCTGTCATCTCCGATGCTCTGTCTGCCATGTTCGTGTTGAAGGGAAGCTGCTGACTCCAAAGCCTCTCATTGGCTCTATTAATTATTTAATGCAAATAATCATTGTGTATGCATTTAATACCACAATCTAAGCTGGTAGGCAAAACTTTACCAAAAAAAAAAAAAACTGGAAAGATGGGGGAGGCTGCGTGAGAGAGAGAGAAAGACGATAAAATGAAATGTTACACGAGTTTCTCTTGGAAATTCCAGTGGGAGAACGCAAACACGAATCCCCTGAAGACCTCAGTACAGCGCCGTTACGCACATTCTCTTTTCTCTCTAGTACAGGAATGTAATTGGTCTGGATGGAACCGGTGGAAGGTTGAACCACGAGCATGATGTGCTAATAGCCGCTAAAAATGAAATGCTGTCATTGTCAACAGGACCACCTTAACATGGCCACCAGCAGAGAGCTGCCGTCTATGGCAGCAAAGCTGCAGTCTGTGTGTGTGTGTGTGTGTGTGTGTGTTTATGCACAGAAATAGATCATATTAAAGATTCCCCGAGTCATTGTTGCTCTGCTGTGCTATATCCAACATTGCCGAGGTCCCCCAAGACCTTCAATAATTAATGGCAGGGATTTCAGGGGATTCAGCAGATATTTTTTGCCTCTTATTGATGGCGAGATTCTTTTATTTACAAGACATCTATAATGAAATAAGAAGTCTCATATAACTCAGGCGCTACTTAGTCTGTAGGCTAATTTTGGGGGAAGAAGAGCCGATGGGGGTTCTTGCAAGTGTAATAAGGATCCCACCTCTCTTTATTTCTCTCTCAGTCTCTCTCTCTCTCTCTCTCTCTCTCTCTCTCTGTCTGTTTCTCTTTTGTGCTTTGTGTTTTATTTCCTTTTTGACCCTTCAGTTGCTTCGTTTTGGTTTGTCTTTTCTTTGAGCTAAAGACATTTGGAATTACACCATTCGGCCTAATAATATCTTGATGGTCTCTGCAATTACAGTTAGATCTATGGATTTTTCCTTGACCGCTTTATTATTAATAGTTAACAGGAGTCTCCTGAAGCTGCTCAGACATACAGGTAATGCACTGAAACACTGAGTTAAGAAGAGTCATTATTTGAATGAATAGGATCACGGGTAAATAAAAAAATGATGATGAATATCCATCTAACTCCATCTACTCATTAACCCATGAAAAGGATTGTATATGAAGGAAGAGTGCAGGCCCTCCACACACACTCTCACAGTGCCCAAGCTTATTAAAACTCCATGCACTATGAATTGAGAGGCACTTATATGTCTCAAATTGGGCTGACACTTGAGGGCTCATACCTGTCTGGAAGTCTAAGGTCAAATGTCCTATTTAAATAAAGCTACAGAGTCTGACAATAATCATCTGAACATCATTATTCAGTGTTGTATTTTTGCTACTGTTACACTGAATATGAATTGATGTTGACATGAATTGATGAATCCTACCAACCAGTGCAAAGTCTATTGTACGATATATAAGTATGTCACGCTGTTTTGACGTGGCGAGGAAGAAGGATGCATACGAACGACATCATGAAACAGGGAGCTTTATACAGGCAGACACAGGTAAAAAAACAACCAGGAAACATAATAGCACAGAATGAACATGAAACTCTACTCCAAACTCCAGGCCCGGAGTAGCCCCTTTCAAACCGGATCCTGACAAAGTGAAAATTGGGGACATTTGTGAAGAAAAATGCTTATTCATGGCTGATCCCATTAAAAGGAGATTTTCTAATGATTGCTAAGGTTGGCTTAGAATAGAGAAATCAATGTTACGTAAGTATATTGGTGGTTACTCAGTTGTTATACAGTGACCGCGCAAAGGTTTTGGTACAAATGTGAGTGTGTGTGCGTATGTGTTTGGATACACCTGTGTATGAGTGTGTGTCTAGTAAGAGAGCAGCTCCAGTAATGAGGTCTTTATAGCTTTAATTTGTCCCTCTCCCTGGGGAGGCACTGATGGATGAGTATTTCCTCTCCCTCTCACCCTCCCACTCTGCCTCTACATGAGTGTGTGTGTGTGTGGATCTATTTAAACAATGTTAAACATGTTACTGCATCTTTGTTTTTAATAAAGCCTCAGAGTCAGAGCAATTAAAATGATCCGCCATTATTTCATTCAAGATGGCAGAACTGCAACATCCTGAATTCAGAACATCATTGCTCTGCACTGCACTGACTTTGGTGTAGTCAAAGGACTCGAGGAAAGGCATGGCCCTGGTGAGATATCAAAGCGCGTGCACCTCTAACGTCACCCCGCCACCCGCTGGGTTAGTTTGCCTCCCAGCCGAAAGGTGCCGTGGTTGTTTTTAAGGCCTTTTGCTCATCGCACCTTCAAAAAGGTGCTTTTCACTGGACGACTAGATCTGATGTCTCTCGTTTTTACGTCACCGTAGGCGGTGGTTTACTGTGCACTCTGTATGTGCTTGGTGAGGCTTGGAAAAATGTTGTTTTATTTCCCACCAAAACCCATTGTAAAGCCTCCCTTATCAGTCTGTTTGAATGTATTTGACTTTTTAAGAGTATAGTTATCACTTGATGAATTGTCACATGGGCTTTTTGAGACACAATCCCGCCCCCCAATATCGGCTCATGGGATAAGATGAAAAGCAGGTTTATTCTGTTCACCTGTTTTTCCCTCCAACACCCCGCACCCTCCTTCTTTACATGAACTGAAATAAGAATGGACAAATGCTACTGGTAAGACCTTTCCTGGTGGATTTCTCTTTTTATATATATTTCTCCACTTGTGTATTAATTATGGACTATAAAGCAGTCCGTAGCAATCCACAGTGCTCTTCCAGGTTTTTTTTTTTGTGCACGAAAATCACTTTTCTGTGTTACTGGTAGGCGTGTGTTAAAATGAGTGTGAGGACTCATCAGTGGCCAATTAGCCCTGAATCCAAAGCAATTAATGTAATTAACATTGTTGGGAGACAATTGACTGCGGACCACCAAGAGCTCTCTCTGCCTCTCTCTCTATCTGTGTCACCGCTCGGCTTGAAAGACCCTCTTTTCTCTCCTCCTGATTGTGAAGAGGGCGGGCAGTGGGGCTGGTTGCAGCCCCCTTTGGCACTTTCTTTCATATGGGCCCTGTCCTGCAGTTGGCTTGGATCCTCCACACAGGCCCATCTGCCCACTGTGATCGCACACTAAAGCATCTTAATTATGCCCTCTTTGCCTCTGTGTCTGCCTTCGAGGGGTTAATGTACAGTACACACCGCCTGGATCCAGATCTGAGGCTGACGGATAGGTGCTGCAGAGGAGAAATGCACACAAGGAGTGTGTGATCATTTCTGTGACTTGCTCTTAACAGCGAAGAAGACGTGTGTTGCTGGGTGTAATAATGGAAATATGATACACAAGCACACACACAACCACGTTCCCATGTACTCTGTTCTCAGGCAAGCTTCCTCATGCAAAATTCTCTGCTGTCTGTGTTATGCATAATAATGTTAACTTCATTTGCACTGTAAGAAACATTCCCACTCCTGGATGGCTCATTCTCACAAAAGTGGTAGAAGAACACTTAAAACCATATTTTGCCAACATGAACATATCATTTAGCATGAACCCAATCACGTCATGTATTTTAATAGAGTGCACTTAATGAATAGTAATGAATAAAAATACGGGAAAATTTGTGTGTAAAAAAATCTCTTAAAAAATCACGCTAATCTTTTTAGTCAGCAACTGCACCACCAACCAGCAAATTGATCATCACGACCAAAAATGCGACGAATGTGTCTGAAAATGAAAGTAGTTCCTATTTCAAGATTAGGAGTAGGATTAGGTTCATGGCACAAAAAGTCTTCTGACGTAGACGTTATGTTACATTGTGGCACAAGGTCCCCGCAAAACATATAAACGAGTGTGTGTATGTGTGTTAACATTGCCACAGCAGAATGGTAAGATCTTTCTTAAACATATTTTTCCACAGTAAACAGTCATTTGAGTTGAGCAGAAATCAAACATTGTGACAGCGACACATTTCCCTGCCACAGAAGGATTTCCTGTATTGATTATTCGCCACAGTGTCGGCCCCACTGCACTATTCTCCCAGGGCCTCCCGACTTCCACATTTGTCTTCACTCTAAAGATGCAACCGAGCAAGAAAAAAAAGTGCAAGGCCGCAACGTTTTCTTCCCTCCTTCTCCCGGCCCGTGCCAATCCCCCTTTTCATCAATTAAAGTCGGGTGACAGCTCCCAGACTCGGCACGAGGGGAGAACAATGTGTTTTGACCTACAGTTACACCCCCTTATTTGGCTTATGGCCTGGGTTAGTGTATGTGTGAGTCTTTGTGTGTGTGTGTGTGGTGTCTGTGTGTGTGTGATATTCCAACTCGCCGCCCACTGCCTGAATCAATAGCCGAATGACACAATACAAACGAGCTGCAACCACACACATTACGCCCACACACAAACACACACGCAGCATAAACACACATAAAGACCTACACAGACAGACAGACAGACAGACAGACAGACAGACAGATAGACAGATAGACAGATAGATAGATAGATAGATAGATAGATAGATAGATAGATAGATAGATAGATAGATAGATAGATAGATAGATAGGGAGGAAGGGAGCGAGTGAGAGACTCTCAGGTTTAATTACTCTCTCACCCCGTGTGGATCTCAATGGCACAGCGGTCAGTCAGAGGCTATTGTTTACTCAAAGCACTTATTACTCCAACCCTCTGAGGCCCTGAGGGAGCACACACACACACACACACACACACACACACTCCTGCCCCTGGTAAATCTATTGTGGCAAAATTGTGTTAATTTACCCAGTGAGAAATATTAACCATATTATATCAAATAACTGCCAGAGACAATTCGCGGAGCGGCCCGGTGACTTCGTTTTAATTGATTTCCTTGCTCACGCTCAGCCTGCCTTGATTTGTTTTTTCTCTGACAGAATGTTTATTAAAGGCATTACACAAATGCTTTGTTAGAGCATTAACCCTCTGCCTTCCAGGAGGAAGAATGGGACAATGGGATGTCAGTGTGTCTATGCCACTGTCACATATGTGAATAGATAGACAGACAGATAGACAAAACCTATACAAAATACTATTTACGTTGCTTTCCTTCACACAAGAGGCCCATGTGTGTGAAGTTTAGAGATATTGAAGGTTTGTATCTGTCTGAGTGTGTGTGTCCCCCAATAAAGTTCAGTCAGTAATGCATGGCTCCATAATTCAGCGTTTTGCCTTGCGCGCCGGCCAGGCGGCCAGAGCCGTCGCCGGTTTAGTCTGATTTACTTCAGCGGAGTGGAAGGCCGCAGCGCTCTGCCTTGGAGGAGCTGTTTTTATGTCTTACTTCTGGCTTAATTGCTACAAGGGGACCCCATGCTCATTCCATCCAGGCCTCTTTACCAGCTGTCTGAGTCTTACAGGCATGCTGCTCGGCCAGAGAAAATCCTGCTAATCATGTTTTTGTGTTTGAGGGCACAATATGCTGGGGCAGGCGGGGTGCTTACACTCGCACGCGCGCACACACAGAGGCAGGCTGGAAGGCAGACATATGCACACACACCTCCACAGATAGGCTAACATAGACTTAGAGTAAAACACACACACACATAGACACATAGAGCCCAGAGTTGGCACACACACCCAGGTCTTTTTACCCAATCGCAGAATGCATGCTTTCCCTCTCGCTCTGTGACACACACACACACACACACACACCCCAGCTCCCTACCAGCCTCTCACACTCTCATGTCCCTCTTGCCCTGCAGGAGAAGTGGAGAGAGAAAGAGTGTGTTCATGCGTACGGGAGGGGCTGCTTTCGGTATCATCATTTGTTAGCCGACTCTCTCTCCCCGACCCCACTGGTGGGATGCCTCCCTCCGTTTCCCCATCAAAGCTGTTCTTTACTTCATCTGCCAGCAGATGATGGGGGGGGGACACGTTCTTTTGTTTCTGGCTGCCTGAAGCCGTGCCCAGCAGCAGCCACCGCCGCCCGCAGTGTGAGAGCGGCGGTACCTCGCCGGGAACACACACTCCGTGCCAGAGCGAAAGTCTTGCCTCGAACCTAAAACACTGTCTTCAAATTGTTAGCCATCATCATTATTATTATTTTTATTATTATATGGGGACACTAGCCGCACATTATATAGATCCATGCTTGTTAAAAGGACATAATTATCCCCATAATCTGTATAATGATCCTGGCTATATATATATTCCCAGCAGTTCTTTCAAAGGCCACATATTATCCGCAAATTAAATGATACCAGCTGTTCACAATCACTTTGGAAGCTGGTAAGTCATTTCACTTTGTAACCAAATTTACCCGGGCCGGTGACCCGGCGCACATGCAGGTAATGGATCACTCTGGGACTAATGCGGAGCTTCATTACGCCTCGGCGGCTCGCAGCACCCAGAGTGGGAGCCCTGATTAATGTCATCAGAACAAATTAGACGGTGGAGCACGAGCCGGTTTATCATTTCCCCTTTTTTTTTTGCCGGCCCAGAAAAGTGAGAGTGATTCTAAGACTTGTGGCCCTCTGTTGGAAACGTAGATGGACAATGGAGACCCTTCAATGACTTCTGTCAAGGCCACAGTGCTGCAAACAGGCTGTCTGACAGCAATGGGTCCTAAATTCTCACAGCTTCATTAACTGGGTTCATAAAATGATATTTCAGTCTCAGATGTTTTTGGGATCAACTTCAAAAGTGGCCATTAGGTGGAACTGATTTTTACTATTTTAAATGAAAGAATCTTCCAAATATTTTTGCACAAGGCACCTTCAGAGCCATGTAAAACATATATTTCAGAGTGAACAGGAGATAATTAAATTATAATTGTATTTTGGCAACGCTGTGAAACTGGGAATGTTGTTCACTTTCGCCCTTCAACCTGACTACTGACTAAAAAAAGAAAAAAAAAAAACGAGAAGACGTTGGAGGTGCCCAACACACCCCCAGAACACTCAGACTTGAAAAGGAATAAAAGTACTACAGTAACGCTAATACCGCTGAAATATAGATGGCTGCCTGACATGGTATTTACCAACTCGCTGCAAAGCGGCCTGCTAAACGCTATGAAGAGGAAACAAATGTGGGGAAGAGGGTGGTTGTGGGGGCCTTCTCCTGCCATTAGCTGTTCTCTGGGTGCTGTCAACAGAAGGCAGGTTCGGCTGCCAAGCTGCCTCTGACTGTGCTTGCCCCCAGCACACCCCGAGCACCTCTTTGACTCAAAGTGCTCGTTCGCTTCTGTTCTCCTCACGCATATGGAGGGAGAGACACGTTCCTGTGTAGTGCTTCACTTTCTCTCTCTCGCACTCTCTCTCTCTGTGTGTGTGTGTGTGGGAGAAAGAAATAGACAAAATATGAGTTATTTTTATGTGCAAGCAATACTACTGTATCATAACAGGCAGCTCTTGTTTTTTTTTTTTTTTTTGGGACAGTGCACAACAACACATGACAATAACTTTAAAATGCTAAAAGTGACAGTGACTGGTTTATTGTAGTCACAACTCCTCTAAAGGAAGCGAAACACGGGATGAAATGGATGAGGAGAAGTCATCAAATCTGTACATTTACAAGCTTCATATTTCTACAAATTTTGTACCTCAGGAAGGTAAAAATTAATTACTGAATAATAACTGAGAAAAAAAAACAATAAATCTTTCTAGACAATCTTTCTAGAATTTGTTATTTAATTTCTTTTAATTCATTATGTTTCTTTCTTTTTACATGCACAGAATTGTTGTAATACTAATGAGCATCACATTTATCATGCATGAAAAATGTTATTATTTCTTGTTTTTGTTTTCTACAGATAATTTATACTTACATTGGAATGATTAAAATTCGAAAATTAAAATTCATAAAATAACGTCAAAATTTGAAAATATATGTGAAATATAATTAATGGGTAAAATTGCTAAATAGATTGCTTAATTTATTGTGACATTCTTGTCTCATGTGTGATGCTGAATGTGTGATGCTGAACATTTCTTGTCAAAACGAATATGTTTATTTCACGTAAGGCGTTAAAAATATGTCTTAAAATGCATGGTAGAGTAGCTGCAGGTACACCTCTAAGATAAGTTCACATTAGCCGTTCATGGGACGTATTAGTATGCCATCAGACGTGATGTTACTAGAACAGATTTAGCCAGATAATGCAAAAATCCATGCATGGAGAATGGCGGCACGATTGCTGCAGGAGGCGGAGCATCCACGGTGACTGCAAGCCCCTCCCACCACTCCTCATCAGCAACTACTTATCCTGATGAGGATTATCTGCACCATTAGAGCTTCTTAACTCCCTGCCCCCATTATCATGGTAATTAGCAACTGGTCTATTAGCGCTATGCTAATTTGTTAAAGGGGAAACTGCTGCTTTATATTACCATCTCTGTCCATAGGAAAAAAAATGTTTGTTTGGTTTCCTCTGGCAGTTCTCCTTGGAGCAGCGGCATCTTTTGACTGGCAGCTGAAGGGTCAGCCTACTCAAGTGGAATTTAAAGAGGGCCCTTTGAGCGTAATGGCTTTTGACTGGCATGTGTTACTCGCCTCACTGAGCCATTGATTGAGCGCTTGTTTGCTAAATCACTGCTGTTCCCCCTGTTTGGGAGGCTGGTGACACATGTGTGGTCACTTTAGCTCTCAGGGAAATGAGAGTGAGGGGGAAAAAAAAGTGAGGAGGGCAGGAGAAAGAAACAAAAAGAGGAAGAAAGGGGAGGTGTAAATGACAGCGCAACAGAATCCCCTGCACAAATGGCTGAAAATGGGGGATATGGGGGATTTTGCAACACTGTACACCATCTGAAAGCTGTGAAAACCAGAGATCCCATGACTACTGGCAAGCCTTTCTTCACTCTGCCTCCACACACACACACACACACACACACACACACACCTCCCTTCTGCCCTCAGACAGCTTTTTACAGCTCAGCAATAGAGAGAGAGAGAGACAGGTCAACTCCAAAGGTCAATGTCACATCAATAGCCTCACAGTGTGCTAAGGGGAACTGCCATCAGCCATTTCTCTGCCCTGTATCTTACAATTTATACCTTATTCATTTATATGTTACAAAGCTCATATATCATGCGTAAAAATGTATTCGTTCCGACAATAGGACCTAGAAATAGAAATCTATTGCTATTTAAATATAAGCCTGTTTAGCATATTTACGCCCTTTAACATCTAGATTTGAGGCTGCAACCAACTGCATACTTCTCAAAATTACAGCCTATGGGATCAGTTGGAGGTCACTAAAGCGTGCCTGTGCCAAAACTGCAGACGACATTCTGTGACCCTTGCTTGCTTCAGCAGTAGCAACCCCATGAATTTGAAGCATACTGACAAAATAAAAATATCCTACAAAGGATTATTCTACTGGTTTTGTTCAAGCCTTCACTCACTCACTCATGCTCCACAACCATTTAATCCATTTTAGAATCCAAACCAACCATTCACTGACACCTATGGCCAATCCCAGAGGCACCATCATGAGGGAGAACGTGCAACCTCCACACGCACAAAGCCGGAGCCCGGATTCGAACTCACGACCTAGGAGGAGTGAGGCCATGGCACTGTCAAAAAAATTCAACAGCAACATTTATTTTTTATATAGCCCAAAATCAGCATAGCAAAGAAAGCCTATACCATGTTTGCAAATGACGTGACCTAAAGGCAACATGTATAAGGAAAATAGCAACGGACTTAGGACAGAACCTTGTGGAACAACAAACTCTACTTTACTATATGAAGACGAAACATCATTAATGTCCACAAACTGATACCGCCAGATATGATCTGAACCATACAAGGGCTATTCCCTTAATCCCAACAACATTCTCTAACCTGTCAAGGAAAATAGCGCGATCAATAGCGTCAAACGCTGCACTCAGGTCAAGCAGGACAAGCAGCGAGATGTGTCCCTGATCAGAGGCCAACAGCAGGTCATTAAACACATTAACCAGCGCTATGATGAGGTCTAAATCCCGATTAATATTCATGAGTACGACTTTTTCAAAAATTTTCTATATATTTTTTTTTATAAGGGGTCTAATGACTGCTACCTTGAAGGAAGGTACGTGGCCGTTGCTAAGCGACGAGTTAAGAATTGTAAGAATAGGACTTATAACATCTGGTGCTTCTTGTTCAAGGAAACTTGTAGAAAGCGGATCCATAGCAAGTACATTGATTTGACGATGGGATTAATTTAATGAATTAATGCTAGCATTGTAATCGTTCTAATTCACTGAAGCATTCTAATCGGTGTTCTGCTTTTGAAGATTATTTTCCCAAGTAATATCGACAGAGCTGGATCAGTGGAGCAGTGATCACAAACTTTTTCATGGGAGGGTAAAGAGTTGTTACGGACAACAGCAGGTTTACTTTGTTGAATATTTAACCCATTGCGATAAAAGATTTAGTGAAGGGCTACTGCAGTCTGATGTTGTTATAGACTGTGTTAATTTTATGCTTTCATCATGTCAAATTTGGATTAGAAATGGTACTTTAATAAGAAGATTGCAATAATTAAGTACAAAATCTGTAGTATTTTAAAGTGAAGTGATTCGGCCACAGGAGCAGTTCAAAGAGTGAACAAACAGTAGAAATAATTTTAGTCTAAATACAATAAGTTATGATGCCTTATTAATAATTCTTTTCAGGAAGAACAAAACTTGTTTATTCATGTTCAGCATTTTATAGAAGGAGTCACCTGAACGGGCAAAGAAAAGAGCATCGGCTTAATGCCATGTCATGGAAAAAGAGCTGTCAATAATTACACAAGGAATTAACCGCGCAGCTTGCAATTAATTCATTGTGATTAATCATTAAGAAACAAAAATGCATGTCACGTGTTGCTTTGTGAATCGATTCTAAAACTCCGCTTTCATGTCGGGATGGGGACGGATTTCACATCCATGTCACTGGTCAGACCAACACGAGAAAGAAACAACGGGCAGATGCGTCAATTGACGATGATGAGTTCAATATTACCAAACGAATGATGCCAATTAACGTGTCAACCATGACTGTGCTCAGATTCAACAAATTTCGCCCAGAAACCTGATGATGTTGTGGGGACGCTAAGCTAGTGCTAAGCTAACAGAAACGCGTGCAAGCTTCTGCAGTTTTCCGCCAGTAAACAGTGTCTTGGCTGATTAGGAGAAGGCCTTCTCCTCGGCCCTCATTCTCGGCGCGCCGCGGCTGTACTTTCGAAGCATCTTGATGCGGTATTGATTCGCGCTCTCCCGCGTGCAGTTTGCTCAGCCACTGCTCGGAGGCCGCGAGCGGGCCGCCGTAGGCGCTTCTCCTTTTCAGCGGCACCGCTGGGGTTAATTGAACGCCTCTGATGAGGATGGAGCAAACAACGGATAATTATGCTCAAGGAGACCCGAACGCACCGGAACGCGAGACGGAGACGAACGAGCGAGGAGCTCTCATCTCGCAGACGAGAAACAGAACACAAGGCGCCCGGGCAGCGTCTGATGTTTCTGAGGCGAGGTGTGATAATACAGAACAAAGCCCCACAGGATCAGAACAAATAAATGAACTATGGTTCATTTGAAGCTACACTTATGCGTTTTTTTTGTTGCTGTACCTAGAAATGCGCCTTTTTCTAGCACGTTTAGAAGCGGGAAAGGCAAATCATACCAAAATACATCACGAAAAAGGAGATGAAAGCGAGGTTATTCAGTATTTCTGTTCAGTTTCCCCCCCCCCCCCCCCCCCCTTTTTTTTTTTTTTTATTTTTCCTTCTCCCTCCTTTTTTTTTTTTCGACCGTGGTGATGAAGTTTCAGGCAGTGTAGATGCCCCATCCATTAAAAGCGGTGAGGTGGAGATAAATCACCTGCTCAGACCTCGCCTCTCCTACTGAGCAGGGAGAGAAATCCATCAAGCCCAACAGCGGAGGAAACAGCCAGGGAGCCGACTCAACACCTCTAATATTAACACTCCCAAATATACCATGCCGAATATTTCACTCCCCCGCAGCTCCCCCGTCCTCTCAACAAGCGGTACAAAACTCGTCACGGGCCTTGTTGTGGAATCTGCAAACCGCTGGACGTCATTTGATTTATTTACCAAGATTCTTGTCCAAGGTGGTGTCATTTAAAATAGTCCACAGATATGAAGGCCATGGGCCACAGCAAACGATCTGTACCCCTACATCTTTCAATAATATGGAGAATTACTAACCTTTAACATTAAAAGGTCTGATAATGTGACCTTCAGATGTGACAACAGACGATTTCAAAACTTTAAATGTGCATATTAAGTCTTATTTCTTGAATGCATATGAAAAAATGTTTTGCCACTGGACTGGAATCAGTGGATACTTGATCTGTAAACAACTGCAATTTATTAAAACCTGTAGTCATATGACGTCATTTTTCTTCATCACAGCCCGTGCGGTATAACGCTTTCATCAGCTTTCATGCCCGCGTTCCGCTTCTCTCAGAGACAGGAAAACAGAAAATCCTGAATATCTGTTCAGAGCCGAGGTGATGATGGCAAATACCGGCACTGAAGTCGGAGTCTACTGTACAAGCAGCAGGTTGCTAAGCAACTATAATCACAGTGACCTTTTGGGGGGATCAGGATGATGAGCCTCCCTGTCATAAAGAGCAAACAGGGGATGTCATGACAGGAGACATCTTATTTACCACGAGCCAGCATTTTTAAAACGGTTAATTATTCGGAGGCATTGAGCATTATCGGTCATGAGCTGAGCTTCCCTTTAACCAGACCCTGGAGTTTAAGCACTTGAACACGTAAACCGAACCTGCTGATGAAGGAGCAGGTTTCTCAGTCTAGACGGATCCTTAGCCGCCACGTGGAGAAGGTGTGCTGGAGATTGCAGAGCTCTGGAACCCGTGTGCATGCTTTGCCCTTGAGGCAGCCCCCTTTAGAAATGAGCGCGAGCCTTGTTCTCACATTATCATTCCGTCACAATGGCGCACGTGATTGATATTCAGCATCGCAGGTGCATCAGCCGCCACTGCCGCGTCTTTTTAAACATCTACTCGTCTGTTCAGGTTGTCTCTAGAGGGCAAATACGCTGGAGGTTTTGAATAAGAGATAACGTTATTATACAGTTGTTCAGACGTTCCTTGTAAACACACACAGAGATCTGCAGGTTTCTTGTGATGGTGCAGAACATACAGGTGGATTTAAAAGTAAAAAAAAAAAAACATGTTATTTGCTTGAAGCTGTGGTAAATGCTTTGATATGCTTTTTTTTCAATTTTTTTTTTAGTTTCGGTGCAGCCATGTAGATTATGCAATCCCCAGCCCTACAAAACCCCACTGCCGGTGCACCTTAAAGGAAAAAGCCACGCAAAGTTTGCCGATGAACCAACAGTGGAGTGGGCTTCAGGAGGGCTTGTTTCCTGTGTTCTTCTGCGTGCAACTAAATGGCAAACTTGTGTTTGGGGTTGCCTTTCAGCCAGTGACAGTGAGGAGCTCCATTGCATGTGTGTACCAGTATTCATAATTGATGGCCGGGGCCTAGACTGACACTACAGCACAGTACACATGTAATATGGATCCACTCCACGCCTTAGATCTGGCACCGCATCCCAATTCGCAGCCAACATGTCCGTCTGGGGGTCTGTCTGTCTGTCTCTCTCTCTTTGACTTTTCCTTCACCGGTCAGTTTAAATGTGTGCCTCGGTCCTCGCTGAATCTGGCCTTTTCTGTCTGTGAGCATTTACAAAGATACTGCTTGTCAGCGTGTCCATGTTTGTCTCTGTGCTTACATGTGCAGTCCAGCAATAAGGCCGCAGTGGAACACACACAGCCGAAGGAGCTCATGTTTTCATGAAAACTCTTTATTTCAATTTCCATGAAACTAGACAGACGATCATTCCTTCACATGCAGAGTGTCAAAATTCACAGAGGAAACTGTGGTTTCTCAAGCGCACATTTTTTCCAGTGTACGTGAGATGTGGGGGTAAAATAAATAAATAAATACAATTAAAATGTAAGCAGAATTTTATCATAAATCTCTGCATTTCAATGGTTTAACATTACTTCTTTCTGGTACAAATTGTCTCAAATTTAGGTGGCACATCATATTCACACTGTAGCACCAAAGTAAGTCGCATAATAAATTGTCACTTTTTTTTCCACCCTCCCCTACCATATATAGTGGTTCATGTCCTCATAGAGCAGTTTACAGTGATCTTCTGATCACTTTTGATTTCAGAAACATTGTTTGTAAATTCTGTAAACAAAATTATGACTTCCTATCAGCAAAAGTCTGCAGATGGGAATTTTTTTTTTGGTATTTTTTGTACGAACAGTCTTAAGAGAACAGTCTTTAGTCTTTTAACAGAATTACTTACCGTGTGCTGCAGCACAGCACATGGTGACACAACAAAATGTTGGTGAGCAGTGGGCAGCCATGACAGGTGCCCGGGGAGCAGTGTGCTTTGCTCAGTGGCACCTCAGTGCCACCTTGGCGAACCAGCAACCTTCTGATTACGGGGCCGCTTCCTTAACCACTAGGCCACCACTGCCCCTAAACTCATGACCCCCTACTGCTCATATAAACAGCTTTTATTGTATTGATCACAGGCTTTGTGTAGAAGTGTGTGGCTCTCTGTGTCTCCTTTCAGTCTGTTTATTTCTGTAATGATGGAGGATATCATGTGTGGTTCCCGGCACCCCCTGCCTTCTTCTGCAGGTTTATCACTATGATGTGATTGCCATTGAGAATCACTGCAGCACAGCACATGGTGCACACAACGAAATGTGTCCTCTGCTTTTAACCTATCACCTTGGTGAGCAGTGTATGGGGACGGTACCTTGTTCAGTGGCACAACCTTCTGATTACAGGTCTGTTTCTTTACCTGCTAGACCAACCACTATTCTTTGAATTCTAGCTTTTTTCAGACTATCCATCACCTGTTAACATATGTTATTCAGATATTCATAACAGATATTCATTATCATGTTTTCACATTTCAATGTAAGTGTTAATTGCAGACATGTTTAACCAAACAGCGAACAGTAGGCAGTGCGGCACCCCAGCCACACATTTACAGAGAAACTCCCTGACTCTCCAGATTCATTCCAAATTCAGTGATAAATGGGTATTTGATTCTGTAACTGAGCTCTTTCTGCTTCATTTGATACACTGATGTGGTGTGAATATGAGACCCTTAATGAACGTAACACTGTCCAGCTGCTGGGCAGCACTGGGCGTTTAGTGAGAGACGAGCTGGAGACTTGAAAGACTGGGTTTTAATTACGGAAAGTTCTTCAGATAAAAGTACCACAGCGGAGTACTGCTGTGTGTGTGTGTTGGAGAGAGTTTATTATGAGGGTTTAAGGGAGTGTGTGTGTAGTGTTTATGAGTGTGTGGTCTTGGGGGACCAATGTATTTACACTGAGCAACTAAAATGTCAGTAAAATTGAGTAAAACAGAGATTTTCATTTGGACTTTGAGGCTACGGCAAGTTTTTTACATTTTTACCTTTTTGTCTGGGTAACTAGAGTTACCCAGACAAACAACCATGGATGTGAATGCAAACATGGAAAACCATGTGACATTTTTAGAGTGTGGGTCTGGATTTTTGTTGAGGTACAATATACTGGCCTATGGGTGCTGTGTGTGTGTGTGTGTCTTGTCTGTCTGTGTCAAATCCTGTGTGCCCTAATAACTTCAGATCCTTCTTCAGGTCTCCATTGCTGGATTGTGTGACTCTTCAGGGGAAACTGCTGCCCCCAAAAGGTGACCACACACCATGCCTTGGTCCCAATTAGCAGTAATTGTCCCCTCTGGTGACCACAGGCACTTGTTGGGACAGCGGGGTGGCACATGGAAAGCAATGAGGAGGAAGATTTGTGCAGGGCAGCTGTTCCCTAGATGGCTTTCAGACTGGGATGGTTCTGACTGAGAGAGACACAAGTTCAGTTCTGTATTCTGTCCTCACAAAGTCGGGGACACCTTCAATTTAAAAATAATTGAGTAATTACAAGAGGATTGAAGATTTTCTTTTGATTGCCTGGATTATGTCTTCTAACATATAGGTTGTCAGGCATTTATTATTTATTGTACATTTCAGTTACACACCAGTATTACACCAGGCCCTCACTAAGATATAAAACAAAATTTGTCTGTAACTGTCAAGCTGATTTTAGGGAAGAGAGACAGCATGTGAGTGTGAAAGTGTGTGTGGGAGAGAAAGAAAGAGCAAACAAGCGAGAGAAAGAAAGAGATGCACAAAAAGGACAGAGAATAAAGGTTTTGTGTAGTACAACATATTGAGAGTGGGGGTACTGTGTGTGTGAGAGAGTGTGTGTGTGTGTGTGCCTGCCTGCTCTCTGAATGTGTGTGTTTGCTCCCCTTGTCTTCAGGCAGAATTGCCCTTATGAATGCGACCCTCCAATGTGCACCTCTCTGGACTGTGAAAGTGTGTGTGCGTTTGTAAGTGTAACTACTCGTGTGTTGCAGAGGTTCTGCTGCGTCTGTGTGTTTTATGAAGATGAAACGGCCCCCTCCCCACCTCCTCGCTGAGCGGGACGTCTGGATCTGGACGCGCTCTCACAGCTGCCAGCCGAGCGCTTCGGCACGGCTCAGCCTGATTGTTGCGGATATGCGCCCCCTGTGATCGCCAGGATAATATGTGTGTGTCTGTGTGTGTGTGTCTGTGTGTGTGTAGAGCTAGCAAGGTTAGAAAAGGATAGAAAACCTACTAAGCTCATGCTGTGTTTTTCCTGAATTCACAGATTTTGGTTTGTGTGCAATTGACCGACGTACTATTTCCTATAAAGGTTATTGCGTGTTTCTTGAGAGTTTACATTTACATTTATGGCATTTATCAGATGCCCTTATCCAGAGCGACTTACAATCAGTAGTTACAGGGACAGCCCCCCCCCGGAGCAACTTTAAGTGTCTTGCTCAGGGACACAATGGTAGTAAGTGGGATTTGAACCTGGGTCTTCTGGTTCATAGGCGAGTGTGTTACACACTACGCTACTACCATCCCAGAGTTAATGTATCTGTGAAAGTGTGTGAGTGTGTGTGTGTGTGTGTGTGTGCGCAGTCAGCCAGTTGAGAATCATATTTTGTCCTGTATGCAGGTGACGTGCTGGCAGTGGAAGGACGTAAAAGAGCTGAAGTCCTGTCATCCTGAATGACCTGTTGAAGATCTGTCCGTGGTTCGTTTCCGAAAAATAGCACCAAGGTAGTCCATAATCATTCCTTTTTTTATAGTGTAGCATAGTGAAAAGGCAGTTATCATTTTATTTCTATTTCCTGTCAACAGGCTGACAGCAGGAAGTGCACTTGCTTGGGCTGTGTCTGGTGGGGCAGTTTGTGTTTGAGAAGATCCGACAGGACAGCGGTGAGGAGAACCGAGTTCACGGCTCATCCTGTCACTCACAACTGCAGGACTAAAGCGCCATCTGCTGGAGTGGAACCCACGCAC
The DNA here is from genome assembly GCF_900700375.1 of Denticeps clupeoides. Taxonomy (NCBI): domain Eukaryota; kingdom Metazoa; phylum Chordata; class Actinopteri; order Clupeiformes; family Denticipitidae; genus Denticeps; species Denticeps clupeoides. The sequence continues at coordinate 7,607,138 of NC_041710.1, read as the reverse complement.
ACCCTAATGAAACGAAGGCTGCTCCTCACCCTCAGCGCTTCAGATTGCATGCCAATGATGTGCATCCGTCAATCCGCAGACACGTCCTTCAGGCCGTAATCATCCACCATACAGCGAGTTAAACCTTTTCAAGTCACAGGTCACTTTTTAAATACATGCCTGAACATGATCACATAATCCAAAAATCTAATATATATGACTTTATATATGACTATATATGACTTTTTTTGGAAACGAACCACGGACGTTAAATCTTAATAATAATATAAAGTAATATTATATATTATATATAGATTTATTATATTAATATAATAAATCTATTGACACACAGATCTTCAACAAGTCATTCAGGATGACAGGACTTCAGCTCTTTTACGTCCTTCCACTGCCAGCACGTCACCTGCATACAGGACAAAATATGATTCTCAACTGGCTGACAACACACACACACACACACACACACACAGTCAGATAAACTGGACAATTAATGTCTTTTTTTAAATAGCAATGGCATGTCACGCAGACGAATAAAAACGTTGAGCGTTGTACTACTGTGTTGTACTGCCACACACCTTCACACCCTTTATTATTTTAATCTCTTTCACTTTGAATATGAGGAAACAACCTGTGAACAGCGTGAGGAAATATAAGTAAGCAGAAGAAAGGAGGATCCTAATGCTACATGACAAAAGTGCTACTTTGATAGGCGATGCCTCTCCCCTCGTTAGGGCGCTAAATGCCAGTGATAAGATAGAATGTGGAAATAGACGAGTAGAGAGCCTGACATCTTTTAAGTGCTGTGTGAGGTGCCTGTAAGCTTCTGCTTGTACTTTCTTTCTTTCTTTCTTTCTTTCTTTCTTTCCTTTTCTTTCTTTCTTCTCTCCCAGAAGAGGATAATTTATAGTGAAGTCTAAGATTACACTTTTTTTTTTTTCATGATTATTTCATTATTATAAATAACTGACTGGTTTCATCATGTCAGTTTCATCAGACTTCCACGGAAAATCCCGGCTGCGCTGCAGATCTGCTCTGATAAAAACTCGCAGCATCGTTTTCTGACTGTTCTTCTCGTCAGAAATGGTTCCGGTTTGATTTTTCTCTTTTGCCAGATTTAACCCCTGAACGCTGAGGGCAGCTTTGGTTTTTACTCCATCTTTTCAGTGTTATGGGGGTGGTGCTGGCAGAGTTACTCAACACGTTCCAAAACAGACTTTATCTAAATCAAATTTCAAACTTTTTTATTACGTTTGGTGTTTAACAGACAGTCTGGCGTCTCTTCTTTGTTCTCACTGAATTCATTCAGGCCCGTTTGGACTATTTTGGGGTGGACATAATAATGTGACGCTATGTGTGTGTGCATGTGTGCCCTCTGTAGGTCACAGCAGGGTAAAATCTCCAGTGCAAGTTCCTTCCTTGTACCCACAAACACTTTCTTTTTATGGTATTCAAATTAATTATCACTATTTTACTGTGGGTTCGTTTTTCGCAGCACATACAGCTACGTAGAATTAGTTAACGGGACAATCGTATAATTACCAAAACAGGCAACCGTTACTAAGGTGGGGTTGATTTAAATGTTTAGAAGCTCCATTAACTAATGAGGGAGGAATAAGAGAGCACAATTCAACTTTTGAACACAGACAATGGGACATCCGGTGAGATTTGCGCCACACCCTGCTCCTGCGGTGGAAAACCACTGTTGTTTGGTCTTCAGTCTTGGTTTCACGGTTACACGATGAATGCAGCTGTAATTAAAAAATAAAGTTTAATAAGACTGCGTAAGGGTACGCCAGCCTAGTCTGGTGTGGTAAAATGCAGGCTGCACAGTGAAGGCTTCCGTTCTTCACTCTTCCCCATCAGCTTTTTTTTTTTTTGTTACATGCTTTTGCAGTTTCAGCTTAGCTAAGTTTATTTTTGCATCCGAAGATGGCATTTTAAAATCCATCAGACTGTCTCCCATGTCAGATTGCTGTGTGTGTTTGCTGGGGCATGCATGTGTGTGCAGCCTCACTTCAGATTGCTAGGTGCAAATGTAGGAAACGGGGCGGGATAGGGAATCAGCAGTAGGTAGCCCAGATTGTTGTGGCAGCTGGAAAAATGAGATCACTCGGATGCCTCCTCAAACATTTTCTCAACGCGACACCCGGCACAACGAGCTCTCCCTCTATCCGCCTTGTGACCTAGATAGAAACGTCCCGAACTGCACTGTGTGCGATGCTGTACCTGGAACTACGCATGTCCTGCATGTGTCTCCCCTCTCTGCCTCTAAATCCCGAGCGTTGACCATTTCATTTACATTTACAGCATTTACCAGACGCCCTTATCCAGAGCGACTTACAATCAGTAGTTACTGGGACAGTCCCCCCCTGGAGCAACTTAGGGTTAAGGTTCTTGCTCAACTCCAAATCTATAGAAACCAAATGAGAATTGCTGGTGTCTTCCTCTTGTAAGTCGCTTTGGATAAAAGCGTCTGCCAAGTAAAGTAAAGGGACACAATCCCTAAGTGTGCTTTGAACCTGGGTCTTCTGGTTCATAGGCGAGTGTGTTACCCACTAGGCTATACTACCACCCAAATTCGTTCTGTTTCGTTCTGTTTCATTCCAAGCTCAGTGGTTTACTCTCAATATTTATTTATACAGACTTGGGATCAGAATGTCATTTTAAAAAAATATTCAAACATTTTACATTACACATATGAAACACTGTGATTTAATTCTGCGTGCTGATCTGAAACCAAGTGATATGGTTTCCCAACCAGGGGAGTTAATATGCTTTACTCTGACATCTAGTGGCACTTCCCTATACCACACTGAATATCAGTAAGCATTCGCAACTGAGAGGGGTAATTTAGTTGGGCTTGTCTGTTTTTTAATCTTAAAAATGCTACTATTTATCAATAACCAATCACTGGAATTATTGGCACATGAATACATAGAAGAATCCTAAGAGAGAGAGAGCTGAACTGAGAAAAGTTTTTAAGGTTTTATGGACTGATGAATGAGAGTGAGTCTTGATGGGCCAGCTGGATTGATAAAGGGCAGAGAGCTCCAGTCCGACTCAGACGCCAGCAAGGTGGAGGTGGAGTACTGGTTTGGGCTGGTATCATCATTGTGGGGCCTTTTCAGGTTGAGGATGGAGTCAAGCTCAACTGCCAGTTTCTGGAAGACACCTTCAAGCAGTGGTACAGGAAGAAGTCTGCATCCTTCAAGAAAAACATGATTTTCATGCAGGACAATGCTCCATCACACACGTCCAAGTACTCCACAGCGTGGCTGGCAAGAAAGGGTATAAAAGAAGAAAAACTAATGACATGGCCTCCTTGTTCACCTGATCTGAACCCAATTGAGAACCTGTGGTCCATCATCAAATGTGAGATTTACAAGGAGGGAAAACAGTACACCTCTCTGAACAGTGTCTGGGAGGCTGTGGTTGCTGCTGTACGCAATGTTGATGGTGAACAGATCAAAACACTGACAGAATCCATGGATGACAGGCTTTTGAGTGTCCTTGCAAAGAAAGGTGGCTATATTGGTCGCTGATATGTTATTGTTTTGTTTTTGATTGTCATAAATGTATATTTTTTGAATGTGGAGATGTTATATTGGTTTCACTGGTAAAAATAAATAATTGAAATGGGTATATATTTTTTTTTTGTTAAGTTGCCTAATAATTATGCACAGTAATAGTTACCTGCACACACAGATATCCCCATAAAATAGCTACAAATAAAAACAAACTAAAAACTACTTCCAAAAACATTCAGCTTTGATATTAATGAGTTTTTTGGGTTCATTGAGAACATGGTTGTTGTTCAATAATAAAACTATTCCTCAAAAATACAACTTGCCTAATAATTCTGCACTCCCTGTAGTCTGATTCTGAGTCTGAAAACCATAGAACCTGTCCTCTACACGCATCGAAACATGTACAATTCGTTTTTGTTTAAAGAAATGTTCACAAATGGCCCCACGCTGCGATTCTTTTATGCTGCAATGAATTATAACTCTCATTAATTATAACTAAGAAAACAATTTTAGCCCCATATTTGACTTCATTAGCAACGAGTGCTAGCGCTAATGAAATTTTCAGCTCAATTGACTTTTCTTTTCTTTTTTTACGTACCACCGAGCCAAGTGGCATAGAGCAAGCTCTGTATATTGAATAAAAGAAAATGTGTACAATTGAATATAAAAGCAATTTTCTCTCTGAGGTGGCAAGATTATTATTTTTCTTCCTTTGATTTTTCCCCCAATCTCACTCTCTCTACCTTTCCCTAGGCCAGAAATACTGCTTTTACATATATTACCTTTTGATTAATGGAGTTGTATTCATTATTCCACCCTGGTGCTAATTAGAAAGACTCCAAGTTAATGATATACAGTAGGCATAATACTTGCCCAGGAGCCATAAGAACACTTCAAGTTCCTGCTGGTGCACTTTTGATACCCACCCTGCTCACCGGCCTGGTCCGGTAACTGGTGAGAAAGCATGGCATGGTGAGTTTTTCCTTTTATTCTCTTTAACAGAATATTAACATAGTCCTATAAGCTGTCTGTGCCAAAGACTGTTAGCTTATGTCAGATGGCCTAAACAATAAAAAAATCAATCAAACACACGTGATTACATACACACATTGTGGTCATTGACATACTTTTTACCAACACATTTCATTAATTTCACTAAATTAGAAAATAAAGAATTATGGTTAAAATAATTAAATGCAATTATGTATTTTTTTGGCCAAGATGGGTTTTTTTTTTGCTGATTTTGGTGATGAGTAGCAATGATGACATCAACATCATTAGATTGTATTTAAGAACTTGTCATGTGATGACCTTTTCATTTAAATTCTGCTTCATTTGGCAACATCAAACAGTTAGAAATAGAAAATAGAAAACTAGACATGCAGAATAGGAGCAATAGGACTACAACAAAAAGGGATGAGCCACATTTTGGGTGTTGTAACAATGTGCATATGAATTTCTGTACAGTGTAAACAGCATTATGGTAAAACACATCTTCAAGTGTACGTTAATGTTTATTGAAGGAATCTTACAAAACAATGGATGAAAATGATTTGTTCTTATACAATAAATATATTTTCATGAGAAACTGGACTCAAGTATCAATTCTAAATATTCTTCTAGATATACTGTATACATTCATTTAAAGGGGATAAATGAGAATTTCACTTAAATTATACAAGATTCCATGGACCACAGGGATTTCCCAAATTAATGTGATTTATATTGAACCAAGGTGCTTTAGTCAATTTTCTGTTCAGGGTCTTAGTGAAACATCCAGTGGCTGGGTGCTATGGAGCCAAAACTAAGAAATCAATGTCTATCTCAGTGCAAATCTTGCTTTTACAGAAAAAGATAATTCTTTGCAGATTATTTTTTAAATTCTATAACTTTATTGATCTGCACAGTCTGCTGGCTACACTACCAGTCAAAGGTCTGGATACAACTAGGACTAAGATTGAGCCATTTTGAACAATCCCATGCAAGAAGTCCCATATAGAAGTATTTTTGATCAAGCAGTTTTTTAGAGTGACCTTCATGGCTGATAATTGACATTATCAAAAGCCGCTTCATGAGATGCTCATTAACATATGTAATTGCATAAGCCTTCTGGACTGTTGGAAACCATCCCCATTGTTTAGGTGCACTGTAAAAAAAAGGCGACCAGCTGCAAAGCATTTTTATGTTCTCTCAACTTCATGCTCATGTGGTTGTGAGAATTATTTCTCAAGTTAAGAGAACTTAAAAATGCTTTGCAGCTGGTTGCCATACATTGTACGTTTTACCAACTTTTTGCACACTGTGGTTGAGAGAAGCCACTTATTTCATAATCCGGTGTCAGTTTTGTTTCATAAATTAATAGGTGTGTCCAAACTTTTGACTGGTGTACGTGCTGACTGAAAAACACCGGTGTTCCTCTGCAGCCCTAGGGGTTCAGTTTAAACTACAAGTCAGTTTAAAACTCCTTTTGAACTTGATATCTTGATATATGATATCTGTCCTAATGCAATCTCTATCCTGCTGTGCATCACAGCACACAGTGACACAACGAAATATGTCCTCTGCATTTAACCATCACCCTTAGTGAGCAGTGGGCAGCCATGACTCACATCAACCTCCGTCTCTGACTATTTTTTTATTCAATATTCCATTCTTTCAATCAGTAATGAGTGCTCTAAAAGTGGAATTTCTTAAAGTCCACAAAAACCCACAGTTTTATTTTATTTAACCTAACTAGTGGTTTTAAAAGCCAGACTTGCGATAAGGATCAGATGCAATTAGGACAATTATTTCAGGCCAACAATTTGTGCATTAAATATGTTTACGTGTTTGGCTGAAAGAAGCACAACCTATTCTAACCTCATAATCAATGGCCCAGGTAACAGGGCAGTGGTGGCCTAGCGGTTAAGGAAGCGGCCCCGTAATCAGAAGGTTGCCGGTTCGAATCCCAATCTGCCAAGGTACCACTGAGGTGCCACTGAGCAAAGCACCGTCCCCACACACTGCTCCCCGGGCGCCGGTCATGGCTGCCCACTGCTCACTCAGGGTGATGGGTTAAATGCAGAGGACAAATTTCACTGTGTGCACTGTGTGCTGTGCTGCTGTGTATCACATGTGACAATCACTTCACTTTAATACAAATTGTTGTGCTTTTGTAAGAAGGCATTTAGTGTTGGAGAGCAGAGCACGTTCCGGTGAAATCCCTGCTGAAATCCATGCCCAAAGGCACTTTCTCAAACTCTTTCGTCACCAGACCCATCCTTCACTTTCCCTGGGCCTCCACTGTCGTCTGTGACTTCCAAGAGCCGAGCCGGAGGTTAAGCCAAGGGTTTTTGTGTTCGGAACACAAGGGACAAGACAATTATAAAATGATGAGCCTGGCGACCCCTCTCTTCCCAAACACCCACCAAAAAGATTCCCAAGCATCCCCCACGCGAAAGAGGAAGAGTCTTTGAACACCACCCGGGCATCGCGCGAAAGAACACAACCTCCACTGCAGCCTTTCATCGGGGGGAGGGAGGATGGAGCGAATTCCCGCTCTTTCTTCAGCGCCACTCCGTTTTCGGCGAGGGTGTCTTCTTAACGCGGGGCTTCTGGCAGCATGACAGAGAGAACAGACAGCGAGTGCCACCACTGACATATTCCCCATCCCTTTTTTTTTGGCTTGTCAGCCCCTCTTTTCTGGACATCTGATTGATTGTGACAGCCGTATATTGGGGATATTTCATATGAAAGAGAATTTGTAGATGAAATGTTAATGTGTTGGATTTTTGGGGGCTTTTTTTTTATTACAGGGCCTGCAGTTTTGAACATTTTTCAAAGTAACACACCCAAATTCCACTGTTTGCAATGAATTAATAATACCAGGCTTGTCACTGAAGTATCACACATTCTTTAATCAACTCGCTTGAAACAGAAGCTTCTTGAAAGGTATTCTTTTTTTTAACCCACCGCAAGAACAATTAAAAACTTTGTGTGGTGAGCATCCGTTCACGCTTTTTTATGTGGCCACTATGCTTTACTTCTTGTATTTCAAATCATTATTATTTATATTAGAGAAGAAATTTGGGACGTTTCAGACCTAATGACATACAATTACATTATTACACCACCACAAACATTATGTGTTAGAATCGTTGGAGAAAAATACTGTGGGTTACTTTTAATTATTTTAGATGATCGGATTTGCTAATTATTTTTGATAGTTTGTTTTATTATTTTTTACTTACAGCCTAGGCCATAGAAGTAATGTAGAAAGGCGGTTTCACTTTTACATAAACAAAAGTCACCCAGGACCGGATCTGACATCACTTCTGTTTTTGGAAGCTTATTTTTAGTGCCGAGAAATTAGTATGTGTATTATCCAACTGACCGGTGTGATGCTGGGCTAGCCAGGTGCTTCCTTTCACATGCACACAAGGGTCCTAGTCACCCCCGGCTGCTCGTCATTCAAAGTGGGTGATTAGAAGTCCGTTCCTCCCTCACCCCCTTCTCTAGCATTGTTAATGTGGTTTTCTGTTTACTTTTCATTTACTAAAATTAGTGCCTCTCCCTTGTGGCATTACAACAGGTCTTCCAGACTTGTAAGACTTACAATATTATAAATGACACGTTATTTTGGGATTTTTTATTTAGATTTGATTATTTTCTGCCTGGAGATTTTGGAGTCAGCATGTCCATTTAGGCCTAACTTCTTCAACTTTATGGACACGATACTAACTTATTTTAAGATTTAGTTACAAAAAAAACTCCAGGAAATACATAATCCACTCACTGCAAAATTGTATAACATTGCAGCACAGCACAATGAAATGTGTCCTCTGCAGTTCAACCCAACTGCAAGTGGACAGCTCTGAAAGGCGGTACCCTGCTCAAGGCACCTTGGCGGTTCGGGATTTGAACCCACAACCTTTCAGTTACAAGTCATCTTTCTTACCTGTTAGGTTGACCCTGTTGTGTATCTGATAGCCAACGCTGCCCTGTTTTGAATTGGATGAAACTAAATATAAAATAAATAAGTGAAGTGATTGTCACACGTGATAAACAGCAGCACAGCAACAGTGCACACAGTGAAATTTGTCCTCTGCATTTATCCCATCACCCTGAGTGAGCAGTGGGCAGCCATGACAGGTGCCCGGGGAGCAGTGTGTGGGGACGGTGCTTTGCTCAGTGGCACCTCAGTGGCACCTTGGCGGATCGGGATTCGAACCGGCAACCTTCTGATTACGGGGGCCTATTCCTTAACCGCTATGCCACCACTGCCCCGTGAAGGTCCATTGCATTGGCCGGGAATCGAACCCGAGTCAACTGCTTGGGAAGCAGCTATGCTCACCACTATACCACCAATGCACAAAAACATGGCTTCTGTATTCCATACCTAGAATAGTCCTCCAAAAAAAAAAAAGTACCACACCAACTTTGGACTCTTTATTCTATCAGTTCCTTCCGCTATCGTTGTGTAGCTGTGTGTGGTTACACTTTAAATATTTTTCTTCATGTTTTTCTCATTTATGCACTGGAGGCCAGCCTCTTGGACCCTTTCACAGAAACCATGTTCATTTGCAAAACATGACTTTTCTACTCACAAAACCCTGTCATTCTCCCCTTCTACCTCCAGACCTTACCTCCTCCTGTTAGTTTATAATTCTGGCCATCGGCAACCAGGCATCCCTTTGGGTCATAATGGGCTCAAGGTTTCTCTTTTCCATTTAGCTGGGAGTTCTTCCTCACAGCTGTCGCCCTGAGCCTGCTCCTGGGGATTCAGGTTCTCTGAAAATCCGCCAGCGCCGCTGTGTGAACCTGGTGTCGGTGAGTGTGCCATACTGTACAAATAAAGCAGGAGCTTCAGGTCAGAGACCAATAAAGGTGCTGAAGGTGCTAATTAAGCCCAATGTTCATTGGAAAGTTGTTCCAAGGTTTTGGAGGCATAAGGGAATTATTCTGTTTCAAATAATGACCTGTTAGATAAAAATCATTATGATGTTGCTTTCACTTCATGACTTATGAGGTTGATGAATGATGTTTATTAATCCTCTTATGAAATCATTGTGTGATTTTGATTCATCCTGTACTGTTTTTATGATCAATGTTTGCTTCAGCAAAATGTATTTTGGATTTTTATTTTGTGTGAGAAATGTTTTGTGCCTTCACGTCAGGAGAAGAGCACGTTCTGTTCCCTTGTCTTATCAGGAAGGATAACAGGACAATATAAAATTGCAGAGACATGAGTCTCTGAGCCTTTTTGCTGGCTTGTATAATAAACTTTTCTTTATTGTTACTTTTGGTCTCACCGTTGTTTATCCATAAAGGACCTACCATACAACTTATCTGACAGACCATACCCCAATGGCACAGCTAGTAGGCCTACAGAGGGTTTAGGATGTGTTAGAGGCATTTAGCAATGTGGCCTCACACTTCCAAGGTTATGAGTTTGAATCCCAGCTCTAACCTGTGTGGAGTTAGCATGTTTTACCCATATACAGTACACTAGGTGAATTGGCGTGAGTGAATCTGTGGCCTGGTGCCAGGCCCTGAACCCAGTGACCCTAAGTAGGACTAAGACTTGGACAAAATGTGTTCTCTGAATTTAACTGAGCAGTGATCAGACGGGACGGTGTGGGAACAATACCTTGGTCAGTGCATGTTCAGGATTTACATTTACAGCATTTACATTTACAGCATTTACCAGACGCCCTTATCCAGAGTGACTTACAATCAGTAGTTACAGGGACAGTCTCCCTGGAGCAACTTAGGGTTAAGTGTCTTGCTCAGGGACACAATGACAGTATAGTTGAAAAGTATAGTATATGAACATCATAAATCATGTCCCATTGTGAAAAATTTGATAATAATAGATCAGGGATTGGAAATTGCACTGTTAAAATTCATAGTTTACAGTTAAAATTTATGTTCAGTATGATCAACATGTTTAGGATCAGATTTTATATTTATGTGAAACTGTTTTTCTCTCTGAACACCTCAACAGTATCATAATCTCAAATAATAACTTTTAGTAATAAAGGTGTAATTCTCAAATCACATGGCAACAAACAGGACTTTTTGTTTGTATTTATTTTTCCGGCCACTGTTGTTGATTAGGCTTAGTAAGTCGGTGCAAATCCGTAGAGTTTTGAATTCCCTAACAAAGGTGGAAATTCTCTAATCACATGGCAACAAGCGGGACATTTTTTATTTGTATTTATTTTCTTGCATCGACTTAATAAGTCGATGCAAATTAGCAGAATTATGAATTCCCTGATATCATTTTAAGCTTCTCACTATATTTACATGTCTTTGCATTACAATATCTGATCACTGTTGTCATTTGTTTTTCTGGTTAGTTTTTAATGTACAATGGACACTGTTTTTCTACGTGTACAATCTGTATGCAAAACTACAACCTTTTGACTTCAATTGTGCACAGCACCAAGTGTGCACAGCGTTTGATCAAGTTGAATATTCTATGTATGCTGCTGTGTTTGATCTCTGTCAAGAAGGCAGATTTCCCTACAATTGTGATCTCAGATGCCTGAAGATCGTAAAGGACTCAGAACCACCACCATCGGCTACATTTGAATTCCCAACTGACCAGGAAGGAACAGGGTGAACAAGCAGATGCACAATCATGAACCAATTGTGATCCCCATGGACCCTGAATACTGAAGTGCCCCAGGGAATCAAGCAGCCATCTGTAAGATTTCTGTGCTTTTGTTGTGCATGGAGATTCAACACCTCAGTTTTTGCATGTCTTTGTCGAATGGCATTGCAACATTTGGTGGCCTTCCCCCGAGCCAAAGGTGTGAGGCAACGGCCTTTGGGACCGCCATCTTTGTCTTCTCCAGACGGGAGGCACCGGGGGCGTGACGTCAGAAACAACAGGTTCTGATTGGTCTGTGATAGCTTCCTGTTGGTCAGGTGTATAAAGGATTGTTCTCGTGTGGTAGATCTTGACTTTCTTTCTCAGACTTTCCGGTTTTCAAACCTTTTCTCTCCTCCCATTTTTCTCCTGGAACAGGTGATGTCTCTGAAGCTTGGTTCCGGCTGAACTGTCTTTTTCTATCTTTTCCTCCTGTCTCTCATTTTGTTTTTTTCTGTAACATTGGTAAATTTTTTTACATACAATATTCACATGTAACTGCAATAATAATTAACTGGTGTTTTAACTGGTATATTGTGCCATGCCTCTTTCTGCCAGGTAATATCAAGTTGGAGTGGTTTGAATACAGTGCTTTTGTGTGTAGAGAGAGTTTTTTACTCCACTCTCCCCGGTTTGATAGACACTGCAAGAGCTTCTTCCCACTTGCAGTCAGACCCCTCAACTCACTGCCATCACCAAAAGCTAGGGGGTGGGAAAAGAACTCGATATTGCAATATATTGTTGTGCTCTCTGTCGCAATAAATAATCGATACACTAATGGCCAATATCGATATTTTATTACAACACAAAATGATTAATTTCCCCCGTTGTCAGTGTCACTGTCACTACCCAATATCTACCATTCTGTTTGCGGGGGAACTGTTTGATTAAATAGGGGTAAAGTTACGCAAACAGCAGCCGGCAAAGAACGCAAGTTAACAACAACAGAGAAGAATCACGGTGAACTACTCTCAGGTGATAATGAGGGCAATCCAAGTCAGCCAACAATCACTACTGCGTTCAAAGCAAAGCTCCTCTTTGGGTTGCCGCGGTCACAGAGTATCCCTAAGTCCATCGGCGAATATATTTGCAAGGACCTTTGCCCTTACAGCGTGGTGGAGAATGATGGATTTTGCAGAATGTTGACAACACTGGAACCGAGATATGAAATACCGAGTCATCTGCACTTTACAGACAAAGTCATCCCTGCATTGCATGCAGATACCAGAGCCAAAGTGGAGGGTGCGCTCCGGTCTGCTAAACGAGTTGCACTAACCTGTGATGGTTGAACATCAAGGACCACCGAGTCCTTCGTAGCTATTACTGCCCACTTCATAGACGACACCTGGGATGCCCAAAGCTACGTCCTTCAGACTCAGGCTATGAATAAGTCATACTGGAGCTCACATGGCAAAGGTGTTTAAGAAGGCTGCAGACGAGTGGAAGCTCACCGAGAAAGAGCCAGCAGTGGTGACTGACGACGCTGTTGAGATTGCTGGATATCCGCACATTCGCTGTTTCGCTCATGTTTTGAATCTCGCGGTAGAGTGTGCCGTCAAACTGCCAAATGTCGCTCGACTGCTCGGGAAAACTAGGAGAATTTGCACATTCTTCCACCTCAGCAGCTGAGGCCCTGAAGAGGAACCAGAAGATGTTAGGCCTTCCGCACCACAAGCTGATAACTGATGTTGTTGTCCACTGGAACAGTGCCTATGAGATGATCAGCCGGTTTCTTGAGCAACAGCCAGCTGTTACTGCTGCCCTCTTATCTCCAGAGGTAAGGCGTTTATTGCTTTGTTACTGAATTGCATAGGATATCTGTAACGTGTTGTATATTATTGTTAACATGATTTATATTTTGTTCCTTAGTGTAAATTGCTTTTTCCTGACTTCTTGGTCTGGATTAATAAGGAATATGTGCATTATAAAGTATAAACTTTTGACTTTCGTTCTGTTCTTTTCCTTCTTTCTTTAAGGGTCAGAAAGAATACCACTGACATCTGTACCCTGACTGATGGAGACATCAGGAATGCCAAAGAGGTTGTGAAAGCCCTCCATCCAATGCTGATAGCAACAAAGAGCATGTGTGAGGAGAAAAGCCCAATTGTTTCCATCATTGCTCCTCTTCGCGCCCAACTTCTGAGCGACACACTCAGCACAATTGAGCATACCCCTCTCGTCAAGGACACAAAGTGTGCTATCCACGGAGACCTATCAAAGCGCTACATGTCTGCAGAGGAGAAAAACTTCCTCTACGTTGCCCCTGCCTTAGACCCCAGGTGTAGGTCATTGAAATATAAATTGTATTTGTACCTTTTAAACTTTCAACTCTTGCACTACTGGTAGAAAAATGTCATCCACACATCTAACCATGGGCAAATTTAAAAATGATTAGGGGCTGATGATTTCTTGTTGTGATGCACATGTTATTTCATTAATAACAAAAATAACAATGAAGATGTGCCAAATGCTTTTTTGTCTTACAGGGAAATGCAGTCTGATGGTAAAGTAGAGGAGAGGGGAGGAAGCACTGAAGAGAGTGGTCCTGCTGATGACACCAGGGATGAGGACCACCACACACACACATAAAAAAAAGGAGATCCGCACTTGCAAACCTCCTTAGACAAACATTCCAGCATGCCAGATCTTCCCTGACCCCATCGTCACCTAACTCCAAGGCTGAAAAGGAGGTTCAGCAATATCAAGAATCCTCACCTCTACCACTATCAGATGAGCCGTTGGGTTGGTGGAAATCTGAGGCATGCAAGTTCCCACACCTTGCCAAGCTGGCCCAGAGGTACCTGTGTGTGCCATGGACTAGCGTGCCATCAGAGAGAATCTTTTCTACCACTGGTGACATAATCTCTGCTCAGAGGTGTGCTCTTACATCTGAGCATGCTGATGTGTCCACTGTCCAGGTTAACGTAAAGCTTTACAGTAACTTACTACTGATGTTTCTGTATCATGGTTTACACATGTTAATTAATGTTCCTGTTGTTTTTTAATGTTCATGCACTTTTATCTGTCTAGCTATACAGTGTTTACATTTAAAACCAGGGGCCACATCTCTCCACAGAATTGAATCGTGAGTTACCTGTATTGTCCCACCCCTAATGAATCGTGATATTTGACATTACACACTAAATCTGCTCATGTTGCACATGATTGTCTTGTCCTATGTGTCTTGTACGTAAAGCAGCCCACTGCACAAATGCACAGTACAGGCCAAAAGTTTGGACACACATTTTCATTCAATGTATTTTCTTTATTTTCATGACCATTTACATTGGTAGATTCTATCTGAAGGCATCAAAACTATGATGTGCATGTGAGGGGGTGTAGGGGGTGTATGGAGGGAAGGGAGACTCCATGACACATTAAGCTGATTACATTTAAATACACAGTTTTTTACTTATATTTGATAAACTTTTTTTGTATTCTTAATCTGAATCCATTCCTGTTGCTCTTGCCAAGAGCCAGGCATTTGTAACATGAGTGAAGCCCATGCAGTGCGTATTTCATCCTGGTTCACTCTGACTGTAAAAAGATTAAATGTTGGCCCCTGTTTGATTAAAATTCAGTGCCTTTAAAAGTGGTTTTATGACAGCGATATTAAAAAAGTCGTATTAGCCTAGTGTGTAACACAGTCACCTATGAACTAGGGAGACTGTCCCTGTAAATATTAATTGTAAGTCGTCTTATAAATGCTGTAAATGTAAGAGCACAGGAAGTGGGTTAAGTCTCCATGTTGGTGGCTTATATGATGAGACAAAGGAGACAAAGTTTGATAAAGTAGTTGCATTCATCACCATGACCAGGACTGTATTATGCATGCAAAATATTACATACAATGGTCTGTCATATCTGATAGGAAGGAATATTGCTTCTATTTATGTTTTTTTTTGTCTACCCTTGATGAGCCCTAGTTCTCCTTTTATGTTGTTTGAACAATTTTTATTTCTGAACAATATAACACTAACTGTTAGTAAACCTTCCAATTTTTAGTTTACTGTAAGTTTCATACATTTAGATATATGTCTCTACCAAAAATGTCTGTACCCTAACCCTTTAAAATGTACACTTTTTATTTGGCACTACATTCAGAGACTCACACACTCACACACTTCAGCACACATAATGTCCAAAGCAATGGTTTTATATTTACATCTTATCATAGCAGACATGTGATTCTCTTCTCATGTCCAGTCAAGCTAAAAAAACGAGAACTACTGTTCAAGCGCGCACGGCTTCTCCCGGAGAAAAAAAAAGGTGGATTATTACCTTTGCATGGTGGCACCAAACTGCCAGGTAGACTCGGAGGTACAGAGCGCAATCTAATTAGTTCCCATCAAATATGTAACCCGTCCTGCGCCCCTCTTTTTTAATAATGCCAGAAGGGAGGCAGACTGGCCAAAAGCTAAGATACCTGAAAAATAATGAATGAAAATACTGTAGACAGCATATCCCCAAGCGACGGTACATTTATATGCTTGATATGCCCCTGACATCAATGTTGGGTCGAATCCTAATTGAATTTTTTGCTAGATGTATGTGTAATGTTATCATTAATATGGATGTTACGGGCCTAAATATTTCACCAGACCTCTTAGACAATGTAGGACCATCATACATCCTTTCTGAAGAGAGTTAATTAGTCCACACTCTTGCTCTTTTTCTTTTTAATAGAATTCAATATGTCCTTTAGCACATCTGGTTGAGGGGGAAGACGTCGGAGGAAGGAGCGCATCGCCAGGTGAGTTCTTTTCGTTGGGCGGTGATGTAACCGCCTTGCAACGCGCCCGCTGCCGTTCTAGAACAAAATCAATTAATGAAGGTAATTAAGTCTCCAGCCCTATTCCGAGCCTCACGCCGCTTCAGATCAGGTCCTCAGACAGAATGCCGTTGTTGTGCATTTCTCCTCTCGTCACATGGCAAGCCGAGCTTTGCTCCTTAAAAGCTGGAGTGCCACTTGTCTCTGGGTTAACAGAAACGGGGAGATATGGGGCGGATGAATAATTTACACTCCCACAACACATGCACTTTTGCTTTTCAAGCATGAGTTATAATTTCATTAGAAACTTCGGGGCTGCACCACCCGGCTAGTTAAATATTAAACTTTTCCACTGATCACTTTCGATTAGCCATCCCTATGAAACTCCCCGAGATGTCAGCGCCTGTGTTTCCTTCCCTCTTTCCCCCACCCACCGCTTTCTTCCGCCCAACCCCCTTTCAACCCCGCAGTTAAGAATTGCTTGTCGACACAAAAGGGGGCAACTCCGGTAAATGCATTTAGAGTCAACATCCAACAAGCTGCGCTGCCTTCTGGGAGCAGTAATGGGGCAGACGGTGCCATGTGACAGCCCAGGTGGACAAGCGGTGTCATCTGCGCTGATTAGCAGACGAACTGCGAGGCAGGGAGGAGGATGTTCGCTAATTAAGAGGTACCGGTTTGGGGAGAGACGGGTAGCGCGGAGGCAGTGAGAGAGCGAGAAATGTGGCAGGGACCTCGCGAGGATCCTACGGATTTACCTGAGGCTGAATGAAGTGACCACGCCACAACCTCTCTGACCGTGCGTGCGTGGAAGAATGATCCAGGCCCTCTCCCGGATGACAGGTTGCTCCATCCTGCGGACTTCTCACTCCATCGTGGGTGACAAAGATGTACTAGTGACTTCTAGCTACAGGGGACGGGCCTAATTATAAACCGGCATCCACTTTAATCTTGCCCAGACTTACATTCGCTTCTTTATGTATTAAAGCCATCACTTACATTTTGCCAGGGTAACGGAAAGAGGAACGGAGCCAAGAAATTCAATAGAATCGTAACACCGATTTCCATTACATTCACAGTTTACATATTGTACAGCAGGATGTAAGAAATGTGTAAACTTGTGACCACACAAGCACATTTTCCAGAACATTATTAAAACATCTCAAGTTTCATCTGATAGAAAGATAGAATGTCAGTTTACATTAGTAAACAGATTAATTTAAAGTAAATTTATATAGTAAAGTCAACAAATAAGAGCTGTTATGGCTAATAATGTATATCCGGCTATCTGGTAATTTTGCAAACACAAAAGCACCAACTCGTGGAATAAAGACATTCTGTGGACATTCAAAATCTTATGCACATAAATGCATCACTGGCCATTACATTTATCCATCCATGCATCTAAATTACAAATACTGACGTAATTTAAATGCATGTCCATGCAGCGTATGTGCAGCCTGGGTCTTGTTAATTAATGAGCGATGCATCATGTTTGACAATGACAAAAGGTAAATTTCGTCCTTGCGTTTGCATCTATTGCTTTGACAGTTGAATGTCACGTAGGCGGATGGAAAGGTGCAGGAATCATGCAGGGCTGTACAAGCATGTGTCCACTGGACAGTTGCATATGTTGTGGGGAAACAGGACTCATATTGCATCAAATAGGTGCAATTTAGTCAGACGCACAACAGGGTTGTGGTTTTACATTCCACTCTTGCATGAAGCTAATTTCCCCAGCTCCATTAAAGACTCCCAGCTCGGCAAGTCGCTTTTTTTTTTTTTTTACTTCAACTTCATTATCTTGTTAAAACGCAACAGGCACACAGGGATTTAAAAAGTACCTTCATGGTGGAGCTTTAATCCCTCAGTCCCTCTCCGCCCTGCCTCACATTTAGTCCATTCTGACTATATTTGTTTATGATTTTAAATATTTAAGAAGCACAGTGGGTGAGTGCAGGGCTTATTAGTGCTTCTCTGGTTATCATGCACTATATGACGAACACACAGGCCTTCATCAGCATTCATCTGCTGCCTCTAAGTACAGAAAAAAAGAGTCCTTTAGGATTTGACTATTTGAGTCCATGGAAGCACATCTGGTCCTTCTGTGGAAGAAAAATAAATAGATGGTGTGAAACGTAGGGGCAGTAATAATTGTCTATGTAGGTAATTGATCTATACAAAAAGATGCAACATCTGATATCTGTGTATTTATGCCTCCCCTGTGACATCAAGACATGCATCTGTTCCTCTCAGTTTGCTGGGAGCCGGTTGGTGTCTGTACCATGTCACAGGGCCCTGTGTCCAATGTCCTGGGAAGGGCTCCGGCCATGGAACAAAATAAAGTGAAAGTGAAGTGATTGTCGATGTGAACCACTGCAGCACAGCACACGGTGACACAACAAAATGTGTCCTCTGCTTTTAAACATCACCCTTGGTGGGCAGTGGGCAGCCATGACAGGCGCCCAGGGGGCAGTGTGTGATTACGGCACCGCTTCCTTAACCACTAGGCCACCACTGGCTGCCCACTGATCACTAAGGGTGATGGGTGAAATATAGAGAGCACATTTCATTGTGTTCACTTTAACTTTCAATGTTGATACGAAAAACTAAATATGTAGATAAAAAGTCTATAGATGTAGCCTTCACTACTGTTACATGACCTTGATCTCTCAGATCTGAGGACAGAAGGGGCACAAGGCAGTAGAGTAGTCAGAAGGTGTGGGTCAACATCGGGTTTAGAACAAGAGACAGACAAGGCTAATCCAGGAGAACAGTCCAGAACCCTTGCTTGGTCAGGCAGGAAAAACGGCTTGCAACAATGGAGGGTTAGCAACGATGAGCTTGTGGGGAACAAGATGGCTGCCGTATGTTTATAGGCCACGCCAAACCCGGCAGCCTCCATTTCTTCGTTGATGGCTGTGGGCGGCCACGTGCCCCCTGCGGTTCCGGTGGTAGAAAAGCGGCCATGAAAGTAATGGTACATACACAGGGACTTTATACACAGGGTACATACACAAGTACTTTTCAATTCATATTTTGGGAGCTGCAGTGTCATCTAGCATCAGGACAAGCAGGTCCGTTTCCTTGCCATTATAGATGCCATTTTAATCATGAGCCTGTGTGGTGAGAAGCTTAAAGTCCATGTCTGTGATGGACTGTGAAGGCATCACTGGTCAGTCCCCAGTTTCCTCTTTTCCTGTACATAATTTCCCCTTCACCTTGTCCTGGTGTTTGGCCTGCTTGGAAGACTCAACCCCCTTCACTTTATATTTGTAGTCTTTACGTTTGTAGGTTTTGTGGAAGTGAGTTTTGTTACCCCCTTTTGAATTTAATCATCTGTAAATTCTGGTGAACTGTCATGATTTTCTATTTTTGTT
The DNA here is from genome assembly GCF_900700375.1 of Denticeps clupeoides. Classification (NCBI taxonomy): domain Eukaryota; kingdom Metazoa; phylum Chordata; class Actinopteri; order Clupeiformes; family Denticipitidae; genus Denticeps; species Denticeps clupeoides. The sequence continues at coordinate 7,587,827 of NC_041710.1, read as the reverse complement.
CTTCAATAGAATAGATTCACCCTGAAATTCCTGAAGCCCAGCAGCATCACAAGGGGATCTTCTGAATGGAACTCATTATTTTATTCAAAGCATACTTAATACCATTGCTTGCTACAAATAGCTGCGCAATCAGAGCGCGAAGTTCCCTCCATGACCTCAGTAATACGGCTGTAAATAGCTCTCAGACCAAGCATCGCCTTAAAACCGTTTCACTGTCCCTTTACACGCCCTGTCTCATCTGCCTCAGCATCTGCAGTTTAAGCGGACTGGACTGGGCTTCGCTTCAAAGCAGTTACGGCTGCTTCAGGACTCCCTTTTGGTGGGCCATCAGATTGCCTGACGATGAATATCAGAGCAACGCTTGCAGGGTGGGGGGTGGTGGGTGTCATCTCATCATTTATTGAGCGTGTGGTACATTTGAGGAGTACTACTGATGCATAAGATTCAATAAAAAAAAAAGAGGATGTTTCGGCATCAGGCCACAATTTTTAGCACTTACGGCTCTGCAAAACGAGAAAACGAAGCATTAGCTTCTGACGCCCAGGCCAAGAATGCAGTCGGCCCCAACTTCATCAGTCAAAGTCAGGACTTGTGTGAAAGGGTGTGGGGTTAAGGGGGGGGGGGGGGGGGGGCAGTCTTGCTCTCAACTGTCCATCGGCTTTAAGTGGCTGGTGCATTTTTCATGGACTCAAGGACCCACTGCCATATTAAGCAAATCTAAGTGGCAAAACACAGAAGTGGGCCCTGAAATATTAATTCCATAATGCAACACACCGTTAGCGTGCTAATTAAGAGAGCGTGTGTGTTAAAGTTGAACCCTTCATGCTTTAATGTTACATCAGACAGTGACAAGGAGCGAGAAAATCAATGTGACGTACTTGCTGTTGCCATTTGGATAGCGGTGAATCACTCACTCATGTGGTACTCCGTCTAAAATCTTTTAATTTTTATACTTTATATTTATAACAAAATGGAGAATTCATCAATAGCTTTCTATGAAATGACACAGTGGTCTGCCAACGTCACAGAAACAAAATGCAATGCAAGCATCAAAGGGAGAGAGATTTGACAGAATGATGACTTGGACATGAATTTGGTGGGATCCTTCATTTTTCATCTTTTCTTCCAACGCATGGCCTCCAAAATATTCCAGACTCCAGAGGAAGCTCCCCTGATTATGCACTGGTGCTTTGTCTTACTGCTTATTAACCTTTTTTTTTTATTGAAATGTCTAGAGCATAGGGACTACATTAAATATTTACATTAGCACTAACCATGATGAAAAATTAAGAATCCTGAAGTTTTATTAACCTGTAATAATGTATGTTGTGACCGTCTAATCTATGGTGTTATCGTTAAAAAATGTTCTTTTTAGCATATGAAAAGAATTTGTTCTGCATATTAATGTGTGGAAAAGATTCCCTGAGAACATGTAGGCTTCTAATGTTTAAACTTACAGAGATTTTTCCTAAATGTGCTTTATTCTTAATATTACTGTTTGTGCCAAGGTGTGCATTAATTCCACAGTGTTTTTTGCCAGAGGTAATTAACTTGTTCCAAGTTCCAAGCTAGGCTGATGGTGGAATACATGTTATACCGCATCCTCATTAAAGTTCTACACACTTTATACCTTATTATATGATATTTTTATGTGATTTGAGTGTTATTACTCTGGTGAGACAGTTACCATGTCTATATGTATATAACCTGTATATGTAACCTTGTTGATCGTTCGTTTTTTCACCCACTAATTTATGCTTTGCCCAGTCAGGATTCTAAAAGTGAAGGAAAAATTCGAGTTTGAGTTAATTTGAAGTGAACGTGTCGTATTATTGATGCCACACGTGCGGCCCCCTGTCAGGGAGCATGGCTGAGCTGATTAAAATCGGCGCCATTCTTCCTTGCTCTCTTTTTTCCACTGGTACGAACATGCCCAGGGCAGCGTGGGCTTGAGATGGCGGGGCTTAAAATGATAATGATGCCATGCTGTAACACCCCTGTAATCTCAGGAGCTTCTTCACTCGCTTCACCCTGTCACATTATCACCCGCTTGTTCACCGGTTAAAGGCCAGTGATGCAGGGGATGCTGTTTACAGGAAGGGAGAAGCAGGTGGCCATCTTAGCAGGAGAGGATAGGAAAACAGAGAAGGAGCATTGAAAAGAGAAAGGTTAGGCTGAAGCCAAAGAAGAAGAAGAAGAGTAGAAGGAGAAAAGAGTGGGAAGCAATGTGGGCATGTTAATGTTTGATGGCCCTCAGTGAGAGGTGCGTTCCACCACACTTGGGCCTGGGTGTAGCACCCAAAGCAGACGGGCTCCATCCATGATTCAGGAGACAAGCCGTCGGACGGGCTCGGAGCGGCTGCCGCTCATGACACGCATTACAGCTTGTTTCATCATAGAGCGCTAATGAGAGCTGAGTCCCGACACACTCCCAGGGCCTCCCGCGGCCCTCCTGGGACCTGACCAGCATCTCTGTGGCTACAGAAGGTTCTGGAAACCTGCCGTGACATCCTTGCCACCAGTTCCACCTCCTTCGCTTCCTTTGTTTCCCTTCTGTTCTCTACTTCTGTTGACTCTGTCTTCGCCCTGATTGCAGTTGAGTTTCAAACGGTCAGTTTTGCATCATCCAATCGTGCGCAGGTTTTTAGGCCTCCGGCTATTACATCCAAATCACAGGAAACATACTATATACTAGATATGCAAGTCAGATAAATGTTCTGGAATTATCCCGTTTTGAATGCATGGTCCTGAATGGGAGAATATTTTACAGGGTAGGGATCTAAGGTCCAAGATACTGTGGCTGACGGAGTCATGAGGTTGAGATTGTGCGTGTCAGCCTTTTGACCCTTCTTCCGTCCACCACTGCCTTTATTAGTCTTCCTCTCGTTTTTTTTCTTTCTTATGAAAGATATATATTTCTTTTAATCTAACCCTCTCATCTCTGCCTGCTTTCTTGTGTTTTTTTTTTTTTTACTTGTCCAACATTCCCGCTCTGGCACTAAACCAGACATGGATTAGAACCTAATCCCACGCAATTTAGCTGGCAGCCCTTTGTCTGAGAGAGGCGCGCAGTGAGCGATGGCTGCCCTCAGCCGCCATTACACAGAGATCAGGAGGTTAGGCCCATCTTATGGCAAAGGGCCACGCACGGTCAGCATGTCAGGAAAGGCAATGAGACGTCTTAAGACGAGTGAACCGCGAGTCTATCGGCTCGACAAGCCGCACTATGAGCCTTCCCCATCGTGGAGACACAGAACCAGTTCAGGAGGCCACAACAGGGAACTCTGCAGTTTGGTGTGTGTGCGTAAAAATGAGTGAAACGGTTAAAATAACATATTGCCCTTGCTTTCATTCCAAATAAATATGCCACGATTATTGGAAAGCCGCCTTTTTGATGGCAGTTTATGAGGGTTATCGAACACAGAGCAGGACTTCCGACACGATTCCGCTTTCAAGAATCTCTCCTGCTTATCTGGGCTCCCAGACCTTCTCTTCTGCTCAATCCTGTTCACTTTAACCAAAGGGTTTTCACAGGTTCTGCATCTATGCTGAGGCACAGAAGCTTGATTCTATCTGAATGATACAGTGGCAACACATGTTTAGTTTACTAGCAGAGACAGATAGGTTTTGATTTAAAATGTCCTGGAATTATGACATGGAGCACTGGCCACTCCTCAGACAATCCCTAAAAATTGACTGAAAACCAAGGGATCTACATTATCCTGTCAAAAAGTAGCGTTTATTGTGAGTGAAAGACTGAATGAAATAAAGCTTGACTGGATGAGGGACACCTTGCAATCAGAGAATTTAAGAAGAAAACACAATAGATAGACAAGGCAAAATTGTATATTGTCCTGTTCACAACTGGTGCACAAATACACACACAAATGAACTTTGAATCGACAGAATGTACAAAAGGTAAAACCATAAAAAGAATATAGTTCAAATTATTGACAATAAGCAAAAAGATACCACACACGCAAATGTACTCAAACACAGAATTATGTGCAAATGTGTGTACAGTATATAAATTAAATAAGTACTTATACACATTGTAGATGTACAGTATGTATTGATACACATTGTTAGGTATACAGTATGTAGAGATACACATTTGTAGGTGTACAGTATGTAGAAATACATATTGTTAGGTTTAGAGTATGTTGAAATACACTTTGTAGATGTACAGTATTTGGAGATACACCTTGTTAGGTGTTCAGTATGTGGAAATACACATTGTTAGGTGTACAGTATTTAGAGATACACATTGTTACAAATACACATTGTTAGGTGTACAGTATTTGGAGATACACCTTGTTAGGTGTACAGTATGTAGAAATACACGTTGTTAGGTGTACAGTATTTGGAGATACACCTTGTTAGGTGTACAGTATTTGGAGATACACCTTGTTAGGTGTACAGTATGTAGAAATACACGTTGTTAGGTGTACAGTATGTAGAAATACACATTGTTAGGTGTACAGTATTCTGAGATACACCTTGTTAGGTGTACAGTATTTAGAGATACACATTGTTACAAATACACATTGTTAGGTGTACAGTATTTGGAGATACACCTTGTTAGGTGTACAGTATGTAGAAATACACGTTGTTAGGTGTACAGTATTTGGAGATACACCTTGTTAGGTGTACAGTATGTAGAAATACACGTTGTTAGGTGTACAGTATTTGGAGATACACCTTGTTAGGTGTACAGTATGTAGAAATACACATTGTTAGGTGTACAGTATTCTGAGATACACCTTGTTAGGTGTACAGTATTTAGAGATACACATTGTTACAAATACACATTGTTAGGTGTACAGTATTTGGAGATACACCTTGTTAGGTGTACAGTATGTAGAAATACACGTTGTTAGGTGTACAGTATTTGGAGATACACCTTGTTAGGTGTACAGTATGTAGAAATACACGTTGTTAGGTGTACAGTATTTGGAGATACACCTTGTTAGGTGTACAGTATGTAGAAATACACGTTGTTAGGTGTACAGTATGTAGAAATACACATTGTTAGGTGTACAGTATTCTGAGATACACCTTGTTAGGTGTACAGTATTTAGAGATACACATTGTTACAAATACACATTGTTAGGTGTACAGTATTTGGAGATAAACCTTGTGAATATTTACAATCATGGGAGGATATAACACAGCCACGCAGGAAGGCACCCAACATTTAGGTCATCAGACCTGGTCTGTTACATACAGCATGATTGTCATTTAAGTTCTGACACTTGTGTGATTTATTTTAGTTTTTTTCCCATTCTGCTATGTACAGATTCTACGTCCCTCTTCTCCCCAAAACATTGCAGACATCAATCAATGAGAATCAATTTCTAGTGGCAAACATTCCTCGAAAATAGCACAAAATAAAAATAAAATGGGGAAAGATGCGACAGCGTCCTGTAGCAGAGGGGACAGCAGTGATCCCGCCTGGGGCCTCGCGAATGCCTCCCGAGTGTATAGACTCAGAGACGGTCGATTACTTGCCCCTAACGGGGAAAGCCAGCTCGCCGGGTTCGTCCCCCAGACCTAGTGACACTTCACGTATAGTTTATGAGTCGGGCGGGACAGGAAGTGACGAGCTGTAACAGTGCAGAGTGCAGGCTCCGCCGCTTCATTTTTTCCCCGCATCGACGGAGTTCAAAGCGGCCGCATCGCTGTAATGATGCACCTACACATAAAAGAAGAGAGCTTATGTAAATGTTACCACTCCAGATGCTAGCGCCCACAGCTAGCGCTCTCCCCAGCCCCAAGCTGCTTTGATTTAAATACGCATTTAGATAAACCTTTGTAGCATCGTTTGCCCATAGGGTATATCAGGTTTTAGTGAGCTGGAAAAATCAATAGATACTGGCAATGAATTCAGGTTTGTGTTTTTTTTTTTTTTAATATACAAAGACTCATTTGCATTTGAAAGTGTCACTGATGTTTGTGTGTCTGTGTGCGTGTGTGTGAGTGTGTGTGTGCCCTTCCAAAAATACACGGAACATTGATATAACATGTAATTCGGTGTATGGAGTTTCCATGCGACCGCCGACTGCACCTAGAATTGCTTCAGTCGCCCTTAGGCTCCAGCGAATGGGCTCCGCTGTCTCATTTAGCATTTTCACTGGAAGCCACGGTAATGCAGCGCAGGTGCACTGGTGCTTTACACCGTGGTGAGGAATAGGACTTGAAAAAGTGCAGACATGTGCACAAATAGGGCTGCATTTTGTTGTTTGATTTGGATTCATACAAGCGGCAAATGTAATTCAGACATTTTCACATATTTTTATTTTCTTTTTAACTCTTCCACAGCTCCCATAGTTACACTAAATTCATGTGCATGATCATAGTTACTTTAGATCAGTATTTTCAACCTAGTGCTAATAGCTAATGTGCTAAACCTGGGGCTTGTTCAAAAGTTCATCTTCAGTGGGTGTCAGGATTTACATAAATTAACAAAACTAGAAAGAATTGTTTGGGCAGTCGTTTTTTTTTTACTGAAATACGCAATTATTTCTGTCTCCAAAAACATGATTAGATAATTAGATAACATCATTAGATATGACAGGCGGGAGGAGTCTAATGATTGACAGCTCTAACACATGCTACTTCCTCATTCTGGGTGATTAAATAGGCAATTAGCACCAGTTAAAAATTAGTGTCCATATACACTGTTTGTGTTCATATACTGTAAGAATGCTTATTGTAGCTGGGTATTTTCTGCAAATATAACATTTATTGTATTTATTCAGAAAATGTACTGAATTTATTCAGATACCTGCCATTCAAATGATTGGGGTCATTTAGAAAGGCCTTTTTTTATTCAGAAATCAATTGCTTCGTCCATTAAAATTACATGAATTTATTAAGAATCTTGTCCAGATATTGTTGCTGTTGCAAATTACTGTGGTAGCTGGAAAGGCCTGTTAATGAATTGAATATAAATGCAGAAAGGGAAATAATCTGCAACAATTAGTCTTGATTTCCAGTGGAATCGTGCTGGGTTTACTAATGCAAATCTGACATTTTTAAGGGTTCATTCATTATCAGTTATATAACTGACATATATAATAATTATATCTTGTTTTTTTTTTCATCGAAAATGTGAATGTAACTCTTTTGAGAAAAAAAGGCCTCATGGACCAAACCACGTGTCACTTCTCACACCATCCACCACATCTTTCTATAAAACATGTGCATGCTGCAGCTAAGCGTTCCTTAAAACAAACAAAACAAAACCAAAAAAGCAACCGGTGAATCGGGCTGCATCTTCCTTCAGAAAATGAAGTAATTACACTGCGCTGTCCCAGAGGGCCACGGGGCAGGAATACCATGGCATCTTTGTGAGAATCTCACGCTGCCCCCAGCGACGTATGCCACGCTGCCAGATGCCACCGAAAGGCAGCTCTTGCCTGCAGCAACACTAAAGTGAGCACAAGAGAAAAACAGTTGTTTACTTTGTTTGAACTACGGTAGCTCAAACCCCGGGGAGAGGGCGTCGGGGGGGGAGGGGGCACGCTTGAAGTTTCTTCCTTCCCGCCGTCTTTTTCCCAACTCAGTGACAAAGAGACAGATGAATAACAGTGTCATTTTCCGCCCCTCTTTTTTCCTTTCCTTTCTTTTTTTTTTTTTTTACCCCTCCATGTCAAATAATTTATAAGGTCTGTTTAAGTTTCAGCAAGCGCAGTAAATTGGACGTGACACACAAACCACATTATGAGTTGTGTTTTTTCTTCTTCTTTTTCCCTTCTCTTCCCGCTCTATCTGCACTCCTTTTGCACCACAGGGGCCCACTCGCCTCTGTTTAATTGCAGAAGGGCCGAGGCCAAGGCCAGATGCAAAGAAAAGAGGAGAGAGAGACAGAGATAGAGAGAGAGAGAGAGAGAGAGAGAGAGAGAGAGAGAGAGCAAGAAACAGAGGGCTGGTGGGAAGGGGCAGGTGAATCATCGCCTTTTGTCTTTATTAACTGATAATTAAATATAATTAAACATTTGTGTATCAGATGAGTAAATGAGCTGATTAAAAAGACGAAGGACTGGTTTTCAGCAGAAAATGTATATAATGGGCAAACAAATACCTTATAAAGTCCCATCAGTCCTAACTGTTTTCTTTAGAAACTTTTATGACCGACAAGAGTTTTGCTTAATCCAGTCCCTCCTGTTCTCCTTCACATTGAAATATTACATTTTTTGTCTTAATCTGCAAACAATACTGTAGATGCTCCTTTTTTCATTATTTCAGTGTAAAGAAGAACATTGTGTCTGGAATAAAGATGGAATAAAGATGTTCATAGTGAGAAACATGGTGTTTTACCAGATAAGTGGGGGACCATCTCATTTATATATGCATCACATCTGTAGCATCCTGGACTCAGGACAAATCCGGCGATATATATATTTTTTTCCCTTGAGGGTTGACAATAATTGAATATGGTCATGATGGCCTCTCTCAGTTGACTCTGCAAAAACAAGCTTAGCACCGTCCGCCAAGGTTCAAGGTTCTGGTCCCCAAAACAACAAATCACTTTCACTTCTTATTGTTCATTTGAAGATATCTGAAGTCAGCAGGCCGCTTTAGACGTGGCTTGTGCCGAACAGGAGCACTGCGACATGACAAGCACATTCAGAGGTGGAAGGGACTCCACCGCTACCTCCGGCCGGGCAGTGGATCAACATGCACGTTACACTGTTGTACAGCGAACGCTGCATGAAACCACACGAAACTAGCTTGTCCCTTTAGTGCTTTATTCTCAGATTATTTAACGTCGGGTTGGCGCCAAAACGGGTTGAAGTGATAATGACTTGTTTACCTCCCATGATGGGATTGCAGTGACACGAGGATGCAGGAGAACAGAGGAGCAGATTGAGAGAATCTGAGGGAAAGATGAAGCCGTAAATCCTTATAAGTGCAAAAAGAGGAAGAGGAGACACGGAGAGAGTGGGAGAGAGCAGAGACCCGGAGATCAAAGCGTTACAAAATGTGCCGAATGTTGACTTCAGGTACTGGGACGGGTCCGATTCACCTCGCTGTCACTTACAGCGCTTTCATCATTCGAGGCCCTCACGTAACAGCCAATAAATAAGTCATATTTAATATTGTCGGTGTGATGATGGAGGAAGAAAAGCCCTACCATGTTGGGGTGTCGCATTAAAAGCTAAAAGCGAAGAGTGACTTTGGTTCTTAATTCCTTTTTTTTTTCTGCTTTGTGCCTCGGTTGTGATGCTGCTCAGAACCTTGAAATACATCAGGAGAAATTCCCATGCACTTCTCTAAAGAAGAAGGGATCTCTGTTAATGAGGGGACTTTAAATGTTCTCCTCTCTGGCCCTCACCTGCAACAATAATCATAAAAAAAATGATCTGATGACGATCAGTCATGTTAGGATTTAAGAAACAGAAAAACCCTTTGTTATCCTTTAATGATGACCTCAGCAGGAGAATTGAGTAGGTACTGTTGTGAAAAAAAGCCATCAGGGACTTTCTGGCATCTCCAGATTTTCACCAGAAACAACAAGAATAATTTACTATACAAGAGTACCCAGATGTCCAGATGGGGTGTCAACTTCCCAAGATGTTTAACCAGGATTATTATAAATACTACATGATGACATCATGTTTTTTTGAAGTGCATGTTTTCAGGGTTTCAGGTGTAATTTATGCTGAGTTCTGATCCAGGACCCCGAAGCACCCACTTTTCGTGCAGTCACCGCTTTAACATTGTCTCCACTTTCCAAGCATTTCTGGTGGGGCTCGCGGTGAAGCGCTGTCACGTTCGACTAGGGTCGGTTCTGACAGGGCGTCATGTGAAAGAGAAGGAGCGAGGGAGAGAAAGCGGCAAGCCAGTCTATGGCTTGGATATTTCCGTGTCTCTGTGGACAGCTGGTAATGCAGCGCATTAAGTGCCCATCCTCATCCGATCGCACCAGGCACTCATCCCGTCCCCCTCCACACTTCCCCATCTCCTCCTGTCTGGATCTCCATCTCTCTTAGCCAGAAATGACTCCGGTCGAAGGAAGAATCCATTTCCAATGTGTGCTTTGGAGCAGAGCCCTGACAATGCATGGCAGATTAGAGAGACATTTCTGATGAATCTTTCATGGACACTTTTTCCATCTTTTTTCTTCTCCGTAGATCCTCTCTATCTCTATCTCTCTCTCTCCTCTCACACTGTAGAAGCGTGTGCCTGTTTGGGATGTCATCTCAGTGGGTCCTGGGGTAGATGGGGAAAGTGACAAAGAACCCATGGAGTGGTGCATTAAAATTAATCCATGAATAACACACACACACACACACACACACCTGGATTGTCTGGAACATGGCAAATATGTCCATAAAGGCAGTTTCCCCACTGAAAGGTAAATCAGCTTCACGTCTTCATCCACTCTTTTCTGTGATTTGAAGTATTTTGTTAATTTGCATAAATGCTGATTCATTATGCTAATTATATCTTTGAGTCTGAACAGTTTTCTTTTCTTTGACATCCTCAGCCGCTTTAAAATGGCACTTTAAAATTAATGGCAGCAGAAAATATCAACCCATATCAAAACGTGACATGGTGTTCCTCTGTCTTATTCCCTTTGAAATGCCAAGAACAACAGGCGTGAAGAGGCTGACACGTTCTTTTACACGCATCCTGCCTCACATACACATGCAGGCGAGCGTCAGTCCACTCCATTACATATCCGTGTACATACCTGCATCACTTCAATCACAGTGACAACAGTAATGATAATGAATTTTCTAGCAAATAGTTAGTGTTCAAATATTAGAAAATAAGAATCAGGAGGGTTTATTGCCGGCCCACGTACACAGATGGTTGAAATAATGTTCTCTGATAAGACATACAGTGATGTACGATAAGACATCCATACATAGAGATATGACAAGCAAAACTAAGAAAAGATAGCAGCACCAGGCATTGACACAAGGTTTTAAAGAGTCAAAGTTATAACAGCATGAAAACTGTTTAAACAATTCTGTTTCAAAGGGTTCAGTGCAATGGAAATTTTTACCATTAAAAAAAAATAAAATATTGGTCAATACTGAAGCTAATACTAATGTTTCAGTACCAAAACATTACCAGCATGCATCAACAGCCATAATTGTGTGTGTGTGTGTGTGTGTGTGTGCGCATTCAAAAAGCAACTTCTTCTGACAGCATTTAATCGTGCTGTACAGTACTGTCAGGGCGCAAATCCTGACCAACCAAGATCAGGTCTCATCCGAAATACCAATCAGCTGCGTTCACAACTATTCCGATTGCATTTTTTTTGCATTTCAATGTATAATATACACAATTTGTTACACTGAGAATATGCTGCAAATACTTAGTGTTCACGGATTTCGAGAAGGTTCTGTGTTCTGTGTCAAATCAATGACAGTGACTGACAGAGCAGTCTGCTTCACACCAATGCACGTGTGTTGACGGTGTAAATTCAGTGTTACACTGATACTACACTACTGTACCGAGGCTGTATTGAGTGGATTTATATTATTTTGTGATATATGCACAGTAAGAAAATTCTATTCAAAAATAAGAGTGTTCTCACTTTCTTCTCTTCTTTCTCGGAACATTCAGGACCCTGTCTTCCAGGTGTGGGTGACGCTTTCCCACTTTCCTCTCAGCAAACCGCAAATGTCCATTTCAGGAGGCAAAAAAAGCCGAGAGGGGCAGCAGTGCGAGATATGCTGATTGTTAATAATTCATGACGCTCCATTTCGACTCAAGGTAGGCCTCCTCGCTACCCGCAAACAGTCGCTTGTCTGGTTAAATCAGAGGAACTGTCGCTTTTGTGGATGTCTGTTTACAAAATAAGAGGCTGAAAATGAGACCTGCTCCCAGCGGGCCGCTGACTTGTTTAAATATGAATAATAAATACAAATTAGATAAATAATTCCGCCCGCTCAATTATTAAGTGAAGACGAGAAACTTGCTGAAAATCCAACTTGGGTTGTGAGGACGGCGTGGTTTAAGTCTGGAGTCGAGTCAGGGGGACGGCGCTGCACCCCGCTGTGTGAGCCACCAGCGCTCCGCTGCTTCTTCGCAGGGAGTCGCCGGGGAAACGCTGGTCCTAACCGAGGTCTCAGGTCGGCAGGTGAAATGAGGCCAGCTAAAGCACCTATACCCGGCCCCGAATGTGCTGATTCCCCGCCGTTAAATAAAGCTATTTCACTGTACACAGGAAGCGGCTTCCTGTCTCTAATGGCGTCATTTAGAGTTGACTGTTTCAAACGAGGTTAATGTCTTCTTGCCCAGAGGGCCCCGTATACCTTAACAGAAAAACTCTTTTTGGTTCAGCTTCCATTAAATAAGAACACTGCAGTCTATTAACAATGTGTATGTGTTTGTGTGTGTGCCGGTATGTGTAAGACTGAGAGTCATTTAGTAATTGTGTGTGTGTATGAATGTGTGTGTGTGTGTGTGGTTATGTTTAACGTGTAAATGGTGCGGAAGAACAATGCTGCCGGGCCTGACAGGTTGTTAAATACACTGTAAAAGCCTTGGGTGGCCTGCATTATGAATCCACCCATCAGACCCCCTCCGGGGGGGCAGGAGGTGGGCAAGGTGCCCTGGAGCAGCCACCCCCCACCTTCCTACCAGACCTGTACACACACAGAGCTGGGAACGCTGACGTGGCCACAAGCACATACGATTCCTCTGCATGGAGCACAAACTTCAGTAAACCCTGGAATGACGGCGCAGTGGCATTCGGTGTGTGCTACAAAACAAATTTAATGTCAGGATTGTACAAAAATATTTATTTTGCTGTTTCTGTTCACACATCATATATTCACAGATTTCTTAGAATTTCAAAAAAAATTATAAATTATCTGCAATCCATGTGGGAAAGCGCAAGATAATGTCATTTCAAATGAGAATTCAACAAAATGTTTAAAAACTGGAAACATCTGACATTTCTCTGCATTCTACACCTGTTTGGAATTATGGTAGAACAGGACACTGCATTTCAAAATTGTGTTTAGATCATTGTATTTTAGTTAGCTTTTCATTTTGTTAATTTATGGTACCACCTCTCTAAATGCTTAGATGTTTAATGCCAACCTTACATACAGTATGTCTATTAGTGGCAGTGGTTGGCCTAGCAGGTAAGAAATCAGACGAAATCAGAAAGTTGCCGAACCGCCGAATCCCGAACCACCAATGCTGCCACTGACCAAAGCATTGTCCCCACATGGCTGCCCACTGCTCACCGAGGGTGGTGGGTTAAAAGCAGAAGACACATTTTGTTAGGTTCACTGTGTGCTGTGCTGTGTTTTACAATGGCAATCACTTCCTCTTTTGTTAAATCTATTTGAATATATTGACATATTATTACATAAAATATTGTTACTATGTATTATTTACCATTTATGTCTATTGTTGTTTAATTTTAGTAAACTAATTGAATGGACGAATTGATCGCGTATTATGCATTGGAGCAGATTCCTGAAGAACGGATCTCTCCATGATCCCCCGGTCAGGGGCGGACAGACATGCCTTTCGGAGTCGGGCTGGTTTTGCTGTATAATTCTGCCCCCTTGTGGACATGAGCGGACATGCCGCAATTTTCCCAATTCGTCCAGGACACGTCACACGTTACACCGGTCCTGCTTCTTTCTGGGTCTCTGTCGTCTGAAAGCTGTCAGCCGATGGACAAATCTCAGCCACCGATGATTGGCAGTTGAAGCATTTTAAATACAAATGCAATTTGGTGCACGAATAACCGCAGTATCATAGTGATATAAAAATAAAAAAAGTGTACATTGCATGGAATCTCAGACATGTAATCTGTAATAAAAACACACAGTACAGTGAGCCCTCCAGCAATACACAATTTCTTCAGAAGACTTCTTGCTGAAGTCATAACTCATACACAACATCTCAACACAACACATTAACACAATTTTTCCAACAGCCTCATTGGTTGCTATAGAAGCAATGATCAATTTGAAAATGATAATTCTCACGTTTAAGTGCATCCAGAACCGTGCCCCTTCTGATCTGTCTGCACTTCTTCAAATCTCTACTCCTTCCCGCTGTCTCAGGTCATCTTGTACCACTCACCTTGATAAGGCCATCTTATCACCATGGGGAACAGAGCTTTCAGTTGCTGTGCTCCTTGGCTCTGGAACTCACTTCTGCCTGACGTTAGGAATTCAGGTTATCTTCCTTCATTTAATTCACGGCTCAAAGCTTATTGTGTTGCTTTTTAATTTTTTTTTTATTATATTCTGTAAGGCGACCTTGGGTTTTAGAATGGCACCCTGAAATAAAATATGTTATTATTATTATTATGAGGATATTATATATGGAGTTTTATTATACAGGACAGGAGGAGCCACTGGACCTGCTCATCTGTCAAGTGTAAAATATTCCTGTCCGAGTAAGAGACAGCAGAGATAATTAAATGGATAAAAGATGTATAGGGTCTCTTAAGAGAATGTAAAATTAATGCCTGCCTAAAAGTATCACTTTCCAGCCACTTCATCTGGAGACAATCGGCCTCAGCTCTCCACCAGCAGCAGACCAAAGCAGCGGGGTTCATAAACGTGTGCAGTTGACTTACTCTGAGTTGTCCCGATGAGCTGAATCCGGGTGGGAAGCAGTCACATCACCAAGTGCAGAAATGTGGCCAACCAGGTGAAGTGGGGCTCACAGTTAACAGATAATTAACGTTAACGTAGGTTTGGGATTTGAGTTTCCCAGCTACCTCAACTTCCAGATGGGTGGGTAAAACTACAGGAAGGAATGAAGCAGACAGGTCAGAGTTCTGGTCATTTTGAGGATGGGATCTGCTTACGATCATTTCTCTGCAGCATGGAAATAAATGGTTTCATAGAACGATATTACTTTAACACCGCGAAGAGCCCTGGCTTCGAGCAGCTGAACCCAAAAAAACAAGATGGACATCAAACTACACAATCATGAAAGCAAAGGATAAAAAATAAAAGGGTAGTTTCAGGTGAAACCAGCCAAGACGCAATACAGGAGATCAGAGACCAAAAAGCAAACAGAAAGCTCTCTTTCAAGATCAGACAAACATTTTCGCATGTCCACAGCCTCCTTTCCTCCGTTTAACTAATTCTCTTTATTTCTCCCAGTTCCAGCCTTGGAGTAACACTCGTGTTATCTATTACTTAAGATGTTATGATTCTGAGCTCCTAAGCAGAATATTTATTGTTTTTCTATTAATAATTTCTTTTTGGCAAACACATCTTGTAAGATCTTGAACAGCCTGTTTAATATGTTAAACAGTCTGTATGATATGCTGCCCAGTTAATATTTCACTCTGGTTTAAAAAGACAAAGCTTTTAAAAAGTCCGCTATTGTGAGGGAGCTACAAGGCTTCATCTTCGTGGACTCTCAAATCCTCCTTTCATCTACGAAGCCTTAGCAGAATTTGATTCATATCCCATGCTCCCGCTAATATTTTACATGCATATTTCATGACAGTTCATCTACAATAATTGTTTTGCATTGTTTCTGTTCAAATTTTCATTTTGCTTGAGCTTTAAAAGCGACTATCTTGCTGAGAGACAGTTTTCCTCGGTGGGAATTGCTGTCAGGATAAACTGACGGAGCTGGCCGCGCCCTGAGCATTTCCTTTAAATTCATTACAATGGCGAAAGATAAGAGATTCAGGTCAATTAAAATGGAGGAACCAGGGGACAATCGCTATGCATTTGAATTAAGTGGCAGTGAAAGTGGCAGTGGATGACAGTAGAGGGCGCACTCGGGCTAAAAAATAAAATAAAATGAAGTAAGGACACCAGCATCAAAACATCATGGAGATGGCAGAAAGTCAAAAATGTTTAAAAGGCCCCAAATCTGTTCTCAATAAGCCATAATAATGGCCTGACCCTGATAACATATTTAGTCAGAATTTCTGTAGTGGAGCATGACACTAAATGTGTTTTCTTTATTTTCATGACCATTTACATTGGTAGATTCTCACTGAAGGCATCAAAACTATGAATGAAAACGTGTGGAGTTATGCACTTAACAAAAAGTGGAGACCTGGCCTCCACAGTCACTGGACCTGAACCCAATCGAGATGGTTTGGAGCGAGCTGGACTGCAGAGTGAAGGCAAAGGGGCCAACAAGTGCTAAACACCTCTGTCAAGTACATTTACATTTACAGCATTTATCAGACGCCCTTATCCAGAGCGACTTAAAATCAGTAGTTACAGGGAGCAATTTAGGGTTAAGTGTCTTGGAGCAATTAAGTCTCCCTGGAGCAATTTAGGGTTAAGTGTCTTGCTCAGGGACACAATGGTAGTAAGTGGGATTCGAACCCGGATCTTCTGGTTCATAGGCGAGTGTGTTACCCACTAGGCTACTACCACCCTTAAGTACATGACTACACATGTGTTCATTCGTAGTTTTGATGCCTTCAGTGAGAATCTACCAACATAAATGGTCATGAAAATAAAGAAAAAACATTGGAATATGAGTAAGCGCTGGATAAGTACTGGGAACTTATCAGTGCTCCCACCATACTAACCAAGTGTAATGTCAGCACAGCCATAATTACAGGGTAAGTGCAGGGAACTAAGCTTCACTGACAGTCATGTCCTGGCACCACTGGACTACCAGATAGTGCCACATCCTCGTCCACGTTGCTGTCTCATTATCTGTGTGCATTTACATTTTACATTTACAGCATTTACCAGACTTACAGTCAGTAGTTACAGGGACAGGGTTAACACTCAGGGTTAAGCGTCTCCCTCTGGAACACAATGGTACTTACTATATTTGTGAAATATTTAAATTATTACACAGTAACCCAGATCATTATTATACACTGCTTTAAAAAAATACATTAGCTTTCAATTGGGAAAAACATGTTGATAAAGAATGAGTAAAGTGGGGATGCCTAAGGATGCCATATCATTTGATGGAAATGAAACCTACAGAGGGCTTATTTCAAAGTCACCATGAAACACCATGTGTTTGCATGGATGGCTAACAATGTCAGATCCTGCTTTTTATGAGATGATGCATGGTGTCCTGAGGTCTCTCCTCCCAGATCCTGACCAGGGCAGCCCTGAGCTTCTAGACAGTCTGAGGTGCAACCTGGTGGCACCAGAGGGACCTAAACACGATGTCCCAGAGATGTTCTATAATATTTAGGTCAGGCTAGGAAGGAAGCCAGAAAACGGTGTCAATTCCTTCATCCTCCAGGACCTGCCTGCATACTCCTGCCACATGAGGCCGGGCATTATTATGCACCAGGAGGAACCCAGGACCCAGCGAAGGGTCTGACAAAGGGTCTAGGGATTTGATCTTGATACCTAATGGCAGTCAGGGTGCCATTGTCCATCCTTGTCCAAAGTAAACCTGCTCTCATCTGTGAAAAGAACAAGGCAGCAATGCCACCTGCAAATGCTGGTGTTCTCGGGCAAATACCAGTCAAGCTCCACAGTGCCGTCTGTTAAGCACAGGGCCCACCAGAGAATATCAAGCCCTCTTGAAGTCTGTTTCTAATGGCCACTTTGTAGAGCTCTGGCATTATTAATCCTCTTTGCACAAAGAAGGAACCAGCACTGAACCTGACCCAAGCCAAATAGAAAGACTGTCTGTGGCCTCCACCTGCAAAACCACTCCTGTTTTTGGGGACGTCTCCTTGTTGCCCCTAGGTTCATTAGTGAACCGACTCTTACTTTCATTAACACCACAACAACCCCCTCTGCTACTTAACTGACCAGATTTATGTCTCAGAATGTAAACTGGCTTGATACTATATTCTGTTTTTTAAAAGGGTTCCCTTTATTAAATTAATTCAAAATGCCATCTTTTGTTTTTGCCGATCATCCCGCTTCCTCCATGTTTCACACAAATACCTATTTGTACTACTTGTGTTTTGTGCCTCCTTCCCGATTCCTGTAATAAAGATGAATGTCCATGTAATTACCTGAATATCATTTGTACCTAAGGAACCTATATTTTTGTACAACAAACAAAAATTATTTTTACATTGCCTAATATTTCCTCTTATTTCAGAAACTTTTACATATTTGTTCTTATGATGTATGTAGCAGGTAATACATGGGACTAGATATTTTATTATTTTCTAATTTGCATAAACCTTTTCTAGTACTTTTTTCTAGAAAATTATCGTACTTCACCCTGTATCAGATGAGCTGTGATTTAAAGTGCTACTGTACCATGTTCACCATTCCAACAGCTGCAGTTCTGTGGTCAGAGGTTTTCTGAATTCTCTCCCCTTCTGCAACACAGCCAAGAGGACAAGCTTTCAGAGTGAGATGTGAGATGTGACACTCAACATTCCGACTGGTGGAATGTAACAAAGTATTTGTACTTCGTTACTGTACTTAAGTACATTTTTACGTATCTGTACTTTACTTAAGTAAAAATAACAAGGCATACTTTTTATTTTACTCCACTACATTTGTACTTTCTACCCCACTACATTTCTACAATTTATGCCGTTACTCGTTACATTTTATGAACACAATTCCCTCAAAATCTTGCATGAAAAAATAGTTCGCCTATGGCGTTCTGGCGTTGTTTGCCATTTCCTACCAATCAGACTTTATTAGCTCCAATGATGGCAGAGCGCGCGTCAGTTCGCAGCACGAGACCGGCTTGATAAACATATAGAGGTAAGCTATGCTATGGTATGCTATGTTTTTGGGTATGTTATGACACGTTATGATACTATTATCTAGCGAAATGTATGTGTTGACATACATAAATGGTATAAAAATCACACCTGTGTAGCTTCACAGTGGTAGGAGACAAATGGTTTATTAGATCAGAGAAGATAACTTAATGTCTTTGCTAGCATAATGTCCAGCTCAGTGTTGTGCTAGTTCACACTGAAAAAGAACTAGTTCAGGTTCATAGTTCATTTTTTTTAATTTGAACCAAGTTCATAGCTCAAAAAATGAACTAGTTCACGTTCGTTCTTTAGTTTTTTTTTTTTCTTTCAGTCCGTGAAAATGTAAACAAACTGCTTCTGCAGAGGCGTCCGGACTCGAAGCACCAGCCATGCTAGCCTGTAACCAGCAGTCTCGCCAGAGTGAACGTCACTCACGTTCACGTTCATCAATTGTAAACTTATTCGTTCAGTTCAGCGTTCACGAAAAATAGGAACACGTACAGGAAGTTGTCACTGACCAATCAGAACCTGTTGTTTCTGATGCCACCCCCCAGAGGTGTTGAATCTTCACGCACAACTATTGACACAGGAATGTCTCAGACAAAAGGCATGTAAAACAGAGGTGCCGAATCTTCACGCACAACCACCGGCACAGGAACCTCACACATCTTCTTGTATACAGCTGCTATGCAAGACAAAAGCATGGTCCTGCGACACCCAATCTTACACTGTTGTGTTTCCCTTTTACTGCTCTTAACAGAAATGTTGAATAGTTTTGCAAGTACATAAATGATTTAAAGATATATCATGTCCTGATTGGTTTATCTTAATGGTATATTACATTTACATTACATTTTAGTGGGTAATACCTAGTAGATAACTTGTCATCCACATAATTCTAAGGTACGCACAGTATTGCAGAGTGCACGCACTATAAGCACACCAAACATGCCAATACACATATACTGGGGGGCAGTGGTGGCCTAGTGGTTAAGGAAGTGGCCCCGTAATCAGAAGGTTGCTGGTTCGAATCCCGATCTGCCAAGGTACCACTGAGGTGCCACTGAGCAAAGCACCGTCCCCACACACTGCTCCCCGGGCACCTGTCATGGCTGCCCACTGCTCACTAAGGGTGATGGGTTAAATTCATCAATTAAATTCAGAGGACAAATTTCACTGTGCGCACTGTGTGCTGTGCTGCTGTGTATCACGTGTGACAATCACTTCACTTTCATACTGTATAATTGCTTGTAATTATTACGAGCAATGACATCAGTACAGGCATAAGTCAGTATATGTACTATGCTTTTACAAAATGGCACACCCCAGATGTTGAGACAAACCATTGTGTGAGTACTTTTACTTAAAAAATACTTTAAAGTAAATTTAAAAGTAAGTACTTAGGACTTTTACTTAAGTAAGATTGTTGATGTAGCACTTCTACTTTTACTTGAGTACATATTTTGCAGGTTACTTGTATAATAAAATAATATGCTCTCAATACAAAAGTCAGGATACAGTTGATAGTTGCGTGACTGATAATTACAGTTGATACGATGCAGATCACGAACATTCGTTATGTTATTTATGCACTGGTCAAGTTGAGCCAAAATGACCCTCGTGTCAATGCGAAACACCCCGTTGTCCGCTTGTGATGCTGACTGTACCTGAGGTGAATTCAGGTCACATACGTCCTCTCCTGAGCCTCTGTGCCTGGGCTGCCTCTAATTGTAATGCAAACTCGCATCTTTATAAAAACTGCTCCTCATTACTCACCGAGGTCCTTGACATGGGTCGGCCCTGAAGTGCAAACTAATATATCTCTGCTTAAAAGCATTACCTGTATGCAACCTTGCCTTGTAAAACTAATGCACAAGACATATTTTTTAAGATGGCTGAATGCATATTCGCCAGAGCACGGCAGACGGAGACCCCATCATCCCCTTCCCTCCTGACACCGTGGTCGATAAAATTTTCAAAGTGACACGCAGCGGCAGGTGTAAGTGGCCATTGAGTTTAATGGTGTCCCATTGTCCCCGCTGTACTTTATTGCAGTCCCAGCCACATCCGAAGCCAGTTGTGGGTTTGGCCTGGCAAGACTGCAGACAAGAGGAGAGGACAGGGAGCCGACGCGGTGCAAACTGTGGGCTCTGGTTTAATCACGTTTATTACAATGCCCTGCCCCCTGGGACTGCATCTAGTGTGTGTGTGTGGTTGACATCCCTGATGAGCCACAGACGGTCGCCAGTCATAATTCTCCTGTCTGCGCTTACCCTTGAGCAATATCACACTAGTTCAAGTGCATTGGGCTGAGATCACAAGCACACACAGACACACAAAACATAAACACCACAAATGCAAAATACTAGACATATGCAAATTCAGAAATTCACCACAAACAGCACCCTCATTCACACACAAAAACACCACACGTTTTCAAATTCACCACATTACCACCATCACCCTCACAAACAAACACACCTACAGAAACACAGGACCCTCATTCAAACATTCAAATACCACATACACATCCGCAAAAATAGCACACACATAGAAAAAACTCATTCACACACAAAATCACCACACACTTAGTGGCCTAGCAGTTAAGGAAGTGGCCCCGTAATCAGAAGGTTGTCGGTTCGAATCCCAAAGCGCCAAGGTGCCACTGAGGTGCCACTGAGCAAAGCGCCGTCCCCACATGCTGCTCCCCGGGCGCCTGTCATGGCTCCCACTGCTCACTCAGGGTGATGGTTAAATGCAGAGGACACATTTCATTGTGTCACCGTGTGCTGTGCTGTGTATCACAATGACAATCACTTCACTTTGTACTTTGTGCATAAATTCACCACATTACCACCATCACCCTCACACATCCAGAAACACAGGACCCTCATTCAAACACTCAAATACCACTCACACATATGCATCCACAAAAATAGCACAAACAAATACCACAGACATATATGAAAAACGAATTCACACACAAAAACACCGCACACAGACTCGAGTATATACAAATAACCGACTGACACACAGAAACAGCATACATTTGGGGTGGTAGCAGCTTAGTTGGTAACACACTCGCCTATGAACCAGACCCAGGTTCAAATCCCACTTACTACCATTGTGTCCCTGAGCAAGACACTTAACCCTGAGTGTCTCCAGGGGGGCTGTCCCTGTAAATACTGATTGTAAGTCACTCTGGATATATAAATGCTGTAAATATATTATTTTGTGCAAACACAAAACACATTGTTGATTCTCCTTTACTTACCTACTATGCAACTATGTAACTAAAACTTTTATGATATCAGCATATTATTAACTGAATTAATTATCTTTTGGTCGATGGGGACATTTGAAGTAAGGACATTTGCTAACATATAAGGACATTGCCAAAAAACACATATGCGTACGTAGAAAAACACACATTCGTGCTGGCATGTGAGACGCTTCACACACAGCTTGTGCAAAGTGTACCAACACACTCGTCTCGAGACATGCACCCGTACGTAAACACACAGGTGCTCCCTTACACACGCGGTCTTGTGTTTCCACGCATGCAGCATGACGCACCAGCTTTAGTGTCACCGCATGAATAATGCACTGAATTTGTACCCGGGTGGGAGGCGAAGTGGGGGGGGGCTGGCTAATTTAAAAATAATCTCCTCCTATCTGGCCAACGATGGCTCTTTCTCGGTGATATTTTTACTTGCCCGCAGTATTCAAGTGACTTAAGACGTGAGCCTGAGGCACCGAGCGGGGGGATAATTCTCGACTGTCGCCCACGTGCTTATTGGTCCATTTGCGAGCAGCATTCTTCATCTCTGCGAGCAGCGTTGTCCGAGGCCTGGCTCGTCGTCGTGGCGCGCGTTCGCCCGAGCTGCCTTCTCTGCCTCGTTCTGACACTCTCGGAGGGATTTACCCATAAATCATCGCCCTTTGCCGTGCGCCGTGGTTTCAGCTTTTACGAGCGCTGCTGGGTTGTTCGTTCTGAAATGCACGCACACACGCGCACACAAACAGCGTTTGCCCTTTTGAGGAGCAGTCACCTGCACTGCCACAAGATATGACAGGAATTCAAACTCAGGTCAAAGGTCGGCAATGGCTCCTAATTGCTGCTGCGTTTCGGCGGGCAGCTCGGGCCGCCTGACAGTGCTGCCGCAGCGGCGACGCGAGGAGGGGAAACAAAACACTCTGGCAATTCCATTAGCATGTTGGGTGCTTGCCAACGACACTCCGAATTACGTTCAGCGGTGGACAAATTGGCAGTCAAAATGATGTTGTGAAGAGGGCTAATTGCTTGAGTGCAGGGTTAGTTTGTATTTCATGCAGGTCTCAAATGTACTGGGAGCAGGGCCACCGAAACAAACAAAAGTCACCTGTCTGAAGAGCAACGGAGAGAAACGTGGATACGTGGATTCAAAGGGTCCATTCAGTCCAGGCTGAAAGAATATTCGAGACCAAAGAAAGGGTCTGGTAGTACCGGACAGTTGGTGTGTGGAGCAGAAGAAGGACCACTGGTCAGATATTATGAAGAACCTTGTTTGGCCTGTTTTGGCCAAGCGTCTTGGATCAATCCACTGCAACGATATTTCAGTTCATAACAGGCTTACACACATTACTGACACACCCCAAATCAAGACAGCGGTGACAGTGGTGGCCTAGCGGTTAAGGAAGCGGCCCCCGTCATCAGAAGGTTGCCGGTTTGAATCCCGATCCGCCAAGGTGCCACTGAGGTGCCACTGAGCAAAGCGCCGTCCCCACACGCTGCTCCCCGGGTGCCTGTCATGGACAAATTTCACTGTGTGCACCGTGCTGTGTATCACAAGTGACAATCACTTCACTTTATCACTTCATTAAGGCAACGCACACCAAACAGCCATATCAATAAAACCAAAGAGAGTGGCAGAGATCGGCATTGATTATCTGGGTTATCCAATGGGGTGAATATTAGGTAGCAGGTGAACAGTTATTTCCTGTGTGGCAAGCAGGAGAAATGGTGTGAGGATCTGAGTCACAAGAACCAAATTGTGATGCTGGATGACTAAGGATCTCCAGAATAGCAGGTTCTGTGAGGTGCCCATGTCATGCAGTGGTCAGTGCATACCAAATGTGCTCCAAGGAAGGGCAAACAGTCAAGCAGTTACAGGATCACAGGCCTCCTAGGCTCATTGCCATCTGTGGGGAGTGAAGGTTAACCCGTCTGGCTTGATTCCACAGAACACTTACTGAACCACAAAACCTTAAGTGCACTGCAGTTTGTGTACATGGCTGTGTAGCTGCAGACCAGTCCAGGCTGACAGGTCACCACCATCAAAAGTTCCTACATGGGCCACACAGCAATAGAAGAACGTTGTGTGGATCATCACATCATCTTGTGGATGGCCGAGCACTTTCACTTCAGCTCCTGAAATGCCGAAATTATGGAAAGTTAAGGAAAATGACAAAACAAAGTGATGCTCTGACATCCCACCTTCCAAAACATTGTAAAATGTTACACCCCTTCATGAAAACTGTGGTAATGCCCCTTTCAGCAATATAATGCATATTTAAGTGCATACTAGTTTGAAGATACGAAAAAGCAGGGCTGAGCCGACCACAGATCTTAATCTGATCCAGCATCTGTTGGAAGAAAATCCAATCCATGAACTTTTGGGACATCTGCTGCTAACATGCTGATCCCAGACACCACAGGAAACCTTCAGAGGTCTTTTCTGAGTCCATGATGCGTCATGAAAGGAGTATTAGGCAGGTGGTTTTAATGTCGTGGCTGATTAGCGTATTCAAGTGCCAGCATCTGTGGTAGAAAAATAAAAGGCCCCAGGGTCGTCTCATTTCCCGCTGCCCTGCCAGGGTGTCTGGATCGAGAGGAATTTCATTTTGGAGCAGATTCCGCATTCGGACCAGGTACCGTCTCCTCAGATTCTCGGACGCGTCTCACATGGTTTTGATTTTCTCGAAGGTTTCTGAACGTGTCACTCAAAGTCACACACGGGTGCTCCTAAAACCGGATATTATTTTCACAGATTTGTAAGTATTCACGTTTATTTCCATTACCACTCTTTGCACTCACCCCTCACACACGCTCAAAATCAGGTCTCTCCCTTTGGCTGCATCCAGAATAGCTCTGTTCCGACAGGAAGGTCACAGGTCACACTGAAGGCCAAGGTTGATGGTGCAGAAGTCTATATTAAGAGCACAGGGGCTGCCAGTGTGTTAATCAGCAGCATGTCACGCTGCTGGACTCGATCACCCGCATGGACCGGTAATTTATGCAAATATAAACGATTTACAGTTCCTTTAGGTACAAACCCAAAGACGTGCATGCATTCCCCGGCAGTGGCACAGGCTCAGTACTGTTATTGCAACCGAACTGTATAATTAACAGAAAAAATGCCAGCGTATAAACGCCACGATAAATAACTTATTTACAAAAACTCATTTAGAAACGGCACAGAGTGCACTCATACAAAGACTTACCCCCTGAGGACGGTCCACATTTTACCCCTCCCCTGACGGAATTGTCCAGGGTCTCGTCATTCACTGCTGTTCTTTCCACAATTTTGTAAAACATTATGTTCAAAAAATCCTCCTGCATTCTCGATGTTTAAGCTCAGGTTTGATGCCTGATTCAGGCACGGGTACTGCGGCGCGGCAGCAACGCGTTTGCTGAAACTGCAGAGGTCACGTGGCCGTGTTCTGTTTCCCTGAACCCACTCGGCAGGTTGTCCTGTTCACTGGAAAAGACACGAGTGACAGCTGCTCAGACGGACCGACGGGGAAGTAAAAGTCATTATTAATACCTGACCCCCACAGATATGTGGGACAAACTCCCAGATCCTTTTTTTTTACTCCAGTAATCACTTGATAAACCAAACCAATTCTTCTACGACAAACACCTGGTGGGCTGTTCATCTATTAGCATTTTAGAATTTTTTTATGAATGGATTATTTCATCCTGAGGTTGGAGTTAAGCTGTGTGTGTGTGTGAAGCCCCTGTGGCGCAGCAGGTCGGGGTCTAGCTTGCGGCATGGCGGCCCGCAGCCGATCGGGTGCTGACCCCTCACCCACACATACAGCGCATGCACTTACCTGCTTAAGCAGCTGGTGGTGCTGTAGGACCTGATCTGGACGTTCCTGGCACGGGTCCATTTAATGACAGCATCACCCCCGCTGATCTGAATACGCCTGATGTCTGCGGCCCCCCTCCATCAGCTCGTACAAACGCTGCGCACTGCTGCTGCAGCCGAGCTCCCCGATGGACACATTTCACATGCTAATTCCGCAGGATGAATTTGATATTTATTGCATGGTCACAGATGCGCTCATGAATTGCCTTTTGACAGTTTGTTGTTGTGGGGGGGTTGTTGTCGTGGCCCATAGGTGGGGTGAGAAAAGCAGCCCCCCACCACCCGCACAGTTCATGGCAGAAAGCCTGCCTTTGTGTTGGGTGGCGCCAGGGTCCAGCATGAGGTCATCGTCATGAGCTGCGCTAATGAGCCTGCTTAGGTACTCTGGGCGGCGAGGTGGTGGAGGGGTTTGGGTTTCAGTTCGCCTCCGCTCACCCCGCCGCAGTCGCCATAACGACTGTGGCCAGCCCTGGGCTGCTGCTGCTGCTGCTGCTGCTACAGACACAGTTTGATCAATACGCCGTCCTTCATCCCGCTGCTGAGGCCGACCTTGGCAGCCTTTTGCCACAGCAACAGATGAATGAAAGCAGAGAAGAGGGGGGGAGAGAGAGGGAGAGGAAGGTCCTGCTTGTCCTTCCTCACCCATTCTCCGCCACCTTGGAATACCAGCGCATCCTAAACAGCTCTTCCTAAACCCAATGAATCACGTCGTGTTTATAGCTTATTACGTCATCTGAATGAACTGATACCATGTTGAGCCTATTTGCTAAATAGCTGGACAGACTCGTGTTTAGGACGACACGGAGCAAGGGATCAATTCATTAACCTCTAACAGTACAGAGCATTTTGACCTGAAAAGCTGCAGCTTTGGCTGTAAACGGGGACGAAAATTCTGGTTTGTCCAGTTTGGAACTGAACAGATTTTCTGTCAAGGGAAAACGGGCTATAAGGCGAAAAGGTAATAAAAAGTGTGCGACTGGTTCTGGACCGCTTCCACGTCACAAACACAGCATCATAAAACCACCTTCTGCACGACTTATATAAACAGACCAGCTATTACACATGACTGAATAGGCAAGAACGACGATCTGTGGCACCTGGCAGTGGGGGAGGTAAACATTTTGTCCTTGAAGTGTGCTGGACTTCTGGGCCAAAGAGTCTTCATCTTGCGGGATGTTCCAGCTCTGCAGTGATCAGGATCTACAGACATGAAAATGGGTGAAGCAGTGACAGGGTCCTGCGCAGTCACAGGCCAGTCTGTGGCCCTTCTGACTTGGGCCTACCACTGTGAGCGTCAGAATCGGAGATGATCATTTCTTTATATCACATACCTGATGACATGGGACCCAGAGACACTATGGGTGAAAAGGTGTGAGTGTGTGTGTGTATATATATATATATAAAAAAAAACAAAAAAAAAAAAACACACACACACATAGACGCAGGGGCAGTGGGGGCTGAGCGGGTAAGGAAACTGAGCAGTCATCGGAAGGTTAAAATCCAGTCCCCATGCTGCCCATTGCCCACCCAGAGCAAAACACTGATCAGCACAATATTGTGTATAACTTATGGTCGAGAGGGAAAAGGAGGAGTGTAAGAAAGGAAAAAAAAAAAAAAAAAAAAAAAAACAGACACACACACATAACGTAAAACTATTTATTGTCAACATTGACTTATTCAAACTTGTTCGAAAAAGAAAAGAAAAAACCCACAAAAATGTCAATTTCATACAAGATTTACTTATACAATAAACATGCATAAAGAAAACCAGGTGTCTTCACATCCTCTTCCTCACATCTTTCTCTTCTGAGTGCTGATATACAAGACTAGAGGGGGCAAAAATATTAAATGTTAGTTACTATTCATGGTTTTGGAGAGTAAGGGTAATTTCACACAAGACCATTAGATGGACAATTAGGTTTAAAAAAAAAGAATCAATTTTGATTTCTCTCATAAATAAAGCACACTTACGCAACATCACGTTTGAAAAGCAACTGCTAAAGCTGTGTCAAACCAAGATAAGACTAGCAAATGCATACTAATCCTGTATATGTGAAATACAGACCTTTTCCATTCCACCAAATCACTCAAGACACCAAAATGATTAACCAATTGACATACAGGATGGCATATGTACATGTTAGTTCTGCTTTACTGATTAAATTGTTTAGTTATCATGACAATTTGTAGGGAAGTGAAACCGGCAATATAACTAGATTTAATTTAATACCAGATTTTCAATTTTAGATCTACAGAGGGTAAAAAATTAGATTCACCATTACAGCCACTCTCTCAAACTGCAAAAATTGACTTAACTCTTCCCCAACGTTCTCTACGAAGATTTAGGATTTGAACGGTTCAGGTTTGAAGCAGCAGCAGTTGCAGTGTTTTTATTTTAAAGACAGGAATTTTGGTAGTAACCATCACCCCGACCCGCTCTTGCATCTGGGAGTAAAAATGAGAAGGGCGTCCCTCAACACCCACCATTGTTTCCCCTCAGAAAGGCGTCCCCGTATTTGTTCTTGAGTTGCCCGTTCACGTACTCCTCCGTCTGCTCCACAGCAATGTTCATGTAGCCGTCCAGACAGGCAAGCACACCTGGACAAAGCAGACTTCACATGATCTCAACTCAAACGGCAGCATCTCCCAGTTGTGCCAAACTCACCCCTGTAATCAACTCCGGAGTTGAGTTTCACCACCACTGGCCTTCCAATGATTTGCTTTAAGAAATCACTGGGGGTCTGTTTTCGCAGGCTCATCCTGGGGAGAGATCGAGGAACAGGTCAGCATTACGAGGAGACTTGGTGGCTGAAATACAAACGCAGCACGAGAATGGAAGAAACCGACATTTCGCTCGCTGCTTTCCGCGAACACTACAGAAATATTATATAGAAAATATAAATATAAAAAATATGCTAAATATTACCCAGCCATGCACGACAAAACGACGCGAAAGTATCGCAAGATAAAAGAAAAGCTCACGACGTGCATGTGGCTAGTACGCAGTCGGCTATAGCTAGCAGTCTCTGCCATTACCCCTGAGCATTCGTAAATATTTAAGTCTCGGCTATTTCACGGATAAAACCGGCTTCGTGGTTACAATCTTTTAAACGCGAATCGTGTACGTTCGCTGCCAACCTTGCACAACGTTCACACGACGATTTGGAGAAAGCCGGCCGGAGGAAACCAATCAACGCTATATAATCCGGGTTCAAGGTACGGAAGCCGAAGAAGCCCAAAGCGAACGAGAAATGCCTTGTCGTTTAATGGCACGGTTGGCGACACGCTTCTCGCTTAAGCAAAGATAAACTCTTACATTTTCATAGTACACGTTATAACATATTATTTTGGTCAAAAACAAAGTAGCATTCATACCATTTAAGTGCGCGCCTTAATTTTTTCATTTTTGCAACTTCATGCAAAATCTGTTTTTTTCTTTTTCATTAAGTTGGATCTAAACTGAATGATAAGTACTTTTGTAATGTTGCAGTAAACACGAAGTAAGTCAAATGAGTCACATTTGTTCTATGAACATTTTTCTAAAGTCCCAATGCTCCTGCCTCAGCATTGTTTAGTATCCCATTCAAATTTTATTATTAATTTTACATCTACATAACGGAATTCCTTTTCATTTCACTTCTGCAAGCTAAAAGTGTTCCAGACAAAAATGAGTGTGTGCAACTATTTTTGCTGATCATAGTTATTCTCTGCAATGGAGTTATTGTGGATGGAATCATGAAAATGTCACTATTTAATTGTAAGATTAAGGGGCATATGCAGGGCTACTAACACTGGGCAGGGACAGATCTGACCCCAGTTAAAAAAGAGCTGGTGATTAAGAGATGGACAGGGTGCTAGTGGAGGATGGGCCATGAAATCACCTGAGTGCTTGTTTGGGTGTGGCAAGTGTGTGACGTCTGCTGCTTTTTATTTCATTGCAATCCCACTTCTGACAGATAATCCTGTTCTTGGGCAGTGGTGGCCTAGCGGAAGCAGCCCTGTAATCGGAAGGTTGCCAAGGTCACACTGAGGTCCCCACACACTTCTCCCTGGGTGGCTGTCATGGCTGCCCACTGGTCACTCAGGGTGATGGGTTAAATGCAGAGGACAAATTTCACTGTGTGCACCGTGTGCTGTGACGATCACTTCACTTTACTCACTTTACACTTAACAAAAAATATTTGCAGTCACTGTTGTTAACCATGGATGTGGCCAGGATATGACAAAGGACATACATTTACCATGTAGCAATACAACGAAAATCATCTAAGCATAAAACATGAGAGCAAGCTAACAAGGTCAGCATAGTTTACCCGTGTCCATTTTACACACTATAATGACCTATAATTTATAATTTACATTATATGGGCAGTGGTGCCCTAGCGGTTAAGAAGGTTGCCAGTTCAAATCCTGATCTGCCAAGGTGCCACAGAGGTGTGGCCAAGGTGCCACCACAAACTGCTCCCTGGGCGCCTGTCATGGCTGCCCACTGCTCACCAAGGGTGGTGGGTTAAAAGCAGAGGACATATATTTTTGGGTCACCGTGTGCTGTGCTGCAGTGTTTCACAATGACAATCACTTCACTTTCACTTTTCACTTTAAGCAAATCTCCACATTGTTGCTAGGCATAAATGGCCACATTTCAATGCAGTGGTGGCCTAGCGGTTAAGGAAGCGGCCCCGTAATCAGAAGGTTGCCCCACAGACAAACCTTCTGGAAAACTATGGTTCGAATCCCGATCTGCCAAGGTGCCACTGAGGTGCCACTGAGCAAAGCACCATCCCCACACACTGCTCCCCGGGCACCGGTCATGGCTGCCCACTGCTCACTCAGGGTGATGGGTTAAATGCAGAGGACAAATTTCACTGTGTGCACTGCTGTGTATCACATGTGACAATCACTTCACTTTAACTTCAACCAGGCATAACTAGCATAGCCAGACAAGCTCTTGAGGTTATCTCGCCTGGATTGTAATTCTCAAACAGGTGTCAATGCCATCGATAGGTCACATGACTGTCCTGCATGGACAAGAAGTGGATGCTACAATACAAGAGATGCTGCCCAATACAATTAGATTGAGGCAGAACGAGTTTCATGCACTCACGTCTTTCTTTCTCTTCTTCTTCACATTATTATATTTACTTGCAGTTTTAATCAAATCAAGAATGTCTACACAAGGATAACTTTTTACTAAAAGCTGCATAAAAATCTAAGAGGCCAGTGCCTACCAAATATTTGCCCCTGTGACATGGAGCATAACATTCAGTGCAAGAAGGAATGTGGAAGCAGAAACTTTTGAGTTCCTGGTGAACTCTACATTCAGGTCCCCTATCTCCTTGCCATGATTGCGAATACAGTTCTTTCGGACTTTATCTCAAGACTGAAGAGGGACTGCTGTATAAGTGCCATGTAACAATACCATACAACAAAAATGCAATCTTCATGTCACACATTTACTTGTTAAATCCGGATATTATGAAAAATACTCCAGTGCCTCACAAGCTATACAAGTATTAGTTTTGTCCTATTCCACAACACACATCTGAAAAATTACTTCTCATGAATCTAAGAGTCAGAATGTCTTCTCCAGTTCATCCATGCCTCAGCATTCTGAGTAGACTTTCTGCACCAAAAGGGTTTCTTCTTGAGACTTCAGATGTCAGGCCACAAACCAAAATGGACAGTCAGCACCATGAACCACTGTGTGAAGCCGTTTGCCAGTAGTGGCTTGTTTTAGTGCAGGTCAGACCACTGGGCCTCTGGGAAACCAGGTGGACAAGAGGCTCCGGTGTTGTGACCCGGAGTTGTTTCTGGCTGGATGAAATGATTGCCCGGGCACAGTGTGGTGGACATCAGGAAGATGCTGAAGTGATGAGCAGAGATGGTGATTAGAGGGGCACTTATGATAGAGAGTATGCTCCTCCAAGTAAGTGAACAACCTATTGAGCCTCAAACCCAGGATGGGGTCAGAAAATGGATCAGTCGATTAAGCCTCATTATGGATGAATCAATTTCCCAGAGATGGTGGATGCCACCAGTGGATGAGGATGCAGAGGATGCAAAGCGTTCAATGGGCACATTTCAAACCCTTTTACTCACTTGGTTGATTCAATTTTTTCATAGTACAGGGAGACCTTCACGACAGACTCTGGCAATCAGCATTCAACAAACGGGGCTCTCGGTGGAGGTTCAGTCCAGTTCTCTCCACCGCCACACGGCAGCGACATGCAGTAGAACAATATTTGCAGATAAAATAGGACCGGGTCCCCTCGAAAGGTGATGAAATCTTGCTTTAATCACTGTCCAAAGAAAATCTTGGCAGTGGCTAGAAATGAAGAACTTGGAGAAAAAAAATACTCAGCGAGAGATAAATATATAAAGAGCGCGAGGGAGGGGGGGAGAGGGATGAGAGTGCACAGCCTGCGCCTCTCGCGAACCGGCAGCACAAAGCAGCTCCTGCGCGTCCAGACAGGTTGCTTGTTAGCGGGGCATAGCTAGCCCTGTGGAGGCTAGAGGTTAATTTGGTATCTGGCGCCGTGTTAAACTCAGGTCAGCACTACAAGTCCTTAAGTCATAAACAAGTGTGCTTAAGAGCCGTGTACACACCTAGGCACAGGTTAATGAATATTCAATGGGCAGTTTTTTTTTGCTTCCTCCCCTTGGTGCCGCTCCTATGCATGACCTGGAGGAGGCTGCATTAGTAAAACAAGCAGGTCCTCGTGGCTTACTGTATATCAAACGTTTTGTTGTGTTGGCATAATTCTTTCAAATAATTCGTCTGTCATCACCAAAAAAAAAAAAAAAACCTGTATGTTTAAAAAAAAAAAAATGACAGTTCTTTGTTAATAGACCAGTATGCTGTTCCACAAGCATTTTCCAAACGTACACAAAGACATGGCGCAGTGGCCCTTCGTGCGGCTTTTTGCCACACATTCTTGACTTTGCTGGCCGGCTTCCAGTTGTGAGGCTTGTTAAATGATACCGAGGCTGAAGACAATAGAGTCGTGGAAACGCAGCTTGGATTTCACAAGCCTTCACTTTGACCACTGCGCCTGTTGCCTAGGCATGGGAACGAGAACGGTCCATTCCTGATCTGCTCGGTTTTCTCTGCACCCCGGTTTTTCACCAGCACGGCCCCTGTGGAATACGCCGACCTGCCGGCTCACAAGCATTTCTGAGTGTGCTTTATTCAGCTGGGAAGAGGGGAAAGCGCACTTTCATTTCAACGGTGACCCATACGTGCCCAGCTTAGTACACAAGTACCAGCATTCCTCTGCATGCTCACAGGGTAATGTTACCCAGTTCGAATAAATGCCGAGGCTGGCCAGATGTGACGGCAACCAAAAGGCAGCCTGGCTCAGCGTTGTCGGAGGTGATGGACAGCAGCGGGACTCGATTCGCTGCCGTGACCCTGCCTCACCCCTTAAAGCCCTGAAAAGGCCTCAGAAGAGGGGTGTCAAAATACAAAGATTATGGAGGAGGCTTGGCTGGGGTCGCATAGAGTCACGTGCTGGGGGGAAGGCGGGTCTTGGTTGCCACGAGCAATCTTCTGTAAAGGAAGGCAGGGATGGGGGAGGGAGATGTCTAGACTGGGCTGACCTTCCTGTGCCAGTGCTTTCTCTGCAGGGTCAATCTGGATATGGAAAGAGGATAATGGAAAAATCTCAAGAGAGTTTTCAAATGAAATCCAGATTTGCTGCCAGTCTGTGTTTTATTTATTTTTACTGGCTCCCTCCCTTTCGTCCTCTTTTTCTTTATCCCCTCGCAGTGTATAAAGGTAACAGGCTGGGAAGAATGAGAAGATGTATGAATTGGAAGTGCGTTGATACACATCTTGATACACTGATCAGCCACAACATTAAAACCACTGACAGGCAACCTGAATGACATACATTTTCTCATTACAGTGGTACAACGTTAAAGTCTATAAAGTATGCATGTGTTATGAGCCATTGAGCCATGGTCACACCATGTGTGAAACTGTAAGAAATTTGAAAACAAGTCTTACAACGTCTTACAACAGTAAAATGAACAAAATGATTTTCCCACATTTAGGGAGCTAATGGTATTGCCTGATGAAAGTGGCCTATTGCATGATAATGTAACTTGTCACCCTACAAAAACAGTTAACGAATAGGTTGAGGAATAAGACAAAGCGCTGACAACAGATTCATTTTATATCCATTTGGTCCAGCATCTATGTAGTACAGAAGTCCATTTAGGCTCCACAACCTAGTACCAGATACCACAGGACTCTTTCGAAGGCCTTGGACTGTGTATGTGCAATTGAAGTGCTGACAATAGAATAGTGCTGGCAAATTTGTGACAACTCCAACTCTTCAAGGACTGTCTTCCAGTTAGAATCCTCAGAGGGCACAGCACTTTCTCTAGGAGAACTCCATTGGTGTTGGTCAGCATCTCCTGGACTGCTCATGTGTTCCCATCTTCCAATATGGTGGACATATTCTTTCAATATGGTGGACTGTTCTAAAACATACATTGCATGAATATTAATGGTCTGCATGTGGAAGGCACACAACACATTGTTATTCTGAAATGTTGATTATGCACTATTTCAGCACATTTGTATATGCAAAAATAGTATGTGAATGTACCTTTCATCAAATGGTATTTCTACATATCTGCAATTTGCTTTATTAAGACCAATGGCAGCCTGTTGTGAGAAATGCCATTGTTCAACAACCATGCTCACCGTTTTGATTTACGCACCACCCGCACGATGCAAGCAAGGGTGTTTTTTTGAGACCACGAGTGTTGGGTGATGCTCGTACAAAGGAGCACTCCAGCACATAAATATGCATCGTGACATTTGGAACAAAGCCACTCATCTTGTTTTTTGTGATGAGCTCTGCGTGCATCCCATAGCACTCTGCCATACTGTCACACTTTGCCTTTCACGGCCCATCTGTGAACTGTTCATTAACTCTACAGATCACCTAAAGATGGAGGGCCAGGCTGGGCAGCTCTGTACATCAGGTTTATTTCTTCAGTTTCTCTTTCCTCCATTTTGCAACAAGTTCTTTGTCAGATCCAGTCTGTTTACAAGAGTGAAGAGGACTCTCCTGGCAATCTGAAGGACGAACAAATTATGAAATCTCTTTTAGTTAAATGCACCTTGATGCATTTAACTTGATGCACGCACTTGATGAGGTTTAATGCATTAAGACACATTTCAACATCTTTTCAGGAAGTACAGCAAAATTGAAAACAATAAGTTCGCCTTTCTTGAAGCATTTTTTGTCAAAGTCTTCCATCTCACACACAAACAGACACATACACACAGTGCAACTGGGCAATGGTAGAGATGCCTTAGGAGACACATGAATGAAAAATTCAGCACAAGTCTTCTGAAAAGTCGAAGAAATCCACACACAGACATGGATCATGGTCCAGATGTCCTGGTGGAATCAACGGAGTGAAATCAGTCCATTTCGGCAGCCAAACGGCTTTGGGATTTGCCTTGCCGACTGACCTCCCCCCTCGCTCTTCTGTGGTCAGCATAAACACGCGCAGGTGGAGTGATGATTGCCTACAGATACAGGTAATGCCAACATGTGGCCAGCAGATGGTGATATTTTATTCATGTGCCACGCCCACTAAGCACAAAAAAAAACCCACAAACGCACAGCATCCCAGCCCACTTGTGTATACAATACCAACTACCAACACACACACACACACACACACACAGAGGTATAAACAGTGTTCCAGCTACTGATAAGTTTGTGTGAGCCAGCAGTGGAAACTGAGCAACAGCTGCCGAGACACAGCCCACTAAATATTCATAGGAATAGGAGGAGTGTGAAGCTTTTCACTGATACTGGTGAGGACCTCGGGGGAGCTGGGGGAGAAACGAGCTGGACCGAGTGAGAGTAAAGGAGAAGGGGCAAGGGAGCCGCTAAAGGGAATGAGAGGGAAGACGGACAGGGTGTATCAGAGAGGAAACGCTCAGATCAGAGGAGAGCGGTGCGCAGTGTGTAACACTAATTTCTTTATCCGTTCCTCACAGCAGCACAGTGTTACAGCAACATTCCTGAGGTGAGCCCGGGGCTCTGTGTCTCTCACTCTCTCTGTCTTGCTGGAATGTCAGATGGCGAGTGCCCAGCCAAACGCGGCTCGTCTTTCAGAGGCCGCCAGCCTCACCGGGCCTCGACATTAGCACTTCAGAAGCGAAGCACTGGCAGCAAACGGCCACCCCGACTGACGAACCCCTTCAGCTGTCCGCCAGGGGTCACGCCGTGCCAAGCCTCCGATGACCAAATCATTTGACCCCTGCTTAACCTCGTCGGCTTGGTGTGACAGTAACTGAGAGTTTATGTCACCGAGGGGATTAATGGTCAGACTGTGGACGCAGAAACCGCTGGGCCGGCGCGTGGTAACGGTGACGTCCCATATGGTCAAATTCTGCATTTCATTACATCGGCGTGGCCCACCGTCCCACGGGCTGCTTTGTCCTGTGCACTGACATCTTGTTTGGCCGCCCAGCTCTGTGTCTCTGAACAGATGCATCAGTAAGAGTCCAGATTGGGGGGGTTGAGGGGTTTTATCGAGAGGCAAGCACACAGGTAGCACCGCTCATCCTAGCCTTTGCTCATATTTGTTCTATTTTCAGCTTTGCAGGTAATCTGGGGCACTTGCCTGCTGAATGAGTCACTGACAGATCCATCTCTTCATCCCACTGAACACGCGAAGATACAAACATTAACGTATACATGTAAATACTCGCTCAAAGAGAGTCACATTAATGACCAGAGTGTATAAATTATTCTTTAGACATCAATTCACATTACTCTGGTCACAGGTAATGTAGAGAAGGCATAAAGATGTAGTTACCTTGGTTAAGACCAGTCACTTCCTCACCGCTATTGCCAAGGTCCCTGCCTGAAGGCTGTCCAGAGCTTGTTTACATTGAATGCACACTCAAGCAGAAAACCGACTGCTAAATTCAGAAAATACATACCAAGGTTGACATGGAGCAGGGGGGATAACGAAATACCTAAAGACCAACTTGCAGTTGTTGGTGTCAGGGATTGGTCAGAGGATGGGAGTAGAATGCACAGGAATAGGCCTTCACAGATTTGCAGTGCTTTACATTTAACATTTAAGGCATTTGGCAGACGCCCTTATCCAGAGCGACTTACAACGTGCTTTCAAGTTACCATCGATGAAGTGATCAATTCCCAACTATGAATACAATCTTTTTATTCACTCTGTTGTACTTTCTATACATAAGTCAGACAATAAGAAGGTTACAAGTTAATCTAAATATTCTCTAAAGAATAAGGTCTTGAGCTGCCGTTTGAAAATACTCAGTGACTGAGCTGTTCTGACCTCAAGGGGAAGTTCATTCCACCACCGAGGGGCCAAGACGGAGAAGAGTCTAGATGAATGTCTTCCTTTTACCTTCAGAGATGGAGGGACCAGGCGAGCAGTACTGGAGGCTCGGAGTATACGAGGTGCAGTGCGAGGTGTAATAAGGGCTGTGAGGTAGGATGGTGCTACTCCATGTTTGGCTTTGTAGGCCAGCATCAGTATTTTGAACCTGATGCGTGCAGCTACTGGGAGCCAGTGGAGGAAGCGTAGCAGAGGGGTGGTGTAGGAGAATTTGGGAAGGTTGAAGATCAGTCGTGCTGCTGCATTTTGTATTAGTTGTAGAGATCGGATGGTACATAGAGGTTGACCAGCTAGAAGGGAGTTACAGTAGTCCAGTCGTGAGATTACTAAGGACCGAACCAGTAGCTGGGTGGCCTGTGTTGACAGATAAGGACAGATTCGTCTGATATTGTAGAGAAAGAATCTACAGGAGTGGGAAAGTCAACAGTGTTGGACGCATCAACCTCCACAATGATGAGGAGGGTGGGGCAGGATGGAGAAACACAGGAACAGTCGTGAATTGGTACTTTGAGGTCTCAGCGGAGGATTTCCTCAGATGAGGTTGGTGCATGGGCCAACGATGCACTGCTAAACAGAAAAAATAGAGATATTTAAATTGTAGCACTGCAACAGTATTGATGCTGGCCTACAAAGCCAAACATGGAGTAGCACCAGCACAGCACCTCGTATACTTCGAGCCTCCAGTACTGCTCGCCTGGTCCCCCCATCTCTGAAGGTAAAAGGAAGACATTCATCTAGACTCTTCTCTTTCTTGGCCCCTCGGTGGTGGAATGAACTTCCGCTTGAGGTCAGAACAGCTCAGTCACTGAGTATTTTCAAATGGAAGCTCAAGACCTTCCTCTTTAGGGAATATTTAGGTTAACTTGTAACCTTCTTATTGTCTTACTTATGTATAGAAACTAAAACAGAGTGAATAAAAATTGGGGGTCCTAGTGAACCAGAATTGATCACTTCATTGATTGTAACAGTGAAGCACGTTGCAAGTCGCTCTGGATAAGGGCGCCTGACAAATGTCTTAAACGTAAATGTAAAAGCAGTAGTCATGATGGTTCTAGGTCATTTAAAATGAAGTCATTGTGAAACACTGCAGCACAGCACACAGTGCTTTTAACCATCACCCTTGGTGAGCACATACACAGTCACTGAGTATTTTCAAATGAGTACATAAATCCACATGTGTTCATTCATAGTTTTGATGCCTTCAGTGAAAATCTACCAATGTAAATTGTCATGAAAATAAAGAAAACACATTGAATGAGAAGGTGTGTCCAAACTTTTGGCCTGTACTGTGTGTGTGTGTGTGTGTGTGTGTGTGTGTGTATATTTTTATATAGTATATAGTAGCAGATCCTTCCAGTAGTACAGTACAGTACAGTACAGTAGCAGATCCTTCAAGTCATCAAAAATTTGAGGTGGTGCCATGGATCCATACCATGGATTTTTCAGCACATTGAATAGATGCTGGATTAGACTGAGGTCTGGAGAATCTGGAGAATCTAAGTCACAAACCATTCTGAAAAAGATTACAACAACAATGTATTGTAGAGATGGAGGGGAATTGATTCCCTTTTGTATGAAAATTATTTTGTGAATTGATGTATGGATTACCTGACAGATATTTCTTTTTATAAATTCATTTTTAATGGCCACAGGGAAATGTACATTTACAAAGTATACTGCCAAGTCAAGATTTCAAAACTTCCTGTCATACCATTCCTGTGGTATGAGCTGTTTTCTAATGACTTGTCACAGACAGAACGTGCAGGAATCCCTCAGGTCATGTATGGTGCATTTCCCTTTGGACTTTTTTTCAGTTAACAAGTAAACAGCCATGGTTGATGCCGGAATATAATCTGATAATCAACCATATTCAGAGCTTCACTGTAGTTTGGGTTAGGGCTTAGATTTTCGACATGTAAACAAATTTTGTCCAGATACTATATGAAAGTAAAACTGCTTGCATAAGTGATCCTGTGTTTCGTCAACTCAACAGAGGTTTTAACATTTCAAATATGATTTAAAAAGTTCAAGTTACATTGTCTTAAAAGGAAGTTCGCAACCAGCTATAAACAACAGAGTTCACACTAGGTTTTCTTCTGAGACAAATTAGCACCACATCAATGCAGGATTAAAGGTTTCCTAGCAGTGCAAGGACTTCCACAGTGCCTCATGGAGCCATGTCCAACCCAGGTAAGTGACGCATACACACCATCCTTCCACATTGTGCAAAAGAAAATGTAATTTATCAGACCAAGACACAGTCTGCCATTACTCAGCCCCATACACAACAAACTGTGTTGCTCTCCGTGTTCTGACACCTTGAACCATTTTCCCACAATATGAGCTACAGCAGCTCTTATGTCGGATCAGACAATACAGGCCAGTGTGCACTCCCTCATGCACTAGCGATCCTGGGCTGCCCATGACCTTTACACCAGTTCACTGTTTGCTTCCTTTAACCACGTTTGGTAGTACCTGACCACTGCAGACTGGGGAAATCCTTACACTTGCCTTTTTTTTCAACTTGCTTGATTTATCCCACCAATTTTATATATAAGCAGAAACAGATGTTATTCGTAAATATCAGCATTTTTCAGACAGTAAGAAATATTAATCATTCCAACGAACATGAAGGTGTCTAACTATGAATGTGCAAATGAATGTGCATTCTATTTGATGTACCAGTATTTGATTACATTTATTTTTATATGTTGTTCTTGTTCAAATTAACACTGATGGCACTGTTTATCATGCTTTGAGGTGGTTAATATTTTACTTAAACCTCTGTTAAAAACAATATATTCCAAATGCAACTGCCAAGAATTGTCCTTGGCCAGTTTTAATATTTTAATGTGTTTCATTATGACAGAATGACACCGATAACCTTCTGTCCAGGCGATTGTCTGCAAATGAATGAGACTACATGGCAGCCACTGAATGACAGAACAACCTGGCAGCCAGGCCTCCCACCATTTATCTGATGGTAACCTAGCAACAGATCCCTGACCTGGCTCTAACCTCCACCCGATAAGGTCAACACCTGAAGACTTACCCACTGTTGGGCTAGGTGGGGGAGGGGAGAAGCCCTAGCGTGGGTGGGAGAGTAAAGAAGAGAAACAAAGGGAGACAGACACAAGAGCAGAAATCAATCAAAGACAAAAACCTAGAGTTTCACCTCCAGACAGCTCAGATTTCATCTCGCAAAGCACTAAGAGTCACTGGTGTGGTCTAAATTTTTTATCATATTACATTTTTATGCATAAATGTGTACAAATCAGACTGTTCTAATGTGTGACAGGTTTGGATTAATATATTTACTGATGGTATTCTTAAAATAATTGACGAAAATGTAGCATTGTTCACTCATTTTCCATAACCGCTTACTCAGTGTCACAGCTTCCAGAGCCCATCCTGGGACACTGGGTGCAGGGCGTGGACTCACCCAGGGCGGGGCACCAGCATGCACACACAAAAACACTCACAATGTTAACTCACACCTACAGACATTTCAAAGTCAACAGTTTGCTTAGTGTACATAACTTTGGGCAGTGGGAGGAAACTGGAGAACTCAGAGGAAACCCACAACAACATGGGAAGAGCATCCAAACTCACACACAAGCTCAGAGTTGGGATTCAAACTTACAACCTTTTTAATTTATTTTTTAAAACACATTTTTACTAGCCATTGCAAGCAATTTTCTGAACTCTAGGATCATCACTCTGGAACCAACCTATGGCATAACAGCAGGAAAACATATTTTGGTTCTCTCTAACTCTAACCATAGGGGAAATCTTTGCCAGGTGGGGTCACTATGTATAGTGTCAGTTAATGCTGATTTGGCTGTGGACTCATATAAACTAGGTGCAATATTAACATCTGCATTCTTTACATTGGAATGCTGCAGCATTGTGAAGGAATGTTTCAAATGCACTGTAGCCCTGGCCATCGACTGCTGTTGCTTTTTTGTGTTGCTCCTCCTGGTTTTGTGTTGCTCCTCATGGATCAAAGAAAGATAAGAAGAAGAAGAAGAAAGTGAAGTGATTGTCATTGCGAAACACTGCAGCACAGCACATGGTGCACACAAAAAAATGTGTCCTCTGCTTTTAACCCATCACCCCGTGGCAGTGGGCAGCCATGAAAGCCACCCGGGGAGCAGTGTGTGGGGACTGAGCTTTGCTTAGTGGCGCCTCAGTGGCACTCGAGCCGGCAACCTTCTGATTACGTTTCTGTTTCCGTTGTCCATTTCTTTACCTGCTAGGCCACAACTGCCCTGCTAGGCCACCACTGCCCCATCTGGATATATGGACCAGACATTGCAGAGATGAAGCGTACAGACCAATGATAGAAATCAGGGTATAAGGAAAGATGATTTAACAATACATGATGACTGATGTTTATACCCACCCACAAAATATAAAAATATGAACAAACACTGTGAACAATTGAAAACAATAATTTACAATCATTTAGGGAGAGTGAGCAACACCTCTGTTCATCACAGATTCCAGTATAGAAAGCGTTGTCATTTTATTGGTACCATTTGGTAGAGTGAGAAATTATCGTCAGCGGTCCTGTGCTAAGAACAGGGGGAGTGTGAAATACCATTATAATTAAAGCTGTTTAGGTTTTACAGAGATTTGTGAAATGACTTCACAGTTTGGCTATCCTTGAATTTAAGGACTATTCACACATGCACAGACTCCTTCACTAGGAGTTGTGGAATTATTACTGACTGTCCATTATGCACCGGCTGTCAGATCATTTATCATTTCTTCAGTAACCATCAATTGCTCTGTTCACGGATTTTAAGCTTGAAGCTGTTGGATCATTTTTGGCCTTTGTTGACAGTTCATCCAGTTTCAT
This sequence comes from Denticeps clupeoides, assembly GCF_900700375.1. Lineage (NCBI taxonomy): Eukaryota > Metazoa > Chordata > Actinopteri > Clupeiformes > Denticipitidae > Denticeps > Denticeps clupeoides. The sequence goes on along the minus strand of NC_041710.1, from coordinate 7,545,781 downwards.
AGAATAGAGTGTGTTTTTATTTAGCATATTTACAACAATTGTCTTATTACTGTATACACAGTCAAAAGTTTGAAGGCATCTACTCTGTGGTGGTTGTGGAGGCCATTTTAAATAATCCAGTGCACGAAAAACATTTTTTTGCAGCATGAGAAAGTTTGATGAATGACGTTTGAGGAGAAATGTGTGATGAACCTGTGTCATCATAGCCACCTTCACATCATCATAATTGCCTCAAGAGATGCTCACTAATATGAGTACTAACACTAATATAAGTGTTCAGCATTAACCTTCATGATTGTTGGAAAACCACCCCTGTGGTCTTTTTTGTTTTAGTTTTAGTTCATGTAAAACATGCAAAACCTATAAATGAGTAGGTGCATCCAAACGTTTAGTGTAGAGTAGTGTAGATCCTCTTTGGTTTTGTAGGAAATTTGAAGGACATTATTTTGTAGGGCCCAGGACTGAATAAGTAAAGCACTATGGAGGACAGAAATCTTAGCACTTATACTTAAGAAGCATATTATAGAACTATATTATATATACATTATGCTTACAGAAAGGATAGCCCATGTATTTTCCTGGATGAGTGGATACAGGTGACTTTCCGACATTCTGCTCAAGCCTACTGAAAAGGTCAAAGAGCATCCTTTTGCAGTCTGATTCACACAAAAGTTTGAGACACAAGAAGAAGATGTTTCAAAGAGCATTTTCACCAAAGGTCAGTGGTTTAATTTTGTGTTTTTAGTCTTCCTTAAACATTTCTCTCTGAGCATGAGGTCAGAGGCTAAAGGACATTGGGTGGCCAGCTGCTTCTGCCACCCTATTTGGAAGAGGGCACAGAAGAAGGGGGGCAGAAGTCCGGCAGAAGAGGGACAAGAGGACAGGTGGTGAACAAGCAGCAACTGGTAACGCTGGCACCAATTGCCTGTTGTACATATTTATATAACAGTTGTACCTCACACATGCACATGGACATGTTGAGAATATTGCATATTGTGTATGTTTATCATTTAATATTTTGGATATAGAAGGATTAGTACAATTAGGTTTAGAAATCGTGAAAAAGGAGCAATATTCTCTGCAGTGAATCCATGCCCCAGGTGAAAAAATGTTGCTCCATTTAGAAGCTTTATTGGACCTCTGCTATCCTTAGCTGGAGAGCAGCAGCAGTTCAGTGAGTGCTACAGAATGTTAATTAATTCTCCTATTTGTGCAAAGTAGATTAAATGTATTCCTATAATTTAAATAAGGACACTTGTAGTTGTTCTACAGAACCTAGAAAATAGGAAAGAATCACTTTTGGATCTGAAGACAAGCAAAACTGTCTAAAGCAGCAGCAGATGTAATAATTAACAATGAAGAACCACTGTTGCTATATTAATGTGATAAAATGTTAGGATTAAGGTCATGCTAAGCAGTGACTTGAGTGTGTCATTATTTAAATCGTTAAATGTTTACTGGCATAACTCCACACAGTTGAAGTTAAAGTGAAGTTATTGTCATTGTGAAACACTGCAGCACAGCACACAACAAAATGTGTCCTCTGCTTTTAACCCATCGCCTGCAGTGGGCAGCCATGAAAGGCGCCCGTGGAGCAGTGCTTGGGGATTGTGCTCTGCTCAGTGGCATTCGGCATTCAAACCATCAACTTTCTTTTTATGGGTCCGTTTCCTTACCAGCTAGGCCACCACTGCCCCAGTTCACAGTCCTTACAGACATTTTCATCGATAGCTACTTAACAAAAAAAGGTGAAATAACTGAAAACATGTTTTATATTATAGTTTCTTCAAAATAGCCACCCTTTTTTTCCCAGAGGTGTTTAGCAGCTTGGTCCCCAGCTCACCCCAAAACATCTCCATTGCGTTCAGGTCCGGTGACTGCATAGGCCAGGTCTCAACTTTTTGCTAAGTACATAACTCCACATGTGTTCATTCATAGTTTTGATGCCTTCAGTGAGAATCTACCAATGTAAATGGTCATGAAAATAAAGAAAACACATTAAATGAGAAGGTGTGTCCAAACTTTTGGCCTGTACAACAGGAGTACAACAGCTCCTTTTGTGATGTAGGAAGCAGCCTTATAGCATCAATCTACTGTCTTTGCATCAGAAGGTTAAGAGGATAACTACTGTTTCCAGTTCAATCAGATTTAGAAGATGGATGGTACAATAACATTTTCAAAATAACTCCTACCAACCAAGCAGCTCCTACCGACTTCCTCTAGTTCTCCTGACCTAAGCCACCAAGAGAGGAAGCTGGAAACCTGGAACCAGATGGTCTGTTCAGGATGAACACAGAACACTCAGCATGACATCCAAACCTTGACCTTGTACAGCACACCTACATGCCTCCTGCTGGATTTAAAGAAGGTCCAGATCATGCTAGACCTGGGCTTGTATAGTGAATTATACAGCTGATGTTTTATGTGTGGACAGGGGGACAATCAGATTGTTGAAATTAGGCTATTAAAACTAAAGTGGATATGAAACAATACAAAAATAAGCACAAAATAAAATAATATACAATCCAATACAACCAGTTAAACACTTCAAACAGGACAGTGAAGAAACCTGTCTCACATGCAAAGGCCATTCCACATTTTAAGAGCTGCCACAGCAAAAGCACGCCTAGTTTTGTTCATCCTCAGGAGCGGTTGGCCAGTTGTCCTGAGAGACCGGGAGGACATATAAGGCTGTAGCAGCTCAGAGAGATAAGGAGGGGTAAGGCCATCTACAATCTTAAAAGTGAATAAAAGAAGGTGAAAATGGATCCTAAAATGTACGTTAACCAGTGGATCTTAGGTAAAACAGGTGAATATATCTCCAAGCGCCAGTTAAAAGATGTGCAGCAACATGTACACCAACCCCGACATAGAGTGAGGTACAGAAATCAAGCCGGGTGAACATAAATGCATGGATTACTGTCTCAAAATGCTGCTTGGAAAGAATTGCCTTTATTTTGGGCAACTACCTGAAAGAGGCAAGATTTAACCACAGCTCTGATTTGGTGGTCAAATTTAAGGTCATCATCCACCTTAACCTCCAGATTTGTAACAATTGTCTTAACATATTGTGCCAAGAAGCCTAAATCCAGATTTGGGGTCTCTGTGTAAACTACCAAAAACCATCACCTCTGTGTCTTATTCTCATTACATTTAATTAAGTTGTGAGAAAGCCAGGCCTTTGTGTCTTCTAGTCACTCTAGTAACAGTACTACGTCTTTTTCCTTTAGAGGACAGAGACTTGACAGTCATCAGTGTAGCAATGAAATGCTATGTCATGCCTCCTAAGTAAGGACCTAAACGTAACATGGTGGAGGCAAATCAGATTTCAGTCTTGCTAATAGATATGGATAAAGGACGTTTTAGAAGGAATTTATCCTTATATATTAAAATCAATTGTCTTTGCCTGCTGTGTAAGATCAGTGTTGTTCCCCTGGAGTAACCAAGGAGGGCAGGTCCACAGAGAAGTGGACCAGTTGGAAGCTGGGAACCATATTGTCATGGCCTGACTCCGGAAGAATCACTTAGGCTCCACGATCAGATCAAGGTTGGAGTTTCGTGTGTCAATGTAATCACCCCAAGATTCCAGATTGTTTGCACGTGTGTTGTTGTTAAAAATGGTTGCCTGCTGTTTCTTGTCCTTGTAGGGTTGGTCATTGTCTACCTGTCCTTGTAAGTCATGTTGTGTTGTTTATTAAATCGTGCATTTGCATCCATCCGTCCACCTGCCTTGTTTCGCCGTGCCACCATGACACTCACTCTAGTCATAAGCGATGTTTCACAGTCTTCCATGCCTCCTCTCCTCTAGACAGGTAGTCAAGTATTTTGATGACTGTCCTATTTTAATGTATTTTTTACAACACACACATCTACACAATCCAATTGTTAGATTATGACATGGAATAATATTCTGAACTATGAATTGATTAACTGTGCAATAATATTAGAATTGTGGTCAGAAGCTTATATTCCATCATGGGCATAAATGTCATGGTAATGTTATTGCAATGTGCAAGTGGAAGCAGGTCGATGAGCAGAGTGTTGAAGATGTGCTCTGTTATTTTATATTGAAGTTGTGTGATACTTTTACATAAGGTTCAGTTGCTCATGGGAGAAATACCTAGCAAATGTATTCTACCATATTCATAATTCAATGTTCCTAATAAACACATCTGGCAAATTCCAGAAAAATCTATTTATCCAGTGGAGGCCTCGTGGGTAAGGAAACTGACCTGTTATCGGAAGGTTGCCAGATCCCAATCCGCCAAGGTGCCAGTGAGGTGCCACTGAGCAAAGTACCATCTCCACACACTGCTCCCCGGGCGCCTGTCATGGCTGCCCACTGCTCACTAAGGGTGATGGTTAAAATGCAGAGGACAAATTTCGTTGTGTCACAGTGTGCTGTGCTTCACAATGACAATCACTTCACGTTCACTTTACTTTTACTTCATTTTGTGTTGTTCCATTGTGAATTGTGAAATGCATATGATGAATATACATTCAATAAAAAGGCAAAACAAATAAAAGAATAATTATAATAAACAATTATAATGAAATACCATGAAAGTACTTCTAGTTAGTTTGTGTCATAATCATATGAGTAATATCAGTTTATTAACTAATGTCAGCATTTAGATGACAATTTTTGAATAGAAATAAATGTTTTTTTTTATATACTGTAAAGTTGATCATCTACCACAAACCACACTCCTTTTTACAGAATTTATCTATAAGCCATGCATTTCTACACTGTTCATCCCTGTATTGGGTTGTGGGCCACACTGTTTTGACTCCAGCAAATCTGGACAAAAATGTGGGATGTACCTTTATTTATGACTCTAACAAAGGATTCAAGTCAAAGAATTCAGTCTGGCCTTGTCAAAAAAAAACAAATTGGCAAAACACACACAAAAACACAAACACACACACATATATATATATATATATATGTTTTATTCATCTGGAATTGTTTGACAAATTTCTGTGAAATGATTCGTAGCTTGGAATTTTCATATGACAAACCCAAAACAAACATTATGCCTCATTTAGCAGCAAATTTAATGTAATGGCATGCATCCATCAATCCTGGATCAATACTATCACAGACTTGGCATGAAAGTTAATTAATTAATTGTGGGATATGCATGCATGCAACAAAAAAAAAAAGAATCCAAAAAAAACAAACATTTTAATACTTCCCTTAAGGTGCCTTCATTCACTGCAATGCACAAATGCACAATATTTTGCGGATGGCCAGCGGTCCCCCCACCAATCTGCTCTTGGCCTCTGGCCCCACGCCAGAATCGTCCATATGGTAAATCTGGGCACGGTGGCCTTCGACTACAAGGCCCTGCGCTACAGCCTGCTTTATGGAACTTTTCATTGCCCAGCAGATCCTGTGTCACGACACAACTGACGGCACAAATTGTATCCAACCACTTTTTGCGGCTCTGGACGCTTCTAAATTTCCTTTTGCATGCAGACTGCCTGAGGTGCTGAAGGGGGAAATTTCAAGAATAAGTCAGAATAACAGCAACAGACCAAACAATCTGCATCTCAGTGCATAGAACTAGCACGATTATCAATAAGCTAAAGAAAACATAATTAACAGCTGCGATTTCTGCCATTTCGTTTTTCAATTTTTTTTTTACTCTTTTCTGCCTTGTGGTCATGTTAAGGAAATAAGCCAATTTGTGTTTTAATAGGCACATTAGATTAAAAGCAGGGATAGTTGAACCCTCTATAAAGAACATCTTACTCTTTGTGCGTAACCCACCAATTCATGTTCATGTGGTAAATGAAAGTGAAAATGAAAAGATTATTATTTATTAACAAGGCAATGTTTCAGTCTCCTGGACCTTCACCCGGTGCACAAAAATGAAACAAGAATACAAATATCCATTGGCTGCGCAAGAAAGTGCTTCACTTGCAGGCATTTGTCACTGTCAAGGCTGCTGTTGATAGAGCAAACCCTTCACAAACCGATGCCTGCGAGATGACCTTTAGGTGCCACCAAGTGTGAGGTCATGCTGGTGTTGCCATGGCTACTATCAGTGGATTGTCTCATTGTGAGCATTACCTCAGCAGCCTGGCATCACTGGGGTCATGGAACAGACCGTGACCTCGCCATGGTGACTGAGCTAAACTTGAACAAAAACAAGAATGCTACACACACGCGCGCACACACACACACACACACACACACACACACACACCTCTGCTGGAAATAGGTGGTGAAAGGGACTTGTGCGGATGCGTTTTGTAGAAAGGGTGTGTGTTGCTGGCCACAGATTCACACTGCGATTTTACTGAGATTCACTCTTCGCCTCTCGAAGCTTTGTGGGAGGTGGGATTTTAATGAGTAACTTGGCATGCCGCGTGCTGATCTGCCTTTACTCAGGCCAAGGTTAAAGGCATCCCACTCAAGAGGTCAAAGTGAAAGGTTTCCATGTTTTGCATCTCATGATCAAGTGTAGGATGCAGGCTGCTTTGAGCGCTGGCTGTCTGCTACAGTACAGCAGCTCAGACAGAAACTGGAGTCTTGCGCAAATTCATATTAAAAGCATATTCTGGACAACAACAGTATGTCACGCACACACACGTTACATATATAAAAGTGTATGTGTGTGTGTGTGTGTGTTTACTTTCTGCAGCATGGCCCGGCAGGACCCCACAGCAAAACAATAGGGGTAGTCATTGCGATGCCGTGTATTCTAATGTGCCGGGCACAAAGTATGTGTCAGTCACCTGTGCACAAACCAGAGGGCTAATTTGGGCTCCCGCTAATTGCCACGGTAACGAGCCTCACGTGCCAGTGGCTGCTAGGGGAGGTTGGCAGGATGGAACGAGTGATTCTGCAGACCTCCTCTCAGAGAGAGAGAGAGAGAGAGAGAGAGAGGTGTGAAAGTACAAACGCATCCAACAGCATGTAGCCTGTCGAAGCCCGGCAGTGAGTGGGGAGCAGCTCACTTGTTCTGCTCAGTGTGAAAACCACCCTGAGCCGGTCCAACTGTGAGACAATGAAAACAAAGGCTTTTGTTTCACACGTAACATCGAACGTCTTTTCGGACAGCGTCAAGATCATGAGGAAATTGTCACAGATCAGTTGTGGTCAGTGACTCAGGCGGGCAGGAGTGCATTACAGCAGGTCAACTCTGCAGTTAGTGTGATGTGTGCAAAAAAAAAAAAAAAAGGTCAAAGATCTCTTCCTGTTTTTTTTTTGTTTGGAATCAAAATTAGCTAAATTAGAACACTTGAAAAGGTGGATTTAAAATGTATGGAATTAACAAATGCCTCCTAACTGAGTACCTGCCAGTGATCTACCAAGTGAGTGACACATGTATGTTTGTATGTGTATATATATTTATATGTGTGTTTCATTATTATTATTTCAAATTAAAATTTTATTTGTCAGTACACAGACATCCATGGTATGATATGCAGTGAAATGCTATTGTGACTGCTATAGACCTCAAAATTGCAAATATTGCAAGTGGAACCAATATGCAAATATTGCAAACATAACCAAATACTAAAATTTTATGTTACACATAAAATATGTGTAACAGGTAGGGTGAAGGTGTACAAACATTTTATATATATTTATACATTTATACATTTATATATGTACATTTCATACATGTAGAATTTCCTAAACGCGCATGTGTTGCTATTAATGTCTTATTAACGGTACAACTGTGTAATTACGGCCGTCGTGCAATTAGCGTTCATTTGTTAAGGACGCACCCCGAAAGCTCGGGGGCACCTTGTCCTTCTCTCCACTGTAGCCGCCGGCCGAGGCTCCTGTCGGCGAGCGCGCGCGCGCGCGCCCCCGCGAGCGTGTGTGTGTGTGTGTGTGTGCGCGCGCGCGCGCTCGCGCGTGCGTGTGTGTGTGTGTGTGTGTGTGTGCTCTGCTGTTGCTGCCCTTTGATCCCTGCATTAGTGTTAGTTAGGGGCTCGGAGACACGCGTATGCGGAGAGGCGGCCATAGTCAAGACGCGGCGACAACAACAGCACCTCCTCCTCCCGCGCGGGTCCCCGCTCCGCCGCGCCAGGACAGCCAGGTGCGCGGGCAGCGCCCGCCGTCCGCCCGCCGCCACATTTCAATGGGAAGGGACCCCTTTTCCGCTCGCCCCTAAACAAAAAGGAGAATGTGAAAAACCGGGGGGAAAATGCCAAGGAGGAAGCAGGAGCAGCCCAAGCGCCTGCCTTCACGTAAGTGCTTTATGTGGGAGCCGCGCGGCGCGGGCGGCCGACTCTCCGCGCGGTTTTGGCGCAGTAGTTTAGGGTTAAAGGGGCGAAAGAGACAAAAGGCGGCGGCGGAGGTTATTTCTGCGCTTTTTTTTTTTTTTTCGTACCCCCCCCCCTCTCCCCCTCTCTCGGAGCGCTGCACTGAGGCAGCCATGTTGGCGACGGGAGGCTAGCCAGCCAGCGCACTAGCGGCGGCTTTTTCAACCGCGCGTAATCGATAAAGGTCCCGTTCCGCCTAAAGGTTGCCGCTCGGTTCGCTCGCGTACCGGTCCGCGTTCGGGCTCCGCCGCGCCGCGGCTCGCCTGTCCCCCCCGCCCGCCGGACCGGGTCGCCAGTCCGCGGCGGGGAAGGGGGAGGTTCTGCGCCGCTGGCTGCAATAAAACGAAAGGGTCAGGCGGATCAGACTCGGGCTTCCATGCCCCCGCCTCGCTAGCGACGGCGCTGCCGAGCCCCGCTTCAAGTTCACCGGGGAGCCGCGGAACTTCGCCGGGCGGCGGGGCTCGGAGGGGGATTTTTTATTTTTTTTACATTTTTTTTTTTTTTTTTTTTTAAAGATGAGGTATTTTCTTCCACCCCCTCCCAGTTCAGAGTGCTTCGTGTCTGCAGGCTGCCCGTGTCAAAGCCACGGTCGGTCACCTGAAGTTCACGGTTTCTCCCTCCCCGCTGCCTCCCTCCCTGCCCCGATCCGCGTCGCTGCGGACGCCGCGCGGTCGATGGCGCGGCGCGGGGCGAGACGCGCTCCTGCCCGTCGCCGGCGACACGCCGCGGTCACCATTTCGGTGCCTTTGACCCTGTTAGGCGAGGATGTGAAGATTGCGCTTTTAGCAGCGCGCAGTTGCGCCTGCCGGCCGCTGGGGGGCCCGCGAGTCGCCGTGAAAAGAGCGCCTGAAGGCTCCGTGCCGGGGGGGGGGGGAGACCCTCTTCCCCACGCTGACCCGGCGCTGCCGGGGGGGGGCTGCCGCTACTCGGCTCTTACAACGAGGTGCAGCGAGCCCGCACAAGCCTAGTATGGGCTGAAAAAAATAATGCATATAGAGGACGACGCATGTGACGCAAAACAAGCATAGAAAAAATGGGGTCATGGCCGTTCCGATTATTTATATATATATATATTATCTAGATATATTGTTCATATATTATATATATAATATATGACAACGTGTGTGTACATGAGAGAATAAAGTACATTATTCTCAAGAGATGCATTGAATTTGACCTTTTCCGGGATATTGTTGCAACGTTGAGCAATTTACAAAAAATTAAATAAAATGGCCCGGAAGGTGCCATTTAAGACAAGCCAGAAGTGCAAAAAATGACTAAAAGCATTTTAAGTTGTGTTTGAACTGACAGGACTGAAGGGAAGTGAATTTTCTGGTTTTGTTTTTATTAACTTTTTTTTGATTCAGCCAAACACTTGTGTTGCCGTCTCCACGTGTCCCCGGATTCTGTCAACGCTGTTGTCGTGCTCCGCGTCCACCTGAAGCTGTTTACGGCGCGGACCCGCTTGCGTCGGATTGGCCCGCGTGCCGAGGCTGTGGAGGTGTGGCGCCGTTCGCCAGGCTCTCGGTTTGTTTTCATTCGGCCAGAAGGACACCTGCGAGCCGTCTGCCAGTTGACAGGTGGACCGGCGAAGCCGAATTGAGCTGTTTTTTTGGTGCCGCCGTGCCCACAACAAGCCGGAATAAATCTGAATGGTTTCGATGTGTGCAAATCTAATTGTTGTTGGGGGGATATATCTCATTGGCAAGTTTTTAGCACGCACCACGGCCTTAATTGCTGATCTGTGGAGAAGCTAGTGCATGACCCAGTAGGCGACAAAGGTCAGGGCGCGGTCACGCGACCTTTGGGCCACGTCTAGGATTCTATTTTTTTTTCACTGTACGTGGCTTTTAATCGAATGAAAGCAGAACTTAAAATCAGTTCAGAGGACCTTCCACTGCTGACACTGCGATGTTCAGCATGTTCAGCGTGCTTTTGCAAGCTCCTTCTGCCGTTTGTGAAGTTCATAGGTGCAACGGGGTTAGGGTCTCACCGCATTTCTTCTCCTGCACCAACAACCCCCCCCCCCTTCCCTCCACCCAGTCTCATTGCATTCTTTGTTTTTGTGGACTGTTGCCATTTTACAGGAACCCCTCAGTCTTTTATCGCAGTGAAGGTTAAGCTGTGACCTTTGCCATCAGCTAAAATGGCCTCCTTTGGGAGGGAAGACATTTTCTATAGACAGATGCAAGGTTATCTGCATTTGAAATGGAGGGAGGAGCAGTGGAGAGCTGCAAGCGTACAGAGCATGGCCGGGACTGGGGGAAGAGTGTGGTCGACCCTGTCTCTGTCTTCCTCCGTCACCCACCCCCCCACCCCCACCCGGTCCCATCCGTACCTTAACGGTAATGGTAGGTCACTGGCATCCTTCCACTCCACTATGATTATAATGACCTTGGCTGGGCCGGGCCTTGAAAACATTGGATTAAGGGGAAAGGAAAATGAGGGGAGGTTTCCATTTCACTCTTGGCATCTGATTTGTTGGGAATATCTGCCAAGACCGCCCCCTCCCTCCACCACCACTACCCTCCTGGTTTGTTGGGAAGATCTGCCAAGACACCGAACACTCTGCATACCCCCCCCTCCCCCATCCCCGGCCTACCGATGATTATACGCACTTAAAACGGAATCGAAAGGGTGTACGTTTCCTGGCTGTCAGTACGCGCGTATGTGTTAGTTCTACCTGGTGTATTGACAGGACGCCTTGGGGCTACAGAAGCTCTTTGTTTGGGGGCCGCAGTGATTACGAGAAAGCTGATCTACGGCGCGCGAGAGAGAGAGAAAAGCTGATCAACGTTTCATGCACTGTCTGTCTCTGAATGCATTTGAGACGGGCATGTTGTAGCCGTCTTAATTACCAAAAAAAAAAAAAAAAAAGAAAAAGAAAGAAAGAAGAACCTGAGCAGGATACCACTGACTGCCGGAGGACCCACAGCTGGTGGAGAGGAGGAGAACAGAGAGGCGTAAAGGGGTGGGGGGCGGGGGGAAAGAACCCAGTCCCGCAGCCAGCCCGCCTCGTCCGTGCCCCGGACGCGGTAACGATTTTCCGCATGTTGACAAGTCACAACATGGAGATGTACAGCGCGCAGAGCGGCCCTTTGGCTACCGCCGAGCCCCCCTGCGCCGAGTAATAACCCTCTCGCAGGACTACCAGCGCCGCGCTGGCAGCCGTTCATAAGGAGCAGCCCAGGCCGGGGGGGTGGGGGCGGTGGGCGCGGAAGCGGCCAGAGCAGCAGCTCCAGAGCTCGGGGCGCTCGCTCTGTTGTCGCCTCCATCCCCTCCAGGACGGGGCCTTTAACGGGGCCCAAACAAGCCGGCCGCGAGAGGGGAACAGAGTGGCGAGGTCCCGTCGAGCGCGAGCGCCAGGCTGCCAGAGCCAGACGGATGGAGCTTAAACGCGGGTGTGATTTATTAGCAAGCTTTCTCGCTGTCTCTGGTGTGTGTGTGTGTGTGTGTGTGTGTGTGTGTGTGCGCCACAGATTTAAGAGGCAAGATGGAAATGACTGAGAAGAGAATTAAGGCTCTTGATTGTCTGGGGAGAACAATGCATTCAGAGCTACCAGGCGGCGGCTCTTTAGTCTTGAGTGGACCGCTGCTCGTTCCAGTCTGGTGGAAGAAATTAAAGATTCTTGTTTCAGGCTCTTGGGGAGAAAGTGTGAGATTAAAACAAATACCACAGTGCTCTGTTTTAAATAGGGTGAGATGGAGGTGTTAATGAGGACAAGACTGGAGAGAGAAGGGCTGGTCAGATATTGGATTGTTTCCTTGTAGTCTATCTTGATTATTGGTAATATTTCGTTCAACGTCAATCACGTGTTCATGGTTTTTAGTGCTCTGTGGCCTACACTTTCGGTCACACTAAGCTGACAGTGTGGTCTTGTGTGTGTGAGTCATAACATTGCAAAAATTTCAATAATGAACTTCCACATTTTAATATATTGATTATCTGCTCAGCCCTACTGTGTAGTGCGAGTCTTGTAAATTCCTATTAGTCAATATTTAATAATTTCAATATAAATCAAATCAATATTTACAGTACAGGCCAAACGTTTGGACACACCTTCTCGTTCAATGTGTTTTCTTTATTTTCATGACCATTTACGTTGGTAGATTCTCACTGAAGGCATCAAAACTATGAATGAACACATGTGGAGTTATGTACTTAACATAAATTGGAGACCTGGACCCCACAGTCACCGGACCTGAACCCAATCGAGATGGTTTGGGGTGAGCTGGACCAACAAGTGCTAAACACCTCTGGGAACTCCTTCAAGACTGTTGGAAAAGCATTTCAGGTGACGACCTCTTGAAGCTCATCGAGAGAATGCCAAGAGTGTGCAAAGCAGTAATCAGAGCAAAGAAACTAGAATATAAAACATGTTTTCACTTATTTCACCTTTTTTTTGTTAAGTACATAACTCCACATGTGTTCATTCATAGTTTTGATGCCTTCAGTGAGAATCTACCAACGTAAATAGTCATGAAAATAAAGAAAACACATTGAATGAGAAGGTATCCAAACTTTTGGCCTGTACTGTATGTCAATCTTAAATTGAGATTTTCTCTCAAAATAGGAAAAGGTAAATGTATAGTGGAGATCTTTTTACTGTATTTCAAAACAATAAAATAGCTAATTCAAATGAAAAAAATCACACATTTGCAGGTGAACACACAGAGCACTTTGCATTTAATGGAAAATAACATGACTGGTGTAACATTTTGGTTCAAAATAAAATATCCAGAGAAATTTGCAGCAGGTTAAGCTGGACTGGTTCATCTTCATCTGGAACACAGCGGCTAATAGGGTTGCGGGACACAAACCCATTTCAAACGTTGAATCCCACAATGTTAGTGCCTGTTGTTATGCAGGCAAAACAGAACAAATAAAGTTACGTTAAGTCTTGTATCTTAGTCGAGGAAAGGTAAAAGCACAATACTTATCATTTTAACATTTTGTCATCCAGCCAGACTTTTTAAGTGTGCATGCACAGAACTGTAAATTAAACTCCAACACACATATCCCGCAGAATGTGTTAACCAGCATTTTAGTATTAAACAAACATTCTGAAATGGTTGTTTTGCACATTATGCAGGCATGTTAATGTCCAAAATAGTTATGAAACATACGATGTTCAGTTGTACATGTGTATTCATGTGTACCCTGGTACATGTGAAATATATTGGCATGGGTGACAGGGTTTTGGCAAGGGGGTAAGGGGCGAGCTCTTTAGATGTAGCTTCTATGATTAAAATAGTTTGCGTGGTTGCTAATGTCATTCAGGCAGCAGCTTGGCACTTTTCATTGTAATTAAGCCATAATGATATTTAGATATGATATGCCAGGGTGTTGATATTGCGATACTGTCACTCCTAGCATTCCCTTCAGCCAATCAGAATGCCTGATCAGAGCTGACTGTGGTGTAATTCTGGTTTAACTCCTGAGCTCGGATTTCTCATGATGTCCATGGTGATCTGAATGGAGGGTGACTTTTTTTGTGCAGTTTAATAAGCGTGCATTGCAAATCCATCGAAAATAGATGTTTCAAGCTGATTAAGATGATGCACATGATGTGATGCACATGATGCTTACAGCCCTAACCTGGATTATTGTTGCTGCTGAACTCCCACTGGGGTCTGGCTCAATCTTTTTGATAAATAATGTGAAAAGGTTTGTCACGGATGCATACGCACGACATCACGAGACAGGGCATTTATTCCACGAACACAGGACAGGGGATACATCACCCAACAGCGACTCGAAACAGGGCACACAGGTGAAAGCATTCAGGAAACAAACACAAAACTCCGGACCGGATCCTGACAAAGACCTCACAGTGAAGTCGAATTGTGAGTCCAGCATGTCAGTTCGCACCCCACTTTCTACTGGATTTACCCGGCAGAATCATGGCCGAGATTCAATTAGATTTATTTGTGTTCTGTTGGAACCCAGTCGCACGGAACAAGGAAGGACTGAGAGTGTTTGAGGGAGACGACTGGGGCTTTGGGGGGTCTTGTGTTAAGTTGTGTGCGGTTGATGTACCTGTGACTCACTTGACTGTGCCTGAAAACATCCTGTCTTCTTGGCACACCATGATTACCGGTGACATCAGCAGAGGGCTTTTGCTATTATCGCTTTAGTGTCAAAAGCCCTGAAACGGGCCCAGTGCTTAACATGGTCTGTCTGTGTCAAATACAGCATGAATAAATATTCCCATAATTGATCAGAAGGACGACATTATTGGCAAGGCCCTCACTTCTGTGTCTGTGCGTGTTGACTCATTAAAAACTACTTACGCACGCGTGCGGTATGTGGGCCAGCCCACCTTGTCCGGGTCACCCGCCTGTCCCCCCTTGGTCTCGTAAGTCGCTTCGACTTTTCTGCTCGGCGAGTAAATTCCGGCCCTTAACGCAGAGCCGCCCTGTAATGTGCCAGTCCTCAGTGACCCTTCAAAACCCATGATGAGGTCATTGCAAGATGTCTGACTTCTCCGCCCCCTCAGAAGCAGAGGGATGGTTGTCATAGTAATCTCTCCACTCCTGGTGAATAAACGAGGCACCCAGGGATCGCCGTCGAATGAGACAAACCTGCTTATGACAGGCCAGTGACGGAGAAAACCAAATCAAATTAAAATCAACAATAAGAAGGAATTTTTTTTTTTTTTTTGCGTGAATTAGTTGGAATGTTCGCTTTTAGGTTTGAGTCCACCGCTTCGCAGCAGGTCAGATGAGCGCCGGCCGCCGCGGTACGACTTTAACATGGAGATTGGAAAAGGAATCAAGCTCCTGCCCTCATGGACCTGCATGTAAATGGAAGCAGCCTCCCCTGCCGTCCGTACAATTCCCACTCCCCCGGTCATCCATCTCTCCTGCTCGCTGCTTCTCTGCAAATTGACCACTCCTCCCACTACACTGCCAGGGGAGGTCCAGACGCTGTGTCCTAGTGCCCCCCGGCTTGAGTGGCAGATTTAAATCGAAGCCGGGACTGCCCCAGGCTGACCATTCAAGCTGCTGTCAGACACGTATCGTCGCGAAAACCGCCGCAGCCCCCCCCACCACCACCACAGCCACCTCTTCACCTCCTCCGTTCTCCCTCTTTATCCGGTCCCCCCACCTCCCTGGGTGGCTGGGCACTCAAGCTCGGGGAGTCCAGTGGGGTCTGCAAGGGAGTGGATTCTTTGGCGACTGTGGAACACCATGTACCGTGCCAGGCTGAGTGGGCAGCGGTGGTGACTGTGTAGTAGCATTAGCGTCATAGCGCCCACTACTGCCCGCCTGAGCAACCCATCCCGCATGCTCCTGTCTACTCTTATCTGCTTCCCGCTGCGCGCCGCTAATGCTGTGTTGACTAAGATCATAATGTGGGCTCTTGGGTTTGGCATGATGGTGAGTGTGCTTTGATTCGATTAGGCTTCTATTTTGAACACAAATGGGGACGGTTTTATTGCAAATTATGAACTGGGTAAGAGTGGCCAAGGATTTCTTATACATTCGAAAATCAGAAACCCTCGGTTTCCAGGCACCTTTTCTGAGTCGGCCTTTTTGTATCCAGTCTTATCAGGAAAGGTTCCAAATGAGAGCGTTGATCCTCCACAGTTTGTCCATTTTGTTTCAGCCACAATCAAAGGGATGGTTAATGGAACGGCTGTGTCGATTTCATTTTTTTAAACAGTGCAGGCGGCAGTGTAGATAAATGGATGTCTCCACATTCAAAAGGTTTCTCTTTCTTACACACACATGTGTTATGTTAGAACTGTGTAGCACAGAAATCAGCAATTCAACAATAATTCAGCAATTAAATAAAGGCACACATTGTGATTAATTCATTTGTTTTATCCAATTTTCACAACAGACTTGACCCTGTAGTTTAGAATAAACAAAATCACATTTGATTTATTAGAAAACATAAAATCTCAGTCTGACAATGATTACAATTAAAATAGTCAATTTGGGATAAATTTTTGCCCAGATAAATATTTAGCTCTGACAACTATTGGCCATTTTGGAAATGCAGCTTTCCGGTATGTATTTATTTAGTATTCATGTAAAAAGTTAGTTTTTATTGTATGTGCTAATAATACAGTAATTGTTTTGAACTAATCTATGTAGTAAAACTAGGAAGGAGTCCAAATGATGCCATGAGGCTAATCTAGATCAATTCTTTCATTTCTTACATTTTTTTTTCTTCTAATTGTTATAAATATATCACCTAAAAACTGTGTAATTATGAAGCGGATGGGGTAAAAAGGGCAATGTATTGCTCACATTTTGTGATTGCTTGATGCGCCCTGGCTGGCCAGGAGACACCTTTTCACATGAGTGCCGGGTCCTAATCACACACAGGTGCCATTCATGTGATGCGGGGGATTAAGTGTAGGACTGTGTGCCAAGCGCGTTGGTGGTGCGTTGTTGATCCGTGTGTTTCACTGTTGATTACCGTGTGCTGCGTGTCTTTCTGGTTCTCCGGCCATCACACACCAAAAAAGATAACAGTGGTACTGTATTTAGACGTATGAAATGCAATCAAAAGTTAAAATCTGTCTGTGCAAATTATAATTTTGCAATCTTGAATAACTCCTCGATTCTTTGCAACACCACATTTGTTGGATTAGCTCATAGACAGTTATTTAAGGTGGCCACGTGTAGGTCATGCTTCTCTTTGAGTGCATTGGGTCCTCAAAGTAACTCTCAAAATATCTAGAAACAAAGTTTGTTCACCATCATGGCTAGAAAAAAGCAATGTCAGAGGTTCAAACTGTCAGTTTCAACTGTAAGGAATGTAATCGGGAAATGGAAGGCCACAGGCATAGTTACTGTTAAACCCAGGTCTGGCAGGCCAAGAAAAATACAGGAGCAGTGAATGCAGAGGGTTGTGAGAATGGATACAGGCAACCCTCAGATAGCCTCCAAAGACACGCAAGAACATCTTGCTGCAGATGATGTATCTGTATATCGTTCTAGAGATGAGCGCAATTTGTACAAAGAACATCTGTATGGCAGGGGGATGAGAAAGAAGCCATTGCTGCACTCACACCAAATGAAGTCAAAAGCCAAAAGTGCTTTGGACTGATGTGACAAAAAATGATTACAGAAAGCGCTTTGCATGGTGGAAGAAGTACACTTCATTCCAAGAAAAACACCTGCTACCTACCTACCTTCAAATTTGGTAGAAGTTCCATCTTGCTGTGGGGCTGTTGTTCGTTCTTCAGGGACACCTTTGTTAGAATCGAGGGTCTGATTAATTCAACCCACTATCAACAAACTCTTCAGGACAATGCTCAAGTTGATGTTACACATGGGTTGAATATTCCAACAAGACAATAACCCAAAACGGAGTTCCAAATCGACAATGGCATTTAATAATGTAGAGGGGGACGTACGATGCAAAAGGAGGCTCAACTAAGTATTGATGAGAGTAAATTCTCTGTTGCAATTCTCTAATGCATATTGCATATCTTCTGTTAAACCAGCGAACATAATGTCAGTGATAATATACTGCTGTTTCTATAAGATGTGACATGTATTAAAAGGAAGTTGCTACCCCGAAAGCTCAGCCAATGATAAATAGAATACATAAAAAATAAAAGGCGCTTCCCAAACTTTTTTATGTGACCGCAAATGGTAGAAAATAAGGAGAGTTAAACAATATCAATGCTGCAAAAATTAATTATTTCTGTTATAATTCTCTGGTTTGTATGTTCATATTTTTTGAGGCACATTTTGCTGCATGCTCTTACGGAGTGTTCTGTGTTAGGAGGTTTTTAAGGCATTTTGGACACTAGTAAAAGTGGTATTGCGTTTATTTGTTGTCATTGTTCTTTTGTGGCCATTAGTGTCAGACTCTGAATAATTTTCTTGTAACAACTGAATCAACACAGAAGACAGACGGACGTGTGTTGAGTATGTTGAAGGTGTGCGTTGACTTTGGCCGAACTTCTCTTTGAACAATCAGAAGCAGACCTTTGCTCAAAGTCTTCATTATGGAATATAGAAACCTTATGCTGCACAGGCTTCATACTTCCAGTGGTCTTTGATGACACATCTGAGATTATGAGTGTTCTTGGGACTTTTTTTTTCCCCTCTTGGCTTTCTAAAAATGGAAGGGGAAAAATAAACGCAAGAGCAGAAAAAGGGCGCTCCATCTGCAGAGAGGAATTTCAGAGGTCTGGGGCCGATGCCGTCTCATTCTCTTCCAAGAACACTTCTCCTTCCTGTTTCACCTCTGGCTCGCTGCCCAAAGTGCCCACAGTCTGTCGGGGCCAAGCTGAAAATACACAGATGGTAATATGTAGTACACTTCACTACGACATCTCCACCATTATATATAGCAAGGGCCATGCTGAGAGCGTGGTCTCACTCCAGGAGAAAGACGGCCCATCCAAGGCCTCCGTGTCTGTTCGGCGTCAGCGTGCCAGGTTGTGGGCTTTTGTTATTCATTCGCCTTCAGGATCCGTTTTCTGGTGAGAAATTAAGATTTTCATTTGGAATGGTTCCAGGTCATTGTGAACGTAGTTGACCACGTGTAAAAAATAAAATCAATTGTAGTCGAAAATGTGCAAGAAAGGCCTGTCGTGGCTGTTTGAGAGAGAGAGCGAGAGACTCTCCTTCCTTCACCGACATCACCATGACAAGCAGGGCAATCCTGAGAGCATCCCAATTAACGGAATTACCTCCGTTCTGCAGGCGCTCCGCTAGTCATTCGTGACGCAAACACTCTGCGGTGTCGGCAGAGCTCCGCTCCCACCATATTGTCAGCTGCACCACTAATAAGGCATCACTGACCGGCAGGCCGGCTCATTAGCATTGCCCACGGCCGTGGCAACCCCCGGCAGGGCCGAGCCGGACACTTAATTACTGCCACTGCTTCTTATCTGCTTGTACCACCTCGCTTTGTTCGTGCCGATTACGCCCGTCTTTCCTCCCCCCAAAAAAAAAAAAAAAAATTTCAACTGGCGAGCCAGAGTCCTCCCCAATCCTGCCCCCTCGGGGGCTGAGACGCCTCTGCCAAAGGAGGAGGAACCTTGTTTAGGCCTTACTTTTCAAAAGATGGGGTGCTAAGCCTTTGAAGTGTTGCTTGGTTAGGCTTTATTTGTGTAAAGCGAAATGTCCGGCAGCGTTGGAAACGAGAGCTGGCGCTCTGACTCAGGCCGGCCCCCTCATTGGCTCAGCCTGGCTGTCAGGCCGGGCATCTATTCTACCCCCCCCACCCCCCAGTATCAGTGGAATATTGATGGCCCTATCCCGGCTTAATCGACTAATGGCCTCCCTTCACTCTGTGCCGCTTTGCTGAACCAACCTCCCCGCCTCCCCCGTGCCCCCTACACGACCCCGAGGTCAGCTGGGCCAATTTTTATGCCTGGATAAGCTGCAGAATAGCTCCAGTGTGTTGGTAGGCAACCTCACGCAAGTCATGTGGTCGCTGACCTGTGCAAGAACCCCTTTTCTTCCTCCTCCTCCTCACCCTCGTCCTCATGGGTCAGGTTTATTGTATACCAGGATAAGAGGGCGGAAGTGAGGTGGGATTTTGAGTTGCATGTTCAGTTTTATAACACTACAGAACAACAGTAGGTCTTAATTATTACATAATGAATATGTGACATTTTGCTTATATTTGTCTTATGTCTATAGGGATTTAAGTTTAGTTTAATTAATATATAAGTGTGTGTATATACAGCTTTTCAAGACACTGTATACTAAATATACTGTTGTATTGACAATAAACCTCTCCTGAATCTGTAGTATACCATACCAAAAAAAAGCATCACTGCTTTCTCTGTGTTTCTTATTTATAGAATTGATTTAATTCATTAAGGGAAAGTAATTAAGCGACTGTCACTTCATCAATATTGATCATTTTAGTTGAGTATTTTGTACAGCCCTACACCTCAGGTCTCCCACTGTACTAAGTAGCTGTGAGAGGGAGTGCTGCTGTAACAAGCCGTAGAACTTGGAGACTGGAACTGGACATGAGCCCTCATAGACATGCACAGCTCTCATACATTTTTCATTCTTTTCTGGGTGCGTATGTCTGCATTCTTTCAATCACCCCATGATTTTGTTATAATAGCAACAATTAATGCAACTTCTGCGCAGACTTGTAATTTTTTCAGGCTATGTAGCCTCTCTGGAAATATGGTTAACAAGTTTGAACCGTACATCACAAACGTACTTCTTTGTTTTTGGTTATGGTTATGGATCAACTGCAAAGTAGTGACTTGCATATGTATTTTTGTGTTTTGTGTGTTACCTTCTTTTTCTGTGGATTGGTATGATAGCAGATTTGCCAGGTCTGACCTAAGAATTTTTTGTGTCCTGGCATTAAAAAATAAACAGATATGAGCCACCGTGATTCGAAGCATTCAAAGAAAAATTTCAGAGCCAAGGACAGAAGGTGCACGAGCCGGACCCCTTGGGCTTGGAGTAGCAGCAGGAACATGATGGACAGCAGGACACAGACGCTTGGGGAAGTGCTGGCTGGCCACTAAGGGAGCACGAGACGGCTGGCTGGCCCGGTTTTGTTCGTGTAACCGCTCGGCGGCGTTGGAATTAACGCACGGTGTAATCGTACTACTACTTCCAAGTAGTCGGTAACATCGATGGCTATGAACCAGAGGGCTTTCATATCAGTCTTAGTCGTCCCCTAATACTGTCTCTGAAGTCTCTTTCCGAAATTCAGCCTTGGTGCAGAATCACAGCCACTGAATCCCACAATGAGATTTCCCCAGGACGCGCCATTTTGGTGTCTGTAGCTTTAAATAATGATTAGGATGAGAGAGGCGAGACGAGGAGGAGAGCGGCCTATAGAAGTGAGGAGGCACTTGCAGAAAACACCATTCACCAACCACAATGTTTGACACAGATAGGAAGTCATATCTGCATTTTTCCAGAATGAAAAATTCCCTTGACGACAAATTCCAGATCCGAGCGTATGAGCTGCAGCTCTCTGAACAGCGAAGCAGAATGGCCAAAACGCTGTTTACACCTATTGCCATGTCTATCCACTGCAGGACCGAAGACAGGCTAGGGGAACTCGTATTAATGTTAAATAATCTCACAAAGTGACATTTTCATGATAGGGGACCTTAAACAGCTAAACTGATCACAGTAAGAAGCTCAAGGTGGTGACGTACCACTCATTCCAATTGGTGCGTTAGTCTGGCCACACCTCATCCGTGTCA
Source organism: Denticeps clupeoides (assembly GCF_900700375.1). Taxonomy (NCBI): domain Eukaryota; kingdom Metazoa; phylum Chordata; class Actinopteri; order Clupeiformes; family Denticipitidae; genus Denticeps; species Denticeps clupeoides. The sequence continues at coordinate 7,524,317 of NC_041710.1, read as the reverse complement.
TTGCTTGAAGAGTATTTGTAGTAGAGAGCCCACGTGTGAAGGGCTTTTGTGCTGTGGTCACCAGCAGTTCCAGTATAGGGGAACCTTCGTGTGGTTTACACACACAGTGTGTGTATGTGTGTATGGGTTATCAGGTCGAAGCAGACAAAGGCGAAACCAGGCTGCAGTCATGACCTTGGGAAATGTCACATTGCCCACAGAGCACATGGTCCAGCATCGACCTCATCGCTGCATTCAGAGTCCAGGCAAGCTGGGTGGAGCCAGATCCGTCTTTGTATGTTGAGAACACTGCGCACACACACACACACACGCACACACACACACACACACACTGACCTCAGACCAGTCCTTGATTGGACTGATATGGATTCTCTGCATTGTGTTTTGCTTTTGCTCTCTTGGATTCGATGGAAGATCCACTTTTCACTCGTGTGAGGTTTTTTTTTAAGCCAAATGCTTAATTTAATCCAATAATTTAGATTGTTTGTAGGCTTCTTCTTTGCTTGTTTGCATAAAATGATAATTAAAATGTTTGTCACATGCTGTATATACCTTAGACTTAAAGGATAGTGTTGCCTTCAGTGTTATTATTTGTATTGTTGTAGTGTTGTAAAAAAATATATTCTCAGACATTAATCGATTCAAAAACTTTATAATAATTATCGATACGTAAATTCCAGTTTTGCATCTGGCGGGTCATGAAAATTGTCAGCAGACTACAACAATTTTCTTCAGGCATTGCATTTAAGCCATCCCCTGAGGGGCAGCCATGAAAAGCACCCGGGGAGTACTTAACTCAGTGGGACCTTGGGGGTTTGGGATTTGAACCAGCAACCTTCCCATTACGGGTCCACTTCCTTAACCGCTAGGCCACCCCTGCCACGCAAAGGACCAAATGTTTCCATGAGAGACGCACTTTAAACATTATTCTGCAGAACCAAGCTTGCTAGAAAATGTAAAAAGCAAGACAACTGTCTACAATTTAGGGATGTGCGGGTGGATCCTAAATATCGATACTACTGATATCAAGTTGATATCAGTACCTTCACTCGTCTATTTCTGTACCACGTTCTAAATGCCAGTAGTTGCTCCGTCATCAAAAGGGGCGGCCCCGGCCTGTTTGGTGCCCTGGGCCGGCACCAACCTCGCCCCCCCAGCCGCTCTCATGGTGCCGCAGGACAAGCACTTTTTAATTCGACTTTCCAGTCACATTTAGTTTTTGCATTAAGTCTCACTATCACCAATACAAACCTGAATTTTACCTGTTAACATATCGAAAAGGGAGACAGTGTTTTTTGGTTCGGGTTTTCTGTTAGTTTTTTTTTTTTCTTCTTTTATTTAACTCAAAAACATTAAATAATTCCCCCTGGTCTAACGGGTTTTGGTAGTCGGGGGGTCAGACAGGTTATGGTGTGCGGTTCCATGATTAATATTCAGCTCCCTGCTGAATATATATTCCCATTGTGAGCCGGTCTGAGGAATTTGACTTAATCCCGTCACTGTCCAGGAAGCAGGTCGCGTCCACGCTGCTGTTGTCGTCGCACACGAGGTGTATTCTGGTGTAGCGCTTTGTTTGTGAAAGAGCAGGGGGTGGTGACGTGTGTGTGGCTGGACGGGGGTCACGCTAGTTCCAGCCCCTCAACCCGTTCGACACACTCTCGCTGTCTCTCTTTTTTACACACACATGAAGGCAGTGGTGCTGGCCAGATGTGCACTGACTGTAATGATTCCTGCAGGTCGCTAGGGTGGCGTTGCCGGGCAACCGCTTTTCCTCTCCCCATAAACAGAGTGCAGCTCGGCAGGCTTGTGTCAGGGTCGTTGGGCTGAGGCCCGTCCTGATGTGTCGGAGGGGGAGAAGGAGTGCGCCCAAATGATTTTATTCCTTAACACACCATAGTGGGGAGTCAGGGGTGCCGTGCCCCTCTGAAGTTTCGCTCAAGTGATATTATTTTTCATTTCTTTACCTTCCTAGGCCCAAAATAGAGGAGCATATATCTTTTTCACCCCTTGTGTGTTTACGTATTGTTAATACATGCAGATGTACATTAAAGGGAATAGAACAGAAGCAAACCTACAGATAAATTTTGACATTTTCACCCCGCACATTCCCACTACTTTTTTTTTTGTCTATTTCTTGTGCTGGTTTGTAAATATGTATTCAGGAATATTCACTTTTCTTTGTTCGCCCTTGTCTGGCAAGCTGTAATGTTTTTCTTATGAATATTGATACATGAAGTGTATATTAATGACCCTTGGTGACCTTAACCCTATCCTTATTGGCTCCCTGGTGGTATCTGCCAGCTCATGAATATTAATCTAGTTCTGTAACCTCTATTACCCTAATCTTTGCTGTCTAGCCTCCCAGAAGGGCCCGTCGCCATGGTAACCCCTTTACTAGACTCCTTTAGACCCTGTGAGGAAAAGGGAATGGTTTAAAAAAAGAATGAAAAGCAAGTTATTCTACTGTGCAGTGGCTTGCTGAAGGGAAACCTCAGATTTTTCTCCAGAAAGACCCTGAATTACATTACATGTACATTCCTCCCCATTTCCCCCCAGATTATGACTAACACAAGTTTCATCAGCGTATATATGAATATAATTTCTTTTTTACTTGGGTTTCAAATTCCTTATAGCTCCCCCAATATCTGTACGAAACGCGAAGCCAGCTCATGACAGAATACAACACAGTAGTTTAGCGAGTGGAATTACCTTAGACGCTTCCTCGGGGGATGTTGGAACGGCGTGCTGACCAATTGTACCCTCGTTTTTTCTTCTCCAGATGTGGACTCCATCTCAGAGGCGGGGCCTGAGGGCAGTCTGGGGGAGGAGGATGGCTGGTTTGGGAATGCGTCCGACACGCCCTCGGAATCGTCCTATGGGGACATGCAGCAGGATGAAATGCGGGTCTCCCCGGACGGCGGCCCGTCGCGGGCTGACCTCGCCGACACCTCGGCATCTGAGAGCTCACTGGGCTGCCCCACGCCAGTGCAGCACGCGGCGCTGGAGATGATGGGGCTGGACGGAGGGGTTCTGAGTGCCCAGGAGACGCTGTCGTCCGTCGTGTCCAAGCTGTATGCGGACGCCTCTGGCCAGGCCCTGGGGAAGCCCCTCAGCAGCAACCTGCGGCGCCTCCTAGAGGCGGGGAGTCTGAAGCTGGAGGCTGGGGAGCTTTTGAGGCGAAGTGGCAATGGGAGGGCAGTCTCTGAGTCACCGCCCGTAGGGCTGGCGCTCTCCCCGTCCTCCCATCATGCTCAGCAACTTAGTGCACTTGCCCGGCGACTGGCCAACAGCAGCAGCAACAACAGTGGGAACTCTGCCTCAGCGTCACCTGCGTCTATAGCCACCATCAAGCAGGAGCCCGGCAGTGACCCTTTCTGCCCCAGCAACGGGACTGGGAGTAACAGTGGTAGCAGCAACAGTGGATTTGTCTGGGTGGGCGTGTCTGACAAGTGGCCACCTCCTTCAGGTTGCTCAGCAACTAGTGGCACCAGCCTATCACCGGACTCAGCAATACAGAAGCTGAAAGCAGCAGCCAATGCGGTGCTGCAGGACAAGAGTGCCGCTGTGGCCTCTGGATCTTCGGTGTCCTGTTCCTCTTCTTCCTCGGTGACTTCTTCGACCTCCATTCCAGCACTCGGAGGCCGTAGCTCAGATGACGTGGTTCGCTTTGATGCCTTTACCTCCCCATTTAACCCCCAGTCAGCAAGCTCTACGCTAGCCGCTCTGTCTAAGAAAGTGTCCGAACGGAGTCAGCAGCAGACGGGGGGCTCATCAGACCATCAGGCCAACGCCAGCTCCTTCCTTTCCCTGGTGTCCATGACATCCTCTGCAGCGCTTCTCAAGGAAGTGGCAGCCCGGGCAGCAGGGAACATCCTGACTGACAAGAAGGAGGTAAATCTTGGACCAGGACCCTCTGAAGACGTGAAGCCTTTGTTGGACAGGAACCAGAAAGCCCCAACGCCCACCCAGAGTATGGACCTCCTGCTGCCCTCCACCCCAAAGGGCCGGACCAAGTCCACCAGCCAAGCAGGTAACTACTCTATTTAGGGGTTTGGGAGTGTGTGAACAATTGACAATATATTAGGATTGTGAAAATTAATTATTAATTATTGGCCGTGAATTGATCGTAATTGTGATTTTCATCTGGTCGTGCCTGATTTACACTCCCTGTGCACCTAAATTAAATAGACACAGGTTGGTGTTTGAGGCAGCCCTGCGTCTCCATTTGAAAATCATGTGTACACAAAACATGCATCCATCTCCATCTTTATATATGGATTGTTACTGGCTAGAATGAATTTTGTAATTTTATATTCAAATTGCACCATTAAAAACTCAGGGATGTGAAAGTGTTTTTTTTTTGTCATTGTGATAAACACAGCACACGGGTGCACTCATCGAAATGTGTTATCTTCATCTAACCCGTGACCCTTAGCCATGAAAGGCGCCCAAGGGGCAGTGTGTGGGGACGGTACCTCACTCGGCTTTAAATCTGCTTCCACACCCGCTAGGCCACAACTGCCCCATACTATAATATAGCATGACATTTATTATTATTGGGACATTTCTGCCTGGACACATTACTGTTTCACTGTTTTTAATTTACTGGTGATATTGCGACTGGGTTGAAAATGCGTGTTGTGACGTGTATTGTGAGGTAGCTGCCAGTCCATTACAGTAACGTGGCTAGATCACTATATTTGTGTCTAGTTGTGTTTTCCTACCTGAACTTCTGTTATACACTCTGCGTTGTTGCGTTGTGGCGTGTTGGTATTTTATTGCTGAAAAATATGTCTGCCAATGAAAATATACCAACTTTTTTTTTTTAAATCTTTGCTAAATAGTTATTTGGCATATTTCATGTGCAAATAATGGATCGTAAAATCACCAGTATGTTTTGAGAGTGGCATGTTGGCATTCCATTGCTGAAAAATATGTCTGCAAATGAAAATGTACTCATTTATTTTTTAAATCTTTGCTAAATATTTATTAGGGATATTTCATGTGTAAATAGTGGATCGTAAAATCGCCAGTATGTTTTTCTGTCTGAAGTACTGAATTTGCCTATTTGACCCTGGCTGTATTGCTGTCATCTTTTTCTCTATGTTGGTTTGTGTGTGACTTGTGCAACGGGCAGCAATGGTAATAATTGCAAGAGGTTATTTGGCCTCGCTTTTGAAATGGGTAAAAATGCTGTATGATCTACTTAACATCAGCCTCCTCTGAAAACACAAAAGGTCGATGACTTTAAAGTAGTGCTCCACTTAACAAGGGTTTTTTTTATGGCAGTGGACCCATGCAGTGGACCTCGTTTCCCAGGTTGACTAGATAAAGGACATTTTGAGGTTGTGCCTTTCTTTTGTTTAGTTTTTTTAATTCCTCTTATATTTGCATATGCTGATTTAATTTTTTTTTTATCAGACATAACGAGGTGAGGATGTGTTTCATACTGCATCCATAAATACCCACTGAGAATTTAGGAAACATTTAGCTAATATTGCTGCAAATTCAACTATTTTTAACTATTTTGGGTTTCTTTATGAGTCTCCATTTACTTATTTATGTAATCTGAAATTAAATACAAAAATTATGCATGTCAGTCCACTGCCTGATGGAAAATGCCACCAGTGATCCCCTGACATTTTAATCAAACCAATACTTTTTTTTCTTGCTTAAATGTGTACAAAACACCACAGCCACAATATTCTTATGAAATAAATTGTATTCTTTTATTATTTGTCCAGGTGTCATTTTCACCAAATAATACAAATGATGAAAGATTTTATCTGGAACTTTATCTGGAAATAAAATCTTATCAGTAGTGTATTGAAGAATATCAACATGTGCATGATACACCGGCACAAAACCATATGACATTTATTATTATTGGGACATTTCTGTCTGGACCCATTACTGTATCACTGTTTTTAATTTACTGGTGATATTGCGACTGGGTTGAAAATGCGTGTTGTGACGTGTATTGTGAGGTAGCTGCCAGTCCATTACAGTAACGTGGCTAAACAAGAGGCCACAGCAACGTTTTGTTTTCATTTATGAATATAAATGAAAACAAAACGTTGCTGTGGCCTCTTGTTTTTTTCTAAATAATTTCACCTAAATTATTTGAGTTGCCCCTCTTCATTGCTCCTCTTCCTTCTGTTGAGTTGCACATCACAGCGTGCATTTGGGGTCACGCACCACAGCAAGTGAAAGGAACACACTGGGGTGCTGCAGAATCGCTGCTGTTCTGGACTGAAAAGTGAGACCCCAACATCACAGTTTTGGGTTATCATTATCCTCAGAGGGTCCCTGCACGAATCCATGGACGTGGTGTGTAGGTTCAGATGGTAGCGAGTGGCCAGCGCACGTGCCGGACCGGTGTCACAGGGAAGGCTGGAGCGCTCCAGACGAGCCGGGCTCTGTGTTCGATGCTCAGAGCACAATCTCAGCACAATCTGCTGGAATTTAGGTCACATTCCAGCCGAGTAAAGTTTCAACTCAGCAGATATTAGGCTGAGGGGACATCTCTGGCGATGACACCAGGCTGGGTCAGAGGCAGCATTACCGCAGTATATGGAGCTGTGGTGTCACCTGGTCACTTTTCCCCAATAAAGACCTTCAAAATTTCCCATAAGCAGTGTCCACTGTGATCTCCGCATGGGAAGAGGTTGGGCCACAGATGGCAGGTTTATTGTTGCAAATAGGCAGTCTCGAAGTTTTACACCCCGGGTCAATGAATGCCTGAGCGCGGTAATTTCACCAAACACTGATTACCAGATGTTTTTCAATGGACAAGACTGGAATACTTATGAAGCCTTCCCTGACAGGCCCTGGTAGAATTTCTAATGCAATCATGCCAGCTCCTAATCAGACCAATTAAGCGCTAATGGGAATAGGATATGGAGCCAACAACAATAATCTGCTGTCCAAAAACATCTTCCTCTTTGGGCTCTTTTGGTGAAGGAGTCTTGAGAACAATAACCTCACACTCTTCCCCTGTCCAGGTTCCCCGGAGGAAGGAGGGAAGCCATTTCAGTGCCCAGTGTGCGGCCTGGTCATCAAGCGGAAGAGCTACTGGAAGCGTCACATGGTGATCCACACAGGCCTCAAGAGCCACCAGTGTCCTCTCTGCCCGTTCCGATGCGCTCGCAAAGACAATCTCAAGTCTCACATGAAGGTGAGTGAAGGATAATGAGTTACATTCACTATTCAACACACTCCAGTACGCAGCAGTGATGTTTTTCATCAGTGATGCTTGCGTTGTGAGAGGAAAAAAAGGTCAAATAAATATATTTTCATTGTAGTTCCATATCCAGTAAATTAAAAAATATAGAAATTGGCACATTTTTTTACAAAAAAATCCTTTTCACATTCTGTTCTGAAATGAGCTTGGATTAAAATGCAGACACCCAGTGAAAAGTTTGTACACACTACTTTGTGGTGGTTATGGAGACAAAAATGGAACCATTTTGAAGAATCCAAGAAACATATTTAGTATTATTGTATCAGGAGAAAGTGAAGTATGTTTGATTAATCTGTTTTTTCAGATTCGCCTCTTTTCACCTTCACGGCTGCTTTGTTTACTCTTGTCATCATCATCAAAAAAAAAAAAAACGCTTCATGAGATGCTTATAAACATGAGTGAATGATAAAAAAAAAAGTGTTCAGCATAAACCTTCAGGACTGGTGGAAACAGACCCCGTTGTCTAACTTAAGGTGGTGGAGAGAAGACAAGTGTGTCTGAAATTCTTTCATCACAGCAAAAGCACCCTGATTTGGAGAATTATTGTATGTTAACTCACCGTGTGCGTACATACATACTCCTTTACCAACCATACCAACATGAGTAAAAAGGTTTTAGATTTATTTGTGCATGTTTACTTTTACATTTCTGGCCTTTATCAGATACCCTTATCCAGAGCGACTTACAATCAGTAGTTAGGGTTAAGTGTCTTGACACAAAAGTGTCTCAGGGACACAATTGTAGTAAGTGGGGTTTGAACCTTGGTCTTCTGCTTCATAGGTGAGTGTGTTGCCCACTAGGCTACTACCACACATGTAGCCTATCTGGTAGAATAAAGAAGTGAAATTATAAACATATTTTATTCCTGTTTAAATCGTTTGTGTCCCACTTACAGGTGCACCAGCACCAGGACCGAGGGGAGACCTTCCAGTGTGACCTTTGTCCTTTCACCTCGTCCCGTCACTTCAGCCTGAAGCTGCACATGCGCTGCCATCAGCACTTCCCTCGACCCGACCTCAAGGTCAAAGAGGAACCCACCACCGATAACGAGGATGGCGAGGGCTCGTCGCTCGGTGAGGCCGGTGGCACTGGGGACTCTGCAATGGCTATGGAGCCGGAGGCGTCCCCCTCGCCTCTCTCCCAGATTGATGGGAGGCTGAGGGCGTCACCGGGTGAGACCTCGAACCACGTCCAGATCAAAGAAGAGCCACAGGAGCGGGACGTGTCAGTGCTATCGCCATTCAGTCTGTGTCGAGAGCGGCCAGGAAGCAGCACCAGCTCGCTGGATGTCCCAGGGCTCAAAGCCAGTCCAGCCGGGCCGACCGCCGCCGCACTGTTCAGTCCCGACATCACCACCAAGACTGCCACTGACCTGCTGATGAAGCTGTCAGGTAGGAAAAGGGTGCCAGGTGGCAGATATTACAGCCTCACAGAAGGTAAAATGCTACAAAATGTCAAAACAACCGTAAAGACCGTCTAAAAAATCTAAAGCTTCTTCCTAGTGAGCCATGACAGGTAGCTCCAGAGCAGTACAGCGTGAGTTGCGGGAAGTTGAGGTGTGCGGAGGGGAGGCAAGGTGAGGTGCGGTCACTCGGAGAGACAGTGCTGAGATTGATGTGAGGAGCTCGACCCTGGGTCGGCCCAGAAGGTCGCTGCTAGGGCCGCCTGCTCCTTCCACTTAATGCAGAGTAATTAGATTGAGATCTCGGAGTGGTTTAGAAAAAAAAATCTCAGAACATTAGATTAATTAAAAATTCATGCATAATTCATAATTAAAAAGGCTTCCGTAATTGGAAATGATTAGCGCCCTCAGCTCCATCCCATGACCTCACCACGGCTGGCGACGCCGGGAACGCGCCAGTTTTAGCGACTCCAGTTGTGCGGATGCACCAATGAGATTCAAGCCTCCCCCCACCCCACTGCTCTGCTCCCTGGGGCTGTGAACCACATCGCTCTCGGACTCCCAATCAAGCTTCCATCTTCCCAACAGACCCACGGAGATCCTCCACAATGTCAGCTCAGTGTCGACAGACGAGCAGCACAGCGTGTGTGTGTGTGTGTGTGTGTGTGTGTGTGTGTGAGGAGAAACATAATTAGACAGGGTGTTTTTCATAAGCAGAACAATGAAGAATGGTTCCGAGCAGGAATATATTTTCTTGGGCTTTGTGAGGTCATGTGGTTTCAGACACCAGAGCTGTGTTGTCAACCGCAGTGTGTTAGTGGTTTTAAATCATAGTTTACCTATTAACGTGTATTTATGAGCATTCTCTAACTGTGATGAAATCCAGTTCATCCAGCTGTTGTTGCTAAGCAACATCATCCAGCAGCAGCTGGTCATGTTGTGACTGAAAACAATGTTAAAAAGGTGGAATGATATTTAAACAGATGCGTGAAGGGACATTGTCTTTCCCAGGATTCCTCTCGCCCAGGTTGACGCAGACTGTGGTGGGAGAGACTGGATCCTGGTGCTCTGTAGGAGTAGGAGGCCTGTGCACGGCTGTTAAGCTCCTCCGCATCACCCTCTGAGGCTGGATGAAAAGACAAGGATTTCTAAAAAAAAAAAGAGAGAGAGGACGACAGCGAGTGCGCCAGTGAGTGAGTGAGGGCTCCGAAAACCTCCCCGGGCTGAAAAACTGTGATGGGGAAAGGAAAAAAAAACAAGAAATCACACACGGTGAACTCTCGCCGACCTCTGACATGGTAGGCCGATTATATTTTGGGCCAGGCCGGCTCCCCCGCGGGGGCTGCGCCCAATCCCCCTTTGATTCCGCCACTCGCTGACACAAGCCTCGGCCTGTCCGCTCTGTGATCCCCATCCTGATTTGGGAGATGAAAGTAGGGGGAGGGCGTCTTTGAAACGTGCCCGTGGCCACCGCAGTTGATTTAATAACGCCACTTCACACTCGGGGGGCAGCTCCGCCGTTGACATGGCGACAGAGACAGTGACCCGGCAACCGCGGCTTAATTGGCATGTGAGGATATGCAGAAGGTGTTGCGCCACTTGGCATGATGTGGTTGTGTTGCCGCCTATGTGTGTGTGTGTGTGTGTGTGTGTGTGTGAATTTGTTCAATGGCGCAGCTCGATTAGAAGAATCAGTTGAACGATGGAATGATTTTGATCTCCCGTCTCTTCATTCCTCTCTGCTGCCTGCACTGTGTGCGTTCGGAGGGATCCGTGCACCGTTGGTGTGAGGCAGGCGCTGGCCGAGCTGCCGGCCACTGGTCAGCAGGGGGAGCAGGCGGCCGTGACAGAGGGGACGGGGCTAATGAAGCCGTCCGGCTGAACCGCGGCCAGGGGAGCTGACCGGCAGCATGCTGGCACTGAATCGAGAAGGAAGAGAGAGAGAAAGATCGAGAGAGTCAGGAAGAGAAGGAGAGTAGGAGAAAGCTGGGAGGAGAGAGAGAGAGAGAATGGGACGCATGACAGCGATGGAAGAAGAATGGAAGAGCTCAGTGTGAGAGAGAGTGAGGTAGTGTGTGTGTGTGTGTGTGTGTGTGTGTTTTCTTTTCAGACCAGTGTGGAGAGGCAGCAGATAGTGGTCAGTGTTTGTGTTTGCAGGACTCCAGCCATTTGTTCGTGCCGCTTTTGAGATTGTTCTTAATCCAGAAATGTAAAAAAAAGGAACTGCCTGGCGGATGCTAAATTATTCAGCGCTCCCTGTAACATGAATTCAGACGGAACTTCACACTATTTATAGACACGATTAGAAAAGGTCGTTTGAGCGACTTGACTTTGTGTTAGAATGGCTGTAGCCCCCACTGCAGTTTTTTCCTTCTGTGTGTGTGTGTGTGTGTGTGTGTGTGTGTGTGTGTGTGTGTGTGTGCGCGCGTGGCTTGACACAGCACTTAATTAGTTGCTGGTTCAGGAGTTAACCGTAGCTGTTGGTTTACGCGCCCGCTGCCATGCCACGTCCTGCTGCTACCCCACCTCGTTGGCATGGCCTGCGCCAAGGTCAGCCACCGACAGCGCCACCGTCACCCACAAACCCCCACCTGCCACACTCTGGGCCGAGGTGGGCGCTCACTTCTGCAGCCCCCAGAGTCGACTCTCTGGCCGTGCATCGCCATTAATCAGAGCGGGCTGAGGGATGCTGGGAATGAAAAGCAAGGGGGTGGCCAATGAGATTCCCCGGCCCAGCTGGAGAGGCGGAGTCATTGGTCAACCCCAGGCAGTGACCCTGGCTGCTGAGAGCAGGAGAAAGAGAGCAGAGTGGTTCCAGGTTCGCCTGTTCTCTTCTTGGCTCCATGTCTTATTATTAATAATTCAGAGAAGCCCGATTAGAAATGGCCCAGTTCTGCAGATCGCATGAGGCAGGAAGCCTCCTTCCTCACGCCTAAAGTCCCAAGACTCACACACACATACCCACACATTCCTCATGCCATATCATCCATCCAGGGTTTATAGAATCTGTACAAAGCCAGCCATCCAGGCTGAAGAGATGTTCTGTTACGGTATAACTGGTAAATGTTTGCATTCAGTTAAACAATAAATGCCCAGGGAAATTTGACTACGGCATAATCCATTAGCATCCTCTTGATCACTGATGTGATTGGAGCATGTGCTCCCTGTTGTGAAGATCTTCCTCTCATATCTGAGGAGGGCTTGGCAAAAAATATAATGTACCATAAATTCCATATTGTAACTAGTAAAGGTGCAACAAAAGTCGAATTAGTATGGAAGAATGAAATGATACTGGCTGATACTGGATTTTTGGCTAAATATCAGTGTTGATCAGTATATTGTATAAAGTGTGTGTGTGTGTGTGTGTGTGTGTGTGTGTATATATATATATAGTGTGTATATATATATATAAATTAATTCATTAATTGGTTGGTTGATTGATTGATTGATTGATTGATTAAAAAGCATACCCTACATTGCAAAGAGCTCATGGAGTATTAAGTGTCAGTTTTATATGCACCCTTTAGGTCTGGAAGATTAAATGATGCTACATTTCCTTGATAGAATTTAGGGATGTAGTGATTTTGTAGTGTAGCGCTTTTTCCTATGTATATTGAGCAAGTGAGCAAGGAAAAGGGAAGAGTGGCAGGCAAAAATTTGGAAGAAACCTTGAGAGGAGCCAAGGCTCAGCAAGGGGAGCCCTAGATTACCTTGGGTTGTTCATGTCGGGTCACAGTCCTAGTGCAGTGTGATGCTCTTATCAGGACCGAATGCCAGCAAGAATCTCAAGTTCAAGTTGAGCTTCGTTGTCATTACAGCAAATGTTGAAATGAAACAACGTTTGTCCGGAGCCTGATATTTTGATTTCCAGTTATCACAAATGAAAACAGTTATTTTGATGTATTATTTTTATCATCCAGCATTGTCTGTTCTCCAACAACCAAATTGCAGGCCGGGTGAATAAACACATTCTACATTTGAAAGTGAAATGATTGTCATTGTGAAACACTGCAGCACAGCTCACGATGCACATTGCAAAATGTGTCCCCCTGGATTTAACCATCACCCTTGGTGAGCAGTGGGCAGCCATGACAGGCACCCGGCGAGCAGTGTGTGGGATGTGGTGCTTTGCTCAGTGGCGGTTCAGGATTCAAACTGGCCACCTTCTGATTACGTGTCCGCTTCCTTAACCGCTAGGCCACCACTGCGCCTCGTTTATTAAGGGGTCACACAATGACATGCAGTGGATATTGCCGTTGTCTCACACCTTCAAGGTTGCGAGTTGGAATCTCAGATACTTGTGTGGTGTTTGCATGCTCTCCCTATGGCATGGGATTCCACCAGGTTCTTCAGCTTCATCTGAAGGCCAGAGGTGTGTGTGCCCTGTGGTGGGCTGGCAAATTTCAATACATCAATTTCTCAGACATAAAGTCTGAAACAGACAGCTGCCCGGGCGCCTGTCATGGCTGCCCACTGCTCACTAAGGGTGATGGGTTCAAATCAGAGGACACATTCCGTTGTGTCACTGTGTGCTGTGCTGTAGTGTTTCACAATTAAATACACTTCACTTTCACTTTTTTTAAAAATAAGATCAGTAATTGATATATCTGTATATCTGGTTATTTCCCCAACATTGCAAACGTTCCACTTTACACAAACCTAAAGGAAAGAAACCACAGCAGAAACTCACAGAGCTTGGAGCTTGTGGTAGCCCCAATGATTTGTCTGAGGATGTGACACAAGTACTGGCATTATGCTGAAAAAATTAATTGATGTTAGTGTGCAATGCCGCCATCTGTCCTCTATTGCCTAATACTACCACTTCTATAACAAAGTGTGAAAAGGTCTGTTTCAATATTGTGCGCTGTGATAGCAGCATGGACACAAATGGTTTTAAATAATTAACCTTGATCATTGCTTGATCGTTGCTTCGGGAATTTCATCATGTTCATCATGTGAAAAATAAACACTGGTTATGTTCCACTGTTTCTTTTTATCGATCTTATATCATTCTGTGATAGTTTATTGATAGATTGCTACACGTGACCATGAACAAGGTGGATGAGCCATTTGTTATGGTATATTTTTGAACCACATTGTATGTTCGTGGGCCTTTGCAGTCTGTGCAAGGTATGACCCTTCACACAGTTACAGTCTGAACTTTATATGCCCTTTCAGTGAGATCATGCACTCACATGCACTCCTGCAGGAGACTCTGTGAAGGTCGAAGGCCAACCAAGGCTTGGGAGGTATGGGAAGAACCGAGATAAGACCAGCAAGGCCAAATAAATTATGGGGAGGTTCTGAATGCCCCGAAGAATGCCCACTTTCACAGCTGGGTGTAAAATGCTTAATTGTAGACTGTTTATGGCCGAATTATGATGACAGAGGTTCAATTACATTCACTGAACTCACACACTTAAACTTACTATGGGTTTACTATGGGTATAACTTTGTGTATGCGTGAAGGAGCGCAGATAATTTAAAGTGAAAGTGAAGTGCTTGTCATTGTGATGTGACTAAGCCTAACACATTTTTGTGTATTGCAATAAACAATTGTCTACAATAGTTTTCTGTTGCTTGAATCGAGTCTTTAGCAAAGCCTCCTCCACATTGTTTGTGGGGTCTTTTCTGAACCCTTCTCGTCCCTCCTCTCCCTGTGTCCTACAGCAGCGAATCAGAAGGAAGCCCTGAAGGTCCCGCTGTATGTGAAGGAGGAGCCAGGGACTGATGGCCCCCAGAGCCCCCGGGCCCCCACCTATAGCTTCTGCCAGGAGGATCTGCCTGGGGCTTCTAAGCCACGCGAGGGGAGCAGCCCACTGGTGGCCAAGAACAGCCTAATGAGCCAGGACATCAGTGTGAAAGTGGCCTCGGAGCTGCTCATGAAGCTGTCAGGTGTGTGTGTGTGTGTGTGTGTGTGTGTGTGTGTGTGCGTGTTTGTGTGAACGCAGGTCCTGAATGGATGTTGCGCCACATTCAGCGCAACATCAGCGCACTGTTTTTGCCTTCATGAAATTTGTAGCTTGGCTTGTCCTGCCATGACAAGTGGATGCTGCCCCTGAGTTCTCTGTCTGTTCTTGTCTCTTCTTTTCTTCATCTATCCGTTTCCTGACTCTTCCTCCTGCAGCCTCTCCCTGAGTTTTGGGCTGACGTGGTGGGTCAGTTCTTTTTCATGTTGCGCGCTCAATATCCTTTTCATCCCGGGCAAGTCCCCTGCCAAAACAAACCCATCGATTGGCTCAGACTCTTTGGGTCGGTCGCTCATCCAGCCACTGGCCCAATCTTTACATGCACTACGAAAGGCAAAGACCCCAGTTTCTCAGTCACGGCCATTACACTCCTCGGCAAGCCTGGGAAAATCAGCCAGAGAATTAACTCTGGTGTATCAGTGTGTGTGTGTGTGTGTGTGTGTGTGTGTGTGTGTGCATACATGCATATAAAGGTGCTACCTTACAACCTGGAGCCCATCTGCTGCTGGACATCATTTATCAGACCCCATTCATCAATCGTCAGGTTCGGTCCAAAGGCTATCTGTTTACCGTGTGTGATTTCTCAGCACATCTGTGACAGGTTGGCACTCTGCTGATATGTGAGTTGTTGGAGAATCACTGCTGGGTAGAGTGGTGCACTACCCTTACATATCCACCGGAACAATGCAAAGTGAATCTGCAGGCTGAGGGCCTCTAATAAAGTGTGCAGCGAGTGTATAACTGGATGAGGTGGCTTGTGAATCACTTACTGCGCGAATGTGTGTGTGTGTGTGTGTACGTGTGTTTGATTGACACCAAACACCAGCTGCCATTGTTCCTGCTAAAGTTCTGTTCAGCCCATGCCACAAAACCATGTACACTCACGTTGTCTGTTAATGTTAAATGTGACTCACTATCTGCCAGCTCTTCAACACGTGCCACCCATCTGTCTGGCCCTGGGGTCACGTTTCCTCACTGTGTGCGAGAGGCAGTATGCAGGAGGCAAAGATTCTGTGAGTGGAAATGTGCACATCCGCACAAGAACATTTTTTTTTTTTTCGTAAAACGGGTAGTCGGTTTTCTGAAAAAACCTGCGTCCAACATGGGAACATGTTCTGAAATGCTGTCCCAAAACGCTGTTTTTCCCCCCGTAAAACTCTCCTTGTTTGGCATCTAGTTCTCCTCCGTGGTGTATCATCCGGAATATATAATAATATTCACCAGCCTTCTCTTTTATTGCTGTCCACATGGATATGCGAGGCAGAAAACAGGTAGCGGGGCAGAACATTTATTAAAAAATAAAACCAAGATTGGGTCCACTAAAACACCGGTTCCATGTGGACCCAGGGTAAAATAAAAAATAATAATAATTCTCATGATGATGGGGCCTTAAATATGTTAATGCGAATGGAATCTGCCAGTGGGCTGCATATGGCTCTCCTCTCACATGAAAGCTCATCTCCGGACCATGTAGGTTTTTATATTATCTTTATTTGTCAGGTTATCATATTTAGCTGCTGTTTTGTCCCGTGCTATATATATTTTTGTTTTCGTTTTAGTAATTTTTGTCATTTTTGGTCCTCGTGGCTCATTGTGTCCTCATGGCTTACACTATGCATTACTTAACTGATTCAGAGTTTCCTGTTATAATAATTTCAATTTCAAAGTATTAGAATATGGTAAATGGACAAAGTGACACTGATCAAATTGTGATGGTAGATACCTGAGGATCTCCAAAAAGTAAGTCTTTTGGGGTGTTCCAGGTGCACTGTGGTTAATACCTACCAAAAAGAAATCCAAAAGTGATCACTGGTGAGCCTTTGGGGAGTAAAAGGCTGACACGCCTGGTTCCGTCCCTCAGAAGAGCTACTGTCACACAAACTGCTGAAGCCCTTAATGCTTTTCGCGGCAGGGAGGTTTCAGAACATGCAGGGCAGCACAGCTTGCTGTCTGCTGGGCTGAATAGCAGCAAACTGGGCAGAGTGAAGGTGCTGACTTTGGTCCACTGCTGACAATGAAAACTATGGGCATCTGAGCCTCAGACCTAGACCATGGAGCAGTGGCTCCATGGAAAAATGCCCTGGTCTGATTCATTGTGTTTTCACTTACATTTACGGCATTTATCAGACGCCCTTATCCAGAGCGACTTCAGTAGTTACAGGGACAGTCCCCCCCCATGATGCAATTTAGGGTTAAGTGTCTTGCTCAGGGGCTTAATGGTAGTAAGCAGGATATGAACCTGGGTCTTCTGGTTTATAGGCTACTACCACCCCTTTAGAACATTTGAATGGCAGGAGCATTTTGTACCAGGGGTATTTTGCTGGCCTACAAAGCCAAATATGGGGTTTCACCATCCTACCTCACAGCCCTTATTATACCTCACACTGAACCTCACACTCTCTGACCCTGCAGTACTGCTCGCCTGGTCTCTCCACCGCTGAAGGTACGAGGAAGACACTCATCTAGACGTTTCTCTGTCTTGACCCCTAGTGGTGGAAAGAACTTCCCCTTTAGTCAATACTTAGACTTACTGGTAAACTCTTTCTTGTAATCTGATTTATGTAAGAAAAACTATGACAGAGTGAATAGAATGACTGTGGGGGCAGAATGACGGGGCAGTGGCGGCCGAGTGGTTAAGGAAGCAGCCCCTAATCAGAAGGTTGCCGGTTTGATTCCCGGTCCGCCAAGGTGCCACTGAGCAAGTCACCACCCCCACACACTGCTCCCCGGGTGCCTGTCATGGCTGCCCACTGCTCACCAAGGGTGATGGTTAAAAGCTGAGGACACATTTCATTGTATCATCGTGTGCTGTGCTGCAGTGTTTCACAATGACAATTACTCCACATTTTTTTACTTTTGTATTCATAGTTGGGGTTTTAGTGAACCAGAACTGAGTACTTTGGCTGATGATTACATGAAAACACCTTGTGGAAAAGGGAATCGGCCAAATGGTGTAAATGTAAGACATGGCATCAGGATGTAAGGTTGGGTGATGTTCTGCTTGGGTCCTGCATTCATTCCTGTAGATGTTTTATGTACCACTTACATAAACATTGCTGTAAACATTTACATTTACAGCATTTACCAGACGCCCTTATCCAGAGCGACTTACAATCAGTATTTACAGGGACAGTCCCCCCCCTTGAGCAACTTAGGGTTAAGTGTCTTGCTCAGGGACACAATGGTAGTAAGTGGGATTTGAACCTGGGTTTTCTGGTTCACAGGCGAGTGTGTTACCCACTAGGCTACTACCAGCCTAAACCCCATACAGAAGGATAACACACATTATGTTGTCATTTTTTTTTTTTTTAATTGTTACTAAAATTAGCAATTTTATCACTTATCTTGCTAGAAATTGTAAAAAGCATGAGCACTGTCTGGAAGTATTTCGTATATCAACCAGATGAACGGAAAACCAAAAGTTGTGGACAAGCACGTTTGCAAGAAGTGCTTCAAAGTTATCGATATCAAAGCGAGCAGCAGGACAGGATTAGCAAAGAATTTGAAACAACTCCGAATTTCAAGTTGTTGTTCAAACGTAATAAGAATATTTTCCTTGCCTCTGTCAAGCAACACTGTTGAAGTAAGTTAACTCTACGAGTTTTACAATTATGAAATTGCACAACAGGCATATCATTTTCACTTCTGCGGCATGAGAGCCAAGGAGTGTGTGTTCTTGGCTCAAATACATTAAAATACATTTCTTTCATTTGTTTATGTATGTATGTATTTATTTTTTTATTTATCTATTTATCATTTGTGCTCTGAGGTTTTGCGCTGAGGTGCCACTGAGCAAAGCACCGTCCCCACACACTGCTCCCCGGGCGCCTGCCATGGCTGACCACTGCTCACCAACATTTTGTTGTGTGCACCGTGTGCTGTGCTTGCTGTGCTGCACAATGACAATCACTTCAAGATGCTTTAGCCCTTTTTATGGGACAACTGCAGTTTAGGTAAAACATTTTTGTACAAGACTGCACGACTAGTTTTGCACCAGCTTGGTCATTGTAAACGTGTCACCTATTGTTGTGCCACAAACAGCCTTCTTCTCCACTGGCAGAAGGACTGTCAGCTTAGCCGGTGCACAGTTACAGCATAACTAGCTGTTTAGGTGTTGCGTCATTGCTTAAAAGTGGGTCACTTTTTTTTCTTCTTTTTGCACACAATGGGGGTGCATCATCTCCATACATCTGTCTGCGAGGTACTGTTAGCATCCTCCGGCTCATTTCAGGCCCTTCGGAGAGCCCAACAGCTCAAGTGGCACCTGTCCAACAGCAGATGGGACCCGACGCGGAGCTTCTCCTGAGGGCTCACATGGGCCTGGGTGTGGAGCTGCGCTGGGGGACTGTAACCCTGTTCACTGAGGTTCCCTTGGGCGAGAAATGGCTCCCACTGCTATTTCTGTCCTGGCTACTTCCTCCCCCAGCCAGCTAGGTTGTGACCTTTGTGGCAAGGCCCAGCCAATTAAAAGCATCCCATCCATTTGTGTGTGTGTGTGTGTGTGAGATTGAGAGAAAGAGCAGCAGAAAGAAAGAGCTGACAGGCAAGTGGAGAACTGGGCTGCACTGGCCCCGATGTTCTTCTCGTTATGAAAATGTCACTCTGTAATCAGATCATATGCATAGTGACCGTGGTGCACACTGTGTTGCGATTTACCCCGATTTTACACAAACTGTTACAGGTGCAGACGGTGAAAAGCAGTTTGATGCCATGCCCTCTTTGCACCCCTGCTAAGAAAACGCTGTTCCAACCGGGCATTTTGATTGGCTGAGTGTCAACATCACACAGTGTCCTCCCTGGCGCACCTCTTTAAATAAAATTCCACTTTATTGCATGTGATGAACCTGAATGACGTTGCTTAGCAGCACCAACAGCTGATCACAGATGCACTGTGTAAAAATGTGAAGTTTCTTAAAACATAAATAAGATGATAAGATAAGGGGATAAAAACAGGAATTGAAACTAGGGTCCTTTGTCACAAAACACACAAGTGCAGTCACATGGCTGAAATGAAGTTGTTTTTTTGCAGTGTGCGAACGCTCAGCGCTGCTCTCTCCTGTGTAGGCCGGTTATGGGCAGAGCATGGCGATGTGCTGAATTATTGAGAGCCCTGTAGCCGCCTGTTCTGGGATCAGCGCAGTCAGGTCACGGCAGCGCTGGAGCCCTTTGAAGTTCATGAACTCTTCACCCCGACTCTAACTGGGCAGTCCTTCCCATCACGCTTCGGGGAGACACGCCGCGGAATGACAACTCTCTTTCTCTCGCTCGCTCGCTCTCCTGCTTGCCTACTCAGACAGAAATCTCCCACGTCCGTTACGCAGTGTGTGATGCACGCTCTGTATTAACATTCTACCCTGTTGGCACGTAATATGTGTATGTGGAGTTGTGTATGTGGAATTTCTACTGGTTTGAGCCCCATTCATGCCCCCTTTCTGCGTGGGTTTCCACTGACCACCGGTCATGAATGCCGTCCACAGCCGCGGCTCATTTCTGGATTCATTTTCTGATGTCCTTAAAGAGAAATAAACGCACACTCACACTGTTTACAACGGAAACCAACAGACTTCATTCTGAGGCCACACACTACAGCAGCAAATCCCAAAGAGCGTCTGTGGTGTGGGGTGTGGGAATTCCTCTGGGAATGTCTGTGTGTGAAGCTTAGCCACTGATGGCATAGTTGTTTAAAATCAGATGAGTGTGTCTCTTCGATCACAAATTTATGCCACAGTGGGGACCAAATGTCCTCAAAGACAGAAAAATCCGGCACATGCGATTTGGGTCCCAATAAAACATATGGTCACCTCAAAAGATTAAAAGATTAATATTTCATTAAAAAAAAAAAATAACAAAAGTTTACAGGAATGTAACGCTGTTATTTTGCTTGTTCCATAAGAGATTGTTAAGGCAAGTGTGTGTGTGTGTGTGTGTGTGTGTGTTGCGTGACATCTGGTTCCCTCAAAGATGTAAAGACAAATGTGTGTGTGATCAGACGGTGTCCTCCCCATGACCCCAGCTCTCTGTCAGACTCCAGCCACCTTATTAAGGGATTAGTGAGCTGCTGGTTGTCAGTGTGCTCCCGCCTAGCAGTGCCTCGTCCAGCCCATGACACCTGGACACACACTCCCACACACACACACACACACGCACTCGTACACAAACACACAATGTAGGTCAGATACAGACAGCAGCGATATGACAGGCTCCGCCCAGTATGGCAGTAGTGCTGTAGGGGGTTGGGGTCATTATCAGGCTAACCGTTCACACCCTCCTCTCTTGCAAACTCACACACACACACACACACACACACAGTGTGTGCCTCCCCAGAGGAGGGGTGAATCCAGGAACACTCATCCCCACATTTCAGACTACAGAAAAACAAGATGGTGATTAATAAACGCTGATTCTAGTGCAGACCAGCAGCAGCATGGTGTCACTACAGCTTTCCTGTCCATCATTGGCCTCCTGCTGACTTTCATTTTCTCCCTCCTGTGGCAGTATAATGTACGCAAAATAGACTTAAAATAGCAATTTAATTCCAAATTGATATACATTAGCTGGCAGATCAATAAAAAAAGAAATATTTCACTTAAATACTCCAGTGTGCTGACTGAACGTAACAGAACATTGTTTATGTCTGATAATTGTGACTCTTATGTGGTTCATTTTACTTTACCACAGTGAACTCACAGAGAAATGTTTTTTTTCTGGTCCATATAAGAAAGGCATCACATCTTTGAGCAAGTAGATGGAAGGAACCTCTTTATTTTAATACAGGAGTCACTCCTGCAGTGCTAACCGAAACCTGCTCCCCCTGTCCTTGGCTGTCAGCAGAGCCGTCCCCCGGAACCGCTCCTTCAACGCTCCTTCGAGTCGCTCAGATTGAAATTCCCGCTGGGTTCCCTGTGCGAAGCATGAACACTGTTCTGATCGTTATACACTGAGAGAACATGAGGGGAATCTCAAGTGCGCAGGAGCCGGAGAATAATTGTTCCGCGCTACGCCTGCTACATATTTCTTTGTGATGATTTAAAATCGCTGCCTTTTGGTATCATAATTGAAAAAATAAAACAAACAATTGCTACAATAATTACAATTATAAGATTGAATATATATCTTGCAGCAATAACAGTTGTGACCGTCATCGCTCTCGTTTGCAGAGAACAACAAGGAGGCAAGTTTCCAGAAGGTAACAGTAAAGGCGGAGCCTATGGATGTGGACCTGCCCGCTGACTCTGCCCCTCCCCCTTCGCACCTAATGGGTTTCAGCACTTTAGGGGCGTGCGAGAAGAGTGAGCCAATGGCAGGCCTCCCTGATCCTTTGCCCCGCCCTCAGAAAGATCTTTTCTCCCAGGATATTTCTGTCAAGATGGCCTCCGAGCTCCTCTTCAAGCTGTCAGGTGCGTCCTTGTCCAGCTCCCAAGTCTTTGTCCTGCACCCAAGTTCAGGGTATAGCCAAACAGAGTGTGGCTGTGGGCATGTGTGTGTGTGTGTGCGTGTGCTGGGTTATGTCAGGTATATGTTGGATTAGTAGACCTGAGCTTTTGCCCCCAAGCACTTGCTTGTCCCCCCACTGCTGCTGCTTCCTTTAAATGGCATCTAGCACCTCTAAAGCCCGACAAAAATCCCCCCACGCTCAGGCTGCACACGCGAACACACACAGACACAAGCACACACACACACACGCACAGATATAAAGGAACTCACACTTATCATTCACACCACCCCCTTGGGAGATGTGTATGTGTGCTTTGCCTGTGTCGTCTTGGCGGCTGAAGCACACTCGGCTGCACACGCCTCCTCTCGGCGCTCCCGCGCGCCATTACCATGGAAACACCGAGAGAGCCCTTCGTCCTCGGTGAGCTCTGTGGCCAAGGGGATGTGGGTGGGGGGTTGCAAGAGGGGGACGTGAAAGGGAGCGGACTTTGTCGAGTGCCACCAAGGGAGACAGTGTCATTACCAGACCAAAGAGAGATTTTGGGGGTGGGGTGGGGTGGAGATGGGGGGTGGGGTGAATTGTCCTCCATATTTGGACTCCAAAAAAAAACAAAAACTAGATCTCTAGAGCCAATGTAACGACGAAAATCCCGTAATGAAAAATAAAAGGGGGTTACAGACTCTCTCTGGTCCTGGGGAACTAAAGAGAATCCCTCTCAGAAATGCTTGTGTTAGGACTTTTTTGAAGACAAGAATTTCTGCTCTCCACCCAAATATGGATCCACTTAAAGGAGGCGGGGCTCTTTCCTGCCCTCCATGTTTTTTTTTTTAAATGTTTAGCCTCTCTCAGTCCAAATGAATCACAGTCATTCATAGATACTAAAGCCATTTCCCTTCATCAGAAATTATTCATGCACCTATAATACAGGAAAGTTTATCATTACAGAAATTAAGTACGATGCAGACTTTACACTGGGGTTTTTCCCGGTCATTCCGTGTCAGACAGCTAATTTAAAGGTAGATCCTGGATTTTGCTCCCTGCCAACATAGTTTTCTGTCTCTCTTTTTCAGAAAAAGTAAGCAAAGCGAATGACAACAAGGACAGCAGCTCGCTCTGCATTAACAGGTGAGCAGACTTGCTCTGGCCCATGCTGGCTGGGTGTGTTTCCCTTCATTTTTCATTTGCTTGTGTTAATTGTTGAGTGTTAATTAGAGTGCTGTGTCACGGGTATAAATAGTAAACTGCGTATGTATGTGCGTGTGTGTGTATGGTCCCCACAGCCCTTTTCTGAACGACCGCTTCAGACAATCACCCTTCAGTACGAAGAGCTCATCACCTGCTGAGGCCAGCTCTTCAGGACGAGGTTTGTATGGTGAGTGTGTACAAAATGCACAAAACATGCGCACAGAAACAAATATATACCATACACAGACAGGCATGGGAGAGAACAGAAAATATTGACACAAATGTACACAGTGAGCACACTAAACCCACCACATATACACAAAGACAATTACAATTTAAATTTCCAACAACTCATAGCCAGGGTTTCTGCGGATCCTTAAAATGTCTTAAATGTTCCAAAATTAAGGCCTTATATATCATTAAAAATTACTAGTAATCCTTAAACCCGGGGCGCCCTTCCAGAAAACCGCTGGCATGTCGCCCATATCAAAAACCGCCACTGGAAATGACACAAACCCTAGTGGCTTGCAGCACTACAGGTAATATGAGTCTGTTAACATTGACAAAGGCTAAAAAATAACAGAAATTAGGAAGGAATTAGGAATTAATATATCAAATAATAATATATTATTTATGATTATATTCTTACAATGTCTGCCGAGATAAACTGTAGTTGACGACCCCGATGCAGGATCATAAATTTGATGAAAGTTGCCCTAAAAAGGTCTGTAAACGTCTTTAATTTGGCTTCCTTGAACCTGCAGAAACCCTGCATAGCACTGCTGACATAACTCATCATAACTATCATAACTCATTCATGTAATTCACATAATACAAACCATATAGTACTGCAGCACACACGCACAAGGCAGTTTCCTAGTCTAGTTTAAGAAATGCAGCAAAGACTGTTCCTTCAGTCTAGTTATGGGATGTAAAGTGACCATTGTACATAATCATCATGCCCTGCCCTCTGCTGACACTGTCTCTGTTTTGTGCGAGTGTGTCTACTCGGGGTCAGTCTCTGATCTGCATGGTCCCTGCTTCTTCAGCTGCCTCTAATAACACCAATTAAACCATTAACCACTTCAAGGCCCAAACCAGCCCTGCCTCTCCAGCACCCCAATTACCCAGCCTGCCCTTGCCTCCCCCAGACTGAGTCAGGACAAGTGACCCTGTGACCCCCGCTGGCTCAGTGACCAGCCACTGATGCTTTTATCTGCTGAACGCCGAGCCCTTAAGGAGCTGGGAGAGCACCTACGCCTCCAAACACTAGCAGAAAGTGAGAAATGGCAGAAAGTGAGAAATGGTAAAGCAAAGGACAGGTTGAAGAAGTGAGGGCAACAGAGACCGGAGAAGGAGAGAGGAACTAAAACCATTTGTCGAACATTAACGTTCTCACCTTCTGGTGAGTTTTTTTTGGTTCATGAAGTCAGTTTAACAACGCACATATAGCACAAATAAAATCAAGAATCAGCCCTTTATGACAAAAGCGTCCAACTCTCATCATGACTGGTGCCTGACCAATAATCTTCACCCAGTGATGTTTGTATTTTTTGTAGCCTTTTTTATAATACAAACCGATCACTGTGAAGTCCTAGGACGATTTCCTGCTCCATTCACACACTGGGGGGGTCAGTCAGAAATTATCCAGACTTTATATCAGCTGGCAGTGTATGTAATGTCTAGCAGGTAAGGAAGCGGACTCATAACCAAAGGTTTGCAGGATGAATTCCCGAACCGCCAAGGTGCCACGAGGTCCCCTTGAGCAAGGTATCGTCCCCCCGTCCCCCCCACACTGCCTTTCATAGGTGATGGGTTAAACGCCTGCATTCAAATGCCAGACATGCAGTGTGTGCCTACTAAAATATTGAGACACAAACACACTGACACACACACATTAAAAGAGTTGGTCAGTGGGTAAGTGGTGTGGCTCTCAGGCAGATGTTGGATGGTGACTCATGAGTAAGTGAGTAAGTGACTTTGACTGGGGTGTGGGGGGGTCAGTGGAGAGAGAACACCCACTGCAGATTTAATGAAAGCCCCATCACGCACGCACCCACACAAACACACACACTGATGGCTCGGGCCAAGCGATGCGCCCATCATTACCTTGTTAGCCCACAGAATCAGAAGCCAAGCAATCTGGGAAATCAAGTCTTTGGCAGCCTTTTCATGAGGGATCCACGGGGAGAAAACCAGCTTGGAGTAGTAGGAGGCATTTCAGGTAGTTCACGGCAAGACACTGGACGTAATGAGACTTTCAAATGCTGCTACACACTCTCTGGACAGAGTCCGCTGTCCTCTCCAGACTCTGGGTCTTGTCCCAGTTGTGGGCTCCGCCGTTGTCCTTCATGTCCTCCTATCCAAGGCCAGTACATCTGTTCCTTAATGGGCCACATTAAATCCTCTCAAAAATGCCAAGATCTGCCTTTTTGCTTCAAATATGTCTCTTTCCTCTCCCGTTTGCCTGCCTTTCCTCACTCCCATCAGTCACCCAGCCCCGTACAGCTGATGACGGCAAAGTTGAGCACAACTTTCAGTAGAGACACCACAAAAAAAAAAAAAAAAAAAAAGAACAACATGCAAAATCCAAGACACTGAAGCAATGCTAATGATTTGACTCATGGGACCACATGACACCCTGTGACAGATTTGCCAGCTCATTTGCCAGCTCTCTCAGGTGGCAACAGAGAGCGCGGCAACAAACTCCTTATCGGTCACAGCTTGACCCGGTGTCTTGCAATAATGCCGGCGCTGGATTTCATGGTTTATTTCTCTCCGTTGTCATTGCCCAGGGAAGGTGGCGGGAAGGTTCTTGCCGTCTCACTGTGCCTAATGAAGGATGTATTTATTAGTATGTTCAGAATTCCCCTTTGTAGATGCAGTATTTACTAGTTTGCATGAAACCGAGTGTTTCCCTTCCGCTTACAAACACGTGACTCGTAACATCGGGCGGTTTTTTAGATGCTAATGACATATAGCTAGTTAATGCTTGCAGTCAGTGTTGCTTAACATTGAATCAGCCATTATGTAGAAACCTCTAGATGTCCTCACTGCATGCATTGATGGTTGGTGTCACCTTGCTAACAATACTAAATGTACTTAAGTAATAACATTAGCTGACTGCCACGTCGGGTGCCATTTTTGGGCTATTTTTCTATCCGTTGTCGCTGCTGTACCCAGAAAGCTGGAGGTGTCTGGGAAATGTGACCTGCCCACTATGCCTAATGAATGATTTATTTATTTATTTGCTCCTGTGCTCTCTGGGCAGTGGAAGGAGTGGTGCTGCATGTTAATGTGATCGTGGCATCCTCCTTCATCAGAAGGTTAATTCTCAGACTCTCCTGTCTGCTTTTATTGCCCCCTCTCTCTTCCCTTCCCTCTACATCTTCCTCAGTGGGTTTGATGAAAACAGCGGTACCTGTGCATAGTTCAGTGTCTGAGCTGATGTGATGTAGGCTTAAAAATACGACCAACTCCTTCTTCGACCCACAGCGCAGTGAGTGGTTGAGTTCTGTAAAGATTTTTACACTCCCCGCCCATCTTTGGTTTTGTGTTACAGAGTCGGAGAAGGCCGGCGGGGAGCCGGGGAATGGCCTGTCTCAGTGGAAGCTGAATGAACAGCTCTACCCTTGCCCTGTGTGTGGGAAAGTGTTTGGCCGCCAGCAGACCCTGTCCAGGCACCTGTCCTTACACACAGGTCAGTGTGTGCACGGAGCAGGACGCACACTTTCAGTGCTGTTATCGTTTACCTGAGCCAGCTTCAGTCTGAACAGCATTCGATCAGGGCTCACGGAGCAGAGCATCAGAGCAAGGATTTTAACTTCAGGATAAAAAAATCATATGCTGGTTATTCTGTTTAACATTCTAGCCGCGTGAAGTGGACATTATGGGCACTATTGTCAAGCTGCCATGTAGCACTTGTCACCAAGCATGAGGCTCTTTTTGCTTGCCTCCTTGGAATTGACATAAATTTCAGATAACAAAATATGATCTTTAATGATGCTTGGGCATATAACGTTTTGACAGGTTTGGGTTTAAATAATCCAGAATGAGGATGAGTAGTGTTACCAAACAGTTGTCTGTTGATTTTATCATCAGCTTGAAAACAGTGGCCTATGTCTGCTACTCTAATGACCATGGACAACACAACCATGCACAGATAAGAGGAGACGTGTCACAAAACAGCCATTTGGAAGGAGTGTTGGACATGGACATACATACAAACACATCCATACTTACATTGGGTATTGGACCGTTTCACTGGTCTTTTCAACTACTGGATGTTATACTACTGTACACAACAGAGTGCTCTTACGTCACCATCATTTTCTTGGAACTCTCCTGTTCTGAGATCAGCTGAGAAGCCCTGTGGGACAGCAGGGTAGGTGGGATGTCCTGTGGTTATAATTACAGCCACATTTCCCCCACAGAGACTAATCAAAGCCCTAATCGCTTTAGATGAGTATAATGCAGTCCGCTCAACCACTTACTAGCCACTGACTACGTGTTTTTTGTTTAAAAAAATGATTTAAAAAATCCTGATGAGAGTTTAGTGTAGTTTCCCTGTGCTTTTACCCACAAAATTCCACAATAATTCCACTATTGGACGTCCGCCATATAGTGACTTGTAAATCCAGAAAACCATGTGAATTTATTGCCATTGCTGTGTGTCTGTGTATATGTGCCTGTAGAAGAGAGGAAGTATAAGTGTCACCTGTGTTCCTACGCCGCCAAGTGCCGCGCCAACCTCAACCAGCACCTGACCATTCACTCGGTCAAGCTGGTGAGTACAGACGCAGAGGCAATCGTTTCCGCGGTAACCAGCGAGTGCAACGAGCGCAAGAACTGCCCCTTCTATTACAGGTGTGTATCAGCAACACACTAATGCCTGTCCACACATAGTCCTGTTTTTTTTTTTTTTTTCAATGAACACCGTTAGCTCACCTCCTTTCTACCTTTCCCTCTCTCTCCCAGCTGTCACGTGTGCGGTTTTCAGACTGAGCTGAATGCGCAGTTTGTCAGCCACATGTCTCTGCATGTGGATAAAGAGCAGTGGATGTTCTCTCTCTGCTGCAGCTCATGCGACTACATCTCTGTGGACGAGAGTGACATGAAGGCTCACGTAGCCAGCGGACACACAGGCAAGTCTTCTGTCCACTCTCTGATCTTGGTGTGCCTATTCATGTCTTATTTCAGCACAACGTAATAAGTCCACACGGTTCTATATGAGTCCTGTTTGTCATGGGGCCTTTGATGCAGACATGGAGGACGTATCTTCATTTCACCTTTAGCCTGCTTACCGTGCGGCTGCCGTGGCCTTCAGTTAGAGATTGGTGTTTGTGTGGGACTGGTGCTTCTACCACTGCTGCTGCTGCTGCTCCTCTGTGTCTGTTGGTGCTCTTATCGGTCCTTGAGAGTAAAAATCAATTGCTCCAAATCCTTCACAACCTGGTGGCCACAAACAGCCTGTGCTCCGCTTGTCTCACCTCTGTGTATGACATTTACACAGAGCGCGTGCGAGTGTGGGTGTGTGTGTGTGTGTGTGTGTGTGTGTGTGTGTGTGGTGGAAGTGGCACAGTGACAGCGTAGGTGCCCCCTCATGTGTCATGTCTGCTTAAGCCCCACGCAAACCACTGCTGCCACCAGTCAGGTCTGCGTCTGCCGCAGTGCAGGGTTGAAAGTGCAGCAGTCAATGAGGTGACTGACAGCTGGCCTCTAATGAGACCAGAAAAGGTTCGCCAGCACGTCGACATCATTTCCTGCTGACATTAGCCTGCGTAGTTCACTGACTCTTATTCATACACACACCTGCACCCTTAAAGGGTGTGTGTCCGTGTGGGTGTGTGTTTTGTTTTTGAACTGA
This sequence comes from Denticeps clupeoides, assembly GCF_900700375.1. Classification (NCBI taxonomy): domain Eukaryota; kingdom Metazoa; phylum Chordata; class Actinopteri; order Clupeiformes; family Denticipitidae; genus Denticeps; species Denticeps clupeoides. Next base: position 7,495,217 of record NC_041710.1, on the reverse strand, counting down.
GCGTGCGTGTGTGTGTGTGTCTGTGTGTGTGTGTGTGATTATAGCAGCACAGAGGACATTTCTGTTCAGCTTTTTACATGGTGTGTGTGTGTGTGTGTGTGTGTGTGTGTGTGTGTGTGTGTGTGTGTGTGTGTGTCTGTGTTAAAGAAATCAAATGACTGTCGGCCATTTTGTGAGCCCTGACAGCCCTTGGGAGTGTTGTACCTTGAGATGTTCCATCTTACTTTTGATCTCTCAAACAGACACACACACAGAGGCAGTGTGTGGATCAATATCTGCACATATCTGGCTCCATAGTGATGTATCTGCTGGCCCAGTAGCAGAGCGACAGCAGGGTTATAATGGGGCTTCAGGGATTAAGATCTATTCGGAATCGCTGTACCTGTGCATTAATTGAGCTATAAAACACACTCGAGGTGCGGCTATACTGTGAGATATTGTTGCGATAGAGTCTCAGGATTGAGGTTGAGGGCAGAGTTCAGTAGGTCAGCACCACATGCTGTTCATTTCTATCGTTGTTCATTTTCAGCTTTTGAAGAGATTGGTCTGGTTGCTTTGTTTCAAATGATGGGCTTTGACTTCAGTTGTTCAGAATCTTCATAAAATAACCAGAAACTATCTTAAATTAAATTACTTTAACATATGATAAATCTCCCCCATTTAGATTATATACAGTACAGTCCTTGCCATTTAACTATCAGGGCAAATTAAATGAACATAAAGATCAACCATTAGTCATAATTGAGGTATAATGATCAAATGTTGAGGTCAATCACCAACCCTAGTATATCATCACATCCACTCTTTTATTGTGATTATTCCACAGTTTCCTCATTTATATTCATTTATGATTGCTGAAGGTGGCGCAAAATGTAAACAGTGTGATGATACCATGATATATTATCTGCAGTGTTATTTGAGTGTAGACATGTTTGCCTGCTGTAAATCTTTCTCTCTCTTCCCCCAACCCCCAGGTCTGTCCCGCAGTCCACTTAGTGAGACAAAGAGCACCTCGTCCTCTCTCTCCGGCCTGAGTGACTCGCTAAACAGCTCAGAGGGGGGAGACCTCACCCCTGGAAATGAGGAGCTAAAGACACTTCTAGCGCTGCCCTCCTCTGCTGGCAGCCAATCCAGCTCTGGCTCTGGGTCCGAGGAGAAGCCAGAAAAAAGTAAGTGTTTGTTTGTTTGTTTGTTTTTTGCTGAATGTGCACTTCCTGAGATCGTCAGTTCAGATCATCTCATGACTTGTGTCCTAGCCTTCAGTAACTGACCTCTATAGATTTGGACAGGGTGGATTTAACAAGCCTCCAGTGTTCCTCTTTATTATTTTCATGTGTACTCTTTTCATGGATACAAGAGAAGGGGGAGTGTGTTTTCAATTGTGTGGCTGGTGGTGCCTTGTTGTTACTGTGAAAGAAATGTATACTATATAGTATATAAATGGTGTGAATTTATACATTCCTTTCCTGCCTGTCATAGAGCCAAGAAGAGCATTTGGTTTCTGAGGCCGACATCAGTCCTTAAATGGCTTTTGCTGCTGGCACTCAACCACTTATACCCTGTTAGTGGCATTTACTGGTTTGAGAGGACTGGCCATTGGTTAATGATGATGTTATTAGGCAGCCTAAGGCGCCGTTGTACTCTACTGTTGTACTGCCTTCTAAAAAAAAAATTTCAAATGAGTTTCTGGCAAAACAAAACAAAAATGTCAGTTTTAATCTAAACTATAATTGCACTCCATGGTCTGGACCATAGGTCTTTGTCCTCTCTAGAGGATTTAATAAAATATCCCAAACTGCAAAATTATTCAGTTTTCCATGTCAAAGTGTGATACAATTACAGCCATATTTTAATTTGAATCATTTAACTCAAGTGGACCCATTACTGACCCTTGTGGTACTTCATGGCTAAGGGTTATGGGGCAGAGTTCTGGCTTCTCTATGGTAGGATTTGATGGACAGGACCTGTTCGGTGTTAAATCAGGGCCAAAGGATACATTTCAAGATATTAAAGTCAATTGATTTGTTTTTAGACATAAAATGCATGTTTTTTTATCATGGGTAGGACTCTGGGTCTGTGTAGCAAAAATGTATATTGACTGACTAGTGGGCTTTAATCCCACTTACTCTGTTAACCAATTTTTTAATAAATGTTTCTGCTAGGAATCTGTGACAAATACCAGTCCTTGAAATCAGTCAGAACAAAGATGCAAGGACACTTGCTGGAAGTTTCTTGAAGCGTAGTGAAGTGTTTTAGACACACTGACTCAACTGAGCTTTGAAGAATATAATTGTCACTCTAAAGATTAGAACAAATAGAAAATATGAAAAGAACAAAGTACAAGTCTGGAAAAAAACCTACTGCTGTTCACAGACATTTTATTTTCAGCACAATGACTGAAACAGCGCAAATCTCTTAAATGGTTCTTAAATGTTCTTAAATGGCCCAGTCAAAGCCCAGCCATGGGCATGGACCAAAAAGGCATATTTTAATCAGTTGTTTGTGTGCACATATTCAAGATTCAGTAGAGGTTTATTGTCAGTACAACAGTATACACAGTGCACCGTATGCACCATGTGCACTGCATTAGTTAAATATAAAGATTATGTAGAAGACTATGTAGATCTTTTCTGCTATTTTGACAGCATGATGCAGCACACCTGAATTCGTGGAAATTTCCCAGCAGCGGCTCTGAAGCCCTGTCTGGTCGGACGGGGACTGTCACTATTTTTACCACTATTTCCCTAGCCTGCAGAGATGTCCATGCTCTCAACAACATTCGTAGACCCATCTGCACTGACCTGCTGGAAGTTAAATCTTCAGTCCAAACTGTTTACTCGGTCTGGCTGGGTGGTCAGTCGAAGGAAGACGTTCCACATTTCTGCGTTTCAGACTGATCTGCTGTATTCCGGTAGTGTTGACTAGATAATACACAGACTTTCTTTCTCTCTCTCTCTCTCTCTCTCTCTCTGTCTTTTCCAGGTTTTGAGTGTGTGTTCTGTAACTTTGTGTGTAAGACTCGGGCCATGTATGAGCGGCACCTGCAGATCCACCTGATCACACGCATGTTCGAGTGCGACGTTTGCCACAAGTTCATGAAGACGCCAGAACAGCTGCTGGAACACAAGAAGTGTCACACTGTTCCCACCGGAGGACTCAAGTAAGGAAAGCAAGTACCAGCACACACACAAAAACACACGCACACACAGAAACAGTATACAAGCAATAGATTATTTAATAACCATCCTCTAAACACACACACACACACACACACACCTGCACAGGCTCCAAGCTACCATCAGCCGAACACACAACAATAGGGGCTGCACTGTGGTCGCCACCAGCTCAAAATCTGAATCTCCGACACGAGTTGTGTGGCGGGTTGTTTTGGGTGTTGTGGGTTTGCCCGGCGGGGCCCAGCAGACGTGTGATGGCTTGAGTGTGTGAGATGTTTAACAGACACGGGGAGCGTCAGCTCTGCCCCATCTGCTGAGAGCGAGCGCTGCCAGCAGCACCAAGCGACAGTTCACACTGTTCATTCCCAGCCTGTTCGTCACACACACACACACACACACACACACAGAATAACACACTCTCACCCAGGCAGACATGGAACACGCGTGCAACACAACCACAGCCACAAACACCATTAAAAAAACCAACAACAATCTTTATCTTTTTTAACAATGTGTCAGGGTCTGTACCTTCCCCCAACGTCACTGTCATTCGCGTGTCTTACGTGTCACGTTGTTTAACATCGAAAACCGCACACATGCAAACACACAGCGCATCATGTTTAGTTGTGTGTCTCAGATTCCATCGCATCATCTGTCATTTACAGCCCAGTCTCATGCCAGCTGCATTAGCATGTCCTTTAGCACTCGGAGCGTGTGTACAGATGGGGTCTGTAAGAGGGGTACGGCGTCGTCAAGCGGTCACTTTCTTCCCAGTATAGTTCAGGCATGAAATAAACTGATCTGACATTATCAGTACACGTCCAGAAGCACATGAATAGCACAGAGCTGAACCGATCATTAATCATTAGGGGTTATTGGGGGTGTGGGCAAAATTAATAACAGGGTGGATTTCCAACATTTGACAGTTTTTTTTTTTTTGTTTTTTTACTTCATATGGTTTGTTTGGCTTCACAGTAATTTTCTATGCTTAATTAAAGCATATGACAGGGTCATGGTTTTAATTCCTGCCCTTCCTGTGGTGTTGGACAGATGTACTGGAGGTTTGTGTGCTTCAGTTTGTCTTTTGAGGTGTGAGCATATTGTATTTTCTTAAGCTAGTGGGGCTATGAGACATAGAGCTGGAGTGTGGGTGACTGGAAAACATGGCAACTTATATTTTTTGTTTCCTCATCCGCATTATTACATTAAATGGGAAACCATTTCTTTTCTCATGCACACTATTTAGCTGGACAACTAATTAAAAATGGTGAGAAGTAATTACATAAGTCTGAAAGGTTCCTCTGAAAGATGTAATATTGTCAGATTGCCGACTGTACACTGGGCTTGTCGTCCTTCTATTTGTTTATTTATTTGTGTGTGTCCACTTTAGTCGGGCCAGGCGTGAGAGGGAACTTCTCCAATGCATATGCAAAACATTGCGTACATTTTATGGGTCGTACTCATTATTCGTAAAAGTCTGATAAACAAATAGTAGGTTGAATTTGGAAAGTTTCTTGGTAAAATATTGGACCTCATTTATTCACCTATTAACAGCTTATTAAAGTGAATGATGAGATAAGATAAGATAAGATAAGACAAGATGATCCTTTATTAGTCCCTCAAGTGGGAAATTTACAAAAACAGCAAACCCGTAGCAATGAGACAGCCTAGCTGCAAACATCTTAGTGCAACATTCACTGGCAGAATCCACTCTAAACACATTCACATATCATGAAACAGAGAAAAATCAGCCTGAAATATCTTACACGACACCATGCGTCCACGTACCGTCATCTCCAGCAGAAGGCCCAGTTCCTGGAGAGGTCCTAGAATCTTCTAGTTGTTGCAGCTCCAGGAAGCCTGAATGACTGTTTTGTGTTTGAAAATGATGTTTAACCCATTCTAGCATCATACAACGCTATGCATTTGTGTAAAAGTAGGAGATGGGGCCCACCTCCCACAGGCAGGAGGCTAAAAAAAAATTATTTTTTTGCTCATGCTGTGCTGCACATATTTTTGGAGCCAGAACGAGGTCGTGCTCCTGGTAGCACTGGAGTCACAGGTGAGAGGATGAGGAGTGTTTGGGCAGAGAGAGGAGAGGGAAGGAGAGGAGCCCTGTTCAGTGCCAGTTTCTCAGGTCATTCTGTTCTGCAGGGTGTGTGAGGCGCTTTGGGGGCCAGAGCAGATGAAAGGGGCAATTTAAATGTAAGTGCCACTCATTTCTTCATTTGCCTTCATCTAAAATCCCATTCCTAACCTGTCCAGAGCCACTCACACGCACGCACACACACACACACACAGTAAACACACTGTAGTGTGAACGCACACTCTGAGTGAGACACATGCATTCTTCAGCCCTTGTGTGTATGTGTGTGTGTGTGTGTGTGTGTGTGTGTGTGTTTGTGTAGTAACTACATTAAACTGGTGCTTTGCTTCTGTCTCTCTTTGCCTCTCGTCCTCTGTTCAGTCGTCTCTGCTAACTCCCGTTTCGCTCATAAACTCTGAGAAAGTGACAGCGCCCCCTCCCTCTGGGCCCGGTCTCACGCGCCCCCTCTGCCTGTCTCTCCGCCAGGTGCCCGTTCTGCGCGTACTCCACCAGCAGGCCGGCGGCGCTCGAGTGCCACTTGAAGACCCACTGCAAGCTGGAGTACCGCTGCCGCATCTGCCAGTCCGTGTGGGCCGACCAGGCCGAGCTGGAGGGCCACGCGCGGGCGCACCGACTGGGCAACCACTACCGCTGCGAGCAGTGCGGCTACCTGTCCAAGACGGCCAACAAGCTAATCGAGCACGTGCGCGTGCACACGGGCGAGCGGCCCTTCCGCTGCGACTGCTGCAGCTACAGCTGCAAGCGCAAGGACAACCTCAACCTGCACAAGCGGCTGAAGCACGCCCCGCGCCAGAATTTCGGCTGCGCCCTGTGCCCCTTTACCACCACCCACCCCTTCGTCTTCAGTCGCCACGTCAAAAAGCACCAGGGAGATGGAGGCGGACGAGGAGGGGAGGAGAGCGGCGCGGAGGCCGAAGGCCAGCAGGGCGCCTCGTACCTGGGCTCGGACGGGGCGGCCGGGCCCGGCAGTGGGGGGAGCCGGGCCAGCAGCACCAGCAGTAGCCCCCTCATGACCCTGTCCGCCTCGCAGGCCCTGCAGTCGGTGGCCCTGTCCATCATGGGCAAGCAGCGGCAAAAAGGCCTGCCCCTCCAGCACTACCTCTCAGCCAATGGCACGTCCTCGCCGCAGCTCCCGACGCCGCCGGCGTCCGCCGTCGCATCGCTGACGACGAGCTACTACGAACATTACAGGAACTGCGACCCCGCCCACCTCATCCCACTCACCACGCTCTACACCGCACGCCGCTTCGCGTCCCACAGCCTTCCATCCTCCTCCTCCTCCACCTCCACCTCCCCACAGCTGTCCAGACTGTGGCAGGCGGCCTCGCCCACGTCACTCAAACACTCCTTCCTGGCCTACCTGGGACTGACTGAGAAGGCCAAAACGGCCTGAGCACCCCACCCCTACCCTACCCTACCCAACTCTCCACTCCCCGGACCGAACATAGACTGAGTGCTGTGCCCACTGGAAGTGGGATCGTTCCAATCAGGGTCGGCGATTCTGAAAGCTGACCGGAAAAAACTCGACACAGAACACAGGACCTGTAAGAAAAAAGGAGAAAAAATTGCTATATGTGCTCAATGCATTTATAAGAAAGCTGCTTTTCTCTTCTTGCTATATCAATCCAGTTATTATCCTTTTTTTGTTTATCTCAGAAGTGAATGACCAGTAAATTGATAGTATCTACGTATCCTTTTCTTCTTGACTAGGGGAAAACATAAGATTTGAAAAGAAAAAAGAAAAAAAAAGTTGCAAGCTCTACATTTTGTGCGTTTATGTCTTTTTGCCAAGCATCATATAGCATGCTATGTGTTATGATCGTTTTTTGACATCATTTAGGGGCTTTAAATTATACAGTATATACTGGGGTGTTTGTTGCCCTCACTCCCCAACAGAACCAATGAAACAGACCATTTCCAATATATATACACATATATTTTACTAAAATCTTATTTCAAAAGCTGCACCTCACGTCACACTTTTTTTTTTTGTTTTGTTTTATCAAACTGTACAGTTCTTTTTTATTTTCTTTATTTTTTGTAGCCGTCGTGCTCCCCTAACACTCCTAGCTCGGGATGGATGCTTCAGAGTCCTGTAGAAACCATACCCAACACTGATCTCTCTGCCATACTCACTCCCCCACCACAGACACACACACACACACACACACATACACAAATATGGCAGTCCCGTTCCGTCAGCAGCGTCTCTTACAGGGTACGGCTTTTCAGAGGAGTGTGAGGAAAGCACAGTGTGCATAGCTAACCTTCATAACGTAACGCGCACCCGCGTACGCATTTAATAACACAACATGGAAAACCTTCTCTGTGAAAGGTGACTGGCCACAGGTTTGGTCACTAAAGGCCGATTTAATGGTGCTTTTTGGAGCTTTTTTGTAATTTTGTGTAAAACTGTTCCAAAATGACTTGAATGAATGTATTTTTTTTCCGTTGGTTTTCAATGTTCAAGTGAAACAGAGGTAGTTGGACTGAGTGAAGCGTAATTAAGAAGAATACATTGGTGGCCTTCTGTGTCTGTTTTTCTTTTTGTTTTTATTCCCTGTTTTTTTTTTTTTTTTTTTTTTATGAGCCTTTAAAATGTTGACTATGAATACAGTATCTGTCTTGTACTAACAAGTTTAAGGAATTCGCTGAAAACGGCTCCCAAGTGCAATGTGGATGCTGCCATGATGTGCTGTCGATGTGCTGCTTGGTCTTTTGTAAGTTGCCAGACATGGTACTGTTTTTTGCTCTTTTTTTCCCACTTCATTGCACTTAACTTTGTCACATTTCAGAACATGAAGCACTTAACCCCTCAACATTCAGACAGCACTGCAGCCATCACATGGAAAACATGATGGGGCCACTGTCCGCACTGTCGGGACTCCTGATCATGCCCCCACCTCTCTGGTCCTAGAACAGGCCAGGCTAAATTTCGGAATGGCGCTTTTGCACAGTGCTCAGAATGTTGCACGTTTGGAAATGAAGCTGTTAGAGCAGCTGTGATTCGGTAAATGAATAATGAATAAACTAAGTAATAAGCTTTAGCCTTCAATAAATCACACTCCTAGTTACAAGAGATCTTTATGCCAAAACTGCTCGGCGCCTGTGAAGCTGGAACTAAATTCCCACACTTAAATAAGCTGAGTATGAAAATCAAAACTCTTTCATTGTTATTAATAATAATTAATTGTTATTCATCAAGTGCTGATTGATAAAGAAAGTATCAGTGGTTTTGTAAAATCCCCATTTTATATTTTGCATTATTGTTATTTTTATTATTTATTTCAGCTATAAGGTGAACTGGGTTATGATAAGCTGTATAACGGAATACCAATGTGACTGAATGTGAATTATTCAGTGTCTAACATTAAAGTCACATGTCTCATTATTGTTGCCTAGTTACACAATGCTCCCCTTTGTACTTAACATAAAACATTTTTTTGTTCTTTTTTGAACTCTATTATGTATGTTCAGCATGCAGTCCTGGTGCTATGTTGTAACAGTGCAAGGAGCTCCGTCGCTTGATTAAAAGAAAAGCTCCCTATCTGCGCATAATATTTTGTACTCTAGTGCCACTTGGTGGAGAGTGGCCTCAGATCCCGGAGAAATGAGTCAAACTCCAGGCTTTGGGATCCATTTTGTGGACACGCATTCAAATAACCGTGTGTCCATTTGGAAAAGTTTTTATCACTCTGCCTTCAGCTATGATTTTACTTGCCATTGTTTTTTAAACCTTATTTTCCTTACATTCTGTTCTGTGTTTTTTAACCCGTGTTTTCAAGCACTTTTCATAATCCTGTTTGCTTTATTTATGAAAAGAAGATGAATTTCCCACCCAGATTTGCCTATTCCCAAGACAGAATACCTTCATAGCACTTCGGAAGATGCATGACAACTGCTCTTTATCTCTATAGTCTCTTTACTAGTTCTTGGCACTTATATTAAATTCTTCTCAACCTGACCTACTCTTGAGTTGCTTTTGACTGCACAGGAACGACTGTGCTGTTGACAGTTCATTTGCTTTTTGCAATTTTTGATGCATTTTATGACAAGGCTCGAGTACTTTCTATGTTATAATTTGATTTTCTAAAGTTTTCTCTTCGCACTTCGTTTTAAAAAATGGTATGTGCTGTAAAAAAAAAAGCTTTTTTATTACTTCATTCTTAAGGCTGTACAGGGTTGTTTGTGACAATAACTGGTAATTAGACCATTTGTACCTTTTATTTTGTTTTTGTATTCGTTTATTCTTTGGCATCATTTTATTTTCTGATTGCCAGTTCTAAATGTAACAAGATTTGAAAGTAAAGCTTACATCAGATACTATGTTGAGTCTCTTGTGTTCCTCCTGGTCAGAAAGGTCTTATTAAACTACTGGGGAAAACTACAGGTAAGTTAATGTGTTTCTCAAAACTTTGGACAAATTTGGTTTTCACAATATTCGTATGTAGAGTATACTAAATACAGTGTGTTTTTGCTATAATAATTGACCAACAACAGACCAACAACCTTGATTGAAAAGTCCATTAGAACAATCAAGCAAGAAACCATGTTTAGGCTAGTGGTTAGGTATGGTTAGAGGTGTACAAAAAATGTGAAACATTTGAGAATTTATATAGAACCGTATTTTAATTTGCTGCCGTTTACGTGTGTGGTGGATAGTGGCTTAGTTTTTATCGTGTTCCACTAGACATCTGTGCTTGGCAACAAAAAAAAAAGACAACAGCCATCCAGTCCACTGATTTGTCCCCCACACATTGGGGCTTTCGTTCTTATACATTTCTCTCATCTTTGGTCACGTCATAAAACACACCCAGAAGACCCAAAAGACTAAGGCCTTGGGTGGGTGTGTGTGTGTGTGTGTGCCCTGTCTCCATAATGTGTTTGATTGTGTTATCTAAGTTTTTCTGCTGCTGCGGTTACTTACAATGTGTCAGGGACTTTGTTTAAATGATTCGCGCTCACTCCCAAGATTCCGTGTGAAATTTGGTCAGGGAGAGACCCCTGCCTCCTTGTGTGTGCTTAGGCATATCAATTCATATTACGTTTCTGTGACTCCAGTTTACAAATGTTCAAAGTGTTCAAAATATAACATGCATAATGCTTATAATGTTATATAAGTCTCCAACAAACATCTTATTTTTCTGTGTTCCATCACGCACACACACGGCGTTAGACCCATAGTAAAAACCTAAGTTTAAATGTGCAAGTTCAGAGATTGTAATCGTACATCTGTCATCCCGATTCAGTGCCTGGCTGCTGAGGCCTGGCCAGTAAAATGTTTTTTACTATTACGCATTGAGGCCTGGCCAGTGAACAGTTCTTACTATTAAGCCTTGTGCACCCAGATTGTGATAGGTGGGCATATCACCCCTCCCCATCATTTATTAGGCCTTGGCTGGGCCTTGCTAGCCTTATATGATTTCTTCCCATACCCCCCAAGCCTTGGTTGTCCTTCCACCTCTAGGTCATGCTCTGTGCCTGCTGAAAAGGCACACATACGTACTATGTGATTCCAAATATGCCATAACACCATAACCTTGCCCCACTCTGAACAGTAAAATCAATCGTAATCGCAGTTTGATGTTTTGTCACAACTGTCACTCTTTTAATTCTTGATTGGTGTGCAGTAGTTGTGTGTTTCTCACAACACGCAATTTGGTCATGCGCTAGACCGGCCCATTCAGACACAGGCCTGCTGTGTGGGCGTCTGCGTTCACTGACACACTCAACAAAGGTGGGTCCCTCAGCCTAATGAGAACGGATGAAGCAGAGATAAAGCGTTTGCCTGCATTAAGGAATCCATTTATCACCATTAAGACCCTTAGACTCCACAGGAATCTGAACTGCACTGGAACTACTGACAGACAGCAGTCTTTCATCAAAAATAGAGCCTTTCTCTCAGACATTTATAAATTCAGCACATACTTCCGGTCATATGTGGAAATCAGGGCATGCGATTAGCACTTCTGAATACTTTATTCACACCTGGCGTACACAATAATGCACAATATTCTCAGCAGAAGTGTATGCTATTTATGCAGTTGGCTATTAAGCTGTAAGTCTTCAGTTTTGGTAGACTTACAACCTGAAACTGGAAGATCATGTGGTGTCCAGCCAATGGCTTGACAGTTACAGTACAGGCCAAATGTTTGGACACTACTTCTCATGCGGAGTTATGTACTTCAGTCACTTCAGTCAGACTGAAGGCCAAGTCTCCACTTTTGTTTTAAGTACATAACTCAATGTTCATTCATAGTTTTGATTTCTTCAGTGAGAGTCTACCAATGTAAATGGTCATGAAAATAAAGAAACCACATTGAATGAGAAGGTGTGTCCAAACTTTTGGCCTGTGCTGTACATGATCAGACTAGGCAATCAAATGCAAAATAAGCTCAATTTTGTAGTAATAGTAAAATATCTCATGGTAGATATGTCTGTGAATGAAATGTGAGTTTACATTTTACACAACATTCCAACATTTTAGAATTGTATTTACAATATGTAGTTTCTTATTTATCAGTGCTCCTTCACGCATACACAAAGTTAGACCCATAGTAAAACCTGAGTTTAAGTGTGTGAATTCAGTGAATATGATCGCACGTCTGACCTATGTTGGCTCCCCACCTCCAAAATGTACCTTGGTAGTGTCATTGCATTGTGCATGTGTATATAAGACTTTATTGTATTGAACTTTTGATGCCATTGGTTTGGACATGATTGGCTCTGTGTTTAGTTTTGACAACAAATTTACACTGTAAAGCTATACACTGGCTACTTTACATTGTATTAAAGCATCATATTTTCAGTATTGTCTCAAGAAAAGATTCAATCAAGGATTTACAAAAATGTATACATCATATGAGATACATGAAGAGAGTAAAATCCCTGAAAAATTAGAATGTCGCTTAAATAATAAGTCGCTTTCAGCTTGTTTTAGTTGTTACTTTACAACTTTGCATGTGAATGTTAATCAAAATAGCATTGCACTTCTGAAATCTCTACATCCAATACAGTGTGTCAGGAAAAGTATTCTCATGTCCTGGAGCAGTGCATAGCTTAGCACCAGTTTGAAAACAGTGGCAGTCGTGTTAAGGATGTTTCAGTACAGGGTTTCCACGATTTCCCACATCCAATCAACTGTGTGGACTGTTCACCCCTGCAAAGCCTGTGGTTTTCCCTAAAGCATGTTTCGGTTGTGTTTACTGTGTTATTGTGTAGCTCCTGATATCCCCATCCTCTTTCTTTACCTGCTATTCCAGATTTAAAGTGAAGTGATACACAGCAGCACAGCACACGGTGCACACAGTGAAATTTATCCTCTGCATTTAACCCATCACCCTGAGTGAGCAGTGGGCAGCCATGACAGGCGCCCAGGGAGCAGTGTGTGGGGACGGTGCTTTGCTCAGTGGATCGGGATTTGAACCAGCAACCTCCTGATTACGGGGCCGCTTCCTTAACCGCTAGGCCACCACTGCCGCACCACTGGACCGCATTCGAGATTAAATAAATTCACCTGCCTTCCAGCTGACCTCAGTCATGTGCATGTGTGCAACTCGAACCAACTTGAACAGAACATGTATAATTAACGCATCAGTCACATGATACAGTGGCTCGGTAGCCGGACGACGGGAGCGTCTGCAGGGCCCAGATCCTCGGCTGCTTTTCCGCCGCGGACAGCGAGGTGAGTTTTTTTTTTTTCTGGTTGCCTGCTCAGCACAGACCTCCAACATGGGTGTGAGAAAGCTGGCACAGGCGATCGATCGATCGCCCGTTGGCTTTTTCTGTTTGTAGGTTGAGACCAGGCATGGCTTTATTACACACCCAGTCACCGGGGAGGATCTCGCTCGCTCTTCCACTCGCTTTCTTTCTTCCCTCCCCTCGCTCTCAGGAGCTCACTCCCCCGCGCCGCTACAGGCTTCACCGGAGTCGAGGAGCTCCCTCCTGTTTGCCAAAAGTGTAATCCCGCCATGACCCTGAATGACCCCTCCTCTGGAGGAAAGCTGCTTATGGGAGGAGGAGGAGGAGTATTGCATGTCTGCAGGAAGTCCACAGCTGCCCGGCTGCTTTTTCTACCTCTTGCTTCTCTCCTCCTCCTGCACTGGCCTCCAGCATTGATATTTCCCAGGCTCCCAGGCCAGCATGTAGAGACTGAAGTGAACACTGAACTCGAGAAAGAAACAGAATGAAGTGGAGTCGTTTCAGGGAGGAAAAAAAAAAAACTGGGTGGGATTTTTTTTTTTATATTATTATTCTTACTGAAATCACTTGCGTTCTCAGGCTCACCGCAGACAACCATAAAGACTTCATCCAGGCACTTTCACAGCAGAGGTTGGACGTGACGGATGTTTCCAAAACTCATTCCCAGCACAACACGTCAAGACTGGACCAAAACACACATAGTGAAAAAAAGCACAGAAGAACAGACACCACACAGCATATGTAGCAGGTCTCCGTCCATAAAACACACAGCGGGGGGTCTGACAATCTGGAGGCAAACAGATGTAACAAGGAGAGATTACCCACAATGCCCACAGCGCTTGAACGGTCCAGACAGGCCGTCTGTGTGTAAGTAAGTTTGTGTAAAGAACAATGGCTTGGATGGATTTGACACTGAACCTCGGCCAGTCTCAGTGTAACCATAGCACCAAGGTCCACAAACCAATCACAGGGTCAGTAGGTCTCCATGGATACGTAAGCAGCATCCTTGTTTTTTACCATTAAACAATCATTTAATGGGTGAGAAATTAATTCAGAAATCACCCACACAGGCCCTTCTCTGGGAGACAGGTCAGTAGAATTAGTATTGAGCCACCACAAATCTGCCAATCTATTGTTGTAAAATTACATGAATGACACCAGAAAATTATAAAAAATGTTTTTTCTAATTTGCCTGGTGAGTTCTGCCATTTGCCAGGTTCTTCATCTTCTGTAAATTTTGAAATTGATTTTAGATGTAAAAGCAAAAAAGATGGATTGAAGATGTTCACTCCCAATCACACTTTCTTTGACTTCATGAGTTGCAGTACATAAAATCCTGTCCTAATTCAATCACTAGATCACAGACGTCCTTCTACCAAGTAAGTAATTGACCAGTAATTTTGATTGCAACTAATTACTGAGGATGTGTGCAAAAAGCAACTGAGAGCCACTCCAGGACAAACGAGAATACAGGAGACTAAGCTGCCAGCCTCATCTCAGGATCACGGTTTCTCCTGCCCTGACCTGAGAAAAGGTCTTCAAAACAAAGCCACCAAGGCAAGAAACAGCAAAGCAGTCAACATCAGTGACTATAACATGCCCACTGACCACCAAAATCCAAGTCGATGTGCGCTGAATTTCTCACAAGGACTTCCTAATGCACCCTAATATTTCTAAGCAGATGAAAAATAAAATCTTTTCCAATTTAGCCAAGGGCTAAAGGGACCGTGTGGCTAACATTAAAGAAAACCAGGACCATCTGCAGTCCTTGTTAGTTTAGTTGAGGGATATTAATTTGTGTATTTTGTATGTGATTTATGGGCTTAACACTTGCCTGATTATAACACAATTTTCATTGTGGTACTTTATTAATGACAAAATACCTTTCCTTCTGTAACCGCTCTATGACATTTTTTAATAAATAAAGCAAAACACAGCTCTGATACTCTTAAAAGACTTCACAGCATGAGCTACTAAAACAAAAATAAATGAGGTTTTTAATATTTTCCTTCCATGCTGGTCAGAACTAATCAGAACAGAGCAGGGGCGGTGCTTTAACAATTCAAATAAATAAATAATACTTCCTCGCTCTATATTCAAACACACAAACACTACACAGGTAGAGAGTGGAGGTGGGAGAGCCATGTTCAGGAACAGCAGGCCCTGTCTGGATGATGGAACCCGTGGCTCAGCTGGCGCTGGAGTCGCCCATCTGCCAGCTCTGGTGGGAGTATTTGCACTTCTCTTGTCCAGCAAGAAAGCAGTAGGCACCCCAGCCAAGGCCTGGCCCCAGGCCCGGACACATCAACCTGAAACAACAATACAGCTCTGTCCACACACCACCCAGCGCTGCGCCCGTGCCCTACATATCACACGGAGAAAAGGCAGGAAACGCTTAGTTCACCTGCACCTCAGGGTGGGAATGAGGAGGAACACGCCGGAGGCCACAATTCAGAGAACAGGGGCAACCTTATGATCTACCAACATATACCCGGAAGGAGGTGTGTATAGATGCACATAAAGCAGGGCAGACCCCTGACATGAAATCAGAAATTTTCCAAATTCCACCAGTTCAGTGGTTTTCAAATAAATGCCATTACGTCTTCACTCTAACCAGACATGAAATCGATTCATCATCTAAATAAAAAGTGCAGCAGACTGCAAAAACTCAACAGAAATTCTCACAACCTTTAGCATTAAAAGATAAGAACGATGCATGGAATAAGCATGCAACTAAACCATCCAGCGCTGGAATTGACATTTGATATATCTCCACATCACAAAACATTCACGCTCACTAATCAGCCTGTAAATATCCAGATTGCGATGAAGGGGTTTTAATAGGGTTTCTGGTGCTTTTGAAATCCTTTCTTGTTATCAGGATACATTTAGATATTTCACGTCAGTGTTCTAATCAGCATGATTTAGGACTGCCTAGTGCCCAACAAACAACAAGTATGTAATATTATACTTACCCCCATTAAAAAAAATAAACTTCACATCTTACATTTTTTTAATGCCCTGGCGATATTGGCAAAAGCAAAAAGACGGCCAGAGGACGTACTTATGGAGAACCAGAACAGGTGCGATGAATTGCCAGCAGACCAATGGAAAGCTTTCAGCTCCACCCCGCACTGAACCACTGGTGGTTAATGAACACAAATGAGACAGGGGTTTCTCGTTAATGCATTTACTTCCCTTACATTCCATAAGTGCAACTCCAGCTCAGTTCAGCATCGCATGAACTGCATTGATCTTTAGTGAGATGGAACACTCATATGTGCCTCACCGTGAAAAGGAAACCAATCGAAAAGAAACAAAATGCAGGACCAGTCCTTACAGTCCACAACAGGGTTTAAGGACGGTGGAACAAAAAGCAAAAGTTTTATTAGAAGGGGAAAAGGAAGCAAAACAAACACATATATTAGATAGATATTTTTCTCTGCATGGTCACATATATACACACGCCTAATCATACAAAACACTCCTCTCACTTCAGTTTCATATGATTTGGAAACTAAGCAGTCATTAGAATCTTCTGATTTTGGAATCTTCCTTCACCCTCCAGAGAATCAGCTCCATGCAGGCTGCAGCATCGTCCCCAGTATCATGGTCTTCAGCTGAAACAGGGGTTAAAGGAATTGAAGGCGGTAAAACATCCCAGTTTGCCAGTTCACTCTACATCCTTCACTTGTCTGTTGCCTCTACTTCATACAGATTTATCTAATTCACAAAGTAGATGGAACATTTTGAACCAAACAAAGATTGTAAAAACAATTTTCAGATATTAATATTGCATGACTGCAAAACCACCACAGAAAACCATTACTTAGCAGAACCAGAAATAAGGTGCAGGATATTATATTTATATATATATATATTAAAAAAAAAAAAAAAAAAAAAAAAACTATGGTCAAAACATCTGGGAATTTAAAACACATTTACAGACCGCACAATGAATAGCAGACATTTCCTTAAGATAAGTGGAAACATTTAGGGCAAATGTCAGAAGGACAAACATTAAAATTATGGACTTGTTCCCTTTAGAAAGGACACAGACAATGAATCCTTGAAATCTGGGCCAGTCCAAGGACATCAGGTTATCTTTATGGTCCTTTGGATTTGTGTTCTTGAGTACTGGAATGTGAGAACATATACAGATGTACGTGTATTCTTTGTTGTACAGGTACAGGAAGGAGCAACATCCATCTCGCTTCTTCAGATAGATTCCTGATCAGCGCAATAAAGCAACAGGTGCAGAAAAGCACAAATATAAAGTAATTGATCATTTTTGTATTGTAGTGAACATTTGCATACTATTCTCCAGATGTGGCATCAAGGCTACAGGAAATTTCAGTCTTCACAATGCTTTAAAAACACAGAAATTATACTTTATACATGTTGGATGCACTTTTTTTTTTTTTTTTTTTGTAGTTGAGAATCCAAACATTACATTTATTTAAAAGCACATGGGGACACGACTTTGTCAAGAATCTTAATGCCTTGCCTTTTTTATATTTTTTTGGAACCTCAAAATTCACCACCGTTTTTGCATTTCAGAATGTGCAGGCATTAACTATCAAAGTAAATATTCTGTATTATCCACAGAGTAATGTAGGCTGATCATTTTGTATTCTGAAATAATTGTATTGTGGCTCAACATACCGCTCTCTTGAATGATCCTCCGGAGGTAGTCTGCGGTCAGGCTGTGCAGTGCTCGCTTGTGCGGCAGTCCCAGACGATGAGGAAACACCACGGACGTGTCCACAACTGTGCTGTGAAGAAGCTGAAAGAGGCACCGACTGCAATCATCCAAGTTACACGACGCACACGTATTGATTGACCAGGTACCCTAAGTTTTTTTTTCCCCCTCCTTCCCCAATCCAACTCACTTTGAGGGCACAGAGGTCACTCTCCAGGCTGTGGCCGATGAGAATAGTGTCCTTGTTGATGAAGCTCAGGAGCGTAGCTTGTACTTCATGCAGATTGGCACTGGCCCCCTTAACATCCTCCTCACTCACACCTGTAAACCTTAGTGGGGTGGAGATCAAACCAGAAAAACTAAATGCACTAAACAGATCAAGAGTGAATGCAATGTTTAACAGACATGCTCAAGCAAGTCCCGATTGCAATAATGCTGAATTAAAAATGCTCAAATGTGAATCTCTGACATCTCCGCTGGAATCTGCTGGAAACACAAACTGCTGCACGAGCGGCGGCACACTGGCCTGATATTAAACATGGTTGGCAGCAGCTGCATAAAAACAAATGTACAGAAAGCTCATATTTTCTCCGCGCCATGAGGGTCATGACATCCAGGCAGTCCAGCAACAATCTAAATAAAAGGAAGTTCACGGCTAATTTAATTTGTTGTAAGTGTAATTCCAATCAGGATTTATTACACATCTGCTGTAAAAGACAGCAATAGGCAGAAATAAGACCGGTTTATGGAAAATAAAATAAAATCATTCTTAAAGTACCATGAGTAGTGACCGCTTTAAAATAGAAAATCCCTTACCTGGTGTTGTAGTCAACGACCTCACAGTCAGGTCGCACAAAAGCATCATATATGACACGTAAACTGGAGTTGACAACAGTCACTCTAGCCAGTTCAAGACCTCGAGTTGTGTAACACTGAGGTGCCAGAGGAACAATGAGAAGGAAAAAAAAAAAAAAAAACCCAGCAGGGTCAATAATTGGAAAATGAGAAAGTCTATTCATATATTCGGGGAAATAGCTGCCGTTGCAATCAGTACTCACCATCTCGCAGTCCATGGCGTACACCCCAGGGCAGCAGCGCTCGGCTGGGCTCAGAGGCTGGGAGCTCACAAAGCCGGAGAGATCGACGGCGTCGTGAACGTGCAACTGCAGCCGGCACATTAACAGAGCCAATTAAAAATCACTACACCGAGCAAAGAGCTGGTGGCGAGAGACCGCACCGGCACAGGAGGTGAAAGAGACCTTGAATATGTGGCAGCCAGGCGTCCCAACCGCTCCTTCGCAGCAGCTGTAGTGAGACTCCACCCCACCTGGAACTAAAGCGGGAGAAAGAGAGAGAGCGCTCAGGAGCAGCTACCCAGCAGTACACTGAATAGGGCGACCGACAGCCGTTTGGATCTCCAGCCCAGAGTCACACATTGGCCCCCATCTTGCCTATACAATGCCCCTCTGGTCAAATAAACACTGTTTAGACTTTAATTTTTGTGAAGAAAAAAAAATAAAAAAATTTGACAGCTGGTAAGATCTGACATCCAAAGGTCCATGGTACATGGTCACCAGGGTCTCAACCATTTTGAGACATGCCTAAATGAGACAAGTTGGGAGGAATCAGGTGGTCCTGCTCAATGTGGAAGAGCAGCGGCTCAGCTCCGACGCTCTCCTGGATCACTGAAAGTAACTCCAGCAGCCCTGTGAAGAAACCTCATTTCCCTCCTCTTGGTGGTGTGGTTCACAGACCTCTGATTCTCCTAACAGGGTTTCCTTGTCTGAGGTGAGAAGATAGTCAAACTCCTCCTCAATGATTAGTGGATAGCCCAACCTGTATGGTATGAACCACAATGGTCTAAATGTCTTAAGAACAATTCACTCATTCTTTCTGTACTGATTTGGTAAAAAAAAAAATTACTTTTAATTGATAAATTATTAGATGAACATTAAAAAAATAATTTAATTTGAAAAATTCAATATCCCAATGAGACCCTAGTCTCATGTATTTTTTCCAGCACCAGTACACATATTACTCATTGTTAACTGGGCCCTGTTTGTCCCTACAAAAAAAAATAAATAAATTTAAAAAAAAATTCTCAATTGAACATTTATTTGTAGCCAGGTAAATAATGCAGCTCACCTTTCTTTTCAACAACTCTGCCGTAGTGGTAGTTGCACTCCTCCTTTCGGGTGTGTTTACCAGTCTGGCTCACAGAGAATGTAGCTCCACACCGGCAACAAATTCTCTTTAGAGCTGAAAATATACACCAGTTATAACACTGGAAGAGAATAGCAGAGAACCACAACTCACTGATGCACATGGGGAGCACAAGCTGGCCCAAACAGTCTGATCTAATAGAGCTGCTGAAGCTCCAGTGTATGGTAGTGAAAGGGTCTGCACAGCTGCAGACTGGTTGGGTGGCCCTGCTAATATGAGTAAGCAACAAAACGCATCAGAGCTGGACCATGGAGCAATGGAGGAAGGAGGTTTCATTTAAATCATGGGTACAGCTGATGGCATGTGTGTCACTTTCTTGGGGAAGACACGGCAACAAAATGGAAGGAAAACTGAATGAACCCTTGTGCACTGCAAAAATGGCCCAAGAATGGTTTGAGGAACACAAGCCAAGGTGTTGACTCAGCCTCCAAGTTTTCAACTGCACCTCTGTGGGATATGCTGGGAAAAACAGAGGCCAATCCATGGAGGTGCCACCTAGCAGTTTATAGAACTTAAAAGATCTGGTACAAACGCCCTTCAGAGAGCTAATGACTCAAAGTCCATGACTCAAAATGTCAGGGCAGTTTTGTTTGGCAAAGGAAGGGGGTCTCACTATTAGGTAAGTGGCCATAACATTAGGGATGACTAGTGTACAATAGTTTTAGAAATAAATAAATTCATTACAACACACAAAACTGACACTTTAGACTTACAGTCCGGACCACTTTTTTTCACATCTCCATACTGGATGGCACATCCAGCTTTGTGGGGATGCTTCATGGGATAGCTGTTCTCCTTGAGCATTTCTTCAGACAAAACATGCTCTTTCAGACTTTCATAGAGAGAAGAATCCCCTTCGGAACAAAAGACAAAGGTGTTTATCTGTGATCTTACTATGAGTGGCGTTGACCAGTCTATCATTTGCATGCCAAGAAGTAAACACGGGGACTGACCAAGCACATCCACTAGTGCAATATCGTATGGCGCTGCAAACAGCCAGTTTAATAAAATACTACGGTTCCACAATGAGAAACAATTGTTTAGGATATAACACAAAAAAAAAAAAAAAAAAAACTCAATCCTGTGTACGAGTGTGTGAGAGAAAGGGACCCTTACCAGCTCCATGTAAGGCACCAGAATCAAGTGCAATCTTGCCCTTTGATCGCTGCACACTCTTATCAGCTCCAGCTGAAAGATAGAATAGACAAACCACTTCCTCGCAGCACTTACACCATGAAGGACACCCCTTAGTAATCTGTAGCTTCAAGCACTAAAACAAGTTTTGATGCGGTGACCGTAATACCAGCAACTTCACAAAATTCAGCTGACGCGCGAGAGCGGCGGGGCTGACCTTTCACTGGAAGACTGCTCTGGCTCTTCAGACGTTTCAGTGAATTCACAGCCACACTCAGATACTTCAGTCTGTTAATGCTGCGATCGTACACCACCTTCTCCTCAACTAAAGCCTGCAACGGACAGTAATGCTGTGATCGTAATAGGACACAACGTCTTGATCAGAAGACATCTTATCCAGCAACAACAACTAGCAAACACTTCAATCCTTTAAGAAGCAAATCATTAACCTTCTTAGTTATGCTGCTGACCTTCTCAAATGCTTCCTGCACCGTGGCTGAGGTTTTTAAAAACTCTTCAACAAAGAGGTTGACGTAGCGTTGTCTGACATCATGAGGAACCTTGGCACCAACATCTGGCTTCACTTTTGCTTTGCGTTTGATGGGAAGTGGCTGTAAAAGCAATTGGAGATGCAGAAATTGTGGTTTTATGCCACGGCAAATCAGTTTGAGCCAGTTTGAGAAAACCACAAACGCACACTGAGGACATTGACGTTGACCAACATTTGATCAGTTTATCCGTGAGAAGAAGCAAACATGTGTGCCAAATGTAAAGAAATTCCTCTTAGTAGTCACACTAAGGACACTGTGATCTTGACCTTTGACCAACATGATCTAAACCAGCTCATCTTAAAAACTGAGTGAACATTTGTACCAAACTGGAATGGAATGTTCACAAACCAAGAGTACAGAAACACAAAAACATAATGGACGCTGAGTAAAATGGCTACTTTTCAACCATCACAGGCCCAAAATCCTATTTTTCACCTTTGCAGGCGTGAGCTGTGGTGGCTGCGGCAACGTGACGGGGCCGGGGAGCAGAGTTACGGGCACGGCGCAGGTGCCTTCAGGTAGGATGAAATGAACGTTGGGTGCCAGCTGCACCGTAGGGATTATTTTCACACACGCTAAAGCCAGAAATGAATGACATTTTTAGATATGAACTCAGACAGACCTGAGCATGCGTTTAACCGGTAACCTCTCATGTGGTCACAAGCCCACTTTGGGACCATAAGTGCTCCTACCATTCTTTATGGGAGCAGCTTGAGGAGCGGAAAGTGGCGGTTTTCTGTTCATGTTTGCGGTCTGGTATAGTTTTTCCACGGCAGTCACCAAAGATGCTGGTCTCTGGCACAGCTGCCCTCTAGGGAGCACTGAGGGTAGCTGAGAAGCTCCACCTCGATATGGAATGATCACCTGCGCTTTGGGTTTGCTGCTTGCACCCTGGTTTACAAGCGGAGGCAAGCAAAACAAGGACTAGTCAAGATTTCACATCGTAAACCCAAATTTCAAATACTGACATTAGATTGATGAGCTCACCTCAAATTTCGCGACATGTGCAACACGCTTTTTCTGTGCGTTGACCAAGTTGGATTTGGTCTCCGTCCCCACAGTAGACGTAGACTGTTCTTCTACAGAGTCAAGATCAACCTTCATGCAAAAACATGCACATCAAACACAAAAAGTAAAACCTGCAACCTACCTTGCTTCTGAGAATTGGTGGGTGAACGAAACATACCATAGGAGCATCTTGTAGGCTGGGATCTTCATCTTTGTTGGCCTCCATGAAGATGTTGTAGCACTCTTCCATCGGGTCTGTTTCAGACAACTCCAAGTCTGAGTAGCGGAGCTCATTCTCAGAGCTGGAATCAGCCTGGTTCTCCGGCAGCTCCGGCTTTGTCACAGTGGGGTCTTGCCCACAATGCTCAACACATGGGTCAGCAGACAATGGAGCCGACAGAGTCGGACACTGGGTGAAGCTTGCTGCATTTTCCAGTTGCCCAGCACTTAGACACACTGCTCCAGAAACCTGGGTGGTTGACGGACTTTGCAGATTCTGCCCAAGCTCAGCAACTGGAACATTCTGTGAAGGGTGTAGATGCATCGGACCTAAACACCCACCCTGCAGACCAACCTGATTATTGCCCATTAAGGCACTCAAACGTGCTGGAGTAGTGGAGGAGTGGACTGTTGGCTGGGCTTGGCCTGAGGGGTCCGCTTTTTCAAAAGAAACCACAGTAGGCAACTCCGTGTCCCCTGAAGATAACTCCTGATGAGCAGAAAGAAAACCGGCCTTAACGTTCCAATCGGCAACCAAGTCATCGCTGTTCATCACAGCAGGATCTGCTCTGTTCATGCAACTAATTCTCTCACTCTCATTCCTCATGTTGTCCAGGCAAACTGCGATATCATCCACAACAGTCTCAATACTGCCGTGGCTTTCATCAATTTGCTGCGAACTCATTAGCAAGGGTCTGGTAGGAAGGTCAGCAGCCCTTTTTGGAGATGGTACTTTCTCTGGGACCTTCTCAGCTGAAGTAGTTATTTCGGTCTCCTTCTTCTGGGATTGAGCTACTGTAATCTTGGAATTACAGAGTGTTAGGTTCTTTGAGTTTTCCAGTGCAGAGCTGGTGAGCTTCTTTTGGGTGCTCTTACCTCCTGACACTTTTACTGCATCTTTGGAGGGGACCAGTTTAGAAGAAACGGTCCTACACCTTGTTTCTCTTGGGACATGGTTTTTGGATTCACATGTCAAAGTAACCTTACACTGTTTTGATGGTTTTACACACTTCGGGTCTTCCTCCAACGATGGAATGTCAATGATGAGCGCTCCATCATCAGAGTCTTCAGATTCATGAAGAGGTGCAATAAGAGGACCACAACTATTGTCTTCAGTTTTTTTAACACCCGGCTCCAAAGTAGTTTCACATTCTTGATGAGCCTTGTCGGATTTTGGCTGATTGCTACACCGCAAGTCAGCTGAAAAATTGGAGTACGGGTCATATTCCAAGTCCGTCCTCGGCCTGGAGAGGTCCAGCACATACTTGGAATTAAAGTCCTTCCCAGCTTTGTTAATACTGTACTTGGACTGATATTTATCGGAGTACGTGGGAACAGAATCCACTTGGGCTGTGTGGTAACGGGACAGTTTCTTTTGTTCCTTCTCTACTTCACACTTGACTGTTTCAATTTGCTTGTTGATCCTCTCCAGCTCCAGATAGCAAGAGTCCTTCTCCCCCTTGCTGGATTGCCCTCCATTGAGGACAGATGCAATGGGTTTTGTAAACCCTAATGGAATCAGAACACAAAAACCAAGAGATTGCTTGGACACGTTAAAAAGGCTCATGATGTTATGAGTACATGGTTTTATGGTCAAAAAGGTTACATATAAATAAAATGATTGATGTGGGGATACACAAGGTCAGAGAAAATCAAGTTTTCATGCCAGTCCAACTAAAACCAGACTTAAAACTGTAAACTAAATCGAAAGACAATAGTGAAAGTGAAGTGATTGTGAAACACTGCAGCAAAGCTCACCGTGCACACGGCTAAATGCAGAGGACACATTTTGCTATCACCCCTGGTGAGCAGTGGGCAGCCATGACAGGCACACGGGGAGCAGTGAGTGGGGACGGTGCTTTGCTCAGTGGCACCTTGGCGGATGGGGATTCGAACCAGCAACCTTCCGACTATGGCGCTTCCTTAACAGCAGTTAAGCAGCCACCACTGCCCCTAAATCAATAGTCAAGATTGACCTAGATGCTATGTGCATTCTCCAGGATCTGACCCAGAAGCCATTGGAGAACACTGCAATGTAAAACATTGCACACGCAATGGTGGCCTAGCGGTTAAGGAGGCGGCCCCTGTAATCAGAAGGTTGCCGGTTCTGATCCGCCAAGGTGCCACTGAGCAAAGCACAGTCCTCACACACTGCTCACCGGGCGCCTGTCATGGCTGCTCAATAAGAGTTATGGTTAAAAGCAGAGGACACATTTCATTGTTTCACAATGACAATCACTTCACTTTCACAATTTACAGAACAATAAATCGTTTCAGACTCCACGTTAGGTAGTTGTTTTAACTCCTTTTTGGCCTGTTAGTTTATAGTACAATTATAAAATTTAAAAAAAAAAAAAAAAAAAAAAAACAAATGAGCACTGGCCAGCCAATAAATCGCCTTCCTTCCTTCCTGCCCATGCGTATAATGGGACGCGGACCATAAGCGTGGAAATAAGCTGCGTGTTTACATTTACAGCATTTACCAGACGCCCTTATCCAGAGCGACTTACAATCAGTAGTTACAGGGACAGTCCCCCCTGGAGCAACTTAGGGTTAAGTGTCTTGCTCAGGGACACAATGGTAGTAAGTGGGGTCTTCTGATTCACAGGCGAGTGTGTTACCCACTAGGCTACTACAACCCTTAAGCATCACGTTACGCATCATGTCGGGGAGCCACGGGAAGCGAGCGGACCGGCCTACCTTGCGCGCTCGGCGGCGGCTCGGCCGCGTCCTGCCCGTGGCGGTACTGGCAGAAGGGCCGGTCGCAGCGGCCGCGCTGGCGGAGCGGGCAGTCGAGCTGCGAGAAGAGCGCGGCGGAGGGCAGCATCCCGGGTGGGCGTGGCGGCGCGTCCACGCGGTTTATTATAGCGCCGAACGTCCGCGTCTGCTGCCGCGCTCACGTGACGTTGCGCTCGCGTGGCGATTAATTAGCGCAATTAATTCCGAATTGACTGGGGGGGGGGGGCTTCCTAGACACGATTAAGGCGGGGCTTTTATGGTGGGTATTAAACTTTACCTTAAGGTAGGAAGAAATAACAGAAAGAGGTTGTAAATTCCCGCATTTACTGCTACAGACACCAAGAAATTAGAAAATGTTGCTAAGAATAGTTTTTTTTTACATTATTTTTTATTTTTTGTTCAATATACATTTTACCTAATAAACATTTAACCTCACTTTATTAAATATATATGTTTTGTCATTTGTGCCATTATTATAGGTATAATAGATATTATTTAAATGCTGAACCAATAAAGTTCTAAGACGCAAACAACTGCCCATCAGCCAATAATTCAATTTCCTTCCCATGCATTTATAATGGGATATAGACAATAGGATTAAATATTCTATAACTAAACCGTGCATGGAAATTCATTGATGTAATCCCAGCTACTGGCACTGACTTCTGGGGTTTCCAAGGCTATCTTGGGTAATATTCCAAATTAAAGTGATTGCATTGGCTTTTGTCGGTGATGGTGACGTGGCCTTAACAGCACTGTGCCGTGGCTGACAGACCCTCTCTGAGGAATATTCTGTCATTACTGTCCTACTGAGGGAGACCTTGCATATAGTTCTAAGTTAATTAAGTTCAAAGGCATCTGTGGTTTTCAGTGCACTTTCAGGAAGATATAAATTAAGTTCATTTTAGTTTAGTTACAGTTTGTTACAAATGAAAAAAACTTGCACACAAACAGAATGAACAAATAGTTTTCTTACAGGATAATCCACTGCGGCGAGGCAGTGACGTGATTATATATTTCGCGTTATATATTTCAGTTGCATGAAATCGTTCATCATGTCAGTGTTGTCTTGTGGTAATGGTGGATGCATGCAGGCACGTATTCACGTGCCCTTACTGCACCAGATCGCCCCGAGGTAACCAGCTTTGAGAAATTCACTGACAAGCCAACCCCAAGGGATGTTGCTGGTAGGTAATAACAGTAAAAAAAAAAAAAAAGAGTTAAATTCCCTCAAAAAATTTGAATGCAAACAAGGTAACTCAAACTAAGACTACAATTCCCTCTACTCATCTCACATTGCCAATCCTTCTTGCTCATGCTGATTCCTTCTCTTCAACGTTAGAAGGATTTGGCAATTTTTAACCAACACAGGCCACCCATATCTCTCAGCATATTAGGAAAGCATTCATCTGGACCACATCCGCTGATCAAGCTTGGGGAAAGGATGTCAACCAGTGTGTGGCAGTTCAAACCGGAGATTATCTCATTTTTGGAGCTGCTTGAGAAAGCCGACTATTTTCCTGAGCTGAGTGACTCCTGAGCTGAGATTGGCTTTGTGATTTCGCTTTTGCTGTGGACGTACTTACACGAGAATGAGACGAATGTGAAACTACAAGGTAAAGACCAGTCTGTGCATTGAAATGTACACAAATGTCAGAGCCTTCAAAACCAAGCCTGCTTCATTCTCAAAGCAAATGTCAAACAAATAATTTGCTTATTTCCCCAAAGAGATGTGTGAAAAAATACAGGAAATCTCTGGACAACCGGCATGCAGAATTCTGCCGTTGGTGCTCTGGTTTCAAGCATTGAAATATTCAAACAAAATGAGTTGGAACAACTATCTTAAAGGCGAAACTCAGTTTTCTTAAACTGGACATGTTTTAGGCTTCATTAAGATCAGGCAAATTCCCAAACATCCAGAAGATGGCTCAGAGGATGCTGGCGGTGTTTGGCTCTTGGGAGCTAGACTAGTCTCCCAGTTCCTGCAAAACGTCCCTACAGCATGATGCTGCCACTACCATGCTTCACTGTAGGGATGGTATTGGCCTGATGATGAGCGGTGCCTGGTTTGCAGGTTTGGTCACATCACAATGACAAGCACTTCACTTTCACTTTAAATTATCTGCGCTCCTTCACGCATACAAAAAGTTAGACCCATAGTAAACCATAGTAAGTTTAAGTGTGTGAGTTCAGTGAATGTAATTGAACATCTGTCATAATTCAGGCCATAAACAGTCTACAATTAAGCATTTTACACCCAGCTGTGAAAGTCAGGCCTTCTTCGGGGCATTCCGAACCTCCCCATAATTTATTTGGCCTTGCTGGTCTTATCTCGGTTCTTCCCATACCTCCCAAGCCTTGGTTGGCCTTCGACCTTCACAGAGTCTCCTGCAGGAGTGCATGTGAGTGCATGATCTCACTGAAAGGGCATATAAAGTTCAGACTGTAACTGTGTGAAGGGTCACACCTTGCACAGACTGCAAAGGCCCACAAACATACAATGTGGTTCAAAAATATACTATAGTCTGTTCATTGTTTAATAAATTAGCAAAAACCTCAAATAAAGGTTTTTCATTTTTACATTATGGTGTGTTGTGTATAGAATTCTGACAAATTTAATCAATTTTGGAATAAGGCTGGTGGTGTGCTGTAAATGCATGGAGATGGAAGTAAATGAACTTTTAGGGAAGCAATCACTGATACACCAAATGGAATACACTTGAAATTGAATGTTCATCCAATCATTTTCTTCTCCTTTAACCACGTTCCTGGTTCTGTCCTTAAGGGGTGCAGATCTGGGGGTAACGCTGACCTCTGGTCAGGTACAGTAAATTGACCCGTGCCGAGGGATTTCACCCGTAGCTCCCAATCGTAAACAAAGTCCCGGTAATGGACACTGGCACTGGTCTGGAGGCCAGTGAAAGTGGGGTGAGAGAGAGCGGCAAAAAGCTGAGAAACGAAGCAGAATGACAGGATGGGGATGAACGAGCGAGGAAAGGCAGAGAGACGGGGGCGGATGCTTCTCTCCCTTCGGTCGACTTATCTTTGACAGCCTCTCTCTCGAGAGAGAGAGAGAGAGAGAGAGAGAGAGAAAGAGCTGTGGAGGGGGGTGTTTGTGTGTGTATGTGAAGCAGAGAGGTGGAGTGGTGCTGCTGGGTTTTTTTTTAAACCCAGTGAACATTAAGCACTAACACTGTGTGGGGGCAGGAGTGTCCACCTCTGTCACTCATGACCGCTCGCCGTATGCTTTTTTTTTTTTTTTGGTCTTTGTTCCTTGCTGGCGATACTGCTGGCCCTGAGGAATTAACAAGCAGGGTGAGATCAATTAGAACCTGGATTAAGTCTGGTTGCATTTTCTTGCCTGCGGGGGAACTAGCTGCCACCTTATTGTCATGGAAACCAACAAGGCCAGACCTACAGGGTGCTGCTGGAAATGTTGTAAGGCTCTGCTTACCTCCCCGCACCAGTGTTGTAGGGCGATGTGGTAATGAAGATGGAAGTGGATGATTGGCCCATAAAGGCGCGGGCTGCGATCTGGTCAGCAGCAGGGATTAGATGGGAACCATCCTCCACAATACAAGCATCTCGAGAGATGTGTGAGGATCACATCTCTCGAGTGTAAATACCAATTATTGTCCCTTCAGCTCCATTACGTAAGGTTGGTTCTGCCAGATACCATTCTGTGCTACCAAACAACTTTCTTTTTCTAGTAGACCATAGCAGCACACATTTTAAACTGATTAGACAAAATAAATTGTCCCATTTCCAGTACTTAGGCCTCGAGCGGTCACCAAGATGCACCTTGTAAACGGGTGACGCCACCATCACCACGCTGAGCTTTCAAAGAGCACACTGCCTCAGGGCTGCCCATGAAGAAAGTGTTAATGACGGAGTTACCCGTCCACACGCCTGCATGTCACCCACAGGGCCGCGTTCACAGCCACCGGCCCGGAGCCCCTGGTGGCCGTGCTTATGTGTCTCGAGGCCGGAAGGGAGGCACAGAAATAGGGAGCGGAATGGAAGGGCGGCCATCTGAGCAGTCGCCGGGAGTTGGGTGTGTGTGTGTGTGTGTGTGTTTATGTGTGTGTGTAAGGAGAGACAAGCAGAGCAAACGCTGTGGGGAGAGAGGGGGCCTTTGTTAGGCCACAGAGCGTGACCGGCAGCCTCTCGGCGAACACACAGCATGCTGGCGATTTGGGAGGCCATGGTGACATTTCACTCAACAGAAATCCATTCGCGTTACAATGGAAACAAACACACTTACGCTGCCAAATAACAGCACACGTCCACGGCGCCTGCACACGCATGTCCACTCACAGTCATTACATTGGGGCTTTCGTTAAAAATGGCTAAATAAAATGAAGGGTGACTTGGACTGTATGTATGCATGGGTGTGTCTGGGAAGGAAAAGACTGAAATTAAAAACCTTTCAGCTCAATCACGACCCTTCCCTCAGCCTTTATTGTTCGTACATGAATGGTCTTAATTCAACCCAGAATGCCCCACGCTGTATACAGGATCTGCAGGAGGTGGCCATGAACCAGCCCAGATGCTGGAACTGTGTGTGTGTGTATAGGTGGTGCTATTCATTGGCCAATCAGGCCATCGACTACAGAACAAGAAGGATATGGATGGAGGGGGTTGGGGCTCCAGACCTAATGAACCCATCAGTATTCAGAAAGCGTCGCCGCGCCAAGTTGTAGACTACAGCAAACGACATGAACTCGACTGCTCCTCAGTCTCAGCAGTCTGAGCACACGCTTTGCACATAATGCGCACGGGCATACAGAGGTAATCGATGGCTGAGGGAGGCCAGGTCGGTGGTCAGATGTATGCGCCGCTACGTGCATCAGGGCCAGAACAGCCAACAAGGGCGCTCACCTCCTAGCACCCATTCATCCGCGTTCCAGCAAGGAGCGGTGAAGAGCAAGCGCTGACATCTGAGCGATCTGGAAACACAAGGCCTCACCGTGTCTGCACCATTCCAGCACATCTTTTAAT
Source organism: Denticeps clupeoides (assembly GCF_900700375.1). Classification (NCBI taxonomy): domain Eukaryota; kingdom Metazoa; phylum Chordata; class Actinopteri; order Clupeiformes; family Denticipitidae; genus Denticeps; species Denticeps clupeoides. The sequence continues at coordinate 7,464,656 of NC_041710.1, read as the reverse complement.
AAACACACAGACAGCTTTTACATAATATGCACAGCTCTCTGCTTCGCTGTGGTGCCATCTAGTGCTGGAAGTGGTACAGTCACCCCTATGACCTTAGTGTAAAAACATGACATGAGCACAACTCAGCACAGATATTCCACTTTGTCTGTCGCATGTATAGTGTCATGAGGCACAACACAAGCGTGAATTACAAAAGCCTGGTAATGTCAGAAATGACAAATCTCATTCAATTATAGCAAACGTTCCAAGAGATCACAGATGCACTAAATATGATTTATTTTGGCAGCAATAAAAAGGCTTCTTCCTGTTTGCAAAAGACCACGCATTTGTCATTGTGTCATTGTCTGCGGTTCAAAAAACACTTCTTCCTGGAAAACGTAGGTCCAGCAGATGCTGCTGATGACCCAGACAGTCCGAACTGAGTCTGTGCCGCAGCCTACAGGTGTGCAGCTCCATAGGAGGTCTTGACCTGGAAGTTGAGGCCGGTGGTCCACCAACTAGCGCTTCACTGACCAGTGCTGAAGGCTTTGAGCAGTAGGTCTGCGGCCAACCCTGGGGAGATGTCTCCTCTGGTCACCCTGCTCTCCAGCACAGGCAGCTGGGATCGAACGGCAGGATGCTCCTTGAAATGCCTGAGGGCATTCTCTTGGATCAGGTTCCACATCCAGACCCTCTGCTGGCTGCATCTGCGCAACTGCAGCTCCCCGCTGTGGAGTCCCGAGTCCCGAAACGCCAGCATGGTTTCCCAGAGCTCAGCTACCCCCTCGCCTGTCTGAGATGACACGCGCATCACCTGAACAAAAACCAGAGAGCAGGAAGAGGAGAAAAGGTTATACAGGTATACAATTCTCACAATAAGTTGGGGATATTGTGAGAGACTGGATGTTTTACTTTTTGGGAAAGGGAGGCAATTGTATTGGGGTGATAGACACACCTCATTATGTGTTTTCCATGGAATGGTACAGGTGTGCCTTATATTGGGGCCAATACCAAGAGACAAACCTTCTCAATGTGGCATCAAAAAAAAGTCATTCCAAGTTCAACGTTCAAACAGCCACGAACACACAACGTCACTTAACGGACGAGCAGCATCACCTGGCCATGGCGCGCCTTCAGGTGGGTGGCAGGCAGTCAGATGTTGCTCGTGAACTTGGTGTGTCTCAGTGCCATCAGCAGACGTGCATCAAGACACAGAACTACTGGCAGAGTTCATGATGGGGTGTAGTAGTAGCCTAGTGGGTAACACACTTGCCTATGAACCAGAAGACCCAGGTTCAAATCCCACTTACTACCATCGTGTCCCTGAGCAAGACACTTAACCCTGAGTGTCTCCAGGGGGGGACGACTGTCCCTGTAACTACTGATTGTAAGTTGCAGTAGACTGTCGCAGGTAACTCCACTGACACCAAGACACCGCTGTGAACGTTTGCAGTGGGCACAAGACCATGTGACCTGGACAATGCAGCGGTGGTCTACCGTCCAGTTCACATACAGAAAAAGCCCTCATATAAATAACAATAACTTATTGTGAGTAGTGTATTTTAAAGGGATATTGCATTTAGTCTTTTCTCACTGATTGGGTGAATTTTTTTTTTTAATCCTTCAAAAATAGGGCACGACACCAGAATTCTTATTGGGACACTTCTTTATATAGTGATGTCTAATTATGAAATTTGTACCCTTGGTTTCCAAGATTTTGACTTTTTCCTGAGGAGTTTCAGGGCACTCGTGTACTCTGCCTGAATCCTACGGGCAGGAACCAGGAGGTCACCGTCTGACTTCGTAACCACCACCAGATCGGCCATTTCAATTATGCCCCGTTTGATCCCCTGTCAGCACAGAGACAGAAAGCACAGTCAGTGTTACAATTAATACCTAAGGTCATCATCAAACCATAGATACGGTATGTTCTCCAACAAGAATTATTTTATCCTTGCCAAAAGCATTGATAGTTTTTACCATCTACCTGATACAGTCTGTGATTGAAAGCTTCACAATAAGTTTTTGACAAAAGGTTTGTCAACCTGCTGGAGGTTTTTGAAGTTTAATCAAGTTCATACCTCTCACGTAAAAATCACATCAACCCAGATATGATGTGGCTGAAGCACTTCTAACAACTCTAAGACTTAATTTCTAAGGCTTATTGTAAATTAAATATATACATTGTAATATTATACAGGTTAAATAATATCTGGTTCATAACTGTGTTCCACTGATGAATGGTGAAGAGGTTGCTGTCGAACTGCACAGCAGAGAATGCATTATGGTCTGTGATGGTACACCTTTAAAGTGGAGGTGAAATGTAAAAAACTCTTAAAAAGTTATTTTAGTCACCCCAGATCACTCTATACTATTTTCTGAAAATGTGACTTTTTAAAATATATAATGTGCATTTGTCATGTGGGACTAATTATTTTCTAAAACAACTCCTGAAGCTTCAGACCAACCTGGAGTTCATCGCCCCCTGCTGGTGGGATGAGTAACACAAACATGTCCACCATGTCAGCCACTGCAAACTCGGACTGACCAACACCTGAACAGGACACAAAGGTTGGTCTTCTACTCTATGCCCACGTGAAGAAGCCACACACACACGATCTATAGAATTCTGTAATCAATTATGTGTCAGAAACACTCAAATGCTCACATACGTAATCCATTGCCAATACCTGTTTACATCAAGGTTCACAAGGATAAATGTCTCTTTATAAACTGGTTTTCTGAAACAGTATGATGAGTCTCTTACCAACTGTTTCAACCAGCACTATGTCATATCCCGCTCCTTCACACAAAACAATGGCCTCGTTTGTGGTCCTTGTGACCCCTCCAAGGGTCCCGGAGGTTGGGCTTGGACGAATAAAAGCGTTCATGTCCCTGGAAAGTTCCGTCATGCGAGTTTTGTCTCCCATCAATGAACCTGAAGTGATAAGAGGTAACAGGAAGTGTATATAGTAACTACTCACTTTGTTCGTTTGATGAAGTAATTACTGTAAAAAATAAAATAGAGATGCCCTGCATCATTTAATGTGTTCACCACAGTGTAGCATCCACTCATCTTTAGACAACAGCTTGTAAACATCTGGGAACTGAGGAAACTAGATGCTGGATTTTTGGGAAATGATCCCATGGTCTTTAGTTCAATTTCAAAAACAAATATCAAATTTTGCTCTGGCCAACTCCAGAATAATTTCCCACTTTGCCCCAGTCCATGATAATTGAACCTTGGCCAAGAGAAGATGGCAGCATTTCTGGATCAAGTTCACATATTTTTTTTTTTTTTTGCAGTGCTGCAGATGCTGCAGTTGTCCCTGAGGACCTGAAGATGAGTGGCATCCAATATTGATTTTGCCCAGATTCCCATAATATTTGATATTGTGATACTGTGTACTGTTGATGATGAGATATTCAAACCCTTCGTGATTTTTCTTGCTCCTTTTTTACATCGATGTTAGTAAACTGTTCTTAATGAATCTACTTCATTGCAAAATGTTACATTTTATGCAACTGCTCTTCTAGATTCTGTATAATACACATTAATCACTTACCCTTTTAAGAAACTATGACTAGGGGACCTGCATTTTTCCACCTCGCATCAACAAAAAAACATGTCTGAAGTCAGTGGTGCAGTATTTTAATGTTATTTAAGTGTTTTAGAAATGTGCAATACAAAAGGCCCTTTTTTAAAATGCCATTAAACCAGGGACCAGGATTAAGTGCAACAGCAAGAACACAGCAGAACCAAGTGTTTCAACCCAAATTCTAAAAAAAAAAAAATGCTGCTTACAGTAACATATTGGGTTTCCCAATACCTTTTCTTGTAAAGGAATTTTACAATCTTCGTTTATGTTCCCTTTATGTACAAAAACAAGAGGTATGTTTCAGGCATTTCCTAAGCATGGTCTCACGTGGACTACTACTCCTCATCCAAGTCCATTAAATTCATCCAATCAGCTCCCGGTTGTTCTGTGCAACATTTTGTCCCTGTGCCCAATTTCTTGACCTCCTTGAATTAAGGCCTAGTCACTATTGGCCATATTGTCCCCACTAGTTCCTGGTTTGTTCTGAGTTGTGTCTTATGGACACAAAAATACTGAAGAAAACCTTGAAATGTCCACCAGCTCCACATCCCACTCCCCGCTCACGGTCACCTCCCACTTTGATGTGCTCTGATTGAAAATCCTGATTGACATTGCACAGATTTTTGGGGCAGCTTCTCACCTCCAGTTGTGCAGGATGATGGGTCAACAGCGAGAACAGACACTTTGTGCCCTTTTCCAGTAAGCATCTTGCCCACAACCTCGATGAAGGATGACTTTCCTGCCCCAGGGGGACCTGAGAGTCCTGCAATCACATAGGACAACCATTTCAAGATGTGTCATAAACATTTATTTCACCCCTACATACTGGATTATATGCACAGCTCTAGGGATGGGCACTGAAAAACAGTATTAAATGGGCCCTGTGGCAAAATGTTTAAAGAGAGGCAAACCGATATATTCCGATGTTGTTGGTACTGGAAGAATGAAGAAATTAGAATGAAGAAAAAGACAATAACCTATGGTGCATTTTCACTATTTGTTTGAAAACTGAATAGCACAAGCAGCTCAGACACTGGTCTTATTGACAAGGATGAGTAGTCATTATTAATGCCATCAGAGAGGCACAACACATACTGTACAGCTGTATCCTGAGTTTTATTACTCAGTAATAATTTAACATTTAAAGGTTTTCTTCAGTATTTTTGTGTCCATAAGACACAACACAGAACAAACCAGGAACTAGTGGGGACACTTAGTCTACTGTGCACTACATATCTATATAAAAATATTATATAAAAAACAATTTGGTATCATGCTATATCATTTATGTCATTTGATGTTCACTATAAAACACATCTTCCTCCTCTCCCTCTGTGAAACTTCCTAACCTGAGGTATGTAGATCAGATGGCTTTGTTAGGCTTTGATTCTGTATTGCCAAATTTAGAAAATCCACTCGTCCTTCAGAACTATAGATTTAAGAAGGTTTTACAGCCACAGATCATCATGCTGGGTTACAATGCATATAAAATACTGATATTTATTGTAGATTACTATCCAGCCTAAACATTTTATTAATTTCAACTTGCATTAACTGCTCAATTCAGGTTTATTCTCAAACCTGATTTTATTGGTAGGCCATAGAGACAGTGATATGTACAAAATATATCCAAATATCATATAGTTCAATACTTTGAGGCTGAAAATCAATATATGACATATTTCAATATTTTCTATTAAGTGTAATCCAGTCAAAAGAAAAGTGAAGTGATTGTCATTGTGAAACACTGCAGCACAGCACACGGTGACAGTACAAAATGTGTCCTCTGCATTTAACCCATCACCCTTGGTGAGCAGTGGGCAGCCTTTTTGTGCCCTCTTCTGCCTGTACAGCACATTGGTGCAGTGGAACTGCTGTTAAAGTGCTTTAGAAATAAAGTTGACATGACTACACGGGCAGCAATGCACTGACCAACTCTGAAGGCCGCTGGCTGCCCTTTGTCCTGCTCCTGCCGGTACGCCAGCACCCTCTGAAGCAGCGCCTGGGCCAGCTCCTTCTTCCTGGGATGCAGAGTCTCCACCAGAGTTATTGACTCGGCCAAAGAAGCCCTCTGGCCGCCCACAAGGCCATCATAGAGCCTGTCTAAAACACGCTTCTCCCTGTCCGTCAGGTCCACAGCGCGGCGGCTAATGACAGTTTCCGCTGAGAAGTCTCTGTCGTTCATCTGGGTCGGACGGCACGGGCCACAACGGAGCCCCATGGTGACAGTGGCGGCGCGTCGTCCTCTCCATGTCCGGCTGCGGTCCAGGGTGGGCAGGGGACGTTCCATGAACGAGAAAAGCCTAAAGGAGCCCATGCTGAGGCGCAGCGTGGCTCCCGAGTCGACGCTGAAAAGTCAAAGGGGGGGTTTAAACAGCGTCAGTCTGGCCCGCACGGCAACGTTACGAACACTCAGGCTCCCACGATACTGTTTACTCGCGGTGCTGCCATCGTACGAGAGAAATGATGGGCGTGCGGGGCGTCCTTACCACGTCTCGCAAGAAGCCAAAGCCTAGTGCAGACAGTCCGCCGACACAAACGCTGACACCTCGGAGCCCAAAAGCACGGCGCTTATTCAAAATTCGGGGTTGCCTGCGGGCGACGAGGCGTTTCTGCAGGCAACCTTGAACAGGTTCGACGTGACTCGACAGGCGACATTTTCCGGGCTTCATTCACTCGCTGAGGTCAAAATAAAAGTCCTGCCGTTGGGAGAATTTGTTGGGTTTCGGCCCAATTTTGTTTTATTTCTGATGTTTTTGATTCTTCAGGTTTGTGCAAAAGTGTGTGTTAAGTACATCGATGCAAATATCTGTTTTCACAATTTACTTTTGCGACGACACACCTTATTTTGAAAAGACCTGCCGCTCTTTCTGCGTTCGACAATCCGAATGAAACCGGAAGTGTCGTTGTGAAGTGGCAAATTCAAACTCTTTCAACAGACTAGCGTAGCGACACAAACGTCAGAGCTCTGCTGCTAACAAAACCTGTGAAGAGTCTTTTTTGCTCTGTGTTATTTTAATGTTTTTTTTATTTTACTCATTCTCTTTTAGCTGAAAACGCAGAAAAGGTAACTCATATTCTTTTGCCACGGAGATGTGTTACGACGTATTTGGTTACAAAATGCACAAATGTGTATTTTTTCAGTGCTGAGAGCCTGGTTGTGTTTCTGTAGTTCATTCCACTGCTTTTAATAATGATTTATATATTTAGCTTTATGGCAAAGACCCCAAAGTGCCAACTGGATACGTTGTTTGATGCAATTTTATCTAAAACGCCTCACGTTATTGTTTTCACAGATTCGAATCAGAAGAATGCCATCAGACAGCGAGACTGAGCTGTTAAAGTATTATGAGGTGTATGAAACTATTGGATCAGGTAAGAACATCTGCGACCCCAAAAAATGGTGTGTGATGTAACCTGTCTATTTAACAAAAAATCTACTTTTTTAACCTTTCCTTGAAGGTGGGTTTGCGAAAGTTAAGCTTGGCCGCCATATCTTGACCGGAGAGAAAGTGGCCATTAAAATTATGGTGAAGAAAGACCTTGGGGTAGGTGCCAAAACACACCACCAAATTGTAATTTAGCACAGATCTGTACGGACTCGAACCTGCTGTGGACTTTGTGACCGGCTGTTGTGTGCTTATGAAATATTATATTTGGTAATCTGCTCAATTTTTTTTTACCACTCCTTGTGTGTGCGGTCTAGGATGACCTGCCCCGTGTGAAGACCGAAATTGAGGCCATGAAGAATCTGAGCCATCAGCACGTGTGTCGTCTCTATCACGTCATTGAGACCCACAGCAAAATCTACATGGTGCTGGAGGTATGTGCTTATATTTCTGTTCTTCTTTTCAACAGAAAACGAACTACGGAAATCATAGAGACTCCATTATTCATTGAAATACAGCCTTATCACAATACTGTCAATTCAGTGATATTTCGTGAGTTCTGAAGAAGAATAAAATCCATGAAAGTATAATTCCTAAAAAAAAAAAAAAAACAGATTTTGATTAGAAATCCCAACATTTCTAGTGAATAATATCACTGCGCTCCCGAGGAAATCCTTCCTTTGTTCTTCTACTATTCTTATATACTGCAGGGTTCCTACATCATTAAAAAACTGGAAAAGTCATAGAATTTGCAAAGATAATCTTCCAGGCCTTGAAAAAGTTTTGGAATACAAAATATTTTTTTCTGGAAAATCTGATAGACACATGAATGAATTGCGAAGTAGACGGTTCCTGTAAGGCTGCGCAAGAAATGTTTCTATACGTTTACAACTACAACATTTAAAACTAGCGCAGCTCTATAGTATCTTTCCTGGCTTTTTGTAGTGAACCACGTCACGTCTCTTTTTCAGCCATGTATCTCCCTTTAATAGAGTCTTTTTTATGCCGGAACATGATGGAGTTCATTTTACTTGGGCTTGGGCTGCGTGAACTTTGAGGAAGGAAAGTCATTTAAGTTAAGCTTTTCATGGTTGTCATAAGTTTAGTTTTCTGGTAAATTAGACTTTTTGTGTTCTTTCTTTCACATTTGCGCGTAAATTTCAGAGCACACATGGTCATGAAAAATGTCCTTAGAGTGACTGAAAAGTCATGGAAAATCTTTTGTAATAATGTGTAAGAACCCTGATGCTGGATGTCGGCCTAACTCGTAATTTTGCCACATGTCTTAATAATATTACTACTTTAAGAAGCAGACAATATTTTTATGTTGCTATTTTCTACCTTTCTTGTACCCATCACAGTACTGTCCAGGCGGGGAGCTTTTTGATTACATCATTGCCAAGGACCGTCTGTCTGAGGAAGAGACCCGCATGTTCTTCAGACAGATCGTCTCTGCCCTGGCGTATGTGCACAGCCAGGGTTATGCCCACAGGGATCTTAAACCAGTGAGTGAGCAGCTAAACATTATCTCGGCGGTCTGAGCTCTGGCGTCTCACCTTTCTGTGGGCTTTTAGGAAAACCTGCTGATTGATGAGGACCACAACCTAAAGCTGATTGACTTTGGCCTCTGTGCCAAACCTAAGGTACTTCACATCTATACATCGATTTTATGCAGAGATCTACTGCACTTTCTTCTTAACTGCTCCTCTTTGACTGTTTCTAATTTCTCATGGTGGGATGTTAATGAAGTTCTGGTTTTTAGGGGGGACTGAATTATGAGTTGATGACATGCTGTGGAAGTCCTGCCTACGCCGCTCCTGAACTTATTCAGGGCAAAGCATACATTGGTTCAGAGGTGAGTATTTGTAGGTTGCACTAAATAGGGATCTATTGCACTAGTCATGCCCTTGGGATGAGTGTCACACAACCAGAAATTCTTCCAGCTTCTTCAGGGTTGCTGTAGGTCTGTAGTCAGCCTCTTTTACCTCTTTTGTCTTATATTGTACACCAGCGAGTCTTAAAATCAGTAGTTACAGAGACAGTCCCCCTTGAGCAACTTGGGTGGGATTTCAACAATGAGGTCCCTTTGATGATCTGTAATTGTGAACCATGAACTTTTTCATGGTTTACGGGGTTACGGGGTTGCTTGCTTAACTGCTAGGCCACCACTGCCCCAATCTGTGTAGGGAAACCCCAATGGATTTCCGCTCCAATCTAAGATGACTGAATGCTGTAATTAAATCAAAGGTTCAACACATTTATGCATCCTGCTAATTGTACTTTTATTCAGAATTTAACATTTTATATTTACTTGTTTATTCAGGCTGACGTGTGGAGTATGGGTGTCCTGCTCTTTGCCCTGCTTTGTGGGTATCTTCCCTTTGACGATGATAATTGCATGGTTCTCTACAGAAAGATCACTGTAAGACTATAGATACTATAAGATGCTCAACTAATTACTGCATTAGCAAACATGTGCTTTTGTTAATAAGATACTCAATCTTATTTGTCTAGAGAGGAAAATATGACAATCCTCCCTGGATTTCTCCTGCTAGTGTTCTGCTTCTCAACCAGATGATGCAGGTAAGTTGTAAGCATTCGGACTTGACTTTTAACAACATTTAGGGAGTCAATTTTTATTTGTTTGTAATGTTGGACACATTGGCATGTGACTATAATTTCTGTGGAGCTGACTTATTATTAGTTTTATTTTATTCACCTTATCCCTCCTCAGAATGTCAATGAGATGGTGTCAAGTGTTGTTTCCTGGTTCTCCTGCAGGTGGAGCCAAAGCGCCGCCTTAGTGTCTGGCAGATGCTGGATCACCCCTGGATGATGAAGGGCTACAGCAGTCCGGTAGAGTGGCACAGCAAACGTCCCGTAAGAATTTAAAAGATATTTTGTGTCTTAATCTAATAAAATGAAGTTGGAATTGATGGATTCAATATATACAATGTTCAGTCCCTCCAGGATATTGTGATATTGCAGTTGCAACAATTAATGCAATTTCAAGCAATTCTATTTCTTGTAAGTTTCTCTCATCAATTACTACCAATATTTTGATTACAATTCTGCTTCCTATACTACACAGGTGTGCATATAGACACAGAACAGAAGGAAGAATTCCTTTTTTTTTTTTTTTCACTGCAATAGCAAAAATGTTTTATTGAAAGAGTTGAACATTTTATGCATGCTTCCGTATTTGGACACAGTCAGGATACAAATCACAGGTATTGCAAATTGGCGGTCTATATTTTTTACTTCAATGTCTGTTATTTTCTAACAAAATGACTGGTTAATACAATGTTTTTTTCTTACTGGAACAATTGAATTATGCCAAGCAAAAAAAAAAGAAAAATACTCTGCTACAATTTCTATGCAGAAAAAAAGTTCCCACATTTTAGGCCACTACCATTTCCATAAATCTAGCAAAATACTGGAGGGACTGAATTGTGCTACTTGTTAATATTAACTGTTAGATCTTTTAAACAAATTGTATTGCTTTTTTCCAACTCTAGCAAAAATATTTGGCACACATTTTTATTTCATTATACACACACACACACACACACACACACACACACACACACACACACACACACATAACAACATTTCTAAAGTTTGATACCACCATGAAATGTGCTGCTGTCTGATCTGGTGGTAGTAGCCTAGTCGCCTATGAACCAGAAGACCCAGGTTCAAATCCCGATTACTACCATTGTGTCCCTGAGCAAGACACTTAACCCTAAGTTGCTCCAGGGGGGGGACTGTCCCTGTAACTACTGATTGTAAGTCGCTCTGGATAAGGGCGTCTGATAAATGCTGTAAATGTAAATCTGCTTTGTGTATGTTAGTTGGGCCATATCGATGAAGACTGCATCACAGAGATGGCTGTTAACATGAAGCGATCCAAGCACAGTACAGTTCAATTGGTGTCAGAGGTATTATTTATTTGTTTGTTTAACCCTTTTTTAATTGACATTTGTCAGTTTAGTTAAACATTTTTTTTTGGAACTTAACTTAGTTGGACACTAGATGGCAGCAGAGTTCTCACTTATACCCGTAATCTCTATTAACATGTTGCGTTTTTCGTTATTTTTCTGTTCTTATGTGCAGAATAAAATACATAAAATACTAAACAAAAAAAATCCATTAAACTATATGCAATGCTGCAATACTATTTAATTGCTGTAAGGTACCTGTAACTATGAATATGTTAATAACTGTGTAAAATAAAGAGTAACATACGGTGCTGGTTAATCATGTAGACACTTGTGTCTCTGTACAGTGGAAATATGACCAGACCACAGCCACGTATTTGCTGCTGTTGTTGAAAAAGCAGCGGGGCAAACCTGTTCGCCTACGACCGGAGCTGATGACCCCTGAGATCACCTGCTCCGCTCTACTGGACAGCACGGTTGGCCACAAATGCACACACACGCACATCTCACACACTCACCAACAACCATACAATCAGTCGGGTAACTGTTGACTGTTCCTGTACAACCTGATTATTACTCCAGTTTATATTCAAGTGTGACACTATTGGTTTTCATTTGTTTGACACATTAGCGAGAAGAAAGCGTGACCTTTCTTAGTTTTCTCTGTTTATATCGGATTATATGAAAATTTTCTAAAGCATGTGCTACTTAGGCTATTTAAAGCGAACAAAAAAAAGACTTCCTGTCCTTAATAGCCCAAAATACAATTTTTCTATTTCAACAGTAATAAAATAACAGTACAATTTAAAACTAACGTAACATGTTTGCAACATTTGGCAGACTCGCGTATCCAGAGCATTGTACATCTGTGCTCTAAAATGTCCATTATAGAAATCCCTCATTCACTGAGGTAGGATTTTACTGACCCCTCCTTGGCTTTGTAGGCAAGCATCAGTATTTTGAATCTGATGCGGGCCGCCATAGGAAACCAGTGGAGGGAACGTGGCAATGGCGTAGTGTGAGAGAATTTGGGAAGGTTGTAAACCAGTTGTTGTGCAGCATTCTGGCTCAGCTGGAGTGGTTCAGTAGTGCTTAGAGACAGAATAATTGTTCAGTGCATCTGCATTACTTTTCAGTCTGTAGTGGCTTTACTTGTGTGCTTGCTTAATGTCCATTGTCAGGTAATATGTCAGTGTGGTGAAAATGTCAGTCATGTGATTTAAAAATGGGTCATGGTTCGTGTATTGAACACCAACAGCTATTTGTTCATCAGTTAATGGATTTCAGCGTAGTAAAATGGAATAGCACCTCATATAGCAAGAAAGAGATCTTTTTTTTGTTGTTGTTTTTATCAATTATATGTATTATGTGAAAATAAATAAATAATACAATGCATTAATAATAAATTGGTGTGTGTGTGTTCCCTGCAGACCAGGCCAGCTCGCCCTGAATCCATGGTTGTGGGATCCCTGGACTTTCCTACCAACTGCCATGAAGAGGAGAACCAGTGGATACCCCTCACTCCCAAAATGCCCCGGCAAACGCTGGCTGAAAACATGGTGTGTGTGCTTCTCCTTCCTAGCTGTGCTGCCTTCTGTGAACTTCCTGTCTGTCTCTTCACTGAAGTGGAAACGGTGCTCAGTAGATTAGTTCTCATTCTGCTCTAATTAAATTGCAATTTTTTTCATTACATCAGACATATTTCCTCAAGTCATATTTTCTTCCTTTGCCAATCCCTGCAGAAACCAGTTGGTCAGTCGGTAGAAAAGGGGCGGGATGAAACGGGCCACTCCCTATACCCGAACAGGCTCCCGGAACGACGTGACAGGTCCAAGGAAAATAAAGAAAACCTTGGAACACCCACTCCCGGTGGGGACGTGTTTGCTCTTCCCGCCCCCAGAACCCCGATCATCAGTAAGAGAAACAGACCCAATAAGGCTGCCCCGGTCACACCCAAAAATGTCCATGTCACTAATGGAGCTCCAGATGCGCAGAAGGGTGAGTGGAACATAAAATTCCCCCACCTAGTCGGATCGTGACTTCGGTCTCTCATGCATTTGTACATCATTTTCATAATGCTGGTGATTAAAGCGAGTGCTTCTCTGAGGAACAGAGTGATATTTCCTCACATTTCCTGATTTGGTGCTCATTAGCCGGCTGTTTGTGATAATTATCGCCGCCACACACCTCAGGTGAGGGCTTTCCGAAGCCATAATGGGCGGCATAATGCAGGAGGTAAAAAGCAATTGTGCTCTTTTATCTCCAAATGGGGAAATGTGTAATGACTTGTTTAATTTGACCCCAGATAAGCTTTTCCTCCAGAGGTAATGTCGTGTCTCACCAAAGCTGTTGGAGGTGGAGAGAGATTCTCGACCCCTTTGACAATAGAGTGTAGTGAGAGAGAAGATAACCTGACTGCGTCACACACTCCGCACTGAACTGATGAAGGTTCTCGGGGCACAACTGACTTGAATCGGGGGTTTAGATCGACTTGATTTGGGTTTTACATGCATGTTGAGGTTCGTTCACCCCATGGAGCTAGTAGTACCTCCTCTTCCTTGTCAGAAAGTTTAATTCCAGCCAGGAATTGCTTACTACTTGGAGTCTCAGTCATAATGGACCTATTAACGATGGTCTGATTGTGATGAAGGTAGGAAATCTACGTTGGCAAGAGAGAAAATCAAAAATATCCTGATAATGCACTGACCAAATTCACTTCTGAGCCGCGCAGTCATGTGTGGTTCAAGACCCAGGATATGAAATGCTGCATATTTACCATGTTGGGGCTGGGCAATATGCTGGCGGATTCATCAGTGGTCAGTTCTGATGCTCGTGTGCCCACTGGATGAACTTGACCCTGGCCAGTCTACAGCTACGCAGTCCCATACACAACAAACTAGGATGCCCTGTGTGTTCTGATGCCTTGTATCCGAACCGGCATGACTTATTTTATTTTTTGTTCCCTGTAATTCAAACTGCATTAGATCTTCTATTGGATCGGACAGGTTGTATCAGTGAGCCATGGCAAGCCGTTACCCCCGTCACTACTTTACTGTTCTTTTTTTTTTTTTTTTTTTTTTTTTTCCCCCCCTCATTCTTGGACCATTTCGTCCACTATTTTGTTCCACCGGAGACCATTTGCACCATAAACGATACAATAGGCCCACTAATCCCCAGCCACCAGCCCACACTCTTCTTCTCTTTGTGGTCTGCTTGCTTTTACCTGATCACTCTCACGGCGAGTCAAAGGAAGTCCACTTGTCGCACAAAGGTGTAAAACACGTAGAATGTTATGATAATTGTGTTCTATGGCCTCACACTTTCGAGCGGTATATTTTTTTCACAGCAAATGTGATTTTGTTGTGGAGCAATGCATAACGGAGTAGATGAACCAGCACATCACACGTCTTTCGCACACATGCAGACATACTCGTATTTGCCGGTGATGAGCAGTCAATTAATGTCCTCCTGATGAGTCCTTCACTTAATTGAGATGTGAGTGCTGTTGTTAGAAGCATGTTGCTTTACTGGCAGGTTTTTAGTGGAAACTCTACCGCAGAGGACACAAGTGTGAAAATGCTGTCCAGTGCAACACCCTGCGCTATCACCCAAACATTAGCACAACGTGCTGCCGCCAAGCGCAGCTTGGTCTGAACTGCGCGTGCAAAAAGGACTAAATGACTTCATCTCCCTGCCCTATACTGCGTTTTTGAAGTATTTCAGTATAGTGAACCGAAACAACGTTTCTCCAGAACCTGGTGCTACGTGTGACATTTAACCAAAGTTACACACTGACATAAAGTGTACGTGTGCAACAGACAGACCGGCTACATGAAGTGCAAACAGAGGACACAGACAGTGCAGGAAAAAAGCACGTAGACAACAATGAAGACAGACAGCGCTAAACTAGTGAAATGGATAGGAAATGTTAATTATCAAAATAAATATATTGAGGGTTGTGGTAGATTCGCTTTCCTCAGCCTCCGCAGGAAGTAGAGACGCCGCTGGACTAGTGAAGTGATTGTCACATGTGATACACAGCAGCACAGCATGCGGTGCACAAAGTGAAATTTGTCCTCTGCATTTAACCCATCACCCTGAGTGAGCAGTGGGCAGCCATGACAGGCGCCCGGGGAGCAGTATGTGGGGATGATGCTTTGCTCAGTGGCACCTTAACCGCTAGGCCACCACTGCACACAGGATTATCTGTTAGAAGTGGGATTTTCTTGGCTGTTGAGCTGGTGGTGGTATTCCAGGAGAGGTTCTCCTCTAGATGAACAGAGGAACTTTGTGTTCTTGACTATCACCACACAAGATCTGTCGATGTTCAGTGGGGAGTGGTATCTCCGTTCTCTTCTGAAGTCAATGCGATGCTGTTTTTTTTACGGTGTTCCTTATCCAATGTGTGTGTATCTGTAGGTGGCACCCCTAGAGAGCCATCCCATAGGAGGGCAGCAGAGCACCAGCCTCACACACAGGCTGACCTGGAGGTCCTTGCCTTGAGTCCGGAGAGAAGGTACACACACACACACACACACACACACACAGTTCATCTACCACAAATTGCTGATATTGTGTTTCAAGATTCGAGGATTAGCATTTTTTGCCAATGTACATGATTCTGAATTCAGGTGCTGCAGTTGCTTGAGATGCTAAATAAGGGGCCATTTGTATGGAGTGTTTGATATTGTTCTATTCATCAAAATGAATATACAATGCTGATAGTGGGCATGGTCCTGGGATGTCTGTAGGAGAGAACAAGTTTGATATATACACAGACGTTCCTCTGTACAAGGGGGGTTAGGAACTAAGAGAACAGAGCGTGAGATGCATCAATGAGGGGGCGTACATGAGCTCTCAGTCATCCTGTTTTGCTCCTCCCCCTTGTAATTGATAAAAACTTGGCAACTCATCTCCTCCTCTCCCAAAGAAAGGTTACTAGAAAGACCTACTCCCGGTGCGCTGTATCTGTTATACCACCAGCAATATCTGGCCCATACTGTGGGGTGATGCTGAACTTTTAAATACACAGGATCTTCACGCTCTCCGGAGGGTCTGTCCACGCTCACAAAATACAAAATTTCTGATTTCCCTCAGGATCCGTCCCTTCATTCTCCTTTAAAACAGGATCCTGCCCCTAGCCACGGGGCTTCATTCATATTCTTGAATTAAGCACAGCTTCTCTTCCTCTAGGTCCCGCTCTCTCGACATGGCAGGTTGCCAGGGTGACAGCGCACAGAAGCGCAAGGGAGGCAAAGTCTTCGGGAGTCTGGAGAGGGGCATAGATAAAGTCATCACCATGCTCACCCCCAACAGGAAGAGGGGCGTCCGCGACGGCCCACGCAAGATCAAGGTGAGCACTGGCCCCTCTGTCCGGCCCCCGCATTCTCCGGAGGTCTCCATCCCGCCATGCTTGCCGTTGCGTCTTTTCCTCTCCAGGCCCAGTATAATGTGACTCTGACCAGCCAGACCAACGCAGACCAGGTGCTCAACCACATTCTCAGCATCTTACCTGAGAAGAATGTGGACTTTGTGCAAAAAGGGTGAGACTCGTTTAAGGCAATTCTTTTTATTATTTATTTATTTATTTAGTAAATTGTAATTTTTTTTGTCACCCCTGCAGGTACACTCTGAAGTGCAAAACACACTCTGACTATGGCAAGGTGACCCTGCAGTTTGAGCTGGAGGTGTGTATCCTGCAGAAGCCCGAGGTGGTGGGCATCCGCCGGCAGAGGCTTAAGGGTGACGCCTGGGTCTACAAGCACCTGGTGGAGGACATCCTCTCCACCTACAGCGTATGAGCCCACCACTCCCAGCTCAAACCACTTCCTGCCCAGCTTGGTCGTTTACACTTGGTCCCTTGATTTACATCCCGTCTACAATAAGGCGGGCCTCACCGTTCACCCCGACTTGTGCAATTCCTCCTCCATCGATGGACGAGAGCAGGGAACAAACACTAATGAGCGGCTTCCTGATCCAGATTACCAGACACGAGCTCATGAAGGAATCGTTTTTAAATGTTTCAAATACCACAGTGTGTTCTTGCACAAACTAAACAAATGTGGCGTCCTGTGTGCCTCACGTTCCTGTACAAATGGTGCAGCATTTAAGTGTGTGTGTGTGTTTCTACTTGTTGTGGTTAATAATGTGTTTATATTTTAACCCTTTACGTTCTCACTTGTTCATTCACAAACCTGTTCTGATGGTTTTTTTTTTTTGGTTCTGTGTTTACATGGGAGTTTAAATGTCTGAATTATTTTTTTGTAACACATCAAATAAAAATGTTTTTATTTCTATTTCCTTGTGTCTAACAGTGTGTCCAGCATTAAGAGTTCAGTTCAAATAAGTGGAACCTCTGTCATTGTGGTTCAAATCCCAGGTTCAAATCCCACTTACTACCATTGTGTCCATGAGCAAGACACTTAACCCTAAGTTGCTACAGGGGGGGACTGTCCCTGTCACTACTGACTGTAAGTTGCTCTGGATAAGGGCGTCTGATAAATGATGTAAATGTAAATGTGATGAACTTCAAATAACGTGCTGTTTCTCTGGATGTGGGAGATGATTCCATGATTTTAATAAAAGCATATGGAGAAATAAGGAGGCTCAGCTGAGAACGCACTTCCTCCAGCAGCTGAGGAAACTGTGGCAGAGCTGGAATTGACTGTTAATTCTCATCTGGTTTAGTTGGGCTTATTTAAAATGTACTTTGCATAATGAAATGTTTTTACTCTTGAAAGCTGATCCTGCTTTTATCTCTTGTTCATTTAACATTCCTGTTTATAATAAGATTATTTTTAATAGCTAATGATCTTTACTGCAATTACACACAAGAGGACAATCAATACGGATATTTTTGCTGAAACGAAAGCAATGATGAAATTAAAGTTTTTGTTTTTTTTCCTTTTTTTTTACATTAAAATCTGACCACGATGCACACAAAGCTCTAAATGTGCTGCAATTAATGAAGTGGCACTAATGAGTGTGTGCGAGTATTTGGGTAATGGTGGGGGGCGAACTAGCCACTCCTCCTCCCCGCTGTTCCAGCAGTAATAATGACTCCTGCTGACCAGGGTGGGGGGGTCAACACGGGCCAGCTGCAGGAACAGACGCTACCTGTCACCGCTGCCCGTCCTCGCGCCCCCACCCTCCGCTGGATTCCAGCTCCCCTCGTCTCCAGCGTCCGCTTCAGACTGATCCCGACACTTTGTCACAGTGACAGCGGAGAGCAGAGGCCAGCGTTGACCACACCCGCTGTCCAGCAGCTCACACATCAGGAAGTATCTTCTCCAAAAACAGCCAAACATCTGAGATCATTCAGTTACAGACATCCTCTTTTACCCAAAACAGAAAAAAGGCATAAATCTGCCTGCCTGAGGTTACCCAGAAGGCTTTGGGTTTAATCAGGTGACCTGAAGGAAGCTGAACTCCACAGACATGGCAGTTAGGTGTGGCCCTTCTGGCCTGTTTCCAGTGAGCTGCTCTAAAAAAACAAAGATGAACGTTCTCTCCCCATCATGCAGGGACGCTGAACTGAAGCTGCTGTTATCCGTCCTCCTCTCCTTCATGATCTACCTTCGTGAGTTTCTACACCACTCTTATTTATTAAGTGAAAATTGTCCCGTTTAAAAAAGTAACTGTGATGACTGAACGTTTTAGGAACTCTGAGCTCTCATGGCCTCAGAGAGCAGAAACTGTGGAGAAGCATGAGGAATATTTTGATTTCTTGCGTTGTGTGTTCGTTGATGCAGTCGTTCGTTTTGTTTCAATGAAAGCATTTGGTTGTCCAAACCTGCCAATTCTGCTTCTCCCTGGCATCACCAGTTAAGACGTTCACAGTGCATCACAGGGCCCAGTTTGGTAAAAACACCCAGAGAAAGCAGCATTTCACATTTCTTTTGTCCCTCAGTGCTCTGTGAGACATGGAAGTCTGATGTACGGCTGGACTGGAAAGCACCAGAAGACAGAGAAACAGTGGGTTTGTAACTGAAAAAAAACTAAAGTGATTCTCAACACTTCAACATGTTAGTTTGAGCTAACACTGCATGTACATTACAGGCCAAAAGTTTGGACACCTTCTCATTCAATGTGTTTTCTTTATTTTCATGACCATTTACGTTGGTAGATTCTCACTGAAGGCATCAAAACTATGAATGAACATATGTGGAGTTATGTACTTAACAAAAAAATGTGAAATAACTTAACATGTTTTATATTCTAGTTTATTACTGCTTTGCACACTCTCGGCCTTCTCTCGATGAGCTTCAAGAAGTCGTCACCTGAAATGGTTTTCCAACAGTCTTGAAGGAGTCCCCAGAGGTGTTTAGCACTTGTTGGCCCCTTTGCCTTCACTCTGCGGTCCAGCTCACCCCAAACCATCTCGACTGGGTTCAGGTCCAGTGACTGTGGAGGCCAGGTCTCCACTTTTTGTTAAGTACATAACTCCACATGTGTTCATTTATAGTTTTGATGCCTTCAGTGAGAATCTATCAATGTAAATGGTCATGAAAATAAAGAAAACACATTGAATGAGAAGGTCTGTCCAAACTTTTGGCCTGTACTGTACGTGAATGGAAAACGTCACACCATTATTCAAATTTATATAATACCTGACCTGAGAAGCTTGATATTCATGCTAAGAGTTGACTTTTTAGATTCTGGGTGAGGGACAGGGTTAAACATTTTATGGGTAAACTATTATAACAATGATCATGATGAAAATATGGTTGTGTAGAACCTTTACAACTTTTGCACAACATTGCATGGCCAGATCGGTTAGCATTGGAGGAGTGGGAGCAGGAAGTCTGTGAAGGTAATGGAGCAGATTCTCTAATAAGTGGAGACCCTTGTGTGACACTCAATTCCTGCCCATTTTAATCTTTATGTGGGTGGGTGGAGCTCAAAGACAAAACATTCAAGTGGTAGTGTAGAGACTCCCTACCATTCAGAAGATCTTTTCCATTAAATACATGAAAAGGGTCTTCTGATAATGAACAAAGCTTTTAAAGTGGAACACTGCATTCCATTGGAGTTCTAGGCTATTTGTTGCTGGTACATGTAGGCAGATGTTCTGCATATTTACAACATCAACAGTGTCTGGGCTGCAGGTTTTTTTTACGGCAGTGTAGATGTGCTAACCTTGTGTTCTGTTCACACCAGAAGTGGTCCCCCTCGCTCTCTGCCCTCATCTTCTGCTGCCTCTCCCAGCTGTTCGGCCTCCTCAAGTTCCTCCTTATCTCTCCGTGGTTCATCCTGAGTTCTGCCTTCTGTCTGCTCCTTGGGTTCTACTGGTATTCCATAAGCCTGTTCCTTTCTGTGGCCGGGTTCTTGGTTCAAAGCCTGGTCTACCTGTCCCACATGGGTTTGGCAGTGTGTGTTCTCACGGTGCTGGTCTGGAGACAGTCCAGAACGACCACTTCTGAAGTTCATGTCCAACAGCAAAATCAAGCTGGCTTAAAGCACCCGAGGTCCCGATCGTGATGTGTTTACTGGACAACTGTTGTGACATTTTATCTGTTTGCTTGGTCATTTAATAAATTGTGATAAACTACACAGTCATGCCTGAGTCATCAGAGCTCAATGAGGACGTGCTGAAGACCAGCAGGGTTACAGCAATGAAGGCAGCTACAACGGAGGACTAAAAGCAGGTTGAGTCTTTACGTGTGTGTGTGTGTGTGTGTGTGTGCGCGCGTGCTGCAGGTGTCACAGAGATGCGTTCCTTCGCTCTGAATATGGGGCACGAGTCTCTCTTTATTAGTGACCTTTTAACGCTGCCATGCTGATGGAGTTCTCCAGGCCAATTACCAGGTTCCTGCTCATTACCGGCAGCCAGGACGCTTCTCTAGAACCCGGCGCAGAAGCGGCGTCGCTCACAGCTTCATTTGTTGGAGCAGAAGCGATCGTTGATGAAACTGTCGGCATTATTGATCCGTGCTCGTTTCTGACGCACATTTTTACCGTAATGACGATGACGCGGGGCTGAAGTGTGAGAGATTCTACTAATAGAATGTTCATTTTCACTTTTTCTTCAGTGGTGTGTATGTGTGCGAGGGGGAATACAGCAGAGAAAGTGAATGAAAGGAAGAGTCCGATTTATGACATTGGAGGGCTACTAATTTTCATAAAGACGGGACTAACTCACTCAAGCAGAGAATTAAAAACCTTAATTGTGCTGTCACCTCTCTAGCCCTCCGTCCCTCCCTCGCTTATTCTTTTACTTTCCCATGGCTCTTATCTCCTTTTGCTGAAGTTGTGGCAGACCCTCACCCTGCTCCTCTTCCTCCGGCGGCCGGGCACAGCGGACAACAGTTCAGAGCTGGAGACGAAAGAAAAGATTGATCTAATGAAATTAAAACGCGAAGGGGAGAAGAGTGAACGCGAGTGTGTGTTTTTGGTGTGCATGTGTGTGTCGGGAGCAGGTCGTTGTGTCTCGCTGTGTGTTTGTCCTTCCTGTCAGAACATTCGCAGCATCAGCTGACGAGGTTAAGGCCCCAGACCCCCTCGGTGTCTCCGTCCCAGTGGAGTGACAGTCTACTGATAAACACTCTGCTCGGAGTGGGAAATCCACAAAGGAAAAAAAAAACCCAAAAAACAAATAAAAATAAAAGCGTTCCTCTGATCTGTGTGTGTGTGTGTGTGTGTGTGTGTGTGTGTGTGTGTGGGCGGGGGAACGAGGGGGTTTATGAGACAGAAGTGTGTGTTTGATCTGTAAACACTTCAGGAAAGTAGCAAGTGGGCGAGAGAGTTGGATTCTTTCTCCCCCCCCTCCTCTCCCTCCCTCCACCTCCGTCTCTAATTGGCTCTTGGATGAGTTTCTTCAGACAGGGCCAATTCATCATGGCGAATCTGGAGTGACAAACCCGCTGGGAGAGGAAGGAAGGAGGGAGGGAGGAGATGGCTGGGCGAGACCCTGTCAACTCGCTCTTTGCCTCGGTTTTTTCCGTATTTCTACTCTCCTCATGAGTGTCAGTTTCGTCCGGAGTAAAGCGGCGTGGGGGAGGGCCGGCGTGTTGGACACATCGGAGCATTAGTTAGGCTATTAGTTCAACACCCGTGATATATGCCTGCCACTGTTTAATGGACACACACACACACACACACACACAGACACACACACACACACACACACACACACACACACACACACACACCCCTAACATGACATGCTGAGTGTGTTCAGTGGTTAAGAGGAAGGAAGGAAAGCGGGAGGGGATGCTGCTGATCTGATGGGTTTAATGTTGAATGAGCTGTAGTGAACATGTGTCTAATGTACTCCACTATTCAATCCAACTCCTCATCACACACACACACACACACACACACACACACTGAGGACGTCACGGCATTGCTGGAACGTTGCTGAATTTTTGGTTTCCCGATTCCTGTCACTGAACTCCTCAAGTAGAATGGTAGTTCTACAGTGAGGGGAATAATTTAATCTTAAATATTTTGTATCAAGTCAAGTGTCTCAGCAAAATGTCAACCTTTGCAGTGGTGGCCTAGTGCTTAAGGAAGCGGCCCTGTAACCAGAAGGTTGCCGGTTCGAATCTCGTCCCCACGTGCTGCTCCCTGGGCGCCTGTCACGGCTGCCGACTGCTCACCAAGGGTGATGGTTAAAAGCAGAGGACAAATTTCGTTGTGCCACCGTGTGCTGTGCTGCAGTGTTTCACAATCACTTCACTTTCACTTTCAAACTGTCGTTGCAGAGCGTGCATTTCAAGCATGTTGCCAAATACCTGATTATATCAGCCCAAAACAAGTGATGAAACGCATGCAAAACTGGCAAAACAGTCTGATTTTCTTCTGCCTAAGCTGCTAATTCAAACATCTCAGATATGTCTCCTGTCTCAGTTGTCTCTGGAAATTCTTCTGTTCAGTACACCTGAACATTCTCTCAAGAAACGTTCCACTTTTCTAGTTCTGGGTTACCACGGTATCAAGCATAACACAAAATGCTAACATTTAAATTTACAGCATTTACCAGACACCCTTATCCAGAGTGCCTTACAACACATAGTGACAGGGACAGTCCCCCCCTGGAGACATTCAGGGTTAAGTGTCTTGCACAGGGACACAACGGTAGTGAGCGGGGCTTGAGCCTGTGACGTTTGGTTTAGTCTATTATCATGATGCTCTGGGCCATCAGTGTATTGTAGCTTCTGAAAAGAAGAATTTTAGGGTAACAAAAACATTAAGGAGAGGAAATTAGCTCATTGGCAAGAGCTAGTATCAAATCTACTAAAATACAGTAAAAAAAATGAACATGCCTTAGTCATACCTGGGGAAGACATGCAACAAGATTCTCTATCTGAAGAAAATAATCTGGCAGAGGCATTGTGACAACATTCAGGTCAACATTTCTGGCTTGATATGTAATTTTGACATGTACCACCTACACACATCTAGGAAGACAGTGTTCCCCAATAGCTGTGCCCGCTTTCCTGCCACACTGTTCAATTGTAACTGATCCTCCAAACTCACCAGATCTCCAGTCTGATTTGTGGGATGTGCAGAAAAAATAAACCCAATGCATGAAGACCCCACTTACAGGAGTAAAGGGGTCCACTAGTACATGGGAGTTAAAATGATATCAGGTTTATTGATGCTAACACTATCACTGTTTTCTTCTGTTAAGGAATGTGCCACTTACTTTTTACCCATAAACATTTTACATCAATTAAATTCAGAACTTATGTTTTAAAAAATAAATGTCATTGTCTTTCAAGAGAGAACTTTGCTGTAAAGTGTGTGTATGTGAGTGTGTGTGTGTGTGTGTGTACAGGCCAAAAGTTTGGACACACCTTCTCATTCAATGTGTTTTCTTTATTTTCATGAGCATTTACATTGGTAGATTCTCACTGAAGGCATCAAAACTATGAATGAACACATGTGGAGTTATGTACTTAACAAAAAGTGGAGACCTGGCCTCCACAGTCACCGGACCTGAACCCAATCGAGATGGTTTGGGGTGAGCTGGACCGCAGAGTGAAGGCAAAGGGGCCAACAAGTGCTAAACACCTCCGGGAACTCCTTCAAGACTGTTGGAAAAGCATTTTAGGTGACGACCTCTTGAAGCTCATCGAGAGAATGCCAAGAGTGTGCAAAGCAGTAATCAGAGCAAAGAAACTAGAATATAAAACATGTTTTCAGTTATTTCACCTTTTTTTGTTAAGTACATAACTCCACAGGTGTTCATTCATAGTTCTGATGCCTTCAGTGAGAATCTTCCAATGTAAATGGCCATGACAATAAAGAAAACGCATTGAATGAGAAGGCGTGTCCAAACTTTTGGCCTGTACTGTATATATATGCACATGTGTGGTGTTCAGGGTCGGTATGTGTATATGTACCCTGTTCACCACGTCCTTCACCTGTCTTAATGACCATCCACCAAATCGTCACACAGGCACGCCTTCTTCAGCTCAAATACGAGTGTGTGAGTGCGTGAGTGTGTGTGCGCTGTGTGTTGGGAGGTGAAGTGGGGGCGATCTGGGTGGCTAAGGCTGCATTGCTGTGAGTGACGCTAATTTGCATGACTTCCTGCCCCCTGGATAACTAGATTGCTTTCTCCACACACTCTCTTCTTTCCCTCTCTCCATGAAAGAGGAAAAATACTTACAGACAGATAAATACATAAACTTATTGGAACAGTGTTGAATAGTGGCCATTTTATTAATATATATTTTTTTCATATTACTTGTAGCATTGCTAACAATTCATCTGAGGAGAGCACCTCACACCTTTCTCATTTGTCTCTGTCTAGTTTGGGAACGTTCAAGATTAGATTCCATACTGTCTCCCTCACTTGCAAAACTAGGCCTTACCTCTCAGAACATAATAGCACCTATATTCCGTCTAATGGTTATCTCTTCCTGAACCTTCTACCAGCACGTGCCATTAGTTCACTACATAAGTGCCTCCATACTAGTCCCCTCTAGTCCTTATAAATTCCACACAATGCTACTTAGATGTCATCAGACAGCATCTAATGTGCTTTCTCATACGCGTTTGTCAATCTGCAGCCTCATCATTTTGATAAGGATTTTCATCTGTTATAAAGTTTGTTCCTATATGTTTTTCTTCCTCTGATTAACATAAGAGACTGACACAATGAAGCAATTGGTGAGTGCTCATTTGGCAAGAACTCTTGCCGGTCCCAGGGGTGCTTCTTTTTTCAAGGCGTAATGGGCACCACACATTTCTGAGGTGAGTTTTTACTCTTTCTGCACGGCTCTTGGCTCTGAGCCTGAGTTCATTTTCATGACCTCTAGAAGTCTAATCAGCATTGTGTATTTGTTTAATTTCCCCAGTGCCCACATAAGTGCTTGGCTTTGTTTGATTTGAATTATAGAGTTTCTGGCTTACAGCCGTTATTAGAATAAGACTGGTGTGTTTACTTGTTAGGGTACCAGTGAGGCTCAAAACCAGCGCCACCAGAATCACTTTCCCGCAACACTACGCCTCCAACCGGAGCCTCCCGGTAGCTATCAGCAGAAGGTTTGGTTGTGTGAGCGTGGGCACTGGCCTACACACCCGGAGGTATCATTTTCATACCAACCACAGGCGACATGCCACTTGTTGGCAATATTCCAGGACCCGCATCCCTGTTCCACCCGTGACTGGGCATCTACCCAAAACCTGGAAATGCCACCGTCCCGTACAGGTCTGCCAATCTGGGGTCAGGCCAGAGATCCAGAGCAGGGGGAACACCGTGTGCATGGCAGCCTGGGCACCAGCCCAAGAATTCTGGCTGGGCAGGTTGCACGCTGGGCATGAGCCCTTTTCCATGTGTGTGGTGTGTAGTCATCGTGTCACCGCTTGTGTCCCATTATCACCCCCACAAATACCCCCGCCCCTCCCCTCCCCCAGCATGACCCGTATGCGTTGGGCAGCAGCCAAACAACAGTCCCAGCCAAGTCCACTCTCCCCAGAAGAGCTGTGGGTTCAGTGAGATGACTGCATCCCTGAGGGTCGGTGGGTGGGGTTGGGCGGAGCCAGATTTGAGGGTTGTAGTCACTCAACAACAATCTATCCAGATGTTTTCAATCAAAATGTCATCAAGCTTAATAAAGTAAAGTTCCTGAAATGCGGAAAGAAAAGATGCAAAATACTTTGAACTTAAAAAATTACTTTTATTCTGAAGAACCAATAAAATTATGGTAAATATTTACAAATACTTACTTCTTAAGTTTCACATTACAAGTACAGAGAAGGATAATTCACAAAGGGACAGTCACTCTCAGAACAGATGCACATAGACTGATTATCCATCAGACCCTGTCCGCCGCAGGGCTGTGGAGATGCCATCAGCGAATGCAAACAACAAAAGAAAAAAAGCCCTGAAAAGTGTCATAATTATAATAACCCTCATAATAAAAATAAAACAATAATTATATTAATTACAACAGCAGACGTAGAAAATTCCATAAGCATTATATCAAAGTCACATTTATTTCCAGTTGTGAACCAATTAAAAATAATAATAAAAAATTTTAATTAAATAAAACAAAAATAAAATAAGATTGAAATCAACTGACATGATATCTTTGGCAAATCGGCACTGCAGTAGATACATTCAAATATTAAGACGACACGCAACACACACACACGCACACACACACACACACACACACACACATAAAATACACCAAGATCTGTGTAGAACTACTAGAAAATTGAATAAAAAACATACACATTTCATAAAGAAGTATTTCTTTCATTTAGTAATTTACTTTGTATTTTATATTTTATTGTTTAAGATCTGGCATTATTTGGGCTGTTGGGTGTGTTTGTTTATGGGCATCACAGGCTTTGGTGGATGCTGTAGATATGTACCTTTCATTTCAGTCGGTTCTTAGGGAAGGGAATGTGTTGGTAGCAGCTCTGAGCACTTTTATATTCCAAATTTACTGTTTAAAAAAGAAAACTGAGGGCAAAGGACACTGCACATGTGCTCAGAAGGCCACTAAAGGGCAACTGCCGCATCCTCATACTTAGTCACTGACAGTCGTTTTAAAAACGTCCAGATTCTCAAACAGTCATCACAGACCTGACGGAAAACCTCTTTCAAATGCTGCATTTTGATTTGCATTGCATCATGAGAGCTGTACAATTTTTGCATCTACATTTGGATTATATAAAGAATGACACAGTCTGAAGTACGTTCAGGAAAGTCCAGTGCATTGCATCTAGTAAAGGGAGCCGTGGTACGGCACTGGAAGGTCAAAGATCTTGCCGGAATATTCTTTACAGGAGCGCTAAACGAAGGCATGTCTGAAGTGCAGTAGACACTGGAACCTAATTAAACAGCTATTAATACCAACTTTTTTTTATGAACCTGTAAATTATAAAAAGGCATTTTCGGAATTATGGTGTATTGATGTGATGGGTGTTAATAAGACTAGAAGAGGCTTTTGATTAAACACTGGTCAGTGACAATTTTCAAAAGATTAGATTTGAATAGACATTTTATGTTTAAGTCACAGTTCATTTGTGTGTGTGTGTGTGTGTGTGTGTGTGTGTGTGTGTGTGTGTGAAATGTATAATAAAATACATTGAGAAATTAGGTTGAAAAGACTGATTATCAATATACTGTCCAGAGAGCCTGGAATTTGGAATCACTACACACTACACACGAGTATAAACTGAATGTGAATAAGACTGAAATGTACTGTTAGCTTGTTCTAGAGAAGGTAAGGGAACGGTCTTTGTGTTTTGGCATTGAAATGACCTCAACAATCTTGATACTGAAAGGTAATTCTGCTCACAGAGGAGAGGATTTCTGCAGAAGGTCAGGGAATGCGATCAATGGAGCCGAGTTTTAATATTCCCACTCCCAAATGGTAAAGAGTGTAGGGAGTGTGGGAGAGAGAAGCTGGTCTTCTGATGAGATTAATAGTGGAGGAGGAGGTGGGAGGGGATTCTGATGGCACAGCAGGTTTGATCCCCTTCACCAACTAGCGGCTGGGATGACTGTACCCCCAGAGGACAAAGGCACCAATATTCTTACAGTGTGTGTGTGTGTGTGTGTGTGTGTGTGTGTTAAAGCGGGTGCCAGAATCACAGATCTCCAAAATCAAATTCGTCTCTTAACCAATGAGGTCATTTCACTGACAAAGAATTCCCCTTAATGTAAAATAAATATGCATGAAGAGAAATTGGATCATTTTGACATTTTGTACTTTTGGCTGAACATGCACACACTCACACACACATACACAAAAAAAAATATTCAAAGAGAAATTCACATTGTGTGTGTGTGTCAGTGCTCAAATGCTCACAAAGTTTATCTTGAATTTTTAAGATCTATGAAACGTTATTAATGTTTGTGCACCTAGTACATCGTGTCTCTCTACAGAGATCATCTGTTTCGGCTTGTTCTATTGTGTGTTTTTTGTACAGAACTATTGCAACCTTGCTGTTCGATTGCATCACATTTGGGCATGGAGGTGTCTGGATGATTGTGGTGATACGTCTGGACTGCTACGCGGGTTGTTGGCCTAGACTGCTTTATCATTTCTTTTATTCATTTTTCTGTATCTTTTTTTTTTTTTTTTTTTTTTTTCTAAGAAAGACTGTAGGTTCTGTCATCGATTGGTTTGGCCTTGGTCCTGGTTGGTGGCATTGATTGGTCTGTGGGGTCACGACCTACCGCAGACATACAGACATTAGTTTTTAGTGCCGCACTGTCAGGACTGGAGAACTCAGTAGAAAAATAAAGGCACTGTCCTCAATTTCAGCTGGTGTACCTCAGGTTCATAATGCCTCGGACTACAAATGTTCATAAGGACAAACATCACCAGTAGCACTACGGTGAATTTTTTTATTAAGGGTTTCTTTAGAGTTGCATAAGGAGCAACTGAAGTCTACAAATGCAGGAAGTAATTCTATTACAACTAGAAAAAAGATTATTAGACATAGTCATATATTTGACCTTATTTCTTTTCTTTTTTTTTTAATTTTCATGTCGAAGTTTTGGTGCGTTGATTCGCTACTAAAACTACAATTTTCTTTCCACAGTGTATCAAAACAAACCAAGAAAGAGAAGAGCTCATTACACTCACAGACAACAGCTAAAGTTCCTCAGCCTCCATTCACTAGCATCTACAGTAGACTTTAATATTGGGATTGATACAGAATTAAAAAGGAAAACTGATCGTGGTAACTGTACAGTGTTTGTCAAAAAAATATTGTTGCAAGATTGTTGCAACACAAGCATAACACAAATACACACACACACACACACACACACACACACACACACACACACACACACACACAGAGACACACAAACAGTTTGGTAAGGCCTCCACCACCTCATTCATTGTCTCAGCGCATTGCGGACGACAAATTAGTGAACACTCAAAGGACGTAGAGTGAAATTACAATTTAAAAAAGTAAGAGTTGATTGCGTCTCATTGTGCTTTGCAAGAGTGGTCTTTGGGGGCATGGGGAGACGGGGGCTTTGGGCCAGGGGGACACATCACTTCCTGGGTGAGGCATCTGAGACAGGATCAGCATTGAATATGGAATCAACATTGACAGCAATCGATTGACCTGCAGACTGGACATTTTCAATAATGTTTGACAAGTGTACACTTGGTGGTGCGCTGATTAGTGCCGTGGCCTCACACCTGAAGGTTGTGAGTTTGAATCCGATCTCGAACCTTGTGTGTGTGGTGTTTGCATGCTCTCCTCCGGGTTCTCCAGTTTCCTCCCGATGTTCACAAACATGCCCACTAGGTGTGTGAGTGAGTGAACTTTCTGTGTGTGTGCCCCGCCTTGGGTAAGAGGGGGCCTGCCCTACACCCAGGGCCCCAGGATGCCAGGCCCTCTGACAGCCCCCACCCTGAATAGGAACAACGGGTAAAGGATAGTGAACGCGTGAATATTTAAAAATGGTACAACAAATTCTAATTTTAAATATTACTGAGTCTCTAGAATTGACTAGTTCAGACGGTCGGATGACAACATGACTTCAAACATTGTGGTTGGTGAATGGTATTGATCACTTCTATAGGCCACTCTCGTCCTCGTCCCGCCTCTCTCCTCCTAGCATTTAAAGCTACACACACCGAAACGGCGCGTCCTGGGGAAATCTCATTGTGGGACTGGATCAAAGTGGCTGTAATTCTGCACCACGGCTGAATTTCGTAAAGAGACTTCAGATACAGTATTAGGGGACGACTCAGACTGATCTAAAAACAAAAAAAATAAATCATAATAGGGGACCTTTAAAAAGTGGTTGTTTTGTCATTGTAATACACATCCGGCTGATGTTTTTTTAAGAATTTCAGTTAAAATGCTTCACATTAATGTATTATTTTAATCATAACTTTATTAACATTGACGCCAAATTGTAGTCACTGTCAATGTTGAATCAGCTGATCCTGAAACAGCACCTAATCAAATCGGTCAGGCCATCAGTTGGTCAGCCTGTCTCAGAACGGGGTTGTTTGGCAGTGTTGACCCTATACAGCATATATTAATCTCTCTCTCCTCCAATAAATATCTTTGATTTATTCCATCAGCTCTTGTCTGTGGACTTAGTGGTTTGACACTCACACCAAATACACACACACATACACACACACCCATGATACATAGGCATCTCTATGTACACAGTGAAAGCGCAAGGGGATCTCTGTACACTATTGACACTTCAGTTCCATCATGCCCACATAGTTCAGAGGTTGTGGCATAAAACACACAAGTTCATGACTACATAGGAATGTACATATATTATCATACACACATGACCTTTGCCGTGGCGACAAGAGTTAAATATTACTAGATATTGTCTTTTTTTCCCCTTAACTTTCTACTGTCACAATGATTCCAAAAGCCAATAGAGTCCACATCTACTGTGACTCCTGCTGTGACTCCTTCGCCTCATCAGTGAAATATGCATGTTGTGCTTTCGTCTCGTAGGCACTCTGATTTACACTTCAGTTCAACGCAGACGGCCTTTAGCATGGTGATGCAGACGCCTCTCTCCTCTCACCTTTACTGCACTCCGCCTCCAATGTGATTAGTTCTGGGAACAATGCCTGTTTGTCTAACCTGAGTAAAATATTACAT
This sequence comes from Denticeps clupeoides, assembly GCF_900700375.1. Lineage (NCBI taxonomy): Eukaryota > Metazoa > Chordata > Actinopteri > Clupeiformes > Denticipitidae > Denticeps > Denticeps clupeoides. The sequence goes on along the minus strand of NC_041710.1, from coordinate 7,433,669 downwards.
GTGAACAGAACTGATTGCACACATTTCCATATGTAAGTACCACTTTGTGTGTGACCTGTACAGTTTGCGATGGACCTTGGGCCTGCGGGTCCTGGCATTGTGACGAACAAATCGATGGCAGTGGCCGACTCCGGCTTTCTGCCGTCTAATGAGGGCCACACTGTACAAATGTCCCACTTGATGTAAGATCACAGGTGAGGTCTGCTGTCTCTGGCATCTCCTGTAGCTTCAACTGACTCAAATTGTCTTATATTAACTCTTGATTGATTGATTGATTTATTGTTGATACAATGCAAAAAATGCCTTGTTTTCTTTATGAAGTAATGAATACATTTCGGTCAAGTTGTTCACTATTTAATTGAATTGTTTAAAATTACGATTTGTTCCAATTAAATACAAAAATGTTCAAAATAAATTTTTCCTTTTGAAGTTCACATTTTGTGTCGTACTGTCCTGAAACCGCATTTCAAAGATGGATTTGCCATGTGGAGATTACAGCATTACCTTCATGTTTAACACACGTAAAACCATTAATGTAGCATTCTGCTTTTTAGCAGACATGTCTGAAAGACAAAAAAACATGAGCTGTCTTTTAAAAAGAAGATATTTAACAAGAATTTGCATGAAAAAGGGGTTTGGGGGGGAAATAAATATGTCTTTTGTGTCATAAATAAAAAACAGCTTCATTACATAATGAACAAAATGTCAGAGTATGAAAATACTTTTATACAAGCTGTTTCTTCCAAAATGCTGCAACAATCGTGGTATAATACACTAACGTCTCATAATGTAAGGCTGTACATGTGTGTATGTGTGTATGTGTGTGTGTGTGTGTGTGTTTTTAGCACAGAATTATGGTTCGAGTCTGTCTGCAGATGGAGAGAGACTTCACTTCTTCTGCCCCTCACTGCTTCACCTCCTCTCTTCCTCCTTCCTCTGGTTGCATTTCGGCGTACTGTGTGTGGCTACACGTGCTCTGTCTTACTCTGGTTAATGGCGGTCGTAGGCGCTGGCAGTGGCTGCGGCTGCGGGTCCTGCCCCTCGCGTGGCTGCACTGTAGTAATACGGAGACCCTATCAAAACAGACAAGTGTGACATTGACATAGTTTTTTTACATACATTTATGTAACATAATAATATAAAAAAGTTCAGCAATACGTCAGCAATGTTATCTTAGTTTGTATATGTTTAATTCATTTCGTTGTCATTTTAAGTTTCATTATTTTCATTATTACTGAACTGGAAATGTTCCTTACTATAACAATATACTACATCAATTGATGTTATCTAGCCTGAGATGTTTATACATTTGTATACTCTTTGATTGGTGGCACATTACATTAATCCACTAAATATAATAATAATATTTTTTATGAAGAAACATATTATATGAAAAGTATGCTAAATACAAGCACAAAACATTTTCCATACAGTATATTATGACTTTTGAGCAAAGTAGTCCGGTAACACTGGACAAGAGACATCCTAATGTCCATTCTTAACTTGACACAACTTCTGACTGTTTAACCACCCTACCTGAGGTGAGCCTGAGGCCCCACACATCCAGAAAATTTCAAGTCACATTAGTTCTTGACATTCAGCCAGTTTCATGCTGCCTATAGAATCTGCCTGAGGTGCGTAAATGCATGATGCTTAGTCAAATATTCATGCTTACCTGTCACACAAGGTAGATAGATAGATAGATAGATAGATAGATAGATAGATAGATAGATAGATAGATAGATAGATAGATAGATAGATAGATAGATAGATAGATAGATAGATAGATAGATAGATAGATAGATAGATAGATAGATAGATAGATCTATTTATAAAGAAAAATGTGAAGTGATGACATTATAGATTTTTATGAACTCAAGCTGTCTTTTTCAATGATGTGGTGTGTGTCATTTGAAATTACATCTCTCTCTCTCTTCAGCAGGAAAAAGCCATTTCCAAGCAATCACACACACACTTGCACAGAGATTCATCTTGATCACACTCTGCTGGCATTTAGTGCTCATGGGTCTCTTTAGATGAAAAGCCTTTTAAGTATCACAGCAAAGCGGCAGCAGATCATTTTTCTTCATTAGTTTGAGTGGGAAGGACGGTGAGGGAAAAAACGTGGTGGCAGACTGAATGGAGGAGAACAGAAGGGAGGGACTGTCTCTAATAACAAAGGGCTTGTGGGGAGAAAGAAAAAAGGAAAATGGGAAAAGGGGGAGAGCAGTGTTCATGTTGCAGCTTAAACTTGTGTCTGGACATGTGGAACGGGGCGGCACTGACAGAGATGCTTCATTTTAGAACCACATGTACCTCAAATACACAATGTCATTGACACGTTTATATATTTACGAAGACTTTTCTTATACTAAACTAAGCTAAACCTCAGTAGTTCATTTAGTTGACATTATTTTTGTTAATAAAAAACTGATGACCAGTGAGGGACAGAAATATGTGTTTTATTTCTCTTTGTGAGGATATTTTGTCGACTCTAAGATATAAATAAAGGTTAGATTTTTGTAACTGACACAATATTTGCCAAATATTCAAAAATCTTAATAAAATATCCAGTTCTGCATTTGACTAAATGTAGAGTTGGATGATAAATGACACAAAGCAAGGATGACTAGTGACCAGTCAACATACCTGTGATCTGTGTGGCCTGGCTGGTGAACAGACCCGAGCTGCAGCCCATTTCAGAGCCCAGAAGGGAGCCGTAGTCCTGCTGCAACACTGTGGAAGAAAACACACATGCAAATCACATGGTCAGATCAATCACACTCACACACACACCATTTACATATCAAATAAACCTGCTACACACACTTCTTCTCATTCTTCCAGCCAATGCACAAATATGAGGACTGCAGAACACACACACACGCAGATCTCAAATGCCACAAATACATGGATTTGTCGTATTAAATGACTTTTAATCAGCGTAAAAAAAAAAAAAACAACGTTCAAAACTATAAATGGATTAAACTGAATGAAATGAAAATTAATAATTATTTTACATCTGAGTAGGAAGAACTAGTCCATCCATGTCAACATGAAGCTTTTTGAAGAGGATGTGATCTTGCCGGATAAAATCACACATACCATTGTAAAATAGGACACTGTGAAGTGCAGTGACAGAATTGTCATCTTGTCACAGAATATGTCTCTCTCTCTGTCTCACACACACACAAACAATCACACCTTTTTGGGATATATTGTCCTGTTTCTTTTGAAACTAGAAAAACAATAAAGTTTTTCAAGTCAATTTGTTCACTATTAAAAATTCCTAGTGGTATCATAACCAAGAGGAAGCAAACCGGATCAACAGTAACTCATCTGCATAAAATGACAGGGTAGCATACAGTAGTAGTACATACTGCATACAGTAGCTAAAGATTAGTGTATACTTCTTCACATAACGGGTTTCCATGGCCATGCAACTGCCTTACGTCATCAAGTACAATCCAAAGTGTTCAATGCGGTGACTTAAAGCACACCGCCACTGGACTCTAGAGCAGTGGAGACGTGTTCTCTGCAGTGACGAATCACACTTTTTTGTCTTTGTCGGATGCCAGGAGAACGGTACTTGCCTGACTGTGTAAAGAGATTATGATGGCTTGTTTTTCAGTGGTTGAACTTGGCCTGTTAGTTCCAGTGAAATTAACAGTTTTTGGACAATTTCATGCTCTCACGGCTCCTTCTGTTACAACAAGACTGTGCACCATTGCACAAAGCCATGTCCATAACGGCAGAGATAAGCAAGTGAAGTGAGTTAGGTGTGAAAGAACTTGACTGGCCTGCACAGAGCCCTGACCACAACCCTGTACAACACTTCTGGGATGAATTATAGCAGAAATGAAGAACCAGGTCTTCTCATCTAATATCAGAGCCTGACCTCACAAATGCTATTGAGGAGAAATGAGCATAAACACACCAAGCCAGTGTTAAATGTCAAAAGGCATTTACAAAAAGACATGTACAAACAGATCAAAATGTACAAACAGTGTCAAAAAAAAACTAGGATTCCTCCTAAATAATAAAGTCTCAGTCATTCCAGTAATCACTTTATTACATTTTAGTTGCTTTTGAGAATGTAAGTTCTCAGAGCTGCTTGTTTGATTCCCACAACCTCTAGTTAGTTGTGCACATCATATCAGCAATTTCTAGCAATTGCTTTAGCACACTAATGCAGATGCTTATGTACAATTCCCAGCAATATCATACATCAGTGTTTCCTTATGTCATGATGATCCAAAATGCATTGTGCTAGACATCTATTGCATAGCCATATGCTCCAGATGAATATTGAAGTCATTGCAGTCAAAAGTGTTATATCATTGGCTTTGGTTATATCAATGGTTTCTACAAAAAGTTTTTCAATTGCTCTGAAGTGAAACATTATTAAGGGCATGTGTGAGATCTTCGATTAATCAAGAAAATAATCAATGGCATATACATGTAAAAGACATCAAGGAAGCACAACCTAAAAATAAAAGAACTTCAAGAAAATGAACAGGGTCAACAGCCCAGACCAAGAAAAGCAGTGGTGCGTGGTGTAAGGAGACAAAACAGAAGAGGTTCAACACATAGGTCTGTTTCTAATGAAATAAGGGCCACAACTGTGAACCATGTTATACATCGTGGGCTTTCAATGCTTGAAGCAGGTCAAAGGGTTCAGCCAAATCTTTGGTGAGAACAACATTATCCTCAATTGTTCATTTCACAGAGAGGTGTATAATCCCGACTCTGGGGCATGCTCCAGTTCTGCGTTCAAGTCCAGAGTTTCACATCCTTGAAGTCGTCTACCTGATTTCCTGATTGTATGCATCTGTGTTCATGTGTATAAATGTATGTATTTGTCATATCTTTGTCCGGTCATTGGTCATTTTCCCATGTACGTGCTTTTCTGTATTAAATCCCATTTTCATTAGTTGCATGCTAGCATGCATTGGTTGCATGCTGAAAGTTACTGTTGTGAATCCAGTCTTCAGTCACTGAATTGAATCACTGTGGCACATAGGACTTCAGGCCGGTGTTCATTCCTCAACAGGAAGAGGCTATGGTCTAAGGTCATAGCAAACCATGTCATAAGATTCAAGGAAATACAGACTCTGCTATTTGACAGATTGCTGAGGAGTAGCATGTACAATAATACTGTAACTGTAATCTAAATAGTCCTACATTGTATACTGACATGAAGTAATGTTGATTTCACCTTGAAATCATGACTGTTATATACTACATGTTTAAATATTACATGAAATGGAGACAGCAATGTATATTGCAATATATATGGAATGGGTTTCTGACACAAGGTATGAGCCTCAGATTCCAAAAAAATTGTTTTGATGTTTGAAATCTTGACAGTTCTTGTATTTTGCCTGTTGACTGTATTATTAACTTTAAATACTGCATTTTAATTCAATACAGTTTAATAAATTGCAAAATACTAAGCTACTCATTACTTGAACCATAATTTTTCAGATATTTCTTACTCCTGTTTACTATAATATATTTTACTATAATTATAAAGTAGCACTACTACTAACAGAATTGCTCTATAAACAGCACCTTTATGCAGCCTGAGATGCAGACTCACCTAACAGGCTGGGATTTGGGAATCTCCATGACTCGTTGTATGTAGAATACTGAGGGTGAGAATACGGACTGCCTGAAAAGTCTCCACCTGCAGGAACAAACAGAAGCATGCAGTTTAAAAAACAACTTTCTTTTCAGTCCCGTTTTCAAACAAATGTGTGATCATCCCTTCAAACAGCCATGTAAACCCTGATATGACATTAAATGAGCAGTGCATAGAAAGGTACAATGTTGTATTTGTTGTCTCCGCCCATGTTTAAGCACATAACAGAGGGCTGCGACTCAATCCAAATATTGATAATATCAAGACTTGCATGATGGGATCAATAATTTTCTAACAGATTCTCTACTCTAGGTTCAACACATTGCTCCTATTGGATAAAAAAAATGTTTCCATTCAGAAGCATCTTGTGGAGATGTTTTACTGCTCTACATGATAAAAACTGAGAATATTCACCACTGCAGCAGCACTAGTCAGATCATAAGCCATCATTGTTTCATGTTGACATGATTTTATAGTCTAAAAGTCTGAAGCTTACAATCTTAAAATGTTTTATAACGCAGATGATTAGGTCTGCTATTATGAAAATTTCACTTTGTGAGATTATTTAACATTAATATTTAATAGTTCCACTTCTCTGTCTATGGTCCTGCAGTGGCTAGAAACGGTGATAGGTGTAAAGGTGCTTTGGCCATTCTGCTTCACCATTCAGAAGTGGTAGGATCTGGATTTTGTCCCCTTATGACGCCATACAGGGAAAGGTGTCATAAGCATTTAAAGCTACAGACACTGAAACAGCGCTTCCTGGGGAAATCTCACTGTGGGATGGTTGCTAAGTGGCTGTAATTCTGTACCATGGCTGAATTTATGAAACATACTTCAGATACAGTATTAGGGGACCACCAAGACCTATATAAAAGCAAAAAAAATGGTATTGGTATCAGCAGTACTGGGCTTGTCTTGACCTGATTGGGGTGACATTGTGCTCATCGGTCTGCTGCTTGTTCCATCAGGCAATCATACTTCATTATTTATTAGCACACAATATTGGCAGAAAAGGTGATGAAGATCACTTATCTCGTGTCTAAAACCAAAAATGTCAGACGTGCTAAAAAAGGTTGTGTGGGGAGTATGATCATCATGATCATCAGATTTACTAGTTCCCAACCCTGGTCCTGGAAGAACGTCTGCCGGTAAGTATTCGTTCCTGCCCACATGTCTTCACAACCTGCCACACTCATTATCAGGCCAATAAGAAACACCTGAGTCCATTTAAGGCAGGGTTGGAATGAAGACTTTTAGGCAGATGTCCTCAAAGACCAGGGTTGGTTCACCAATGAGAATTCTTCAACACTGATTCTCCTCATGTTTGGTTTGGAGCAATAGGAGCAAAGAAAACGGAGGGAAATGGAAACAGAACAGAATCAGACGTGACCTCACACTAAACATTTATTGACAGAAGGGGGCTTCAGTTGTCCAGAATGAGGAGGTAAGGCACTTGAGGGTTTTGAATTCAACATTAGTGGGTCCTCCCGTATTAAACATAAAATAAAGTTCATCTTCCGGGTAATAATTACGACCCATCACAAATGGCTGGGTTGGTGGTTATTTTCATCTTTCTTGTTTCTGTCTGTTTATTTCTAAAAATCCTGAAGATAGCTGCTGCTCCATTACCAAACACTCTCCATGCACTTCATCCATTGTAATGGCATGAAAGTAAGTCCCATTGGGAATGTGTGTGAACGAGTTGTGAAGCTTGTGAAGTTCATTTCTTCAGGACTATTGGTGGGTCCCGAAAAAGACACAATCCATAAATTCGGGCATGCACTAACAGCACCAATAACAGGTAGTTCATGTATAATAAAAGGGAGCCATTTATGGTGCTCAGTTCAGGGGGTTTACATCATTTAATCAGAAGGCAGAGAAAAGCTACAGATTTCAACTTTCAAAATGACTCCACGCGGAATAACCATCCCGGAGAAAGAAGCGCTCGTATCCGTTCGCTGCGTTGTTTTTATTTATTCCTTTTCTACAGCTGCGCGTCAACAGGTCATATCTGTTATGTACAGTTGACCCATCAAAAGTATAAACACTTCGCTTTCCGCCTTTTCCCCGCTCCCCTCCTCCAACCTCCCTGTCCCTCGGGACGTCTCTCCCTTGTGCTGACTGTCACAAACCTCAAATCCCAGACCTCTCCTTCCTCCCCTCCCTCCCTCCCTCCCGCTCCCCTGTTCTGTCGGTTCTGCTCCATTGCGCTTATGTGGCCCCCCTTTTCTTTGTGTCAGGCCCCCTGCCGAAAGAGAAGGAGCGAGAGAGGGAGACAGTTGGGAAGGAAAGAGGAGGAGGAGAGAAAGATAAAATGCAGGAAAAGTGGAGGCTAAGGAGTGTGTGTGTGTGTGTGTGTGCGTGTCTGATGTATATAAGAATACAGTGAGCAGACGACTGGCTGACCTCGTACCCGAGAAAATCAAGCGAAAAGTGTCTGGTTCCATGGTCTCCCCTCTGGAAACTTCTCTGGGGGCCACGCCCAGAAAGAAGGGGGGGGGTGGTAAACAGGATAAACAGACAGTGCCTGCATCTCCCCTCAGACCCCTCCAGTAACCTTCAGTGCTTTGTCAGGTGGGGTCGTTGCCACGGTTACATGCCAGCGCACTAATGCTTTCTCCCTTGTCATCTTATCACTGCAGTGACTGCGGAGCGTCAGGTTGTTTTGGGAACGGGCCTGTGTGTTTGTGTGTGTGTTTGTGTGTGTGTGTGTGTGTGTGTGTGTGTGATGGATAGAAAGGTGATCCCCTTGCGAGCCGCTCCATGTCAAGGTCACGAATACTTGTCAAATCTTCGGGAAAACACCGCGGCGCGCTCTTGCCAGGAGCAAGAGACAAGGTTACGCCTCCTTTCCTGAAGAAACGCTTCCTACACACCCCCTGAGAGTCACATCCTCAGTGAGGGACACGCGCGTGCACACACACACACTACAGCCGCACAGTGACAGCCGTGGCCTCTGACAACCGCGACTCTCCCATTCAGCCACGCCGGGGGATTTGTTTGGAGCGGTCCGGCCGGTCTCGCCGCTGTCCTGACACATTCTCAGCTTGTTTTTACTCTCGTCTTCTTTATCCTTCTTTTGCTTTGCCATCTCCCCTGTGTTCCAGTCTTGGCTACAGCTCTAAGTAGCTGAGAGAAACGTCCGGAAACCAGTGCGGTGGCCCTCTCCACTCGGGAGCTTGTGGACATGCTCCCGAGATGGACAATCAAATTTCCCCTAAAAAGGGTAACTCTGGTTTCCCTTCATCCTGGCCAGGTCTAGTGTGTGTGTGTGTGTGTGTGTGTGTGTGTGTGTGTGTTTGGGGGGTGTCTGAATGTATTAGTCAGGGGTCAGCGGTGATTCTCATTAAAAACAAATTACTGGTGTTGAGAAGGGACAGCTGTGCTCCTACAGTTGCATTCTAACGACACGCACACACACACACACACACACACACACACACACACCAGCTATATGCCACAATGCTTCTGCATATACACACCAACAATATGCCACTATGCACGCACACACACACACACTCCCCCCTGGGAATTCTGTCAACCTGGCAGACAGGGGAAGAGAGGAAGTGGCAAAGACACCCACCCCCCACTGGGATTTAAACAGAGAATAAAAGAGGGGTAAAGAGGTGAGGGGGGGGGGGGTCATGAGACGGAGTGAGGGAGAGACAGACACACAGAGAGAGAGAGAGAGAGAGATGGGGACTGCTGGATTAAGAAAGAGACAATGATGAAGAGAGAGAAAAGAAAGATAAAAATAAGGTACGGCGGAGAGCGAGTTTGGAAAGGAGCGGCTGCACCTCATCTTTATCAATCTGAGGCTGATCTGTGCCCCATTCGAAAACGGAGAGCGGCGCCTTTGATTGAGCTCAGCTCCGCAGTCCAGACTATTCCATCAGGGGCTTTAAATGAAAGGTACACAGTTCAAATGGACACTTCACTCCTATGGGGAAAAAGCAGCCCTGTTCTTTTTCTCTCAATCCCTATCTCTGGCTTTTCAAACACACACACACACACACACACACACACACACATGCACACACTTGCTTTATGTCATTCTATTGACTGTAAGATACCATGGCCTTGTCCAAAACTAAAGTCCAAAGTCAGGTGAGGGAACTGACCCCTGAATGTGAAACCCTCTTCACATTCCTACTTACAGCTACATCCATCTCACCACCATCTGAAGGCATTAAGCACAAAAGCACCCAAAAGATACATTTCACCTGATATGAAAGTTAGAATAAAGGTATTTGTGTGTGAGTGTGTGTGTGCACACTGACAGACTCACCAGGTACCATGCCAGTGAGTGAAGGGGCAGAGTAGCTGCCCTGTCCTGTCGGAGGAACGTGAGGAGGGTAACCAGGCAACGTGGTGCTGGCAAGGTCGCGACCTGCAAACAGAAAAGCCACATTCATCTTTGTGTAAATGTGACTCTGAAAAGCAGTGCAGTTTATGTTGAGCAGTACTTGTAGCACACAATGTGCAATTGTAAATCCCAAACCAAAATTTGGTCACCCAGCACTTTTTTTTGCTCAAAACAGTGAAAGTGAGTTTTTGTCATTGTGATACACAGCACACGGCACACATAACGTAATGTGTCCTCTGCTTTTAACCCAGCACCCTTGGTAGAGCAGTGGGCAGCCATGAAAGGCGCCCGGGGAGCTGTGTGTGGGGATGGTACCTTCATGAAGGCGACCTTAGTGGCACCTTGGAGGTTCAGGATTTGAACCTGCAACCCTTCAGTTACAAGTGTGCTTCCTTACCTAGTAGGCCACAACTGCCCCTGGTTCTGTCTTTAGCAATAATATTACAACAACAACAAAAAGTCCAAATTAAATATTTAATAATTATCTACAATTCATAACAAATGGTTCAAGCATTGGCATATTCTAAAAGACATATGACATGAGGAATGTTAGCTAATGTAATGTCAGCTAGTTTAAGAATATTTAAAAAATAAACTGGTACAAACAATAAAAAGACTGCTTGGATCTTTTTTTGTCTTTGAGGTAATCTATTAGATGTTCAAAATGCTAAAGAAGGTGTGATGCTGTAGAAATAGAAATCCATTGTCTTGTGTTTAAATTGTGTCATACAGGACATACAAGTACATAATACTGATTTTTTGTTGATTGATATATTTTTTCATGGTTCTTATTGCCAGGTCACATACGGTGGGGCAAAATGTATTTGGCAGCCACCAATTGTACAAGTTGTCCCACTTAAAAAGATGAGAGGAGTGTAATTCTCATCATAGGTACACTGATGAGAGACAGAATGTAAAAAAATCCAGGAAATCACATTGTATGGTTTTTAAAGAATTTATTTCTGTAAGTATTTGGTAAATAGCAAAAGTTCACATCACTTCTTTGTAGTGTAACCTTGGTTGGCAAAGACAGAGGTCAAACATTTCTTGTAGGTCTTCACCAGGTTTGCACAGACTGCTGGTATTTTGGTCCATTCTTCCAGCAAATCTTGTCAAGCTGTGAAGTTTTGGGGCTGTCACTGAACACAGATTCTCTATTGGATTCACAGTTTTTGCAACTCCATTGGTCTCATCTGAAAACATGACATTCTCCCAATCCTAATCCAGGTCATCCAGATGGTCCCTGGCAAACTTTAGACGGGCCTGGACATGTGCTGGTTTAAAGAGGGTGACCTTTCAAGCTTTGCAGGATTTTAATCCATGACGACGTAGTGTGTTACAAATAGTAACCTTTGTTACTGTGGTCCCAGCTCTCTTCAGGTCATTGACTAGGACCCCCCCCCCCCCCCCCCCCCTCAAGATCATTTGTACCCCACAAGGTGAGATCTTGCATTGAGTTTCAGGTTGAGGGAGATTGTCAGTGATTCCATTTTTGAATAATTGTTCTAACAGTTGATCTCTTCTCACCAAGCTGATTGCTGATTGTAGATCGGCTCGTCCCGGTCTTGTGCGAGTGAACAATCTTGTACCTGGTGTCCTTAGACAGCTCTCTGGTCTTGATCATGGTGGCCAGGTTGGAGTCTGACTGTTTGAAGGTGTGGACAGGTGTCTTTTATACAGATAGAGTGTTCAAACAGGCTCCATTAATACAGGTAACGAGTGAAGGATAGAAGGATAGTAAGAGGTCTGTGGGGGGCGGAAATTGTTGCTTGTTTGTAGATGCTTAACACTTAGCTGCACCATTTATTAAAAAAATCTTTAAAACACAATACAATGTGATTACCTGGATTTTTTTTTTACATTCTGTCTCTCACAGTTGAGGTGTACCTATCATCTCATCTTTTTAAGTGGGACTACTTGCACAATTGGTGGCTGACAAATATGTTTTTCCCCACTGTAACATATTTACTATTGACTTTGCCTTATAGAGCTGTTCCAATATGTCTCTACAAGTCACCTGCCCTCAATTAAGCTTCAGTCATTTGTCCTTAAGCCCCCACTCTTTCCTGTTTAATGATTTATTTCATAAAACCCATAAGACGTGTTGATGTAGCGATGTGAACATGTCCCACATGTCAAACATTTTCCTGGTGGCTCTCAGTACTGGTACAATAATAAAGCCCTTAGTGTCCTGCTCATTAATATGACATCTGATGTCATTATTCTTCCTAGTGAATATTTGACTCAAGTTAATTAACTGGCTCGCACTGTACAGAACAATGGACTTTTTCATGAATAACAGGCTGCTGGTGGGTGGCTCGGCTGTGACGTTTGGCTTCGGATTCCCATTTATTCCATGTTCTCTAGTGAGAGGCCTAAAATGCTGAACACACAGGACTGTAATGGGTCAGTGTGATAGAAACACACAAGCTTATCTTGTTTCTGATTGATTTACCTCTATTTGTCTCTGCATCTTGAGGAGACTGGGTTCATGGGCTACAAAAAAAAACAGTCTCTGGTAATGGTTTTTGAGATTTGTGGTCAAACATCCATGCTTTTATTTCTTCTTGCCTGTACTACTGTATGCAACCCATGGGTTAGCTCCAGCATGCCTGAGTGATCTCATGTCTACCTACAGAACATCTGTAATCTCTGTAAAATCTGATAATCTGCTATCCCTGTCCCAAAATGAGACCAAAATATGGAACAGTTTGATACACGTGTTTAATCAGTCTATGCCACCACTTATTTTCTCAGAGCTTTTTAGAGGTGTTTTTAGGTGTTATATGCCTTCTCTTCATTATTATTGTTGTTGTTAATATCATAATTAATAATAATAGTAATAATAATAATAATAATGTGTCATTAGTTGTGTTAGTACTAATTGTCATTGGTAGTACTAGAAGTATCATTGTTGGTGAATAAAAATAAGATTTACATGCAAAACATTAAAAAGTTGAAATAATACTTTGATCTTTGAACACTGGTTTAGGGCTGTTTTGAATCACACAGTAGGACTGTATGCACACTATGGAAATGGAGCATGATGTAAAGAGGAACGCTGAATTTGTCTGAATTTGAACCATTCATAATAAACATTCAGAAAATTGTCAGTAAAATGTACAATGTTGAAGTTATTAAAGCATATGACACCCAAGGTCAGTTAAAAATAAATATAATTATAAAGGCAAAATAAATAAAATTAATAATAATGTAAAGACTTGTATCATTCTCAAAAGGAAGAGAGTAATGTAACAAACTACTCAAGGTAAAACAGTAATCTTTTCCTGAGTAACTTGCCCAAAATGCCACAATATTATCATTTATATTATGTATAAACATTAATTTAATAAATATTTATTTTATTGCTTATTTTGTATTAAATATGATTTAATTAGTTGATTTTATCTATTCTTTGTTTATTTACAAATGATCTGTGTAATTCTCATTTTGATTACATATTATCAATTCTGCTGCATTTGCTAGTACGGATGTAATTGTTGTAAATGTTGTAATTCTAAATTGTAAATAAATATTTGCATTACTGTTTAATGTAAGCAACATAATCACCATTTATTGTTTTATTTGTATTTTTAGTTGACTTAATTGTTTTTCTTTAAACTGTGCTATATGAATATATATATGCGCATTGTCAGGTGTCTGTTCAATTGTTAATTTATACATTATTAGCATTCAATTGAATTTTGCTTTCCAGAATTTGTATAAAATATTCAGCACTGTCTTGTGCACAAAGCAATCAGGAAAATGAAAGCAGAGAGTGTTCTTATCACACTATCCAATCATGAACCTGCGTGTTCAGCATTTCTTTTATACAGAATTATGAGACAAGTACGGTCCTATGACAAATAGGAAGTCAGCTGCTTTCATCACATATGGCAAAATTCAAATACACACATGCAGCTTTTTCTCAAACTTTTCTTTAGTAACAACTAACAACAATAATAATATCTCATGTAATATTACAATGTTTCTAAGATATGAGACTTGTTACAATAAGAAAAATGGTAATTAGCAGTTCCGTTAATATTGCTGTGTCTCTTGTAATTTCCCTTTCAGCTGAAATGTTCTCTTTCTTGCGTCTCCACCCCACTGTCTTGCCAGCACGTTGAGAGGATTTATAGAGGAATTAGGCTATGTGGCAAAATGTCAGGTGGATCATTCTTCAGCATTTACTCAGGAACACTGAGTGAGTGAGGGCATGCAGTCTGTCATCATAAGCCCGTAACACACTCCCAGCATCAGTCCCACTGGCTCACGCGGCCTGACCAATAACAGGGATGTTATGAGAGAAAGAGAGCAGACCGAGAGGGGAACGGTCGAGAAGAAGGCCGGACGTTTGGCTAAGCATCCGAGGTTTGTGTGGAGCTGAATGAAATGAAGCTTTCTCATCCTCTCCCTCTAGATCTGCTGGTAAGCGGGTTTTACAGTGTGTGTGACATGACAGTAAAGCATTAACGTGAGCTGGCTGCTAATCCTCCCTGGGTCACAGAGCAGGTCAGCGGAGAAAAGAACGAGTGAAATAAGGAGAGAAAGGGGGAGAAAGACTTTGGTAAGGTACGGTGAAGAAGAGGAGATGGACAGGGGCAGGCTGAGCTTCACAACAGTAGGAAAGCTTGTTAATAATCCTCTTCAGTTTTATTCATTTTTACTACTCGTCTAGTAAAAGTGGCACGGGGTCTGCGGGAGAGGTCAGCATGGATGGCCCATTCAACTGGATTTTCTGCATCACCCAGAGGTTAATCAAACGAGCTCAAACGGACCTAACAATTATATTAGCAGTGTATGAAGGTGCAAGACCAAAGAGGATTTTTTAGAAAGAACAGAATGTCTGGTTTGTTTTCAGCTTTAAGTGCACGCACTTTATGCCATTTCCCAGTGAGGCGGAATGTCTATACGCAGAGTACATTTGTACATGATGATAATGTCCATTGCATACTGTTCACGTTGGTGCTCGTCGTTGTTCAAATTACAGGGCGGGTGAGGTGAGCTTTAATTTTATATTAAATTAAAATTTTAAAGATTTATACTGAGCATATTATCTCACAAGAGAGAGAGGGAGACATGTTTCTCCCTCTCTCTCTTGTGAGATAATATGCTCATTACAATGCATTTTCTGAACATCCATCTGAATGAATACAAATCTTTGTCAGTTCCTGTTATGTCTACCCATACGTAATGCCGCTGCACTTGAATTAAAATTCTTGTGTGACTGTTGTTTTTATTGTGTCAGAATGAAATGTAAGTGACCATATTATTGACATTCTCTATGCCTTTGGTGTAATGGCTGTTTTAGAGTATACTTTCGTGTACTTTTGGTATCTTTTGTAGGAAGATGGGTGCTGTATAATGTACACAGCCTGCATGTACACAGCCTGCATGTTGTCATTGCTAGCAGGAGGGACGGTCCATTTAAATTTTAAAGGGGCACTGGTGGCCTAGCGGTTAAGGAAACGGCCCTGTAATCAGTAGGTTGCCAGTTCAAATCCCGATCAGCCAAGGTGCCACTGAGGCGCCACTGAGCAAAGCACCGTCCCCACACACTGCTCCCCGGGCGCCTGTCATGGCTGCCCACTGCTCACTCAGGGTGATGGGTTAAATGCACAAAATTTCACTGTGTGCACTGTGTGCTGTGCTGCTGTGTATCACATGTGACAATCACTTCACTTTCACTTTCAAATTCTTTCCAACATTGGTCAACATCACTAATCAAGCAGAACTGTCCCTGACGTATTTCTCCAGAGGAAAAAAAAGAGGTGAGAGGACAACTCCTGACACCTCTGCCACCTTCATCGTGTCCAGTTCCAGCAGGTTCAACCCGCCTAGTTCATGCAACACAACGCCCTACCCCTGTGCCCCAGTTGCCTCTTCTGCTGAGGTGGGCACAGCCCTCTGCATCGGTCTGGGCATCCATGTTCAGTCCAAGTCAAGTCACACCAAGCGTAGGTCAGGATTGCCGAGCGGTCTAACGCGCTGCGTTCATTTTGCAGTCTCTCCTGGAGGCGTGGGTTCGAATCCCGCTTCTGACAGATAATCCCGTTGGGTTAGGGTTAACTCTGTCAGTGCAGCCGTGGAGAAAAACCAGAGCAGTCCCCAGGACAGGGTCTGAGCTGGCCTCGGCCACTCTGCACCTTCTGTTGAAGACTGTCCTGCTGGTGTAAGGTCTTGGGACAGGTGTAAAGTCATGCCCCATCCTGCTCTTAGTGCTTCAGAATCCTGACATTGTTTATTCATTGTTTATTCCATGACATTTGCAAATACTGCAGGTTTTATGTCTGAGCCCAGAATTGTGTTTATGTAGAAGGAAATACAATACAATAAATGACACGAATACACTGGCTACTGTTGCTAACAAGGTTTAAAATGAATGAATAAACCTCTTTAGAACCTCTGGAGAAACCTCTGGAGAACGTCTGCTTAATGACGTTAGAATGCGATTATTGCAGTCATCATTTAGTCATATTTTACTGGATCTCTTTAACCTGGAAGTGAACACACCTCGCAACTTTCTGAAACCAACAGCTCACTTTGCATCAGGCAGCTATGATATAAACCTCCTTGAATGAGCCTATTACCTGCACAGAATGCCCCCAACCCCCTGAGTGGAGGGCTTTTGATCTACCTTGTCAGCGGCAGCCCAAAATCCCACCCCTATGATGCTCTCATTAGCAGCACTGTCCAACTGCCCATCAGCCAAGACCTAATTAAGGCCTGCCTGTCCGGGCCCACGGAGAAAAGGAGGAAGAACCGAGGGAAGAGGGAAATGAGCAGCCGAACTCCCATTTCCGTTTAATTAAAGGTCTCCATCCACCTCTACTGTCCCACATGGGACCAAAAGACTGAGAAGCACTTAAACTGACTAAGTACATCAAACACACACACACACACACACACACAAAGCTAAATCAGCAGAGGAAAATCTTCCAAAATGTAGTGTAATAGTAATAATGGAGAACATGGTTTGCATTGCTTTACTTGCAGTATTATAAATATTAAATTCATTAAGTCTCACTGTTACTATTTTATTCAACTTCAGATGGAAGCTGAAGGAGGAAGGCATGAATGTTGTAGTAATTTCATGTTAATCTCGACATGATGATAAATCAATGCTGTCAAAATAAGCATCAGCTTATAAATAAAACCCATGTAATTATTAAAACCAAAGAAAAGACGAGAGAGAGAAAAGAAGAAGAAATCCGTGTGTCCCCCGGCAGGCCCCTACCTGACACGAGCGGGTAAGACTGTGGCCCTGAAACACTGGCCCCCAGCTCCGCTCCCGTCTGATTGGATAAGTTGTTTTTCATGTCCTCCAGTCCGCCGGCCAGCGATGCCATGGCTGAGTAATCCGACGTCTAAAGCCAGAGAAAAAGAAAGCAGAAGAGAGAGTGAGAGGGGATTTTCTCAGAAGAACTGGGCTGCAGACTGACAGGGGATCTTCTTTAAATCCACACACTGAATGAATCTGCCTTTAACACCTATAACCAGTACAGGTAAAGGCATTTTTTGTTGATTCAGAGAAAGTTCCCGTCTGGCTGATATCACTGACAAGCTTGCGATCTGGCTAGACTGCTGCTTAGACCCATTGGTCATAATAAGACCTATCTATGAATAACACACACACACACACACACACACACACACATTAGTCTTAATGAGTGTGGTCACATTCTTGAGCCAGGTTTATGCTGCCTTCACTCTTCATTTAAGGCAGTGATGATAGTGTCAGCTCTGCTCAGCTCCTGTCTGTGTGTTAGTGCCAGTGTTTGTGTGCACACGTGTGTATGTGTGTGTGTGCATATACAGTATTGCATACAGTTGCATGCATTTGAAATTTCTTTGCCTGTTTGTGTGCTTGTATATGTGTGCAGTATGTGTATGTGTGTGAATGTGACCAAATGCATTTTAATTTTCTGCTTGTATGTGTGTGTGAGACGTAGAGTGCGTGAATGTGACTGTAAGCATGAGTTGAGTTTTTGTGTTGGTGATGTGTGTGTGTGTGTGTTTTCTGGTGACCCGTTAAACGCCGCTGTGCTCATCAACACACTGCAGGCAACGAACTGTGACTTGCCCAATCACAGCGAAGTCTGTTGATCCTCTCTGTATCTTCCTTTCTCTTCTCCCCCTCTTTCTCTTACCCTTTCTCTCTCTCTCTCTCTCTCTCTCTCTCTATGTGTCTCTCTCTCTCTCGTCCCCTCTGTAACGTGTGTGTATATGTAGATGTGGTAATTGAAGATTATGAAGTTTGGCCGCAGTGCTGACAAGCTGCTAAGGAAGATGGATTATTCTCATTTTTCACAGTAAATGTTGTCAATTTCAGAACTCTCAGGGCCATCAACCCTAATCACACACACACACACACACACTCACACACAAAGAACAATCAGGCGCATGTACACTAACACACACACATACACACACACAACATTGTCCACAGCTGTGACAGCAACCAGCAGCCAGCTTAAAAGGAGGATGTGAGAAATGACAAAAAGGGGAGGAGTGTGAAAGGAAGAAAGAAACGAAAGAAAGAACGAGAGAAAGAACGAAAGAAAGAAAGGGTCTTTTCATGTTACAGAATGTTGCTGAACAAAAAGCTTAAGCTGCTATTCAGATAACTGGTTTAAAAAGTAAGCAAATGGAAAAAGCAACAAAAAAAAGAATTCTCGTAAGAAAGACCAAACCTAAAAGTAGAACATCTATTGCATTTATTAAAAAAAAAAAAAAGTGAGAATAAAAACCATGAATGAGATCCAGCAGTTTGTTGACATTTGTTCTGTCTGTCTGTCACTACAGAGGTTCTCTCTCTCCCTCTCTCTCTCTCTCTCTCTCTCTCTCTGTCATCAATAACAGATGAGGCTTAATCGCACAACACAAAAATAATTCCCTCTGTCCAGGAAAGCTTGTGCCTCATTTACATACATCTCTCTCTCGCTCTCTCCCTCTCTTTAGTTCTGCTTTGTCTTCTTTGAGAGCAGAAAGCCCCGGCGAACAGAAACCAATCAGCGCACGCCGAGTCGCATGGGGGCCGAGGCGTTTAGCAGCATGCGCGGTGGTAAACGACAGCGGCTGAGGGAAGGCATTTATCCACGCGCCTCGCAGCGCCGAGGCCGACCCGCACGCCGATCCTGCCCACAGCGCAAACACACACTCACACACACACACACACACACACACACACACACACACAGTCACACCAGACTTCACTCACGCTCTCTGGCTTCTGTGTTTTTGTGTGTGTGTTTCTGCATGCTGTGACTCAGGGGCCACGGAATTGCGAAGATGTAATCACATGCAGTATACACAAACACACACACATGCACACACACACACATATCCCACAGCCAGCGGAGCATTACCAGATCCAGTAGAACCGTTTCTAAGTAATTATTCATAAAAGTTGTGGTTTGTATGTAAATGTTTCTACAACACACAGCCTGTCCAAGTGGAGTTTTTAATTGTCTCGCTCCACTCCTCCATGCCGGGCAAGAAACAACCCAAGCTGCACCGCGAGCTGGGTTAACCTTGTAGAGCTCAGATCAGCTTAACTAGACACTACAGAAATGGCAGGAGTGGACATACACACACACACACGCACACGCGCGTAGTACATTAACTGAATTCGATTTCTATTTAACTCATTTACCCAAGGACAGACGCTAAATAAGCAGAGAGAAAAGACTTACACTCATGACCCATGTGCTTTATTGGTCAATTCCTCTCCTTTCAGACTCTCCAAACACAGTTCTAAATGTGACACATGCATATTGAAGGTGTGTGTGTGTGTGTGTGTGTGTGTGTGTGTGCACATGCACAAATTCCTTAGACTGATAAATCACAAGCATAATGTAATGCGATTGAAAGGGAAAATTTAAATGAAGTGGGCCTGACACACACTGCTTGCTGTGTTCCATGAGATGTCACCTCCTGGACTGAGATAAATCTGTGTGTGTGTGTGTGTGTGTTGTTGGTCTCTTCATTAACCTGCTACATTAAAGAATGTGATTTTTTTTTTTATTCAGCCCCTTTCATTAGTTTCGTTATTTTGAGGCAGTCATGACAACATCAGGGCCAAGTTCACAGCCTCCGGACAACATACGCAAACACACACACACACACACACACACACACACACAAGAGCAGCCCTCGGGTAGACTATGGGGAACCGCCTGTGCTGTCAATCAGCCAGAATAAGAGAGGAAGAGCTACGGGACAGACCCACACAGTCCATTTAAAGACACACACTTGGCTTTTTATGTCTTTTTGAGGACCTAGAATTCCCCATCGCAGTAAAAAGAAAATAATTTGTATTTAAGATGTTTGCATATATTAAAACAAGCTTTTTTTTTTTTCGAGTTGTGGCCATAAATTACAGTCCCCAGTTTCACATAAATTACTTTTTAAGACATTCACAATGACTCAGCTACACAAAAACACACTCATATACTGCCCTGCCAAATTAAAGTCACACACTTTAATATTTATACGACCAGCTTTAGTTTTGACTACGGCATGCAGTTACCTTGGTATTGTTTTAGTAAACTTGTGCAACGCCACAACATTTACTTTAGTCCAGACTAGCATTTCTTTTCCACCAAGATTCTGTGTTGAGGAGGGGAGAGTTGAAACACTGTGCGTAGCCTTCTCAGCACACACAGATTCTCAGACCATGACTTTGATGCCTAGGCGGTCCAGAGCTAGCCAGGCGTCACCCATTCACATGTGCGCTGGGTCCTAATCACCCACAGGTCCTGCCTGACTGTCAGGGGTGAGTAGGACCCTTTATATGTTAGTCTCTCCTACATTAAAGTTGATTTCCGTGTGCTGCGTGCATTTCCTGTGTAACTGTGCATGTTTTGGCCTTTGTGCATTTTTCTTTTCATTAAGTTAACATCATGATTTATCCCAAAATGTTGAGCGTTTGCGCCTCTCCCTTCACTACGCGCCATGGCATGACAATAACACTGCCTCCACAGGCTTGTACAGTAGGGACTATGAATGATATTTGCATCAGTACATGCGGTTCCCTTCACTATGGAGCACGATTCTTGCATGTATTTTATTGCCTGTATATCTATCTTTGTTCTAGAGTTTTTTTACTTGTGTTTCCTAGCAAACTGTCTCGTGGTGTGGTTTAAGTGCAAATGATGTGAATTGAACGGTCCATTTTCTGCCATTTCACTTGAGGTAACCTTGACAGTCTATATTGATTGTTTTAACGTATCAGACCACAATTTCCCACTGGGATCTTCACTATCCTTAAAGGTTTTAATTATTCATTGGATTTTAGCTTAGTCATTTCAGTTACTTGTTTCTGTTTGCTTTGCCAGACTCTTGCAGTGACATTATAGTTTAAGAAATTAGAAGGTATTGGGTGCATCATTTAAGGTAAAGTAACATGTTACCAGGAGAAACAATCACTGTACTAATTCACCAATCAAAGGCTCTTGCTTATTTGTCCATTTAAACCCACAAGACAACTTTGTGTATATTGTGTGTATATGAACACAAATACATTAGTTTTTTTATCTTTGTTGGACATAATCTAATAGTTGAGTAGTTAATTTATTACAAATACGTAACAACCTCTATGTAACAAGGCAAACTACCTCTAACTACCTCGGCCACACACACACACACACACACACACACACACACACACACTCACAGTACATACACCCACATTCCTATAGCCAAAAAATGGCAAGACACGAACACTCTCTCTCTCACACACACACACACACAGTACATACACTCACACCCCTAAAAAAACGTCTCACAAAAGAACCCTACAACCGGACACAGGAGAGGTCACGTGAGCCAGAGGTTAAAGCCCCTCTGCATGGCTTTTGACCTGGGGTGATTCTCATCAGAGGGGAAATAGACTGGGGAATTATAGGGGATTTCAGATGAGTTTATAGAATGCTCCCGGTGGCCC